>NC_136715.1:23470000-24670000 GCF_936440315.1 Barbus barbus | reverse complement strand
CAAAAACTTCTCTGTCTTCTGTCTGTCTTATGTGTTCCTACAGATTCAGATACACCGTAAAATATAATAATAGTGATTTTATGGTAGAAAATACTACAGTAAAAACCTGTTAATTGGGTAAAAGTATGTTTCTGTACTATATACAGCAAATGACTGCAATACGTCTTAAGATTGCATTTAATTTGCATTCCAAATTTTTTTTTGGAAGTGAAAAAGAATAATTTATTGTATAATTTACAGTGAAATAATGAAAATTGACATTCCCAGAATTCCTTGTGCGACACTTTAGGTCTGATGTTTTTATTTTTCATTGAAATAAAATGTTTCTTAGTTTTCCTTATCAGTTGTGCATATTAGGTTTTTATCTTCCATCCAATGTTGTTAAATTCATGTTTATTGCATTTTTTCAGTTCATGTACGTTACCATGATGATGTTTACTATTTGTGTGAATGACTGTGTACCTTCTATTCATATTTACATCTTGTGATCCATCATGTGACTTTCTTTCTTTCTCTTTTTGGTGGTTGACAGTATATTACAAAACAGATATAGTACTTCAGTAGGTTGGTATTTTAATATTAAATCAGTTAATCAAATACATTTTATTCTTACTTTAAATATAAGTTAAATCTGTAAAACCTAAAATGTTGCATTAACTACCATTTTACAGTAAAGTTCTGGCAACCACAGCTGTTTTTCTTTCTTTCTTTCTTTCTTTCTTTCTTTCTTTCTTTTTACACCCTGCTGAAAAATCCAGCATAAACCAGCATGGATTCCAAGCTGGTCCAGGCTGGTTTATGCTGGTATAGCGCTGGTTTTATTTCTGGTTTAATTTTATTTCCTTAAGATATGATTACATTATTAATCAATATCACTGGCAAACTGGTAAATCGTTTCAAAGCATAGGGGTTATGAGAAGAGCTCTTTCAATGGGATAATTAGTAACAACTTCATAATGAATAATGTTCAAACTGAAAGTTGTTGTTTTTAAAGACTTTCATACTTATCTCGGAAGTCGCATATGTCCAAATCCAGCTGCCAGTCACTGATTTCAAAAAGTGCACATTTTAAAAGGGTTGTCAGTGCAGTCAGGACAATGGAATATTATTTGAAATAATGATAGCGTGCGCTTTTAGAAATAGCTGAGAAAAAGTAAATTCAAACAAATTCAATGTCCAAGTGCACAACTAAAGGGAACACTAATCACCATAATGGTAACATACTTTACCTTAATGTACATTATGTAACAAACATAATGGTACCTTTGTGCATGTAATAGAGCCCTGCGCGGGACTGTTTTCTTAAACCCGCACCCACCCGCTCCTGCTGAATTTCTGACCAGGACCACCCGCTCCCGCAACCTGCGAATTCCACTCCTGCCAGCACCCGCAATGTTTGTGTCCACTCCCGCGGACATTCTCTCAGAGCTTGTAAAAAATGTTGCCTACACAAATACTCAGACTACATATTCTTTCAACTTAACATCCATAATAGCAAGCTTTAAACATGATTTGTTTAAAAACATTTTTTTTATTTTTTTTGGCCGGAATCTGTCAGTTACATTAAAAATACAGTACAGATCACAACGTGCCCACCTTAGTTGAATAAAAATCCAAAATGTATTTTTTTCTTCTTATATTGAACTGAAAGCCAGCTTAAACAATGCACAGTGTGCATTGCACACACATTAAATTGCATGTAAATCATCCATACACATTTTCTAGGCTATTTAAATTTTTTTCCTTTTAAAGTAGACATTTCACTCTATTTTGTACAGAGCCCATGGGGGTGGGAGGAAAAAATATTTTTCAAATCTTTTGCGTTCTCTAGTTTTGCGAGGGAACGCAAAAGATTTGAAAAATATTTTTTCCTCCCACCCCTAATTTTTTTCACCCACCCCAAAATCTTTCCACCACCATGAGCTCTAAGGGGCTCCGTAATTTTTCATAAACGGAGTTTCGCGCTCAAGTTCACAGAGACGTAGAAAGCAGAAGCATCCTGTTTGCTTTAATTACTTTACAAAAGTGTTTCGTTGTTATTCTGAGTGCACACAAATAAAGATTATTTCACAGATTCGAAAGATGTTTTAGGCTACTTTTATCTGGTTGATTTTAAGAGCATGTGCTATTCAGCTTCTACTCTCCACACAAACACTTCAATAGCGCACATTTCTCTAGGTTAACATCATATTGAGCGGCCTTGTTAAATTGCTACTACATCTTTCAGATAGGCCATATTTGAGGTCAATGAATGATAGGTGAGCGTTTGGATATTACCACATAGACCAGCCGTTATCAATCGGTCCGTCACGGACTGCGTCATTCAATGACCTGCCACACCAAAGCAAACAGGAGGAGAGTATAAAGAGACAGGGCAACTAGAATTGAGTTCAGAATTAAAACATACAGTTTATATAATTTATTTATATAAAAGGTATATTTGTGTATAAAGTTGGGTATCATTACTATTCCCGGTCCCGCCAAGTCCCACTGACATTTTTTTCCTGTCCCGTCCCAATCACGTGATTCGATGTCAGCCTCGCAAAATTTTCTGACTCTCCACTCCTGCCCCGCAGCAAAGGTAAAACCAGCCGCTCCTGCAAGATTTGCGTTGGGTCCCATGTGGGAGCCCAAACCCAATGCAGCCCTCTAGCATGTACCTTCTGAAATAAATAAAGCCAAGTTATTTGGTTTGCAATAAGTGAATATGGTAGTTCTGTTTTTGCAGTTGTTCAATCATCCGCTGGTGAGATATTGATTTAATCTAAGGCTTTGCTGTAAATAGTTGTTGTGTTTCTATTCACCTCTTCACTTTGTTTCTGTTGTTGCTGTTCTTATCCTCAGTGATTCTGCTTGTTAACCGCAGTTGTCAACCAGGGGAGTTTCTAGGATTTGAAAACATCTGGGGCTGAGCCCAAAACATTAGGGGCTAATTAGGGAGGAAGGGGTAACCAAAAAAAAACATGTTTTGCAATAACTTTTTTATTAATATAGTTTAACAATAAACACAAATTTGATTTGACTTGGACAAAACGGTCAATTACCATGCTAGTATTTATAGTGCTGAGAATTCCTTTTTCAACTGACAGAACAGCCAAATGATTGAGTCTCTTCTGGCCCATTCGCCTAAGCCTTGTATGTAGACGACGCAATGCACTAAATGACCGTTCACAGCTGGAACTGCTGACAGGTATTGTAAGCGTTGATTGGAAAACCAAGCTCAGGGTAGGAAACAAGTCGGGATCAAGGAGTTTGTAAGCACTGGCCATGTCAGAGATAGCACCATCTTTCTTCTTTTTTTCCAGGAACTGAACCTTAATTTCCTCTTTACAAAGTTGGATTTTGTAATGTGTTGCAATGAGGTTTAGAGATTCCTCACTAAAAAAGTAATCTGCTGCTGGATTGCAAGCTTGAATGCCCTTCATGAGCTTTTCCCCAACACCAGAAAATCTGTTGCTCAGCTCACTTATCATGCGGTCAAGACATGGATACAAAAGATGATGTTTGAGTTGGTTGCCAGTATCACACGGAGCCCTGGTGCTCAAAGTGGAATCCACTGTGTAGTCATCCATCCGCCTCTGCTTACGGCAGGGACCAGACAAGATCTCTGAGATGTTATTGGACTCGCAAATTACTTTTGTCTCCTTATAGAGCTGTTCTGCTGTTTCTTCACTGCTCCGCATTAAGGTCAGTGTTTCAAGAACAGCATCTTTGTAGAGTGTTGCTTGTGCCAGGTCCACAGATTCTTTCTGGAGATGCTTATGGAGCCCCTCTGTAGCAGATAGCAAACTCTTGAACATTACAAGCATGTACACACTGGAAAACCTGGACAGTTTTGACAGCAGCCCAATTGCTATGGGTGTAGCAACTTTTCCAGGCATCTTAATAAAGCAGTCAGATTTTCAAGCACAGCTTTGAATGAGTTGAGCTGGCATTCCCATCTAGTTTTAGAGAGCTGGACAAATTCACTGTTCTATAAACCTAGTCGTTTCTGTGTGTTGTGAAATGCTTGATGATTGACCATTGATGCACTAAAGAAGGAATACACACACAAAGTCATCTGCCTCTGGTACAGCCCTACAAGTCTGACAAAGTACCAAATTCAGTTCATGGGCATAACAATATACATAAACCTCTTCAGGGTGCTTCTCACAGAAACTAGCTTGAACTCCACCAACTTCACGTTTCATTGAAACCCCATCATAGGTTTGAGCCACACAGAGGACATCACTCAAACCTCTCGATTTTGGCACACTTTAAGTTGCATCGGTGATTGACTCTGCATTGAAACTGTTGAGGCTGGACAGTTCAATGAAGTGCTCTTTTACTGTGCCTTTAGCTGTGACATAACATACACATACAGCAAGCTGCTCAACATGGCCATCCCTTGCTTCATCGGCCATAACTTCAAACATTTTTTATTTTTTCACCTCTTCAACTATCCAGGCAGTTATTTCTTCTGCACAGTACTCAATCATCTCATTTTGCGAAGATGGACAGAGATAAGTAGCATTTGAAGGTGGTTTGTAGCTTTGAAGGAAGGGATCAAATTGCTTCATTAACTCCAAAAAGTTATATTTCCACTAGACTCTACTTCATGTCCACGAAAATAAATACCTTTCTTCCCTAGAAAGCTGGTCACAGCAACAATTCTGTGCAAATATTCTCTCAAAAATGTCACCAATTTGTGCCACATTCATTTTCTCAACAACACTGCCTTCTGTTAAACTGGCTTTATAATTCTTCCGAACAAGCACTGAAGCCTTGTGCCCTAAACTTGCTTCATGCTCTCTGAAACTGTCCAGAGCTCGTTTCCAGTTTGAAAAGCCTCCAGTGCTGATCAGAGAATCTTTATTATTTTGAGTTAGATGCTTTCCATGTATCCTGCAAGCACAGCAGAATGTGGCATCTCTGTGAACAGAGTACTCCAGCCATTCAAAAGAGTCATACCATCTCTGCTGAAAGGATCGTAGACCAAATCTGGTGACTGGATAATTTTAACTTGTTTTTGTCCTGATTCCAAAGTCCCTAAATTATCTTCTTTCTCACTGCCTTCAATGCCTAGCTGCTTGCCTGCTCTCTCTAACTCATCTGCAATACAAAATTGAAATACAGAGAATTAATAATGCATTCATATGCAAACAGCTAATTCCTGACAAAAAAAGCTATATTATGCATAGTTTAAGATAGTCCTGCTTTAAAATATTAAAATAAACAAAACTTTACATACACACACACACACACACACACAGTACCAGTGTCCAATTCTAACTGATCCTGTTGCAGCTCATCTCTAATGCCATCTATGCCACTGCGGCTACTGCCATCTGGAATGTGTAAAAATAAAGTTAATAATAAAAAATATTTAAAAATACTCTGTGTGTGTGTGTGTGTGTGTGTGTGTGTGTGTATGTGTGTGTGTGTATATATATATATATATATATATATATATATATATATATATATATATATATGTGTGTATGTATGTATGTATATATATGTATATATATATGTATGTATGTATATATATATGTATGTATGTATATATATGTATATATATATATATATATATATGTATATATATATGTGTGTGTGTATATATATTCTTGTATGCATTTATGTAGTCTTTGATAATGTCTAAAATATATATCTAAATGCAAAACCGGATGAAAGTAAATATGTGTGAAATGTCGACATAATTACTCAAGAGTACTACAGACATCTAGTGGTTAAACTTTGACATTACACTTGATTTTCTTAATTTATTTGCACTAAATGACTAATCTAACTAATTTTTGATATTTTAAATACATTTACTTAATTATTTCATTAGTAGAAAAACAAAGTCATTTTCAGTCTCTAATGCCTTAGCGCTTTAACAGTTTATATTTTATTTAGATCTATCTTTAGGCCTATTTAATGTATTTAAATTTAAAAGGCTTTTGTATGTCTTGGCAATGGAATGATAATATGGACAATATTCGTCAAGGGTTTTCATGATCAAAGATACTGTACCTCACTTTTGAATCAACATTTGTTAGCCAACTTTTATCAACTGTTAAATTCTAAAGTTATTATACATTTACATTTATGCATTTAGCAGACGCTTTTATCCAAAGCGACTTACACTGCATTCAAGTTACAGTTTTACATTTTATCAGCTCTTGCTTTCCCTGGGAATCGAACCCATGATCTTGGCATTGCTAGCGCCATGCTCTACCATTTGAGCTATAGAAAAGCTGAATAATAACATTTAATCAAACATTATCTGAATAATAACATTTAATATAAAAATTTTTTTGACATGATTGAGAATAATGGAACAAAACAGTGCTTGTTCCATATTAAAAGAACAGAACATAGCAATTTGACATTAAAATAATAGTTGCACTAATAGGACACAACGTTAATCCGAGTTGTGCATCAGTCAAGGTAAGCAGAAAGAGATGCACCGTGACCGGATCTTTGAATAATGGTACATTTAACGGTCATAGCGATCGAGACAGGATCACAATGTATCCAAAAGACACAGACAGCACATTGTGCGGTAGCGGTTGTATCGTGTATGTATGGGAAGAGAGAGCAAGCACAAATCTCAGATTGCACCAGCCCTCGTTGTGTATGGGCCGACCATCCAATGGGTTTGGAAGGGTTCAGAGACAGAGCATACAGTATGTGCATATTTCCGCTCAGACTGTAATTTTTGCCTTTTCACAGACAATTAATCATCGCTGTCATTAGACTGACATACGGAAATAGTTAATCTATACCACTAATACATAAATGTTTCTCTTTTTTTATCAGCAGACTGCACGTCTCCCCTGTCATGCTCTGGCGCCCCCACACTTTGAAAACCCCTTCTTTATTCCCCTTTGTTTTTCAAGTTTATGGTTTGTAGAATTATTATTTGAATATGTGGGGGAGTCTGTGTTTTGTTGGGATAGTTTGAAAATATTAAAAGGTTACCTTCATGTTCTGCCAAAAAGAAAGAATAGTTGTTTGATTCTTTTTTTTGAGTAGCCATTGCCGTGATTTGTCGTCCACTCTGTGCTACACTGACCGTTGTTGTTTTTTTAAATTGCTGCCACGCTCCAGAGCTGTAAGGATTAAGTCATGTGGTGTGTAAGTGAGTGAGTTAGTGAGTTAGTGTGTTTCCCTATCAAAAGGGAACTCCCGTTGCTTCAAATTTGACGACTGCTTATTGGGGAAACTCCTGTTTACTCTTTTACTGAACCCAGTGTAACGTAATAAAAGTAATATTAATATGTAATTTAAAGAAATAGTTTAATTTAGCTCAAAAGGAATCATTTATGAATTTATAGGGATTTGAACAGACTCACTGTTACGGCGATTCACTGAACGAGCCGTATAACAAACTCTGCACTGGATATTAAAATCCAAAATATAGTGAAAACACTATTTAATAGCACAGTAACAAGATCGGCAGATTAAGACATTAATTTATGAGCACAAAACACAAGATGCTTCTCTTTTCAATATAAATAAGATTTTATATATATAAACCTAAGACAAACTAATCTAACACATGAACACAAGCATTCACACATTCACACGTTGCAGAAAGAGAGAAAGTAAGGAAAGGATGAGTTTAAGAGAATGAAAATGTGAAATCCCAAGTTTACAGCAATATGTTAAACTGCATAGACCTGAACAAACATCAATCATTTATTTAACCCTCGCTTTGAGTTTCTAAAAGAGGCTATGTCATGGGCCTGCTGGTGTGCGCTGATTGGCCACCAGATGTCACTGTGTTTGTTTGAGCACATGGCTTGTTGTTTGTGGTTTGTGCCATGTGCTCTCCTGTCTATTGTCTGACCCCGCCCTCCTTGTTATCTCATTATTGTTTCAGTGACTTCACCTGTGTTCTCCTCATTTGTCTCCCTATTTATTCTCCTGGTGTCTGCAGTCCTGTGCTCTTTCGTTGTTTAATGTGAGATGTTTGACGTTGTGTGTGTGTTTGCAATCTCGGCCTACTTGCCTGTTTTTCCCCCTCTGGTGGTTTTTGTTCAGTTTTTGTTTAATTTTATTATTAAAGGACCCACCATTCTCCTGCACTTGAGTCCTCGCCTCATCTTTCTTCCAGAACCGTGACAGAACAAAACAGCCAAATGAGGACTCAGCAGAGAATGGGCTCACACCATCCACCAGCCTCTAACATCAGCAGGCCCCTCTACCAATGCATCCTCCAGTTCCAGGCCCTGAGCTCCCTCCATCAGCAGGGCACTGACGTGAGGAAGTTTGCCCTGAGGTTCGGTGGTGCAGCAGAGGGTTTGGGGTACAATGATGCAGCCCTCAAGGACCTCTTTAATAGTGCCCTTGAGGAGCCCCTCAACAGGTGGAGGATGAGGGGGCTGGACCACCTGACGTTGGGTGAATTTGTTGAATGCCTGGCACGTTCCCCAGATAGGGTGGCTGGTGTGCCTCAGGCAGTGCTCGCCGAAGCTGCAGCACCCCTTGTGAGGGCTGATAAAGCTGCAAGCCAAGGGGTGTCAGAGACCTCATCTGCCGCACCCAGTAATTTGCGTCCATTTCCAGAGCGTCTCAGGCTGATGCTGAGGATCCCCCGCTGATGTCGGTGCGAGCAGCGTGGTCTGCTCGTGGTCTTTCCAAGGCGGCGGTGCCCGCTCACAAGGCTTCCAAGGCGGCGGTGCACGCTCACAAGGCTTCCGAGGCGGCGGTGCACGCTCACAATGCTTCTGAAGCGGCAGTGCACGCTCACAATGCTTCTGAAGCGGCGGTGCCCGCTCACGATCGTCCCGAGGTGGTGGTGGCCGCTCACAAGGCTTCCGAGGCGGCGGTGCGGTGCCCGTTTTCATTTTAAATGAAAGGCGGCGGTTTCCGCTCACGATCCTCCCGAGGTGGCGGTGCCCGCTCACATTCGTCCCGAGGCGGCGGTGCCCACTGACGATCCTCCCGAGGCGGCGGAACCTGCTCACGTTGCTCCCGAGGTGGCAGTGCCCGCTCACATTCGTCCCGAGGTGGCGGTGCCCGCTCACAATCCTCCCGAGGCAGCGGTGCCTGCTCGCAAGGCTTCTGAAGTGGCGATGCCCGCTCACAATCCTCCCGAAGTGGCGGTGTCTGCCCACGTTCCTCCCGAGGCAGCAGTGCCCACTCACAATCCTCCCGAGGTGGCAGTGCCCACTCACGATCCTCTCGAGGCGGCGGTGCCCGCTCACGATTCTCCCGAGCCGGCAGTGCCCGCTCACAATTCTCCCGAGGCGGCGGTGCCTGCTCGCAAGGCTTCTGAAGTGGCGATGCCCGCTCACAATCCTCCCGAGGCGGCGGTGCCTGCTCACGTTCCTCCCGAGGCGGCAGTGCCGACGCACAATCCTCCCGAGGCGGCAATGCCCACTCACGATCCTCTCGAGGCGGTGGTGTCTGCCCACGTTCCTCCCGAGGTGGCGGTGCCCGCTTACGATTTCCTCAAGGCGGCATTGTCCACACACAAGGCTCCTGAGGCAGTGGCAGTGTCTTCTCACGATCCTCCTGCTCTGCCTTCCCCGCCTTGGCCTCCTGCTTTGCCAGCACCACCTTGGTACCCTGGCAAAGAGGTCTCTCCAGGCCCTCTGCCGCTACACGGGCCTGGCCCACCATCCCTCCCCCTGATCCGCCTCTGGCCCACCTACCTCCTAGACATTTTGATTTCAGTTTTAGTGTGTGGAGCATCTGGAATCTGCTCCTTAAAGAGGGGGTTGTGTCATGGGCCTGCTGGTGTGCCCTGATTGGCCACCAGATGTCACTGTGTTTGTTTGAGCACATAGCTTGTTGTTTGTGGTTTGTGCCATGTGCTCTCCTGTCTATTGTCTGACCCCGCCCTCCTTGTTATCTCATTATTGTTTCAGTGACTTCACCTGTGTCCTCCTCGTTTGTCTCCCTATTTATTCTCCTGGTGTCTGCAGTCCTGTGCTGTTTCATTGTTTAATGTGAGATGTTTGACGTCGTGTGTGTGTTTGCAATCTCGGTCTACCTGCCTGTTTTCCCCCCTCGGGGTGGTTTTTGTTCAGTTTTTGTTTCATTTTACTATTAAAGGACCCACCATTCTCCTGCACTTGAGTCCTCGCCTCATCTTTCTTCCAGAACCGTGACAGGCTAAAATTTATATTAACTGCACCGATTCAGTTAGAATCTGGAGGTACTTGCTTGCTTTGCTAAGGGAATCCCTTTTGTTGTTGTCCTTGCAGGAAAGGGGGTTCCCCGAAGTTGCTGATTGGTTGAGAGTTCAGTAGTCTTTGAAGTGAGGTCTTGGGCGTTGGCTGAGGATACAGAGTTGGTCTTGTTGAAGTTTGAAGTGAGTGCAGTCGGAGCTGGACTTTGCAGCAAACTTACATTGGAACACGAAACTCCACGGAAAGAAAAGAAACTAAAGTAAAAGAATAAGAAAAAAAAGGATGTAACGAGACTAAGTTGGTTTTCTTTCCATTATGGTAGCAGCTGGCACGTGGGCCAGAGCATGCTCAAAGAGCAGCGTCAAAACGCGGTGGCAAAAGAGAAGAAGAGGAGCGAGAGAGTGACTAAGAGCGAGTTTGATGGTGTCCTGAGTTTTTAAACTCTGCTTTCAGACCGTCCCATCTGGACGTCTTGACCAATTAGATACTGTCCTTGCTTGGGGTGTTGCCCTGTTCCTCCACCAGGTCAATAAATCAACGTTATCTGTTCAGTCAGAGGTCCGAACTTTTCAGGCTCTTGCAAAGTATACTTTTGAACATGATTTCTATAACACAACAAGTGTGTCACATGTCTGGACGTCGCCCACGCAGAGGCTGCAGGGGCTTCGTGTCCTCACTGCGAGGATATGAGCCTTGCTCACCTTCGCTCGCGGATTGCCTTTTGTCACGAGGGTGATCCTCCCCACTCCGTTCCCCTGTCTCCTCTCAGGAAGAAACAGCGAAACAGTGGAAGTTCTCTCTCATATGAGTGATGCTGCGTCGGCCCAGCGCCCGTGCACTCCGCTCTCCCTGGAGCGCCTCACGCCAGTGTGCTTCACCCTCGTTGGATGCGAGTGGCCTGGTTTCCTTTGGTGCGTCTGAGGAGGAAGAGATAGACGTTGACAGAACTATGTCCTTGACGGCATCTGACGCTGACGAGTGGGCGTGTTCCGGCCCAAGTCTGAAGCTCCCCCTCCATCACAGTCTGCGTGACCTAGCATGGACTCGGAGCTGATCCGCGTCCTCATGCGTGCTGTGGAAGAGCTGGGCCTGGTGTGGAACGGCCCTGGAAGAGCCCGCCCCCGGTCTCCTCGACGAGTGGTTCCTCAAGGATTGCTCCCTCCAGTTTGCTCTCAGGCCTCCTGAATTCAACGGTGTGGTGCAGATCCTCGTGCAGGACAACGAATCTCATGAATCTCATTCTCCAAGCCGAGATACGCACAATGCTACAAAGGGTGCCGTAGAAACGGTCCCCTTAGCGGACAGCTAGTCAGGCTTTTACAGCCACTACTTCCTCATTCCCAAAAAAGACGGTGGGCGCAGACTGATCCTTGATCTCAGACTTCTGAATCAAGCCCTCATGCGACGGCCGTTCAGAATGTTAACATTGAAGCAGATCCTTGCGCAAATTCAACCGGAGGACTGGCTCCTGTCGGTGGATCTGAAAGATGCTTACTTTCACTCCAAATAGCGCCGTCACAGACCATTCTTGAGATTCGCGTTTGAGGGAATGGCCTATCAGTTCACAGTCCTCCCGTTTGGTCTGTCCCTGACCCCCTGCATTTTTACGAAGTGCGTGGATGGCTCTTTCCCCTCTGAGTCAAATGGGAATCCACATATTGAACTACTTCAACGACTGGCTGGTGCTAGCCAACTCAGAACGGCAACTGATCACTCACAGGTCGTTGTTGCTCAGCCACCTGGAGTGTTTAGGGTTGAAAATCAACCCATCCAAGAGTTTTTTGTCTCCCAGACAGCGAGCGTCCTTTCTGGGAACAATCATAGACTCTGGGCTAATGCGGGCTTGGATTACGCCTGAACATTCCCTGACAATCCAGTGAGCGGTGGCGTCCTTCAAACTGGGGGCCTCGCGTCCCCTCAAGGCCTTTCAGAGGTTGCTAGGCCTCATGGCTTCGGCCTCCTCTGTTATACTCTGGGCCTGCTACATATGAGGCCCATCCAATATTGGCTAAAAGCCTGCGTTCCGTCCCACGCCTGGCACCTGGGCCGCGCTCACATCAAGGTAACCCGCTGCTGCCTAAAAGCTGTGGCCCCTTGGACAACTTCTCGCCTTTTTCAGTCAGGCGTTCAATTGGGGACGGAAGGAAGGTCCACCCCCCCACCCTCACAATGTAGAGCGCTTTGAGTGCTTAGAAAAGTGCTATATAAATGAAATTAATTATTATTATTATTATTATTGAAAAGAATGTTGTGGTCGATAGTGTCGAACGCAGCGCTAAGATCCAGTAGAACTAATAAAGAGATACAACCACGATCAGATGATAGAAGCAGGTCATTTGTAACTCTAATGAGAGCAGTCTCATGATACGGTCTAAATCCTGACTGGAATTCCTCACAGATACCATTTTTCTCTAAGAACGAATATAATTGTCAGGATACTACCTTTTCTAGTATCTTTGACAGAAAAGGGAGATTTGAGATCGGTCTGTAATTAACTAGATCCTTGGGGTCAAGTTGTGTTTTTTTAATGGGAGGCTAAATAACAGCCAATTTGAAGGTTTTGGGGACATATCCTAATGACAATGATGAATTAATAATAGCCAAAGAGGATATATGACTTCTGGAAGTAGCTCTTTTAGTAGTTTAGATGGAATAGGGTCTAACATACATGTTGTTGGTTTAGATGATTTAACAAGTTTATACAATTCTTCTTCTCCTATAGTAGAGAATGAGTGGAATTGTTCCTCAGGGGATCTACAGTATATTGCATCTGAATGTGATACTGTAGCTGACGGCTGCATGGTTACAATTTTATCTCTGAGAGTATCAATCTTGGAAGTAAAGTAGTTCATAAAATCATTACTGCTGTGCTCTTGGGAAATGCCAACACCTGTTGATGCTTTATTTTTCGTTAATTTAGTGACTATTGAATAAATACTGTTGCGCTCCATTTTCCCGGCTGCTCTCTTTAGGGTGCGAGTGTGCTCATTATACCATGGAGTCAGACTGTTTTCTTTGATCTTCCTTAAGCGTAAAGGAGCAACTGTGTCTAAAGTGCTAGAAAAGAGAGAGTCCATAGTTTTACATCATCAAGTTTTTCTGTTCTGTTGGATATGCTGAGGAATTGAGATGAATCAGGAAGTTTATTTACAAAGCAGTCTTTTGTGGTAGAAGTGATGGTTCTACCATACTTGTAACAAGGAGTAGAATTTACAGTTTTAGCTATATGGGGTTTACACAAGACTAAATAATGATCTGAGATATCATCGCTTTGCTGCAGAATTTCAACACCACTAACATTAATTCCATGTGACAATATTAAAGCTAGAGTCAGTTTTCGACAATGAGTATGTCCTGAAACGTGTGTAATCCCAATAGAGTTGAGAATGTCTATGAATGTTTTTCATTATCGACATGGATATTAAAATCGCCAACAATTAAGACTTTATCTGCAGCCAGTACTAACTCAGATAGAAAATCAGCAAATTCTTTAAAGTCTGTACGATGCCCTGGTGGCCTGTATACAGTAGCCAGTACAAACATCATATTTATCAATAACACGTGTTTCTCTAGATAATGTTATATGCACCACCATAACTTCAAACGAGTTATACTTAAAGCCTGCCCTCTGAGAAATACTGAGAATATTGCTATAAATTGTAGCAACACCTCCCTCTTAACCTTTTGGACGTGGCTAATTTTTATAGCAGTAATCTTGGGGGGTAGACTCATTTAAAGTAATGTATTCATCTGGTTTTAGCCATGTTTCTGTCAAACAGAGCAAATCTAGGTTATGATCATTGGTCAAATCGTTTACAAAAAGTGCTTTTGTAGAAAGGGACCTGATATTCAGTAAGCCAAGTTTTATCAATTATTTCTCTGTATTGTAAAAAATGTTTATTTGTTGAACATCAATTAAATTGTTATTCTTAATTTGGTTTGGATATTTTCTGTATTTTCTAGGTCGGGGAACAGACACAGACAGTGTGATATATAGGTGAAGGAGTCTCTATGTGCTAAAAATTAACAGACTTCTGTGACGTGAGGCGGCTAGCAGACGGTCGGTTTAGGCAGTCTGTCTGCTTCCTGACCTGGGCCCCAGTTAGTCAAGTACGAACTCTAAGACTATGTACCATATTTCTGGAGAGAAGAGCGGCACCACCCCAGGAGGGATGAACACCATCTCTTTTCAACAGGTCAGGTCTGCCCCAAAAACTCATCCAATTGTCTATTAAGTCTATGTTATTCTGCGGGCACCCCTTAGACATCCAGCCATTCAGTGACAGCAGTCTGCTATGAATCTCATCACTGTGTCTGACATAGTACTTGCAAGTTCACACACCTCTTTAACATTATTTTTAGTGATCACCGACTGGTGAAGTGGGTGCGTCACTGAGTGGGGAGAACCTGTTTGATGTTTTGATCGGAACGGAAGTATTTTGACCCGCGACTATGCCGCCTCACTGTCACCAGTTGCCCTGCTGCATGGGCTCTAATGCCGGAACCGAAAAATGTACAGGACTCCCTGAGCTAGTCACATCCAAGGCCATATCTACAGCCCTCACATTCTTACTATCCTCAACTAAGGTTTGGATGCGTGTCTCTAGTTCTAAAATCTTCTCAGCTCAGCCTAACTATTTCCCTGCATTTATCGCATGTGAATCCCTCATCGCAGACAGAGATAGATAAACTGTACATGTGACATGAAGTGCAAACATCAATAGCATGAGAAGAAGCCATTACTCACCGTGACTGATGAATGATACCGACTTAACTTACCACTGTTGTTTGATGAACTCATGAAAAACGGAGAGAGAGAGAAATGAAAACGGAGCGAGACAAAAGAAAACAATAATAGGCACGAATAGAAACGCGAATGGAACCGCGAGTGACAAGCTAACCGACTAACGAATGCTAACGCACAGCACTCGCGGTTCTAAAAGTGAATACTCAAATTAGTTAGATTAGTGTGATAGATAATACCAGAAATATGGTGGGAATTTAGTTATATATTATCACTTTAAACAACAGAGAACGAAAGTAAGGTAAAGTTTCAATAAAAAAGCGGAGCTACAATCGCAAACCTCTCAGCAGCACAACAGACAGGAGATGTTAGTCAAAATCGTGTACTGTAAACGGCGACAGTGGCCAACTAAAATGATCAACATTTACTTAATTTCTATCGCATTTCCTCTGAACTCCTTGGCAAAATTCCTGGGACTTAATGACAAAACTCGATCCCGGAATATTTAGCCCTAGCGACGCCCCTGGTGTCAACACTAATGCTCAGCCATCACTTATAGAGTGAATCTAGTTTATTTCACGAACTACAACACTGCCTCAGTGTTACTTTTAATGATGTTAACAAAGTTCAGGAGGAGCACGTTTAAATAATTAATCTAATTAACACGAGAGGAGAACAATCAGTAATCAACCCAGTTAACAAGATAAGAGGAGTGTATATATAAACAGCAGACTTACCTCTGTTTATTGGCAGTTTTCCAGCATCCCTCCGCCACCCCTTCTCCGCACTTACAACTATTACTCTCCTATCCTGTATGGCGGGGGGGTACTCTGGGTTCGGGCCAAGATTCCGAGCTCGGAGCCCTCCCCTCGGACAGCATGCCAAATACGCATAAACTTTATTCTATTTATTATTTGTAAGTGTGAACTTGTGAACTCTCTATAGGTGGGTCATTCTTCAACTGCGGTGGCAAGTGGTGTCCGTCTACTTTACAACAGTTGAAATAAACTTTAAATACCAATAAATTATAAAATGTTTGTATTCTTTAGGGTAAACACAATTTGTGCAACCTTAATAGTTAAATTTTTGTTTTAAAATACATATTTGAGTTTGAGAGATTGCATTTGTAACAAAATATGGATGTTCCCACCGTACCTTAGAGAGGTATCATGAAATGTAACTGCAACAATATAAAATTTTTAACACAAATAAAGTGGTTATAATGCGAATATAGATTTTATTTAACATGTACAATTTTATTAAATAGTTAAAAAAAAAATACATATTTTGTAATATGTAAGAAAAATGTTGTGTCCCCCAAATTCCACAATGGACTTTGCTCCTTTAAGAAAAGGGAGGATTCTATTTGGAATACTTCCTGTCTGTAAAGTTCACTGCAGGTGCTGGTTGATCTGAAGGGTGCATGGGGAGTACATTCTTTCTTATTCATGTTCTTAAATTTAGCAAAATTTCTGACAATTTCATGTGCCGCACTTTATTAGTGTCTGTGGTGTTATGTGATAACTTGCAGATTTTACATATTTTAATCAAAATTTTTATACTATTTCCAAAAATGTCCCCTGATCTTGGAATCATCATGATGGCAGCCTCCATTTTTAGAAAAGTCTGGATTTAGGCTGATTTGTCTGTGGTGTTACTGTCTGTACTGGTAACACCACAGAGGCTATAGTAACTTGCAATATAAAGTCTGTGGTGGTATAATTACGTCTGTGGTGTTACTTCAAAATGACATAGACATAAGTGGCTGTGTCACCAGTGTTTGATTGAAATTATTTAAAAATCTAAATATTCTTAAGCTTTCATTTTAATAGATATAGCATATTAAACTAATTTTAAATGCATAGCAATATATTTTATTAGAAAAAAACAAACAAGCATTTTTACAAATTCTGCCTCTCATTTGCCACCCCAATTGAAGAATGATCCAGATCAGGATCATATCAGATCAGCAGTGTTTGTTTAACACTGGGGATTTTACAGTGTAAACATGCAACCTGTTTTTCTTTATGAAGTACTTTATTAAAATTTATTTGGAAAATTTTATCTTTTGCTACAAACACTAACCGATTTAAAAAGTTTTGTTGTGGTCTTGCTGGGATCATATCAGCACCCAAAAGACAGCAAATGCTGGTCCACCAGCACACCAGCATCCCAAGCTGGTCCCAGCATGCTAAACATACCTTATGCTGCTTCACCAGCACACCTGATTACAGTGCTGGGCACCAGCAAACCAGCATCCAGCATCCCATGCTGGTCCCAGCATGCTAAACATACCTTATGCTGGTGACCAGCAGTGCTGGATTTTTCAGCAGGGCAGTCCTCTACTTAGAATTTAATTCCAGGATGTCAGGACTGACAGTACATTGGTTCTTAATTACATTTGGTAATTAGTTAAAGTTATAAGTTAAAGTTTCTCAAAATCCTATAGGTTTCTTTCTACCTTTTTTTAAGTTATGTTTTTGGGCTTTTATGCCTCTTTATTTGGATAGGACAGTAGAGAAAGCAAAGCATTGGGTGGAGAGAGGGGAGCAGGATTGTCAAAGGACTTCAAGACGGGAATCAAACTCGGGTCACTGTGAGCACAGTTGCGCTGTATGTCGATGAACTAACCAGGGGTTATTGGCGCCGACATCCTAAAGGTTTCTGAGGTAAAACAATGGAGATATGTGAATTTAAATAGTAATTCAGCTGATCTAGCATCCAGAGGATTAAATGTGTCTTTATTCCTAAAACACCAGGGGTCTCAATTATAAAACTCTCCGTAGATTTCATCCTAAAAGTGTTCTTAGGCACAACAGCTAGATTTTGCGTACGCACAAATGTTTTCCAATTTATAAAACCATGTGTATGCCAGACCTGGAAACAAAAAAAAACCCTTTATAAATCCCAGTCAGGGGAAAATTGTGCGTACATGCATCTCCACCCTGTCTCCTCCCCGAAATCACCATATATGGAGCTTACAACGCCTAGTTTTACTATGCATAACCTCATTTGCATATAATTTCCATGCATATTCCCATCCATGTTTAACCCCATCAAACGTAAAAGACATTAAGGAAACATGAGATACGAACTATAAATGCCATTTTTACATACATTTACTGTAAAAAGTACAGTTTCCAACTGTAAATAAAATACAGTTTGCTACTGTAAAAACCATTTGAAATGTCTAACAGTGTAGTTCACCCAAAAATGAAAATTAGCCTGTGTTTTACTCACCTTCAAAGCATCCTAGGTGTATGTGACTTTCTTCTTTCTGAGTTATATTAAAAATTGTCCTGGCCACTCCAAGCCTTTCAATGGGGGTAAGCAGGTGTTTGTTGTCAACAGTTCAGAAGACGTGAAAAAAAAAAAGTCCCTCTCACGGCTCCGGGGGTGTGAACAAAGGCCTAATTGCGTATCCATGCGTTTTTTTGTAAGACAAAATCCATATTTACTATTTTTCTTAATTTTCAATCTAATTTATTATAAAAAAAAATTTTGCAACCACTACACTGGTAACCAAACAGTTGACGAAAGCCATTGACTGCCATTAAAAATAAATACATACATACATACATACATACATTCAATGGCTACTTTACACGGTTTAGTTACCAACATTCTTCAAAATGTCTGATTTTTGAGTTCAGTGGAAGAAAGAAACAGATTTTACATTTTGGCATTGGATGTTTCAATATTTATATTTATATTTTGCTTGGTCAGGTTTTGCTTAAGCCATGTTACATTTTTCTGCATTTTTATACAAATATATAATACATACTTATCTTTTCAAGCATAGCCATTTCAGTGTCCTGTGTGTGTAGTAAGCTAGGCCTACAGCATATTTATCATAACGATTATGAATCGAGGCTCCTGCGAGGCAAAAATGGGTCATTATTGTAGGCTAAAACATTGTGTATATTCCATGCATGCTACACGTGTGCGTATGCTGAAAAGTTTTTAGATTTATAAAACCACGTTCTCCGGAAGTGTGCCTTTATAAACTCCAGTCTGTGGAAGCTGGGCGTACTGTGACAGAAACATGCAGCGCTTCCAGTGTAACCAGATTCATCAGCAAATGACTCTTATGATTCGGTTGTTTTAATGAATCGTTCCCTCATGATCTCCAGTACCGGGTTGGAGCACCATGTTCAAAATCTCCTCGTTATAAGGTATACATTTAATTAGGTTGAATCGTGCATTACAGACCGAGGTTGACGCTCTCACCTCGCAGACCTCGTTTTCGGTAAGTATAAGACAGATTTGTCCATTTATTTGTTTTAAATGCGTCAGTGGGCTATCGACAATGACCTGAGTAATTATAACTCGACCGTCGTTTTGACTGTCAGGAAAACTACATATCCGTCTACAGTGTGTAAATATGTAATATATGAAGACTTAAACGTAAAGACCCATCGATTTTAAATAAAACATTTAGCCTATTTTCATACAAGCTGCATGAAACGAAAATGAAACTAAACGCTTGTATGTCAATCACCTGTTGTATGTTGTCAGGAATCTCTTTACTGCTTTTAATTTATTTTATTAATTATTTATTTGCATTTTCTTCACTCGACCTTACAGGTATTCATGTTTAGCTATCATAAATACATGTTAATCATGATAACTCTGAATAGTTTTAGTGGTGAACTAGATCGGCTGCCGCAGATCAATTATTAAAACTTGTATTGTCAAGACATGCCCGTTCATTTTTGTCTTTTATGACTAGTCCCACAGTGTTCTGGAATGTTCCGGAAAGCACTAGAATATTCCAGAATGTTGTAAAGGATGTTCCCATCCTTGCAATAGCAACATATCTTTAAAAACAAACCATGCAAAATTAGTACAAAAACATATCTGTAATAATTATGTAGAAGGTCTAAAATTTATCTGACATAAATGTTTACCAAAACAGTGATTCTGCATGAAAATATATAGTACAAACATAATTAGCAGCACAGAACTACAGAAGAACCATACAAATATGTGAAACAAATATTTGTCACATTGTGTTATAAGTAAAAAATATTCCCAATTTCATGAGTCCTTCAAGAAATCTGTCTGATGTTCTCCACAGTCTTATTTGTTCTCTCGCTGCTGGTGAACAAGATTTTTATCTTTTGAGTACCCAAAGTTTGCTTTTAGTTGCTGTTTGTAGAATCTTCACAGAGATGTCACAGGACGAGCTAGCAGAGCCAATGGATGTTGATGACAACTATGTAAGTAAGAGTTAAAATTCATTTATGAATCACATAAGAGATTAACGAGTATAGATAATATCATCAAATCATCACTGAGAGTTGAGTTTTTACACAAGTTGTTTATATTAGTTTGGTAAGATATAGTTGTGTAGAACTGACAGATATCAATTAACTAAGATTATTAAGTGTTTCTAAGGTCCTTCCCACATTGTGTTTGTGTTTGTAGAGTGAGTGTCCTGTGTTATTGGTAAAATTGCCTCGTAGAATGGAGGTGTAATGAAATCAATGAGCCAATCAGTTTTCGGATATTGTCCAGCATAGAGTTAGATGTAATTAGCTGAAACATGAAATTTATTCTCACCCAAAATATGCACATTTGGTACCGTTTCAAAATGGTTGTGTTAGTAAATTTAGCTTCAATTTTGTGATTTGTATACATAATATTTGATTCAGGATTTAAAAGTACACACACATGCTGAAAAAAAAAAAAGAATGAATTGGTAGCTAAAATTACAGGAGAGCAGAACAAAAGGTTATTAGTTTAAATTAATTAAATGAGTAAACTATTAAATAAAAGCATTAGTAAACATAATGGCACTGACATGACAAATTACAATTTAATGAAAATGTTAGTGCCATAATTTCAATATTCAACTGAAAAGTTGTTTGTACATTAATATTTGGCAAATTTTGTCTATGCAAACATAAGGAAATGTAAGGTATGTTTGGTTTTAAACATACATACAAATCCCGCTGGATTGACCTGTACTGCTCCCATAAGTATGCAGGTTCACGTCCGGTCTGCTTCATGCCCTGATCTCATTCCCTGTCTTTGTCTACTGTCCTGTCCATTAAAAGCTCATAAATAAAACATAGGGTTAACTGAACAATAAACTCTTATCCAGACATATTGATTTGAACTATATAAAGATATTTATATGCATTGTTTTATTATGTTTCAGTATGGTTTTTGTTTTTGAATGTTAGGACTTGTATACAGCAGGCACAGAAGGTCAAGACACCAGCTCACCTCTGGATGACAACACAATGGATCGAACACACTTACAGTCAGAGGAGGTACTGACTAATGGCTAGAGCTTGAGCCACAGGGCCATTATCATACCAGAATATCAATCATTTCATATTCATGAACAATTAAAAGCCAAAACATACTGAGCCTATTTTTTTTTTTTATAAAATATTATTTTTTATTTTTGCTCCCAGTCTTTATATCTGTTGTCTGGTGTTTATCTGTTATAGTCTTACTATTCACAGTTTAGAGTTCAAACTCATTCCCTCCCTTCAATCAATCCCTCCCTCAGTATTTTAAGAGTTGAGGTTGGACTACTGTGTCTGACCCTGGTGTAGTTTATAGTCTGCACTTGCTGCTCTTCTGCATAAAATAGTTTTATTTTTAGAAATTTTAACTTATACTCCATTACATTCCAAAGCATAACATCATACGTTTTTACTTCGCTGCAGTTCTTAAAAACGTGTACATTCCTTGTTATTTTGAACTGAGTCACAATAGAGCTGAATGAGCTGATTCAGTCGGTTTGCAAATCGCACTGTGATTCATTCACAAATTGGACTGATCAGATTGCAGCTGTTCTCGAGTCAACAACTCACTGATTCAAATGATCAGAGCGAGTCAATTCAGTTTGGTGAATTAACAAGACAGAGTTAAAATGAGCTAAGAATAGGAAATCCTCTGAGCTTGTGTGTGTGTGACTGATGGCCCAAAAAGGAAGTTACTAATGCTGAATTTTAGGATTTATTATTGTAAATGAAAATCAGATTTAAGTCATTAAGACTTTAGTTGTTTGTGAACTAAATCTGCTGTAAAAGGAGAAGCTGTTTAAGCCTGCTGAATTAAATGCTTGAAAGTGGTTTTAGACAAAAACGGAAGGTCAAGGTAGTATTTATTTAGTCTCCCTTTGGAGAAATTTGTGTTGGATAAGAGAACCACTGCACATCCACACAAAAAAACTCACAATCTTTGCATGTTCTTCTTACACATTTTGTCCTATTTGACATCTATGGAAGCCCGTTTCCGCCACTGAATAAAAAACTGAAAAGGTAATTATGACTTTTTATCTCACAATTCTGACTTTTTTCCTCAGAATTACGTGAAATAAACTCACAATTGCGAGACGTCGCAATTCTGAGAAATAAGGTCAGAATTGAGAGTAATTCTGACTTTATAACACGCAATTGCAAGTTTATATCTCACAATTCTGTGGAAAAAAAGTCAGAACTGTGAGATAAAAAGTTGCAATAACCTTTTGTTAATTTTTTTATTCAGTGGCGGAAACAGGCTTCCATACACATATGATATTGTTTAATGCACATTTTGTTTTTTGAATGTTGGATTTTTTCCCCCACTTATTTGCACATTTGAAATATCAATAACCCAAATACATATTTTGATATATTTAAATGTTTTGATAGTGTACGACAAGCACCCCTTTGAGCAGTAGGGTTAAATAAAAGCTAATATAAATTTGTTAAATATAAAAGTATATAAGTTAAAGTTACAAAATAAACATTCAGCAATCAGTACTTTCTATTTTTAATACTTAAAGGGGTCATCGGATGCAAAATTCACTTTACAAGATTCAACATAAATGTGTGTTGGAAGTGTGTGTACACATCCAACCTATAATGATAAAAATCCACCCAGTGTTTTTTTTTTAAATCCCCATTTTAAAATCCCCTTTCTCAAATCAGGCTGTTCTGAGGTTTCCGTGATCAAGCCACTCCCACGATAGTTGATTGACAAGGCCATCTTACCATAGACCCGCCCTGAGTGAGCGGATTGTGTCGACTCCAGTGCAGGGGAAGAAAAGATGTCTCTGATTAAGCGACTGAAGAGCTGATTTTGACAGGGTAAAGAGAAAAATTTGAGAAATTTAGAAATTTTAACCAAAGTATGTTTGTCAGGGTTGTCGGGAGAAGGGATGAGGCGAGGACTCAGTACTGCAGAGAGAGAATGGGCTTTATTAATAATAAAAATAAACAAAACCAACCAAAACTACCCCATAGGGGAAAAACAGGACAGCTGGCAGACTTGGCAGGGCAGGGCAGGGCAGGGGAAGTTATGACAACGAACTGGCACAGGACTGCAAAAACAAGGAGATTATAAAGGGAGCAAACGAGGAGGGTAATGAGGTAACAGGTGGGGCAAATTAACCAATAATTAGGAAACAAGGTGGGTGTGGTCAAGACAATTGACATGAGAGCAAATGGCACATAGAACTAAACAAGACCAGCCATGTGTTCAAACAAAACAAAAACACAAGCACATGGCCAGCAAAACAAATCACTAGCCATGTGCAAAACAGGACACGAACACGCCGCTAATGAGAAGACTCATAAGCTGCATGTTCACAACAACAAACATGAAAGCACGCAAACAAAACACACACACACAGAGGACAGGGGAGCACACGGCGCGAGTGAACTCGAAATCGCACGCTCCCCCAGCAAGAACAAACCTGGAGCGTGAGTGTCCGAACCCCGACACAAAACCAGAACCGAGTCTGAACAAGACCGGAGTGCTGGGATTCGAACACCGCGCTCCAACATGAAACAGAGCACACAGACAAGAGCGCGCGCATCCCGAGCACACTCGAAGCCGTGCGCTCACCAGAAAACAAGACAAGGAGGGAGTATCAGGGCTCCGTCACAAAACCATGAATAAACTAGACCGAAGTGACAGAACCCTGACACTGTTATAGACTTTTCATCAAGACCCTAAAGCAGGGAGGTCAAACTCAGTTCCTGGAGGGCCACAGCCCTGCACAGTTTAGATGCAACCCTTATTAAACACACCTGATCCAGCTAATCAAGTCATTAAGGCTTATTTGAAAACTACATCCAATGACCCCTTTAAGTATATTAAAGATAAAATACTTTTGTACTTTTAACCACAAAACTTAAACATAACAGTCTTTTGAATGTCAAACATAACATTAAACACTAGTATAAAATAACATTTAAGCTCATAAAATAACTTTTATTATAACAGGTATTTATTAATTTATTGATATTTAATTAAACATTTATTCCCCTATTCAGTCCTATGCAACACATGCTGGGAACGTCTCGAGTTAAGTATGTAACCATGGTTCCCTATGCCATCAGCATGACTGTAGACAGACAGCAGTCTGAAGCATGTGTGAAAACACTACAATCCATTGGACCACGCAGACTGTGATTTCATTAGCGGGCTGTCTGGAAATCAGAGCCGGCGCCAGGGCACCTCCATCAGGGGGGCATTTGAATTTCCAGGGGGGGCACAAATCACGTGTGTGTGTGTTTGTTGGGGGGGGGGGGGGGTGAGTCGCTGACACTCGCTAAAGCATGCAATCGCTTTCTTATGTGCGCTGTTTTATTGGTTTCACTTTCGCTTTTGAAATCGATCACGTCCGACAGCTTATCAGAATTACTGGCCCGAGTCCAACCCGAACCCGTCTTTTTCCCCCTCCTTCTCCTAAAACAGTTTATACTACTGTTTCGGCAATTACAATTGTTCAGTTTTGTGTGTAATGGCAAAATTAACATATTTCGTTTTGTTTTTTTATTAAGTTAATTTAGAAAAACGTTTGGAGCATTTTTGTTCGTTAAATAGCCTATAAGTTTTTGTTTTTTTAAGTAACGACCAAGCGGCCAGCGGCATGAGCTGATCATAGCCTATGTTTGATCAATTTAGCCTTCTCATATCATCAGGACCTGCCTAAAATAAAATCTATAGATATACTAAAACAGTTCAAGTATATAACAATGTTTAAACATTAAACCTGCTATAATAATAATGTGCGCTAGCCTATATGTAAGTTTGTGTGGAGAGTGGAAGCTAAAGCGCGCAATGCAGGACATGGAGGCACCAGCAAAACACATGGATTTATTTCAGTGGAAACAAATTAAAATAACCTACGCCGTCATTTATTTATTTATTTATTGATAAAGGTAAGAGTAATACATCATTCGGACCTGTAAAGGGTCTACTTGTATTTGTGTGCACTCACAATACCAACAAAAGGCTTTTATAAAACAAAGAAAACAAACATGATACGCTTTCTGCCGTCTTTAACAGGAGCGCTTCCCAAAAATGAACCAAAGCTGAGCGAATACATGCCTCACAGACATGGTACATATATCTATAGAAAGCTTTAAATTATCACTTAACGAAATAAAAAAAAATGAAAACAAAAACTCGTTTATTATAATTTTAATCATAATCAATAAAGATGCATTTCTCTCTAAAGGCGCGTCTAATGAGGAGACGGTGAGTCAGGATCAGCAACTTCATCCTTGCGACACAGACTCAGAAAAATTTGTTTAGTAGTAAATAATTCAAATATCTCCTTACTATTTCCCGCAGACACATTCATGGTTATGTTTGCTGGGGTTTTGCAGCAAGCTTTAGCCTATTGCGTGCATTTTAACGCAGAACAGCTGCTGCTGCTGCGAGACACTAAACACCATCGAGCTGCTCTTAGTCGCGGCACGGTCTCGTGTTGTTTCCACCAGCGCGGCAATTTTTTTCATCGCCAATGGATAGATGTCTACAATATAAAATAAGGAGAAACCCAAAACAGGCCCGATGCCCGGCCCGCGTCTGAACTATGACGTGGAAATTGGCCCGAAGCCCGGCTCTAGAGGCGTAAAAAAGTCGGGGCCCGTCGGGCCAGGGCCGAAATGCAGGGCTCTACTCGTAACTCCACCCCGCCTCCTTTCAGATTGAGCGCCGCGCACAGCCTGGAGGAAACAGATCTCCGCTTTTTCTCAATGCAAGGGTAAATAAATAATAACTGATGTTTGAATAATACAAAGTTTTCTTTACTCAGCAGGCTCGTCCAGGGCGGGCACTAGTGACTCACAGGGCGGGCCAGGCCCCCCATTGCCCGCCCATGGCGCCGGGACTGCTGGAAATATAAGAGGGCACCTGTAATGCACGTCATCAACTTCTTTGTCTGAAGGAGATGCGAAACAGGCAGGCCCTAGGCATGGCAAGGGGACACAGTGTTTCGTTCCCTCTCGGGGAACCATGGTTACATGCGTAACTTGAGACTTTCCCCTTCATAGGGAATTTGCACCACATCCTTTAGTGGACACTATGGAGAACAAAATACCCACTGGCGAAAGAGCACCAAAAATAGTGAGGGGTGGGGGGAGAGAAGTTCTTCACTAGAGGATGCAGTGGATGTTCCCTTGAAGGAGAAATTTAAGTTGTGGCAAAATGCCCCCTGAATAATTTTTTAGAGCGTTCGAGTAAAATTGAAAGAAGCACTTTACTGGAGTAATATTTTATTAGGGTATCTGTACTTATACTTTTAAGCACTTGATTTGTGTACTTCATCCTGGAATTCATATATGTGAGCTTGCTTTCATAGTTTTTGTCCCTACAACAGGACATTTACACAGCTGGTGATGAAATGCCACAACCCTCAGCACCACTGGATATTGCCAAGTTTAAAATAAAAGTGGACTGGACAGAACCATTTCCAGAGAGATGGAGAGCAAGATTACAGATAGCACTTCAGAGATGGTTATCCAGACTGGAAGGAAAACCATCTGTCCTCAGCCTTGAACTCATGGATGATCCATCCTGGGCAGAAGTGCAGATAACACCATCAACAGGTGAGAGAAACATATTGACAGAAAGAGAGACAAAAAGGGGAACAGACAATAACACTTATGGTTAGTCAGACAATCTCAGACTGATAACATGAATGGTAATTTTTAACATTTGGAACATACCTTGCAGCCATCGTTTGATGAACTTTTCAATCTCTCTATCTGATGCACTGGCAGTACTTGCAGTTCTTTGCCCTGATTTAAAAAAACAAAGATCAGTTGCAAAACTGACTGTTACAATCCAGTTTCTTTCAACATCAACAAAATACGTCTTTACACTGCAAAGGAGGAACAGAAGTTGCATCTTGCATGGCATTTAGGCTTATTTATACAGGCTATTTAATACTGGTTATGTTCATGTATTTACACAAAAGAGGCATAATGCAAACAAATAAATAAACAACCTATTAGAGGTTGAAGGTGAAATATCAACACAAAATTGTTATTGTTGATGAGTGCTCCTGATATTGTAATTGTAATAACTACTGTTGATTAATAGAATGCTTCTGTGGTTGAAAAAAGCATGTCATATTCTGGCTACAGACGACGCAATAACAATCGTTTATGAACGAGAAACTTTGGTTCACTTTGGTTATTTTAGTAGCTGCTGTCCTGCAGAGTGTAGCTTTAACTAGCTCCAGAACACTTGTCTGGAATTTTTTTAGTAATCCTGAAAACATTGATAAGCTCATTCAGTTGTGTTTAAGTAGGGTTGAAGCTAAACTCTACCACTATGTCTGTCACAGCATTTGTGGGGAGAGAGGGCACAACAAAAACACATTTAATTACTAGTAGCGAACAGGTTATACACACAACTATAAGTAGTGACGAGACCGAACACCAACTAAAGACACAGAGGGCTTGAAATAGACAGGGTACTCAACTCAAAGGCAATGCAGGTGTGCAAATTAACTAATTAATGACAGGATCAGAAGGAAAACTAGGTCACAGGTCAAAAACAACACTAAGGCTGGCTGCACACTAGAGGATTTTAAGGCCGATTTGCACCCCTGAATGATCGGGGTGTGGCCCGATTTTTCGGCTTGTTGCAAACAATGTTTTGTCCAAACATCCTCTATTGTGTGGTGTCATTACGATTATTTATCTGCTCCCGATCGAGACGGAGCATCGCCAAACTCAAATCGTAAATATCAAACATATTTTGCATTGTGTTTCCGGTTTGATTGGGAAAGCTAGCACGTTTTGGTTGCCACTCCTTTCACCATTTGTTTTGTGTTCTTACATTAACGCAGTTTTTTAAATCTGCGGGTTTTCGCAATGTTGCGGGACTACTCCATATTCCTTGGATTATTGTTTTCATCTGCCTGCGTTCTCTGGAGGACTTTGGAGCCTAATCGGAGGAGTTTTTTCTGTGGCCTTATTGGGAATTTTCGCAGCATTGGAACTGTTGAAGTCCTGGACTCACGGAGCATGGCTTAAAGGTACACCGCACACCACTAAAACAGAACTATCGTTTTCAAAAAGACGCTTATGAACTCTGCCGTAATGCTGGCTTGTTGAGACAAAGATGGTACTTACATCGGAGTGTGGGATGCAGTTATTGCCTTTCCACTTCAAACGGCATCTGCGTGCCTGCAAATCGGCGACAGACTAAACGAGCGTCCTATACTGGTGCGATCCTCTGCAACGTATCTTCGCTTGTTCGATCAGAGTTGCCTTCTGTGGTGTGCCAGAGCCTTGTAAATGTCGTGCTGTTCAATGCACGCTCAGTGAACAACAAAGCTCTGCTTCTGTCGGACATTATAGCAGATCGAAAACTGGACCTATTGTTTATAACCGAAACATGGCATGAACAAAATGATGGACTCCTCTTCAACCAGATTACTCCTGAGGGATATGGACTGTTTGATCTCCCGTGCCTTACTGGTGGAGGTGGGAGAATTATTGTGGTCCACAATCTGCAATTTAACCTCAGCGCTGTGCGCGTACCACAGTTTAAATCATTTGAATGCCTTGTTTTGAGCATCTCTGCCCCTAAAGCAATTACCATCGCTACTGTCTATCGACCACCAAAGCCAAATTAAGCTTTTATGTCCGAGTTTCTGATTTGTTGTCCATGTTGCGTTTTAAATTCAAGAACATCCTTATCTTGGGGGATTTTAACATACACATTGACCAAAATGACTATGTTGACAAAGGGCGTTCTATTTTTGTTGGACTGTTTTAATTGCCCGACACATAACAAAGGTCACACATTAGACCTTGTGATTGTAAATGATTGTTTCACAGCTGTCTTCTGTTGACATTGGTCTCTCTGACCACTTTGCAATTTTCTTTAACCTGGAAATGTCTCTCACATGTACTACTTTATCACATGCTGGTAATTTCCGTAAATGGAAATCAATTAACTCATCCGATTTTGCTGACACTGTCGTTTCCTCTCTTAGTGGTCTTCCATCAGCTTCACTTGAAGATAAGATCCTGTAGTTGAATACTGTTCTTGCCTCTAATTTTAGAATTAGAATTAGAATGTCTTTATTGTCATTGTACACAAGATACAACGAAATTACAGAGCTTCTGCATAAGGTGCACGGTACATAATAGAAAAATATAAATATGCCTACTACAAAGTGATGTACAATTAAAATGTTTAAGCTAAGACAAAGAATAAAGAAAATAAACATAGAAAGAGTTGCTTGTGTATATATATATATATATATACACACATAAAAAAGTAATAATAATAAGTCACAGTTTATCAAAAAGATTATTGCACTACTATGAGGTAGACTTCTGGCTCTGAATAAAACTATTTGGAATGAGAATATAAAAAAACATTGCATAAAAAGTGAAGATGTTTCACAGGAATACAAGGCTGTACTGGACTGAAGGAATAAAGACTAAGAATGGAGATTGCACAGAAATATGGTACACAAATACACATTTTGTACTGAGTAAGATGTCAGTGCATGTGAGTGTTCAGTGCATGTGTGTGTTCAGTGTGATTATAGCTCTGGGGAAGAATCTGTCCTTGAGTCTATTGGTCCGTGATTTAATGCATCTGTAGCGCCTGCCAGAGGGCAGCAGTTTAAACAGGTGGGAACCAGGGTGAGAGTGGTCTTTTCCAATGTTCTGAGCTCTGCTGAGGCAGCGGGAGTTGTAAAGATCGTACAGGGAGGGAAGAGGGCAGCCAATGATCCTCTGTGCGGTGTTAATGATCCGCTGTATTCCCTTTCTCTCTGCCTCAGTACAGCTACAGTACCATACTGTGATACAGTATGTCAGCAGGCTCTCCACTGCAGAGCGATAGAAGGTCTCCAGCAGCTTCTCCTTTAGGTTGTTCTTCTTTAACACTCTCAAGAAGTGAAGGCGCTGCTGTGCCTTCTTGATGATCGCTGTGGTGTTGGCTGACCATTTGAGGTCTGCTGAGATGATTGTACCAAGGAATTTGAATGTTTGAACCCTCTCTACGCAGTCTCCATTGATGTAGAGGGGAGCGGGGTCTGCCCTGTGCCTTCTAAAGTCAAGGATGATTTCCTTTGTTTTGGTGGTGTTAAGTATCAGGTTGTTAGCTGAACACCACTCTGACAATCTCAGGATCTCATTTCTATAGGCAGCCTCATCCCCCTTTGAGATTAGGCCCACCACTGTAGTATCATCTGCAAATTTTATGATGTTGTTCTGGTGATGAACTGGGCGGCAGTCATGCGTATAGAGAGAGTACAGAATTGGACTCAGCACGCACCCTTGAGGGGAGCCAGTGCTGAGCGTGCGGGTGGAGGAGAGATGGGGACCGAGTTTAACAGTCTGAGGGCGATCAGTCAAGAAGTTCCTGATCCAAGTACAGGTGAGTAAGGGGAAGCCCAGATCTGTGAGTTTGCTGAAGAGGATGTCCGGTATGATGGTATTAAAGGCTGAGCTATAATCAATAAAAAGCATCCTCACATAGCTCTCCTGATGTTCCAGATGGCACAGCGCATTATGGAGAGCTATGGCTATTGCATCCTCAGTCGATCTGTTAGCTCTATAAGCAAACTGATATTCATCGAAGGTGGAGGGGAGGCAGGTTTTCAGATGGTGCAACACCAGCCTTTCGAAGCACTTTGTGATGATCGGTGTGAGGGCGATAGGGCGATAGTCATTGAGGCTATCCGTGGCTGATTTCTTTGGTATGGGGATAATTGTGGAAGATTTCAAGCAGGATGGAATTGAAGCTTGTGTCAAAGAAAGGTTGAAGAGGTTTGCAAGGACTCCTGAGAGCTGGTCAGCACATCCCTTGAGCACCTTCCCTGGGATGCCGTCAGGGCCAGCGGCTTTCCGTGTGTTCACTGTTCTGAACACCCGCCTCACTTCATGCTCCTGGACAGTGAGTGGGGGGGAACCAGGGTCTGTTGTAGGCTGAGGTGGTGTAGTTTTTTGCAGCTGTGGTTTGTCAAAACGAGCAAAGAAGCAGCTCAGTTCCTCTGCCAGTGGAGCCGAGCTGTTTCTAGCTGCACAGCTGCTGCCTCTGAAGTTTGTTAGGTGCTGGAATCCCTGCCATACCTGTCGTGGTTTGCCGTCTGTGAAGTGATCTTCTACCTTATTTTTGTAGTCCCTCTTTGCATCCTTAATTCCTCTCTTCAGGTTGGCTCTGGCAGCACTGTAAAGAGCTCTATCATCAGAGCAGGCACGGAGGAGAATGAACTCGTGGGGTTAGCAGGTGGATCTGGCTGATGAGTTAGAGAGGGGGCTTTCCGTCTCGCGCTCGACGGCTGCGAGCGAGGGTGAGCCACAGGATGATGATGACGCAATCTCTAATCCAGCGGCTAATGCTCTGCTGGGTTATGCCCAGGAAGAGCAGGAGATGTCTGAGGATGAAGAAGTTGAGACTGAGCCCTCTCAATCCTCCTGCCCTGCGTATGAAGAACTGTTGAAGGTTATGGAAGCGGACCAAGATGGTGGCGCCGCGGGGTCGTCTCGATTAAAAAAAAAAAGGGATGTGTGAAATCGGCTATGAGAGGATTATAGAGGGTCACCTATGAGCATGCTGCTCCCTCCTGAGCATCTGAAAAGATGGTGTTTACAAATCCATGTTATGGTAAGTGCGCACGCTAGTCTCTGTGCACTTTCTGAAAGCCACATTGTGGTAAGATCGCACACCAAGTGTTTTACAGTCTAAAATCCTGTATGGTTTGGGTTATGCGCTGTGGCTTCGTGCCCATTCTTTGAGTCGGTCAGGCCCCAGTTTCACCTTGGGACCCACTCTACCTATGTATGTGCTGAGTTCCCTCTCATGCTGAGAGTTAAGTTATCCGCTCTCCAGAGCTCTGCCATGGTAGAGCTAGCATTGCTCCCCTCACTATAGAGGGTCACCTATGAGCATGCTGCTCCCTCCCGAGCATCTGAAAAGAATTCAGCTCTGTGAGTCAGCAACTTCAGGTTGTTAGGCCTCTCTCTGCCTCCCTGTTAAGTTGCTCTCCTTGTTGATCCTCCAGTGTCTGGAGAGTGTCCTGCCCCGATCCAGAACCAGCCCGCCGTCTATCCAGTCAGCTTTTCCCTAGTCAAACCTGTCAGTTGTTCCCCAGTCAAGCCCGCTGTCTGCTGCTAACTCAAGCCTGCTGTCTGCCGACACTGATATAGATTTTACATACGGATTTAAATTTAATAATTAAATGTAGACAGACGTCATTTGTCCTGTAATACACTTGTTGGATGCTCTGATAATTTCTTTAAACAATCAGTACATTCACAGATGCCTGTCTGTGTGACGTCACACAGACCCAGGCCCATCCCACTATTGTTGATTGACACTAGCCGCTGAAGACTGGATTGCCTTTGTTTTTGAAGGGAATGCACCCCCGATCTTCCTAAACGCATTTGATCACACGAATCAGGCATGTTGGCTGGCCAATCAAGCACAGTAATATCACGGTCAGCAAACCACTTGGAAGTGGTTTTGGCACTGTGGGCAGGTGCTAAAGTCCTGCTGGAAAGGAAATTAGCATCTCCATAAAGCTTGTCAGCAGATGGAAGCATAAAGTGCTCCAAAATCTCCTGGTAGACGGCTGCATTGACTGTGGACTTAATAAAACACAATGGACCAACACCAGCAGATGTTACGGCACCCCAAATCATCATTTACTTCGGAAAATTCACACTGGACTTCAAGCAGCTTGGATTCTGTGCCTCTCCAGTCTTCTTCCAGACTCCAGACCTTGATTTCCAAATTAAATGCAAAATTTACTTTCATCTGAAAAGAGGATGAAAGATGCTTCTGATGTTGTTTCTGTTTCAGAAGTGGCCTGTTAGCCCTTTTTCTGAAGATGTCCGAGCGTGGTGACTCTTGATGCACTGACTCTAGCTTCAGTCCACTCCTTGTGAAGCTCTCCCAAGTGTTTGAATCTGTTTTGCTTGACAGTATCCTCAAGCTTACGGTCATTCCTGTTGCTTGTGCACCTTTTCCTACCCAATTTCTTCCTTCCAGTCAACTTTGGATTTAATATGCTTTGATACAGAACTCTGTGAACAGCCACCCCTTTCATTAATGACCCTCTGTGACTTACCCTCTTTGTGGAGGGTTTCAATGATTGTCTTCAAAGAACAAGAGATACCTGGAATTTATACTGTAGGGATGGTCATTTAATGAAACTCAAATGTAAATATTCCAATATTTTGAGATACTGGATTTTTAACTTTCATGAGCTGTAAGCTCTAATCATCAAAAAAAAAGGTTTTACTTTACATGTAATGAATATATGAATGTTTCACTTTCCGAAATAAGTTACAAAAAAATTACTTTCAGAATATTCTAATTTTTTGAGATGCACCTGTATATTTCAAATTCAGTATCTCAGAAAATTAGAATATCAATTAAGACCAATGCAAACAAATATATTTTTAGAAATGTTGGCCAACTGAAAAGTATGAACATGAAAAGTATGAGCATGTACAGCACTCAATATTTAGTTGGGGCTCCTTTAGCCTGGATTACTGCAGCAATGCGGCGTGGCATGGAGTCGATCAGTCTGTGGCACTGCTCAGGTGTTATGAGAGCCCATGTTGCTCTGATAGTGGCCTTCAGCTCTTCTGAATTGTTGGGTCTGGCGTATTGCATCTTCCTCTTCACAATACCCCATAGGTTTTCTATGGGGTTAAGGTCAGGCGAGTTTGCTGGCCAATCAAGAACAGGGATACCATGGTCCTTAAACCAGGTACTGGTAGCTTTGGCAGTGTGTGCAGGTGCCAAGTCCTGTTGGAAAATGAAATCTGCATCTCCATAAAGTTGGTCAGCAGCAGGAAGCATGAAGTGCTCTAAAACTTCCTGTTAGACGGCTGCGTTGACCTTGGACCTCAGAAAACACAATGGATCAACAGCAGCAGATGACATGGCACCCCAAACCATCAATGACTGTGGAAACTTTACACTGGACCTCAAACAACGTGGATTATGTGCCTCTCCTCTCTTCCTCCAGACTCTGGGACCTTGATATCCAAAGGAAATGCAAAATTTACTTTCATCAGAGAACATAACTTTGGACCACTCAGCAGCAGTCCAGTCCTTTTTGTCTTTAGTCCAGGCAAGACGCTTCTGACACTGTCTCTTGTTCAAGAGTGGCTTGACACAAGGAATGCGACAGCTGAAACCCATGTCTTGCATACGTCTGTGCGTGGTGCTTCTTGAAGCACTGACTCCAGCTGCAGTCCACTCTTTGTGAATCTCCCCCACATTTTTGAATGGGTTTTGTTTCACAATCCTCTCCAGGGTGCGGTTATCCCTATTGCTTGTACACTTTTTTTCTACCACATCTTGTCCTTCCCTTCGCCTCTCTATTAATGTGCTTGGACACAGAGCTCTGTGAACAGCCAGCCTCTTTAGCAATAACCTTTTGTGTCTTGCCCTCCTTGTGCAAGGTGTCAATGGTCGTCTTTTGGACAACTGTGAAGTCAGCAGTCTTCCCCATGATTGTGTAGCCTACAGAACTAGACTGAGAGACCATTTAAAGGCTTTTGCAGGTGTTTTGAGTTAATTCGCTGATTAGAGTGTGGCACCAGGTGTCTTCAATATTGAACATTTTCACAATATTCTAATTTTCTGAGATACTGAATTTGGGACTTTCATTAGTTGTCAGTTATAATCAAAATTAAAGGAAATAAACATTTGAAATATATCAGTCTGTGTGTAATGAATGAATCTAATATACAAGTTTCACTTTTTGAATGGTATTACTGAAATAAATCAACTTTTTCATGATATTCTAATTTTATGACCAGCACCTGTATTTATTTATTTTTTAAAACATTTTTAAACATTGGAAATATATACTGTATATAACTCTTTATTTTTTCTATGTAGCTCGACAAGCTTTAAAAAAGCTCAGGTCGATACCTTTGATTTTTAAACAAGAAAATAAGGAAGTGACTGCATGGATTTGTCTAGATGAAACACAATGTGTGACAGCATCATGCAAGACATCCATGTCATACAAGATCGGATTTCCATTACCAAAGGTATCATGTTTACTTGTACAGAATTATGGCAAAGGGCACAGTCATCTCATCAGTTTATTCATCAGTCTTGATTGATGAGAGCATAACCATCTAAAACTGCCTGACCTATACAATTTACACTAGTAAATGATAAACTACTTCAAACTGCTATACAGCAGTAGTTTCAACAACAATAATAATTATAATTATAATGTGTATCAATCATTTGGTAATGTAATTATTTTATTTTGACTGTGTAAAAACATCTTTAATAAAATATTATCACATGTTTTTAGGTAAACAGTTCTACACCCGTAACTTCTACAGAATCAGAAGAAGATGAGGATGCTGCTGCAGCTAATAGTGCTCCAAGTCAAACTGAGACCACTAAACCTGCCCTTGAACTCACTGTCCCCCTCTATCCGTACTGGTACATGCATCATGCTTACAGAAAGGAACTGGAACAATTTGAGAAACAGCGTGGAGTCTGTATTTCTGCAGAAGTGTCAGTCTCAATCAAACATATCCAGAGCTCAAACCCTGATTCTGTGTCTAAAACCACTGAGGACTTTCAGAAACTAGTTAAAGAATGTGTGGATAGTTTTAGTGATGCTGCTATTAATCATAACATGGATTCAGATATTGTGAAGGAGGCCCTTAATGCCATCCAGTCAGAGAAGGAAAAGATGATGTTCACCATGTCTGCCAGTGACTGCCTGTTCTTTGGACCAAAGACATTTACAGACATGATTAAAAGAGAGACAACAAGACCGGAACAAAAATTTAAGGAGAAACTTCAGATGAACCTATTTGATATCAAGATGACAAGACAAGAGAAATTGATTGGTTACTCAGGGGACATTCCTCCTGCAAGTGGATTCAGATGGAATCAGATGCCCGATTATGGTCCAGGAGCAGTGGGTGGAGCAGTACAGGATGAGAGAGACAATTTTACAGTGCGAGGCGAAACAGATACTGGTTTCAACATAGAATCAAAAGACAACTATCTAATCACACAACTAATGTCATCTAAATATGACAGTAAAGGTGCTCATGCTGAAGAGGAGACATGCACTATATGTATGGACAGCTTCACTGACAAGACAAAACTGAAATGTGGGCATGAATTCTGTCAGGAATGTATAAGGATGTCAGTGGAGAGTCTGGGATCCATCTGTCCTGTCTGTAAGGAAGTGTTTGGGAAATTGGAGGGAAACCAACCGGATGGAACAATGAATGTAATAAAGAGCAGATCGAGTCTCCCTGGATATCCAGGCTGTGGCACTATTGAAATACACTACAACATACACAGTGGTATTCAAACGGTAAGAATATGTACAACTATTTTTTTTTTTAAAGTGCACTTGTCACATCATAAACATTGAATTGTTTGTGATTACATAGGGACAAAATACAGCTGATGACGAAATCAGTGCTGTAGTGAATGTAATCCATTTAACTATATGCGAGAACCATTTTTGCTACAGCTGCTTTGTGTTTATTCTCCTGGCTTGCAGAGGACAGCATGATGATGTATCCCATTACTTTGACCTAAAGGGGTCATATGATGCAATTTCAAGTTTTCCTTTCTCTTTACAAGCTGTTTGTACATAGATAAGATCCCTAAAGTTGCAAAGACTAAAGTCTCAAAACCAAAGAGATATTCTTTATCAAAGTTACGACTCTTGCCACGCCCCCCCAAAACAGCTCATTCAAACAAGCCCCCACATTTATGCATTTAGCAGACGCTTTTATCCAAAACGGCTTGAGCTACAGGAAAGTATATGTCTAGACTGAAGAAGCTGTGTCGGGTGGGTGGGATCACCTGCAATGCAGAGGGCTTTGCGGGTGAGACGGGTGCTGTAAATGTCCTGGAGGGAGGGGAGAGAGACACCAACGATCTTCTCAGCTGCTCTCACTATGTGTTGAAGTGACTTGCGGCAGGATGCGTTGCAAGCGCCATACCTCACAGTGATGCAGCTGGTTAGGATGCTCTCGATGGTGCCTCTGTAGAAGGTGCACATGATGGGGGTCGGGGCTCTGGCTCTTTTGAGTTTGCGGAGGAAGTAGAGACGCTGCTGTGCTTTCTTGGCCAGTGCTACAGTGTTGTTAGTCCAGGAGAGGTCTTCTGTGATGTGCACACCCAGGAACTTGGTGCTGCTCACTCTCTCCACAGTCGCACCGTTGATGGTCAGAGGGGCATGCTGAGTGTGTACTCTCCTGAAGTCAGCAACAATCTCCTTCGTCTTCTTCACATTCAGTGAGAGATTGTTGTCACTGCACCACCTGGCCAGGCGGCTCACCTCGCTCCTGTAGTTTGTCTCATCTCGGTTGCTAATGAGACCCACCACAGTCGTGTCATCCACAAACTTAATGAAGAGGTTGGAGTTGTGTGACGGCGTGCAGTCGTGGGTCAGCAGAGTGAAGAGGAGGGGGCTCAGCACACATCCTTGGGGGGCCCCAGTGTTCAGTGTGATGGTGCTGGATGTGTTACCGCCAACCCGTACTGCTTGAGGTACTGTAAGGAAGTCCAACAGCCAGTTGAAAAAAACCGAACCGCACTGTTCTCCATGCACGGTTCAGCACGCGCTAGGACCGTGGTTCAACTTAAATCTGACAACTCATGTGTAATATGGTTTGTTATAAATAACACACAAAACAAACAGGGTTATGCTAATGTATGTTTCTGTTAATGGATGCACATTCTGGCTTCCCAGTACATTACAACAACAGCAATGAGGAAGAAAAAAAAAAGTGGACAAACCATTCACTCTTGTTCAATGCGAGTGCCGTATGCTGGAATGAGCATTTATTCCGTCATCACCCGGGTGCTCATAGCACGCGCACAGGTGAGACCTGAACAGCACAAGCTGATATCGGTGTTTAAACTAAAGTCATGTAAGCTTTGCCAGTTTAAACATTTAAGAGCCAGAGGAAGCAAGCTCGTGCACGCGCTCATCAGAAGCACGTGCCTCAGAACGGACGCAAATATGAAGCTCTCTCTGAAGTATTGTGTTTGAATGGACAAATTCACACAAAAATTCTGTCAAAATGCCCATCTTGGTAAGTATCCTATAGCAGACATAGCCGGCTGAGCGTACAGTATCAGTGCATTCTCTTAAAGTGACAGCACTTTCTAAATATTAATCAAACAGCAACAAAAAAAAGAAATCACTCACTACTCTTGATTGAATCGCTTTTGTAACTTTAATAAAGATTAATCTTTCATTTATACAGTCAAATATTAAATGCTGTTTTACATTTGATTACTTTATTCAATTTCTGTACCTAAAAACTAAAGCTATAGACCTACCTAAAACAACCTGAAAATCACTGATTTTATTTGTATCTTTACTCTGTTGTATTTTTATTTGTGCTGTTGCTTCTAGTTAGATTATTCTTATTTTCTTTGTTATTTGACAGTATAGTGTTTCCCTAAACATACCGAACCGTACCGAAAGCGTGACTCTAAAACCGTGATACAAACCGAACCGTGAAAAAGTTGAACCGTTCTACTCCTATGTCAGACAGGAGTGGAGTCAGCTTTTGTAATCGATGCTTGTGTGCAAACACATACTAGCTTCATCACTGTCTGTCACGCGACACTGTTCCCCTTTCGGGCTTGAACTGATGGTAAAACTAAGGGCATTATTAACTGTCTTTACATTTATTTTGAAAGATGAAGCTTGCAATTAATGGAAAGGGGCGTTACATTTCCGACGAGTACTTGCAGTGTTCTGCCAATCACAATGCACTGTGCCAGTTGGCCAATCAGAGCAGACTGCGCTTGTTGGAAGGAGGGACTTTGTAGAAAACGAAGCGTTTGAGAGAGGCAGGGGAATAGAGGATTTACAATAATGTACAGTATTACATTTAAGCATTAATGTAGTACAACATTAAAGCATGTCAACATATTTTGTTACACCAAATACACAAAATAAGGATCTTTAAAAAAGCATCATATGACACCTTTTTAATGGGCCCTATTTTAACTAGTGGTCGACCGATAATAGTTTTTTGACAGCTGATGCCGATGCAGATAGCATGGAAAGCAGGGTGGCTATTATAAAGCCTCATTTTACAAACATCACACATTGAATGAATATGACACTGGGTAATGGCATGAAGCGCAGCATAATTTGAAATCACGAGTTTAAAGTTTGTCGATCACGCGTCTCCAGTGAAGCTGAACTCTCCTGCCGTTTGCATTGAATTTGCACAGACCGACCGTCACGCGGAGTAAACGCGATTATGCAGGTAACAAATGCACACGTTATAAGATCTCACAACTGGATTTGACTAAGTTTGCAAGGTTTTTTAAATGAAATGTTCATTAGTCATTCAAAGATTTGTTTAAACGACATAAATGCGTATTTGCTGAATGCTGACGGCAAACGAGAAAGTATTATAATGTTTGCCTTTCTATTACTAATAATAATAAAGCAGTCGTTATAATACTTTTTGTATATATTTTAATTGCTTTGTTTAACAGTTCGGATTATTTGACAGATTTTTTCTGTATTAGACAGAACTGTTGAGGACGACAGCGAACTTGAAGGAGAATGTAAACAATGTGTGCTCAGGTGCTGCCAGTCTCAGTGCCGTCAAAATAAAAGTCCCTCCTCAAACTCATCGGCCAAACAGAAAAACTTAGCGGCCAATGGCAATATTTGAAAAATGCCAAATATAAAATGTATGCCTTGGCAACACATCGGTCGAGCACTAAGGGCGTGTCAGAATCCACTTTTGCTAGTTTAACGACGGAAAAAAAATGTTGGCCCGCCCGGCGCATGGACTAAAAGGGTTGTACCTATTCTCTTAATGAGTCATGGGTGTGTTTTGGGCATAACATGCAATAAACCAATCAGAATCTCATCTTCCATTCCCTTTAAATGCAAGTTGTGCCTGCACCACAGCGGAATAGCTATTTACATGACGGAATTTGCGAGCGAGGAATTGAGAGAGTAAACGGATCTGCTCATGCGCAAGGTTAAAGCGTGTGAACAGACCATCTAAGGGACAGTTTTTGTAATCCTTTCATTTTTAATACTTCGCATGTTTGTGTGCTGCTGCGTGTCTCTGTGTATGTAATAATTAGAGTGTACACGCGTTGTATACCAGTGTATAGGCGCATAGTACTAATGGTCCCTTTAAATAATTTTTCTAAAAAAAAATACTGTGCCGTTGACTTTAGACCAAGTTTTAGTTGCTCAATGGCGCAATCATTTTCAGTTGCCTCGAAAAAGCAACATGCCAACAATGTGCCTGATCACACCTTGTTTTCAGACCAGCACGCCCATGGGCGAACAGATGGGCGGAAGTGCATTTGCTATTTAAACAACGTGGCGCTGGACATGAAAATGATAACTGCACTTGGCTGAAACTAGTAAAAACACTTGCGTCGCACCTGGCGTTGCATTGTGCTGGGTAAATGATAGGGCCCAATATGTCATAACTGACAGTTGATCACTATACTACATGATTTCCATCAGCTTTTCTATGAATTGAAATCTGTGCGTAAGATTTGGGGTAAATTAAAGATGTGAAGGACACACTTGATGCATCCTTTAAAATATGCTGAATGAAGGGCAGAAAATGGAGGCTGCCCTTTCAAGTATCATTCAGATTGAAATGGCCATTCATGCTTGATGTTGTGACAGCCAAAATATGTCGCCTTACTAGAGTATATGACCTTCTTTCTACTATTTTGTGAAAGCAACAAGCAATCTGTGACATTTGCCACCAATGAATGCTGCAATTATTGGAGACAGTTCCAGGCTTGTACGCAGATGCACATATCTGTATTTTTTGGAAACCTTTGACTGCATGTGGCCAGTCTGTGCACACTGTGCTTGAGACAACATAATACAAAACAGTGGAAGTATTTTCAAGGCTTTAGATGCTTCTTTTGTATTGTGAAACAGTTCCCATTCATATTTTCATTTTGACTGAAAATCACAATAAATAAAATAAAACTGACTAGTGAATTAAAGATTGTGATGAACAAAGACAAACAAAACACACTTTACAAAATGAAAGCACTCTGCAGAAGGTCTACAGATTGTATGCTCCCAATAAATCATGGCTCTAGATTAGAAGACCTGGGCTTTATAACAGAAGAGTTGTGTAGTACACAAACTGCAGGAAAGAAAAATTAAAAAAAATAATACAAGGCAAGGCTTGGCACCTCTGTTCCTGGCAAACTACTGTCCTGCTGATTTTAGTTCTAACTCTTAATAAAATATACCTTCCTGTAATTTTTAGTAATCCCAAAGACTTTGATTAGATCGTTTGTGTGTATAAGATTACAGAGCTATGAAAAAAATCTGTGGCATATAGGGGCCTTCCAGGAACAGTGTTTCCCCACATTGAGGCAGGGAAGGTACAAACAGATCTGACATTTGTGATCCCATAATAAGTCCTTTTTTAAAGGTTATGCTCATACTCAATTTTTCTGATGATTTAGAATAAGCATCCAAACCCAGGAAAGCCTTATCGTGGAGCAAATTGTCACGCGTACCTGCCAGACAACGATGAAGGAAATGAAGTGCTCGGACTGCTGCAGAGGGCTTTTCAACAGAAACTGATCTTTACTGTTGGGACCTCAACAACTTCCGGTTTAGAGAATGTTGTCACCTGGAATGATATTCATCATAAGACCAATACACACGGCGGGCTTATAAAGTATGAGTTCATTTAAAATCTGCTTTATATTCTCCATCATGTCCTACAAAACCAAATATGTAAAATATTACTGTATTTGAACTTTGTTTTATTTCTCACTCTCTGTACTTCATAATTATATAGTTATGGCTATCCAGACCCCGACTACCTGAAGAAAGTGAAAGATGAGTTAAAGACCAAAGGCATTAAAGAAGACACAACAAGACTGGAAAGCCAACTCAAGGACAAACTTCAGAAGAATGTGTTTGATGACAAGATGAAGAAACGGATTGGTTACTTGGGTAACATTCCTCATGCAAGAGGATTCAGATGGAATCAGATGCCTGATTATGGTCCAGGAGCAGTGGGTGGAGCAAGACGGGGCGAGAGACTGAATTTTAGATCGCGAGGCGAAACAGATACTGGTTTCAATGAACAATCAAAAGATGATTCTAAACATGACGGTAAAGGTGCTCATGCTGAAGAGGAGACATGCACTATATGTATGGACCGCTTCACTGACAAGACAAAACTGAGATGTGGGCATGAATTCTGTCAGGAATGTATAAGGATGTCAGTGGAGAGTCTGGGATCCATCTGTCCTGTCTGTAAGGAAGTGTTTGGGAAATTGGAGGGAAACCAACCGGATGGAACAATGAATGTAAGAAAGAGCAGATCGAGTCTCCCTGGATATCCAGGCTGTGGCACTATTGAAATACACTACAACATACCCAGTGGTATTCAAACGGTAAGAAACTGAATTCACCTTTTTAGCACATCATATTGTTTAATTCCACATAACACAGCCTTTACAAAAGACACAATTTGTGCTGTTGTGCCTGTTGAAAAAAAAAATTATATATGAGACAAAACTACAGAATGTCACATTTTATTATTAGCCGTTTCAACACATACATGTTTTAGCAAATAAAAAGAACAGCACTTTTAGAATCACCCAATAATAAAATGTGACATTCTGTAGTTTTGTCTCATATTCATCTTTTAATCATATTTGTAAATGTCTCGACTCCACAGCCAACAGAGCAATTTTGTCTGTACTGTTCCAATACTTTTGGAGGGTACTGTATATCATCTGTTGAAGTTGTTTTGACAAAACACCTCATATGCATACATTCTCCCCCTCCTTCTTGTGTATTACAATACAGTAATTTTAGTCCATATTTTACAGTGCAGTGTAGATAAAGCATACATATTTAATACTTAACCAGGGTAGCTTTTTTGTTTTAATATTTATTATGAATTTCTTAATTAACCAAACCTCAACAGCATAATAATATACCAATTTACAAACATGTCATGCTTCAGTTTCTCAGTCCACGTTTCATTTTCTTGCATCCTATCCTTAAGTGATAGTTGGGAAGAACTAGGAGGCAAGGAAAGGAAGCAAGAAAAGAAAACAATAATGTACAGTTTAAGAAATAAAACACTCTTCTTATGCTTTGTGTAATTTGTACTGTGCTTGAGAAAACACAAACAAAGGTAGACTTTGTGGTTCAGATTCTGTATGATGAAAAAGTTTGAATCTTTAAAATATAACTATTGGCTACTGTATGTAGGCTAAAAGACCTCTTATAAATAAACCCTCAAACTGGCTCTACATTTAATGTCTCTCATATCACGCCGCAGACTTGTTTCATACAAACACAACTGCCGGCATCTTGCGTCTCAGTTATCAGTTGTATTAAAATTACATCAGAGGTCTTCGGTATTAATATACTCTAATATGGCATTCTGTCCAGGTTTGTTTTTGCGATAATGACTGGCTAACGGCTCGTTATCCCTTGCCTGTAGTAAGTTCTCTCTTTAAGTTATCCCACTTAAAAAGATGAGAGAGGCCTGTAATTTTCATCATAGGTACACTTCAACTATGAGAGACAGAATGGGGGGAAAGAATCCAGGAAATCACATTGTAGGATTTTTAATGAATTAATTGGTAAATTCCTCTGTAAAATAAGTATTTGGTCACCTACAAACAAGCAAGATTTCTGGCTCTCACAGACCTGTAACTTCTTCTTTAAGAGGCTCCTCTGTCCTCCACTCGTTACCTGTATTAATGACACCTGTTTGAACTCGTTATCAGTATAAAAGACACCTGTCCACAACCTCAAACAGTCACACTCCAAACTCCACTATGGCCAAGACCAAAGAGCTGTCGAAGGACACCAGAAACAAAATTGTAGACCTGCACCAGGCTGGGAAGACTGCATCTGCAATAGGCAAGCAGCTTGGTGTGAAGAAATCAACTGTGGGAGCAATTATTAGTAAATGGAAGACATACAAGACCACTGATAATCTCCCTCGATCTGGGGCTCCACGCAAGATCTCACCCCGTGGGGTCAAAATGATCACAAGAACGTTGAGCAAAAATCCCAGAACCACACGGGGGGACCTAGTGAATGACCTGCAGAGAGCTGGGACCAAAGTAACAAAGGCTACCATCAGTAACACACTACGCCGCCAGGGACTCAGTGCCAGACGTGTCCCCCTGCTTAAGCCAGGACATGTCCGGGCCTGTCTAAAGTTTGCTAGAGAGCATTTGGATGATCCAGAAGAGGATTGGGAGAAAGTCATGTGGTCAGATGAAACCAAAATACAACTTTTTGGTAAAAACTCAACTCGTCGTGTTTGGAGGAGAAAGAATGCGGAGTTGCATCCAAAGAACACCATACCTACTGTGAAGCATGGGGTGGAAACATCATGCATTGGGGCTGTTTTTCTGCAAAGGGACCAGGACGACTGATCCGTGTAAAGGAAAGAATGAATGGGGCCATGTATCGTGAGATTTTGAGTGAAAACCTCCTTCCATCAGCAAGGGCATTGAAGATGAAACGTGGCTGGGTCTTTCAGCATGACAATGATCCCAAACGCCCGGACAACGAAGGAGTGGCTTCGTAAGAAGCATTTCAAGGTCCTGGAGTGGCCTAGCCAGTCTCCAGATCTCAACCCCATAGAACATCTTTGGAGGGAGTTGAAAGTCCATGTTGCCCAGCGACCGCCCCAAAACATCACTGCTCTAGAGGAGATCTGCATGGAGGAATGGGCCAAAATACCAGCAACAGTGTGTGAAAACCTTGTGAAGACTTACAGAAAACGTTTGACCTCTGTCATTGCCAACAAAGGGTATATAACAAAGTATTGAGATGAACTTTTGTTATTGACCAAATACTTATTTTCCACCATAATTTGCAAATAAATTCTTTAAAAATCAGACAATGTGATTTCCTGGATTCTTTCCCCCCATTCTGTCTCTCATAGTTGAAGTGTACCTATGATGAAAATTACAGGCCTCTCTCATCTTTTTAAGTGGGAGAACTTGCACAATTGGTGACTAACTAAATACTTTTTTGCCCAACTGTATATGCGAGAACCATTTTTGACAAATGCACGCTACAGCTGCTTTGTGTTTATTCTCCTGGCTTGCAGAGGACAGCATGATGATGTATCCCATTACTTTGACCTAAAGGGGTCATATGATGCGATTTCAAGTTTTCCTTTCTCTTTACAAGCTGTTTGTACATAGATAAGATCCCTGAAGTTGCAAAGACTAAAGTCTCAAAACCAAAGAGATATTCTTTATCAAAGTTACGACTCTTGCCACGCCCCCCCCCCCCAAAACAGCTCATTCAAACACGCTCCACATGTCTACATCACAATGTGGAAATATTTGCGTAATGCCGCTCAAATGTTCACACAAAGAAAGAAGACGTGGTTTCAGTAACCGCAGTAGTGTTAATGCAGCCATGTCAGACTAGGGGTGGCACGGTTCACGGAAAAAAAAACCGAACCGCACAGTTCTCCATGCACGGTTCGGCACGCGCTAGGACCGCGGTTCAACTTAAATCTGACAACTCATGTGTAATTTGGTTTGTTATAAATAACACACAAAACAAACAGGGTTATGCTAATGTATATTTCTGTTAATGGATGCACATTCTGGCTTCCCAGTACATTACAACAACAGCAATGAGGAAGAAAAAAAAAAGTGGACAAACCATTCACTCTTGTTCAATGCAATGTATGCTGGAATGAGCATTTATTCCGTCATCACCCGGGTGCTCATAGCACGCGCACAGGTGAGACCTGAACAGCACAAGCTGATATCGGTGTTTAAACTAAAGTCATGTAAGCTTTGCCAGTTTAAACATTTAAGAGCCAGAGGAAGCAAGCTCGTGCACGCGCTCATCAGAAGCACGTGCCTCAGAACGGACGCAAATATGAAGCTCTCTCTGAAGTATTGTGTTTGAATGGACAAATTCACACAAAAATTCTGTCAAAATGCCCATGTTGGTAAGTATCCTATAGCAGACATAGCCGGCTGAGCGTACAGTATCAGTGCATTCTCTTAAAGTGACAGCACTTTCTAAATATTAATCAAACAGCAACAAAAAAAAAGAAATCACTCACTACTCTTGATTGAATCGCTTTTGTAACTTTAATAAAGATTAATCTTTAATTTATACAGTAAAATATTAAATGCTGTTTTACATTTGATTACTTTATTCAATTTCTGTACCTAAAAACTAATGCTATAGACCAGGGCTGTCCAAACTCGGTCCTGAGAGGGCCGGTGTCCTGCAGAGTTTAGCTCCAGCTTGCCTCAACACACCTGCATGGAAGCTTCTAGTATGCCTAGTAAGAGCTTGATTAGCTGCTTCAGGTGTGTTTAATTAGGGTTGGAGCTAAACTCTGCTGGACACCGGCCCTCCAGGACCGAGTTTGGACAGCCCTGCTATAGACCTACCTAAAACAACCTGAAAATCACTGATTTTATTTGTATCTTTACTCTGTTGTATTTTTATTTGTGCTGTTGCTTCTAGTTAGATTATTCTTATTTTCTTTGTTATTTGACAGTATAGTGTTTCCCTAAACATACAAATAGAGCAAACGTACCGAAAGCGTGACTCTAAAACCGTGATACAAACCGAACCGTGAAAAAGTTGAACCGTTCTACTCCTATGTCAGACAGGAGTGGAGTCAGCTTTTGTAATCGATGCTTGTGTGCAAACACATACTAGCTTCATCACTGTGTCTGTCACAATAAATAAAATAAAACTGACTAGTGAATTAAAGATTGTGATGAACAAAGACAAACAAAACACACTTTATAAAATAATAACAATACAAGGCAAGGCTTGGCACCTCTGTTCCTGGCAAACTACTGTCCTGCTGATTTTAGTTCTAACTCTTAATAAAATATACCTTCCTGTAATTTTTAGTAATCCCAAAGACTTTGATTAGATCGTTTGTGTGTATAAGATTACAGAGCTATGAAAAAAATCTGTGGCATATAGGGGCCTTCCAGGAACAGTGTTTCCCCACCTTGAGGCAGGGAAGGTACAAACAGATCTGACATTTGTGATCCCATAATAAGTCCTTTTTTAAAGGTTATGCTCATACTCAATTTTTCTGATGATTTAGAATAAGCATCCAAACCCAGGAAAGCCTTATCGTGGAGCAAATTGTCACGCGTACCTGCCAGACAACGATGAAGGAAATGAAGTGCTCGGACTGCTGCAGAGGGCTTTTCAACAGAAACTGATCTTTACTGTTGGGACCTCAACAACTTCCGGTTTAGAGAATGTTGTCACCTGGAATGATATTCATCATAAGACCAATACACACGGCGGGCTTATAAAGTATGAGTTCATTTAAAATCTGCTTTATATTCTCCATCATGTCCTACAAAACCAAATATGTAAAATATTACTGTATTTGAACTTTGTTTTATTTCTCACTCTCTGTACTTCATAATTATATAGTTATGGCTATCCAGACCCCGACTACCTGAAGAAAGTGAAAGATGAGTTAAAGACCAAAGGCATTAAAGAAGACACAACAAGACTGGAAAGCCAACTCAAGGACAAACTTCAGAAGAATGTGTTTGATGACAAGATGAAGAAACGGATTGGTTACTTGGGTAACATTCCTCATGCAAGAGGATTCAGATGGAATCAGATGCCTGATTATGGTCCAGGAGCAGTGGGTGGAGCAAGACGGGGCGAGAGACTGAATTTTAGATCGCGAGGCGAAACAGATACTGGTTTCAATGAACAATCAAAAGATGATTCTAAACATGACGGTAAAGGTGCTCATGCTGAAGAGGAGACATGCACTATATGTATGGACCGCTTCACTGACAAGACAAAACTGAGATGTGGGCATGAATTCTGTCAGGAATGTATAAGGATGTCAGTGGAGAGTCTGGGATCCATCTGTCCTGTCTGTAAGGAAGTGTTTGGGAAATTGGAGGGAAACCAACCGGATGGAACAATGCATGTAAGAAAGAGCAGATCGAGTCTCCCTGGATATCCAGGCTGCGGCACTATTGAAATACACTACAACATACCCAGTGGTATTCAAACGGTAAGAAACTGAATTCACCTTTTTAGCACATCGTATTGTTTAATTCCACATAACACAGCCTTTGCAAAAGACAAAATTTGTGCTGTTGTGCCTGTTGAAAAAAAAATTATATATATAAAAAAATAAGGTATTTAGGTCTGAGGCATATTTAGTTTTTCTGCATGCCATTATGTCTTGCTAACACTGTGAAAGGCAGAAGTACTGTCACGGGGTTACTTTTCATTTTTGCATTTCCCCATGATCCTCATGCCTGTGACCCAGAAACCGATCAAAGTCCGCTATGATAAAGGACATCTCAATTGTCTAATTGCACTGTGAGGAAGTGAGGATGGAGCTTACTAACTGTGCTCAACAGGTACAGTCCCCTCCATAAGTATTGGAACAGTAAAGACAAAATTGCTCTGTTGGCTGTGGAGTCAAGACATCTGCAAATATGATTAAAATATGAATATGAGACAAAACTACAGAATGTCACATTTTATTATTAGCTGTTTCGGTCACACTTTATATTAGGTGGCCTTAACTACTATGTTCTTACATCAAAAGATAAGTACAATGTACTTATTGTGGTCATATTGTATTGCAAAACACTTCTTCTGCTATTGAGGTGGGATACCGGTAAGGTTAGGGACAGGTTTGGTGGTATGGGTAGGTTTAAGGTGTAAGGGATGGGTCAACAGTGTAATTATAAATGTAATTACAGATGTAACTACATATAGGTATTTTTAAAAATATAAGTACAATGTAAAAACATGTATGTACACAATAAGTGCATTGTATCAAATGGTATAATTTAAATGTAAGTACATAGTAGTTAAGGCCACCTAATATAAAGTGGGACCGCTGTTTCAACACATACATGTTTTACCAAATAAAAAGAACAGCACTTTTAGAGTTCATCCCACTCATTGATGTGAGCATAAGTATTGGGACAGTTGAACATAAGACAGATATAAAAGATTAAAAGCTATTATTTAGTTGCAGATCCCTTGCACACAATCACAGCAGTGAGTCTGTGACCCATAAACATCACCAGACTCTTGCTCTCATCCTTTGAAATACTTTTCCCAGCCTTTAATGCAGCCAATCCCAATTGTTGCTTGTTTTGGGGAGTTTCTGCCTTTCCTCTCCTCTTCAGCTGGTGAAATTCATGTTCAATCAGATTTAAATCTGGAGATTGACTTGGGCAATCTAATACTTTCCATTTCTTTGCCCTTATAAACTCCTTGACTGAACTGGCAGGGTGTTTTGGGTCATTGTCCTGATGCAATATGAAGCACTTCCCAATGAATCTGGTGGCATTTTCTTGAATATTGGTAGGTAAGATGGTTTTGTACTCTTCCAAATTCATTCTGCTACTGTCATCATACATTAAGTCATCAGTAAAGTTGAGAGGGCCTGTTCCAGAGACAGCCATGCATGCCCATGCCATGACACCACCTCCACCATGCTTTACAGATGAGGCTGTATGCTTGGGATCATAGCAGTTCCCTGTTTTCTCCATATTTTTGCTTTCCCATCACTTAGATAAAGGTTCATCTTTGTCTCATCGGTCCATAAACACAGTTCCAAAACTCTTCTGACTCACCTTTGTGCTTTTTTACAAACTCTACTCTTGCCTTTCTATTTTTGGTGCTGGTCAGAGGTTTGCATCTTGCTGTGTAGCATCTGTAATTCTGTGTCAAAGTCTCCTGAGGACAGTAGATTGTCAGAGCATCACCCAGCTTTCTGGAAGTTGTTGCTGATTTTACAGACACGTCTTTTAGGATTCATTTTCAAAGCTTTTATGATTTGTCTTATCAACTACTGTTGTTTTCTCAGCCGATCTGGTCGTTGCTGGTGTCGCTGGTGGTTTCCAAACTCTTGATTTCTCCATGCCCTTTGTTTTTGCTAGAGCTCTATGTGACTTCCTCTTTTTTTCAGCATCTAAATCGCTTGCTTTTCTATCAAAGTCAGCTCCTTCATCTTCATCCTGGTTTGTGTGTGTCATCATCGAATGCAAGATTCAGAATGCAGAAGTAATGGATATAACTGATACGACACATTCCCTGCTTTTAATATCTGAAGAATTAATAAATCAGGACACAGCTGATCACTTAGAAAGACCTGTGAGGCAACTGCTCCAATACTTATGCTCGCATCAGATAGAGGGATGAACTCTAAAAGTGCTGAACTTCTTAGCTGCTAAAACATCTATGTGTTGAATCACCCAATAATAAAATGTGACATTCTGTAGTTTTGTCTCATATTCATCTTTTAATCATATTTGTAAATGTCTCGACTCCACAGCCAACAGAGCAATTTTGTCTGTACTGTTCCAATACTTTTGGAGGGTACTGTATATCATCTGTTGAAGTTGTTTTGACAAAACACCTCATATGCATACATTCTCCCCCTCCTTCTTGTGTATTACAATACAGTAATTTTAGTCCATATTTTACAGTGCAGTGTAGATAAACCATACATATTTAATACTTAACCAGGGTAGCTTTTTTGTTTTAATATTTATTATGAATTTCTTAATTAACCAAACTTCAACAGCATAATAATATACCAATTTACAAACATGTCATGCTTCAGTTTCTCAGTCCACGTTTCATTTTCTTGCATCCTATCCTTAAGTGATAGTTGGGAAGAACTAGGAGGCAAGGAAAGGAAGCAAGAAAAGAAAACAATAATGTACAGTTTAAGAAATAAAACACTCTTCTTATGCTTTGTGTAATTTGTACGTTTGAATCTTTAAAATATAACTATTGGCTACTGTATGTAGGCTAAAAGACCTCTTATAAATAAACCCTCAAACTGGCTCTACATTTAATGTCTCTCATATCACGCCGCAGACTTGTTTCATACAAACACAACTGCCGGCATCTTGCGTCTCAGTTATCAGTTGTATTCAAATTACATCAGAGGTCTTCGGTATTAATATACTCTAATATGGCATTCTGTCCAGGTTTGTTTTTGCGATAATGACTGGCTAACGGCTCGTTATCCCTTGCCTGTAGTAAGTTCTCTCTTTAAGTTATCCCACTTAAAAAGATGAGAGAGGCCTGTAATTTTCATCATAGGTACACTTCAACTATGAGAGACAGAATGGGGGGAAAGAATCCAGGAAATCACATTGTAGGATTTTTAATGAATTAATTGGTAAATTCCTCTGTAAAATAAGTATTTGGTCACCTACAAACAAGCAAGATTTCTGGCTCTCACAGACCTGTAACTTCTTCTTTAAGAGGCTCCTCTGTCCTCCACTCGTTACCTGTATTAATGACACCTGTTTGAACTCGTTATCAGTATAAAAGACACCTGTCCACAACCTCAAACAGTCACACTCCAAACTCCACTATGGCCAAGACCAAAGAGCTGTCGAAGGACACCAGAAACAAAATTGTAGACCTGCACCAGGCTGGGAAGACTGCATCTGCAATAGGCAAGCAGCTTGGTGTGAAGAAATCAACTGTGGGAGCAATTATTAGTAAATGGAAGACATACAAGACCACTGATAATCTCCCTCGATCTGGGGCTCCACGCAAGATCTCACCCCGTGGGGTCAAAATGATCACAAGAACGTTGAGCAAAAATCCCAGAACCACACGGGGGGACCTAGTGAATGACCTGCAGAGAGCTGGGACCAAAGTAACAAAGGCTACCATCAGTAACACACTACGCCGCCAGGGACTCAGTGCCAGACGTGTCCCCCTGCTTAACCCAGGACATGTCCGGGCCTGTCTAAAGTTTGCTAGAGAGCATTTGGATGATCCAGAAGAGGATTGGGAGAATATCATATGGTCAGATGAAACCAAAATACAACTTTTTGGTAAAAACTCAACTCGTCGTGTTTGGAGGAGAAAGAATGCTGAGTTGCATCCAAAGAACACCATACCTACTGTGAAGCATGGGGTGGAAACATCATGCTTTGGGGCTGTTTTTCTGCAAAGGGACCAGGACGACTGATCCGTGTAAAGGAAAGAATGAATGGGGCCATGTATCGTGAGATTTTGAGTGAAAACCTCCTTCCATCAGCAAGGGCATTGAAGATGAAACGTGGCTGGGTCTTTCAGCATGACAATGATCCCAAACGCCCGGACAACGAAGGAGTGGCTTCGTAAGAAGCATTTCAAGGTCCTGGAGTGGCCTAGCCAGTCTCCAGATCTCAACCCCATAGAACATCTTTGGAGGGAGTTGAAAGTCCATGTTGCCCAGCGACAGCCCCAAAACATCACTGCTCTAGAGGAGATCTGCATGGAGGAATGGGCCAAAATACCAGCAACAGTGTGTGAAAACCTTGTGAAGACTTACAGAAAACGTTTGACCTCTGTCATTGCCAACAAAGGGTATATAACAAAGTATTGAGATGAACTTTTGTTATTGACCAAATACTTATTTTCCACCATAATTTGCAAATAAATTCGTTAAAAATCAGACAATGTGATTTCCTGGATTCTTTCCCCCCATTCTGTCTCTCATAGTTGAAGTGTACCTATGATGAAAATTACAGGCCTCTCTCATCTTTTTAAGTGGGAGAACTTGCACAATTGGTGACTGACTAAATACTTTTTTGCCCAACTGTATATGCGAGAACCATTTTTGACAAATGCACGCTACAGCTGCTTTGTGTTTATTCTCCTGGCTTGCAGAGGACAGCATGATGATGTATCCCATTACTTTGACCTAAAGGGGTCATATGATGCGATTTCAAGTTTTCCTTTCTCTTTACAAGCTGTTTGTACATAGATAAGATCCCTGAAGTTGCAAAGACTAAAGTCTCAAAACCAAAGAGATATTCTTTATCAAAGCTAAGACTCTTGCCACGCCCCCCCCCAAAACAGCTCATTCAAACACGCCCCACATGTCTACATCACAATGTGGAAATATTTGCGTAATGCCGCTCAAATGTTCACACAAAGAAAGAAGACGTGGTTTCAGTAACCGCAGTAGTGTTAATGCAGCCATGTCAGACTAGGGGTGGCACGGTTCGCGGAAAAAAAACGAACCGCACGGTTCTCCATGCACGGTTCGGCACGCTTCATCACTGTGTCTGTCACAATAAATATTATAAAACTGACTAGTGAATTAAAGATTGTGATGAACAAAGACAAACAAAACACACTTTACAAAATAATAACAATACAAGGCAAGGCTTGGCACCTCTGTTCCTGGCAAACTACTGTCCTGCTGATTTTAGTTCTAACTCTTAATAAAATATACCTTCCTGTAATTTTTAGTAATCCCAAAGACTTTGATTAGATCGTTTGTGTGTATAAGATTACAGAGCTATGAAAAAAATCTGTGGCATATAGGGGCCTTCCAGGAACAGTGTTTCCCCACATTGAGGCAGGGAAGGTACAAACAGATCTGACATTTGTGATCCCATAATAAGTCCTTTTTTAAAGGTTATGCTCATACTCAATTTTTCTGATGATTTAGAATAAGCATCCAAACCCAGGAAAGCCTTATCGTGGAGCAAATTGTCACGCGTACCTGCCAGACAACGATGAAGGAAATGAAGTGCTCGGACTGCTGCAGAGGGCTTTTCAACAGAAACTGATCTTTACTGTTGGGACCTCAACAACTTCCGGTTTAGAGAATGTTGTCACCTGGAATGATATTCATCATAAGACCAATACACACGGCGGGCTTATAAAGTATGAGTTCATTTAAAATCTGCTTTATATTCTCCATCATGTCCTACAAAACCAAATATGTAAAATATTACTGTATTTGAACTTTGTTTTATTTCTCACTCTCTGTACTTCATAATTATATAGTTATGGCTATCCAGACCCCGACTACCTGAAGAAAGTGAAAGATGAGTTAAAGACCAAAGGCATTAAAGAAGACACAACAAGACTGGAAAGCCAACTCAAGGACAAACTTCAGAAGAATGTGTTTGATGACAAGATGAAGAAACGGATTGGTTACTTGGGTAACATTCCTCATGCAAGAGGATTCAGATGGAATCAGATGCCTGATTATGGTCCAGGAGCAGTGGGTGGAGCAAGACGGGGCGAGAGACTGAATTTTAGATCGCGAGGCGAAACAGATACTGGTTTCAATGAACAATCAAAAGATGATTCTAAACATGACGGTAAAGGTGCTCATGCTGAAGAGGAGACATGCACTATATGTATGGACAGCTTCACTGACAAGACAAAACTGAGATGTGGGCATGAATTCTGTCAGGAATGTATAAGGATGTCAGTGGAGAGTCTGGGATCCATCTGTCCTGTCTGTAAGGAAGTGTTTGGGAAATTGGAGGGAAACCAACCGGATGGAACAATGAATGTAAGAAAGAGCAGATCGAGTCTCCCTGGATATCCAGGCTGTGGCACTATTGAAATACACTACAACATACCCAGTGGTATTCAAACGGTAAGAAACTGAATTCACCTTTTTAGCACATCATATTGTTTAATTCCACATAACACAGCCTTTACAAAAGACAAAATTTGTGCTGTTGTGCCTGTTGAAAAAAAAATATATAAACAAAGGTCTGAGGTATATTTATTTTTTCTGCATGCCATTATGTCTTGCTAACACTGTGAAAGGCAGAAGTACTGTCACGGGGTTACTTTTCATTTTTGCATTTCCCCATGATCCTCATGCCTGTGACCCAGAAACCGATCAAAGTCCGCTATGATAAAGGACATCTCAATTGTCTAATTGCACTGTGAGGAAGTGAGGATGGAGCTTACTAACTGTGCTCAACAGGTACAGTCCCCTCCATAAGTATTGGAACAGTAAAGACAAAATTGCTCTGTTGGCTGTGGAGTCAAGACATCTGCAAATATGATTAAAAGATGAATATGAGACAGAACTACAGAATGTCACATTTTATTATTAGCCGTTTCAACACATACATGTTTTACCAAATAAAAAGAACAGCACTTTTAGAGTTCATCCCACTCATTGATGTGAGCATAAGTATTGGGACAGTTGAACATAAGGCAGATATAAAAGATTAAAAGCTATTATTTAGTTGCAGATCCCTTGCGCACAATCACAGCAGTGAGTCTGTGACCCATAGACATCACCAGACTCTTGGTCTCATCCTTTGAAATACTTTTCCCAGTCTTTAATGCAGCCAATCCCAATTGTTGCTTGTTTTGGGGAGTTTCTGCCTTTCCTCTCCTCTTCAGCTGGTGAAATTCATGTTCAATCAGATTTAAATCTGGAGATTGACTTGGGCAATCTAATACTTTCCATTTCTTTGCCCTTATAAACTCCTTGACTGAACTGGCAGGGTGTTTTGGGTCATTGTCCTGATGCAATATGAAGCACTTCCCAATGAATCTGGTGGCATTTTCTTGAATATTGGTAGGTAAGATGGTTTTGTACCCTTCCAAATTCATTCTGCTACTGTCATCATACATTAAGTCATCAGTAAAGTTGAGAGGGCCTGTTCCAGAGGCAGCCATGCATGCCCATGCCATGACACCACCTCCACCATGCTTTACAGATGAGGCTGTATGCTTGGGATCATTGCAGTTCCCTTTTTTCTCCATATTTTTGCTTTCCCATCACTTAGATAAAGGTTCATCTTTGTCTCATCGGTCCATAAACACAGTTCCAAAACTCTTCTGGCTCACCTTTGTGCTTTTTTTGCAAACTCTAATCTTGCCTTTCTATTGTTTGGTGCTGGTCAGAGGTTTGCATCTTGCTGTGTAGCATCTGTAATTCTGTGTCAAAGTCTCCTGAGGACAGTAGATTGTCAGAGCATCACCCCAGCTTTCTGGGAACGTTTTCTGGGATTCATTTTCACAGCTTTTATGATTTGTCTGTTATCAACTACTGTTGTTTTCTCAGCCGATCTGGTCGTTGCTGGTGTCGCTGGTGGTTTCCAAACTCTTGATTTCTCCATGCCCTTTGTTTTTGCTAGAGCTCTAAGTGACTTCCTCTTTTTTTCAGCATCTAAATCGCTTGCTTTTCTATCAAAGTCAGCTCCTTCATCTTCATCCTGGTTTGTGTGTGTCATCATCAAATGCAAGATTCAGAATACAGAAGTAATGGATATAACTGATACGACACATTCCCTGCTTTTAATATCTGAAGAATTAATGCAACAGGACACAGCTGATCACTTAGAAAGACCTGTGAGGCAACTGCTCCAATACTTATGCTCACATCAGATAGAGGGATGAACTCTAAAAGTGCTGAAGTTCTTAGCTGGTAAAACATCTGTTTTGAATCACCCAATAATAAAATGACATTCTGTAGTTTTGTCTCATATTCATCTTTTAATCATATTTGTAAATGTCTCGACTCCACAGCCAACAGAGCAATTTTGTCTGTACTGTTCCAATACTTTTGGAGGGTACTGTATATCATCTGTTGAAGTTGTTTTGACAAAACACCTCATATGCATACATTCTCCCCCTCCTTCTTGTGTATTACAATACAGTAAATTTAGTCCATATTTTACAGTGCAGTGTAGATAAACCATACATATTTAATACTTAACCAGGGTAGCTTTTTTGTTTTAATATTTATTATGAATTTCTTAATTAACCAAACCTCAACAGCATAATAATATACCAATTTACAAACATGTCATGCTTCAGTTTCTCAGTCCACGTTTCATTTTCTTGCATCCTATCCTTAAGTGATAGTTGGGAAGAACTAGGAGGCAAGGAAAGGAAGCAAGAAAAGAAAACAATAATGTACAGTTTAAGAAATAAAACACTCTTCTTATGCTTTGTGTAATTTGTACTGTGCTTGAGAAAACACAAACAAAGGTAGACTTTGTGGTTCAGATTCTGTATGATGAAAAAGTTTGAATCTTTAAAATATAACTATTGGCTACTGTATGTAGGCTAAAAGACCTCTTATAAATAAACCCTCAAACTGGCTCTACATTTAATGTCTCTCATATCACGCCGCAGACTTGTTTCATACAAACACAACTGCCGGCATCTTGCGTCTCAGTTATCAGTTGTATTAAAATTACATCAGAGGTCTTCGGTATTAATATACTCTAATATGGCATTCTGTCCAGGTGTGTTTTTGCGATAATGACTGGCTAACGGCTCGTTATCCCTTGCCTGTATTAAACAAATTGTCATGAAGGCCCAGTGTACATGTTCTCATATTCTTGAAAATATATCACAATTAAAGTAAAAAAACAAACAAAAAAACTGACTTTTATCTAGAATCATTCACAGTATTTGAAGTTCCAAAAACCACACCGAATACTGTCTACACAAAACAAAATTAGGTAGAAATGGGTGACTTATCACAGCAAAGTGTTATTTCTAAAGCCTAAGTTTCTCAGACATCTGTGATCTCCTAGTAGATAGGTTTCTATTAGTTAAACATATGTAAATTATGTAATTTTGTAAAACATGTTTTTATGATTATTTTTAGAATGAGCATTCAAACCCAGGAAAGCCTTATCAGGGGGCAAGTCGTAATGCGTACCTGCCAGACAACATTGAAGGAAATGAAGTGCTTGCACTGCTGCAGAGGGCTTTTAAACAGAAACTGATCTTTACGGTCGGGATATCTACAACTTCTGGTTTAGAGAATGTCGTCATCTGGAATCATATTCATCATAAGACCAATACACACGGCGGGCCTGAAAGGTAGGAGTTCATATAATGCTTTCAATTTTCTATCATGTTTGGTAAAAGCAGTAATCAAATATTTATTTTTTACTTGTGTAAAATATCACTGTATTTGAATTTTTGTATTTGTATTTTTTTCTGTCCATAGATATGGCTATCCAGATACTGACTACCTGAAGAGAGTGAAGGATGAGTTGAAGGCTGAAGGCATTGAATGAGGATTTGATTTATATGTCCTGCTGAAAAACTGTTCTAGTCTAATATTATTATTGCAAATTAACCAGATATCAACATGTGTTATTTTAAAGTGACATTAGTTAAGCAAACAAACAAATAAAACATTTGCAAAATTATTCCACCCTCTAACTCAAGGGCAGGGTTTACCAAACTGCGGTTTGTGAGTTCATGAAAAGATAACGGTTATTTTGATCATAAAAATTTAAAAATTTAAATAAATGCAATAGGATAGCACAATTAAATTGAAATGGTGTGATTATCCAGTAGAAAAACTTCAGTGGACTGTATGCACTACTGGTATTACATTAAGCACACAATGAAATCTTGAAGTGTTACACAACAGGACAAAGCTATACTGATACAATCCACCTTCACTCTTATGGTATTTAAGGCTTCTGAAATTCATTACTAAAAAGTTTAATACAAAAATCTTATGTTTGTTATAGTTAAACATTCACTACCAGTCAAAAGTTTTAGAATGGTAAGATTATTTTAATGTTATCTTCTGCTCATCAAGGCTGCATTAATTTGATCCAAAATACAGCAAAACAGTAATATTTTTACCATTTAAAATAACTGCTTGCTATTTGAATATATATTTTAACATGTAATTTATTCCTGTGATCAAATATGACTTTTCAGCATCATTACTCCAGTCTTCAGTGTCACATGATCCTTCAGAAATATTTTCTCATTTTATATTGATTATTATATTAGTGTTGAAAACAGTTGTGTACATTTTTTTTTTTTAATCTTTGATGAATATAAAGTTCAAAAGAACAGCATTTAACTGAAACAGAAAGGTTTTGTAACATAATAAAGTCTTTACTGTCACTTTTGATCAATAAAATGTGTATCTGCTGAATAAAAGTATTATTTTTGTTTTTATTTTTATAAAAATAAATACACCCCACGAGGAGTGTAGCATCTTCCTGGGCTTAAGCCAATGGTGCCTCCACTGGTGGAGCCAGGAAGAGACAAGAAAAAAGTCTGGGGAGGTAAAATAAATCAATTGCAACAGTTCTATCATACCTAAATGTAACTCTGTACAAAGGAAAAAAGGGGGGCAGGGGGGAGGTGGACTGTTATCTTTTCAATCTCCATGTGCATAAATGTGAGAAGGACGGAAGTCAACAGCACATAAATGCTGTAATGTAAAATTAGTTATTTTATGCATTTAAACATGGTTTAATTTTCATACTTTACAAATTAACCAAAAATTAGTAATGAAAATATGATGGTATTTTTCCACGAGTTCGTTACGTTAGCGATTATAAGGTTGCCTAGCTTGTTTGCATTTTGTCTGTGCAATTCTTGGATTTGTGTGTAAAGTTTTGAAAAAAGGAGGGAAAGTTTGGAAAAAGTGTGTTAGAAAAAAAAAACACTGTAATTCACTGCAGTATGTGTTGCATAGTTCCTGTTTGCATACAGTACAAGATTATTCCTAAGTTTGCCTCTTTTGTGTAGGTGGTAATGAAATTGAAAAACGAACACCTTGTATAGGTTTTCAAATATATCAAATTGCTTTGATGATTTTTTTTGTTTTTGTATATTTTTTTATATAATATATTTCAATATGGTACAGTATTACTGTGGAAATGTAGCAAATTTCTGTTATATACATTTTTGTATTATGTTAGGTTTTGAACTTAGGCTTAACAGTTTTGTAAAGAGGTGCAAACTGGCTTGTAGGCACACAGAGTTTTGCCATTGTTTTTGTCTGAGTGAGAGAATAATTTATGTAATTTGAATGATGTAATTGAATGCACTTTGTGCCAAAGCAATGATAAATGATCCACAGTTTAGCCCACATTGACTGCTGTTGTTCTCACATTGTGATGAGTTTTGAAAAAGTGACCCAAGTATTGAGAAATGTGTTCTAGTGATTTTAAAAAAACGGGGCAGAAATAAAAAAATTTCTTCGGGTCGAACATTTTGATTGGGACTGGATGAACATTATGGTCCTACGGCTTACACAGAAGATATAATTACATATAAATACATTTATAGCACTTAACGTAGTAATTGCAATCGGGATGTGAAGAGACTTTCAACCAGCATAACAAACAATGTTTTTGAACCAAATCACCTACCCTGCCTTTAAGTGGCAGATCAGTGGGGTTTGTGAGGTAGAATATCTGAATAAGAGATGTTCCGTGTTCCAGATGAAACCGAAAATTCTATGTGGAGGACGCAAAATAACTTAATAATTATAATATGACCATGTGGTGAATCTATTAACTTAACTCATATTTAAACAGTCTCCATGCTATGTATAAATATTGTGTATACATATCATTACGTGTCTCAGGAATTTAGGCCCATGCCCAGTGCCATTCATATCATAGCCATCAGAGTCTTTCCAGTGACAGTAAATTTAAATAATATATAGTGACGTTATATATACACACACACACACACACCATATATACAGTATATATATATATATACATACAGTATATGTACTGTATATATATATATATATATATATATATATATATATGTGTGTGTGTATATAAATAATCTTTCGTTTTACAGGGTTCGAAATAGTTGGGATATAACTTGGAATAAAATGCTTTGATACTTTTATTGTTTCCGTAAAACAGTTGAATAATACTATACCTTAGATCTAACCCTATTTCTTTACTAAATTTATATACAATGCAGATTTTATTTCTATTTTAGCAGAGATCCGTTCATTCGATTTCTAGATACATAAAAGATGTTAAAAGCTAAAGGCAACCTCTTCTGTGGAAGAGCCTTTAATATCCTCTTCCACATCGACATCTAGTGGTGAATATAAACACAAGATATTACGATTTATTAAAAAGCCATAAAATTAAGATTGCATCATCATAGAATCAATAATCATACAGTACCTACATATTTAAAGTGCTCAGCAATATTTATCGCCTCTGCTTTAAATAGGATATCTCATGTGTGAAAGTAATGTACATTCTCATGAAAAAGTGCATGCTCACATTAACATAAAGAAAAAGACAATCCAATGTAATGCTTTGTTCAATGCTGCAGTAAGTTCAATAGAAATGTGTTCAATAGAAATGAGTATACAGTCAGTAACTGTATCATTTGCATCTGAACCTGAACCTCTGGACAAACCTAGAGTGAATCATTAATATATAAACCAGATAGAGTTGGCCGGTCCAAGGAATGGTCCCTGTGGGACAAAAGTTGTTCAGCCTCTTTATCATTAACGGTATCAAAAGCCTTCCTTTAAGAATCAAGGAATAGTTACCCTGTAAAAACTGGATTTCATTCGTTTAACAAAACAACAGTCTTTCTGGAATCATGTGCCCCAAACCCAAGTGGATAGGATGTAAGATTGATTGAATGACTGATTGATTTTTTTAAAGATGAGGTACACTAAACTGTAAAGGTCTGGGACCCGCTGCTGAGGATTGTTTGTCTGTTATTTATCTAAAGAAAGCAAATGCATAAGTAAGAAGAGTAATAGGATTTGTAAAAATAAATTTGTTTTGGAAAGAGTTTTGTAACACTATATGTAGATTTATAGATTCTAGTGAGATGTGGGGAACGATTAGGAAGATGTGAGGAATTCACAAAAACAATACTTTACCTGTTTTAAATAAATTAGATGGGTGAGATATCATTGATTGTGTGTGCATACCTTCATAAAAGACTGTGTGGCTGTAATCAGTTGTATTTCTGCTCACCTCTGCTCTTATTTTCTGTTTTCCTCTCATCTTCAGTGATGCTGCTTGTCAACCACAGGTGTCATCACTAGAGTCAATCATCACTTGTAGACTGAATCTACTTTATTTCACTAACTACAACGCTGCTTCATTGTTACTTTTATTTTCTATATATTGGGACCATATGAAAACTGAGGGTTTGTTCAACAGTTTAACAGCGTTTTACTGTGTGCCAGTAAGCATGTCATCATCAACACGCATATTTCGTAAATAAATTATTAAAATAAATTTGGAAAATTGGTCTTGGGCTTTATTTAACTTCAAACACACAATATGAAATGTGCTATATAACATGTATGCAAGTTTAGTTGGAATCAGGGGCATAGCGTCAGGGTATGCAGGTGCATATGGGCCCGGGCAGATTGGGGGTCCGCAGAGCCGAAGGGGAACTTTTATTTGAAACAAGGAGTTAAATAGAAATATAATACATTTATACATTTAAAATTTTAATTAAAACAATAAATAAACAATAATATCCTGGCCAGGGGAGAACTGGCCCCCCGACTGAGCCTGGTTTCTCCCAAGGTTGTTTTCTCCATTCTGTCACAGAAGGAGTTTTGGGTCCTTGCCGCTGTCGCCTCTGGCTTGCTCAGTTGGGTACACTTCATTTCTAGCGATGATCGTCAATTTGATTTCACAGATACTATTTAAACTAAACTTAGCTAGACAATGACATCACTGAATTCAATAATGAAATGCCTTTAACTGAAAATTGAGTGTTTAATCTTATTTGTATACATTACTGACACTCTATCCTCCAATTTTGCTTTTGTAAAATAAAGAAAACAAACAGTGTGGTCTTGGTCTTGAGCAGGAACACTTCACAAAAAACTGAACCTAAACTCAGCCAATACTTGCCTCACTGGCATGAAAAATATATTTATAAAATGTTATAAATTACAACTTTACAACGAAATAATTCAAATAAAAAATGGGGCTGACTTGCTACACCACTGGTTGGACAGATACCAGCACACAAAAAACACATGCTGGACCACCAATATACCAGCATCCCGAGCTGCAAAACATACTTTATGCTTGTCCACCAGTACACCCGCTTCCCATGCTGAGATCCCGCAAACCAGCAGCCAGCCTCCCATGCTGGTGCCAGTGTGCAAAGCATACCTGATACAGGTGACCAGCATTGCAGGATTTTTCAGCAGGGTTTATGCCTGGCCCTCAAAAGCAAACTTAAGAAATGTTTAGTGGTAGACTAATGCAACACCTTTTTTGGGGTTCTTGGCACTGGCCTGGTAAACAGGCTGCATTGCTTTCCTGCCGGCAGCTCGACACTTTAGCTCGGCTTTACCTCCTCTATCCACTGGGTGGCAGTGTCACATACTGTGAGTTTCACACAAATAGCATAACAAGATATATATTCCAGAGCTTCAGACAGTTATATAATGCTTAAGTAGTAAAACCTACCTTTATACAGGTGTTTATTTCATTGCTGTATAATAGGTGAAGATCACATAACACAGGCCTGCCACAATTACAATAGTTGATTTTATCATTTTTTAAAGGATTATTAACATTGAACTGACTTCAAAGGCACTTCCTCACCTTTTATTGATCTTGTCAACCCTTTATCCTGTTTTGACAAGGACTCACAAAAGCCTAACTCGGGGAGACAGTTAGCACTTTCCAAAATCAACAACTCCAAGGGAGTTTAAAGTTATTGAGACAAAGAGTGCATTGTGCATTTCCCATGCCTGAAACATCTCACAGTTTGTAGTCAAATAAGGGCGATAGAACACATTGTACTCATAACATGGCCTTTTTTTAGCACTATGAACTATATGCCTGTACCATGGTATGAAAATACTGATTATTTTTAACGAAAAACATCTCGAATGTTCATCTCAAATTTTAGAATGTAATTTAGGAATTTATATAACCATTTTCACTGGATTAAGATTCAGCTAAATCTAATGTATAATACTGATATTTATTGTATTACTGAATGTACTAGATTATAGTCTTCACTACAATGTTAGCATTTAAGTGAATGTTTTGAGTAAATGTTATATATCAACTTAAGAGAATCTGCTGATTATACAGCTTCATTATGCTGATTATATCTGCCTCATTGTAGGAGGCTGTGAATGAAAGTGAGAGTGTTTCAGGATGAATGTCTGGAATGTTGCGAACACAGAAAAGCAGAGTGATACACCCCGGTGCTGTTACACTGTATTTCAGTTACACTGTATGGAGCACACTCAGATTTGAGGACCAACAGTTATATGAATGAATGAGTAAATAAGGATGTCAGACATATAGAATAATGAGGAAAGGTCCATGGTTGTAACATTACACCCTGAAGTGGTCTGATGAGTTTTTGCTGAAGCATCGCTCGGTGGTCTGGTCATGAGCAGGGGGCAGTGAGGACGAGTCCTGGGGAATCAGACACATGCTGTTGCATGGTACGGTTGTTGTGCAGAAATGAATGCAGAAAGTTCATACTCTGCTACATATCATTTTTCACCGATGTGCTTCAAATGATTTCTAATGGTTTAATGTTGATGGTTCTTATGTAATCTGACTTATGCACTCTCAGAAACACAGGTACAAAGGAGTTTGTGCTTCAAAGAACAAATTTGTCCCTTTCCATTAAATGTGCTAGAAATCTGCACACTGGAAAACCTTTCAAATCATTTTGTAGCTGCCTTTTATGGTTATGTTTAATATTCCTGTTTTTCATGTTTACATAAAGGCACTAAGCCCAAGACATCTTTAAATAAAAGCAAAAAATTGCATTTTCTCTCATTTATTTTTCTATTTTTCATCATTTGAAAGTTTAAAAAATGTATAATGTGTTTTGAATGGACAGGTTAATATTTGAAATCATGTTTTTGGAAGTTTTCTTTTCATTGCAACCTTTCACTGTATTATAAAAACTGACATTGCCACATTATTACACAGCATTGGTCTTATCAAATAACATATTTGAAAATCCATAACTGATGAGATTTTGCTGTGAAAGCCCTTAAAACTATATGCAGCTTTCTTCTCTAGAGTATTTCTCTCAAATAAACCACTGAAAGCATTTCATAGCTTTCGCGTATGTTGGAATTCACAGCACATAATTTCCCTGTGTGATTAATAATTATTAATAATGTTCATTCGATGCACTGTGGGGGAAACACACATAAAGTGCCATATTAAGGCATTTCAAGGCTGTGAAGTATTATTTGACATCCAGAATTATACTTACAAAGCACAGGTCAAAGATTCAAAGAATGCTATTTACATGTGATTTTCCTTGGGATAGTTAGTTATGCCCGAAATATAAACATATCCATCTGCTGACTGAAACTAAAACATAATAAAGGTTAAATATATTAAAGCATCCTTCATATTAACACATTGTGTCCTATTTTTACAGACTTTTCTCAAAGTGTGGAGGACTTTTTTTTCTGTTGCAGTGTCATTCAGTATTGTGTTTGTACTGTTTGCTGGTGTGGCAGACTTAAAGTTGTTGTTTACTGCTGTTGGCCACAGTGAGATTCTGGGATAAACTCATTCAGTTACACAACAGGATTTGAGCTGAGCTCCGAGTGCATGGTAAGCAGTTCTGCCCTTATGGAGAAAGTTAATAACGGTCCCAAATGTTGCCAGCTAAGTGTACTTGGTACTTGTTTGGAAGTCATTCAAAGTATTTATTTATTTTTGAGCCCTGAGCAAAATAAGGCTGTTTCTCAATCCATGTACATGTTTATATGTGTCTTACTGTAGGCTACGCTTGGTTTTGGTTTAGATGTATTTTTCCATTATAGCCTGGGAGAAACAATAAACAGCTCAAATATGTCTCACATTTAGTTTTCATACTAAGAAAAAAAAAATGTTATTTATATGTCCTTTTATTGATATTTTATTCTCTCACATTGATCAGAACATACGTGAAAATTAATCTATACTGTAATAAAAAGGATGCTGTAGAGTCTGTTTTGTTTCATTTATTTTATTTGTTAAATTCTTTCTTTTTATGTAAAAAAGGAGAAAGTTTTCTGTGAGTGTTGTGGTTAGAGAACAGAATATAGCTACAGCTGTGAAAACATTTCTCCCCTGACTTACAGGAATACAGTTGTATTTATACTGTGTCGTCCTCCTCCTCCTCCTCATCATCAACAATAAACAACGAGAAGATCCATCGTTAAAGTGTAGCTTCATTAAATGTAAAATTCCATAAAAGTTAAAGTAGGCTACCACAAATATTGATTCCTTTGCTCAAAATAAGTCTTTTCAGTATTTGGTGTTTATGCTTGTAAATTAGCTTCAATGGCGTCGTTAAAAACTCTCAAAGTAGTCAGTTTCGCAATAATACATCTCTAATCTTTATGATGCATTACAGGTGTCTTATTTCCTGGCGTCGACTCAACGCACGCGTCGCTGATTGGATGAGAACCATAGTCGACATCACATGAGCCAATCACGAAGCTCCGCGCTGATCCATCGATTAACAAGCTCTTCTCCTGACGTCACACAGCGGCCAGTCGAGCTCATGTTGGGAAATCCGATTCATTCTCGCGAATCGGTTCTTTCGAACAGTTCGTTTTATTTGATCGGTTCATCGGTTCTTTTACGTCCACATGCGAATTTCCATGCTTCAAACATGCTGATAAATATATGTGTTTATTAAATACGAGCTTGCCACTCCTGACTAAAAAAACATACTGGGAGATGTTATTTATTTGTTTGTTTTTTATTGATTTAATAAGAAATAAAATGTGAATCCAATGTGATACTGATGTATTTGCAGTGTCTAATTGCTCGAGAAACGATCGCACCAGAGCAGTTGGATTTCTTGAACCGAACTATGTCCGACTCGCGAACCGGTTGATGCACAAGTGATCCGGATCACGAGTCCGGACAGCACTGGTTCGGGATTGGACCACACATTTCGCCCAATCTGTGTTACCAGCAGCAACAGAGAGAATCGGCTCGCATTCAGAGGTGTCATTGGCACGGAGCGGAGCGCTGGCTGTCATCCTCAACAAAGGACTGGTTTGAGCGCACTGTCTCCATGGTGATGCCGTGTATCAGACATATAACATCCATAGGTTGTGCCATGCATTCAAGGAATACGTGAAGCGCGCGTGCCAGAACAAGGCTTCTGCGCCAGTGTGCGCATTTGGAGAGGCGCATCAGCCGTGATCAGACTGCAGCTTTACTGGATCATCGGACCTTGCTTTTGCATTTTATTTGGCTCTTTTGTTCCTGGCCTTTTTTCTGTTGAAATATAATGTTGCGCTTCACAGCTGGCAGGCTGCTTGTCGGATTGTTCTTTTTGGGTGTTTTGCACAGTTTGGAGGTGGTTCTTCCAGCAAGGGTAATAGATGGTGAGTGTATTTGGCATATATTTCATCATACAACACCCACAATTCAGCAACTGTTGCCGTGCATTTACACATCATATTAATACGGCGCATCCCTTGAGACCCAAACTGCGTTAAATCAGAGTTTCTTTCGCTATCCGAACCGAATGTCACCAGTGAGAAAAAAGGTAGATGGCAGGTCTCATAATGGATTAGATAACGGTTTAGGTTGAAGTAGCCAGCGCATGCATCACACAAGCAGCTCAGGAGTGCAGATGCATTGATAATCTGTGGATGAACCATCTCAGCGCACATGCCCAGAATACACCGTGACATATGCAACTTTTTCACATCAGATTTCACATCATATTGCACCAGACAAAATGCCTGTTATTGACCATTTGGAGATGCAAAAATATAAATAAACGTCAAGTTGTGAACCTAGAAGTTCTTGCTATTGGATTTCTGTGCGTTTTGCAGAAGAGGCATTGTCATGTCCAGCTAGACATTTTAATGAGGTCCAGTCCTCCTTTAATGAAGGAGATTGTTTAGATGTGTTTTGTTGAATCAGAGCTCTGCCAACATCTGCAGTCCAACAGGCCCTCTCCATCAATGAGCCAGGTATGTGTACAGGAACGGAAGGAATGGTGATCTTTGGACTGAAATGCATTATGGATTGCTGCTTCTTTGAGCCTTCACATCTCTTTGAAAGCTTTGCTGTCTGTCTGTTCTGTTGCGCATTATTTTTACATACACGCTCTGTACTGAAGCTCAGAAGTTAAAGTGCTTTGAGCAGACAAATGAGCTTCAAGATGCAAGATTTGTGGATATATTAGGAATCATCTAGAATTGTAACACACTGTCATCTTGTGAAGTTGTTCATTCTGCTTTTAGTGTTGGAAATGCTGTTCTGAAGTCAACAAATTGATGATGAATGTGCGTTTGAACTTGTTTGCATGCAAGTAAATCCTAACTCTGGAAACTACTACATACTTGTTTACTCAGCTCTGCAGATGAGGACAAAGCGCAGACTTCTTTATTTCTATATAAAGCTCCTGATAATTACTACAGACTATTCTCGCTATGGATGAAATACTTCATACTTCTTCAAAACTTAAAAAGTAACACTTTTTATTAATTATTTTGACATTGAGAACATCCCAAAGGGAGATTTTGGCAGATTGAACTACCAAGTTTGTTCCTTCGCAAAGTATCTTCGCATACACACTAACCTACATACATATTTATGTGATTGTTTACATTGTTTTGCTATTGCGAACGAAAAAAAAAATGCTTATTAGTTTAAGAAAGCCTAAAACATCTTCTTAAAGGTATAGTTCACCCAAAAATGAAAATTTGGTAAAAATGCACTCACCCACAGACCATCTTAGATGTAGATGAGTTTGTTTCTTCATCAGATTGTAGAAATAGACAGCAGCCTTCCATAATTTGCTCAGCAATGGATGCTCTGCAGTGAATGGGTGCCATCAGAATGAGAGTCCACACAGCTGATAAAAACATCACAATAATCCACACCTCTCCAGTCCATCATTTAACATCTCGTGAAGCCAAATTCTGTGTGTTGGTAAGAAACAAATCTGTCATTATTTAAACCTAGTCCTCTATTCATAATATTGTTTTCTTTCAGTGAAAAAGTTGTATTGTCTGAATCAGGAGAGAAATTCTGAAAAAAAGTCCAAAAACAGTCCCGAGCAGCTCAAATATGTGGCTGGATCTTGATGTGAAAAGACAGCAAGGGATGGACTTTTTCGATGGAGGAAGCATTATTATGGATTATGGACACCATAATAGCAACAGTTAAAATTTAAAAGACCTTAATGATGGATTTATATATTTATTCATTTATTTTGTTTAAAACACTGCAGAGAATCCAAGTTATATAATGCACAATTTCTCCATGTTACTAACAGACTTCAAAGTGCAGTTAAAATTACTTTGACAATAGCACATAATTTTCTCACAATGGCTTTTACCGCTGTATAGAATATGCATTCTCACTGAGCTGAAAGACTTCATGTTCAGTTCAGTGGCTGGCTAAGCTCATCAATGGTGTTAATTAAGGGGCCCCTATCAGAGAAGTACACAGAAGGTTGCTGTTGTCTCTGGGGTCCATTGAGGTGACACTTTCGTCTCCCTCTTAAACCAGCCTCAAAATTAAGGAATTCAAAAAATATATATATATTTCAAAAGAATCGTCCAGTTTAAAGCATACCCTGAGATGACCAGCACATGTATAGTTTAATTAATAGTGAGTAGTGACAGACTAATATTTTAAGATGATCAGTTGTCACTCACCTGGCCGTGGTCCAAAATCTGTCATCCGTAAGATAAAAAATATTATACATTTGTAATGACTTTTGAATTAATATGGTGTAAAATTTGTACAAAGCTGGAGTTTGTAATGTTAAAATACTCCCAACTTTACATGCAAGTATAAGAAAGCCATTTGTTAGTTCTATAGATCTAATCTCATGGCTTTTCTTCTCTCATAAAACACAAAAGGAGATGCTCCTGCAATTACAATGACAACATATGACTAAAATCACAAAAGTTGTTCATACGACCCATGCGCTATATTCCAAGCCATATGATTGCTTTGTGTGAGAAGCAGACCAGCTGAGAGGATACAGATTTTTTTACTGTTGTGCTTGGGTTGAACAAACTTCCACTTGAGTCCATTCAGCCAGTTTTGTTTGCAGCCAATGCCTTTATATTTCTTGACAGGTAACCTACCCCCTAAGGGTTGACATTTCAAGAGTTTGAGCTGATAGGAAACTCTTAATAAGAGCTGAAGAGATATTATACGGTACATGTTTTTCTTAGCCCAGGAAAGACAGAGAAAGGAGGAAATAAACAACGTTGAGACAGACGAGTGTGTTCCCCACCCCCAACCTCAGTCTCCTTCACTCAACTGTGAAACACATCTGGATAGGGAAAGGTCATTTGTTTGGAAGTACGCATGTGGAGAGGGTGGATATTCTCTCAAACACCCTTTACACATTGATTGTACCCTTAGCCTCAATGCATTCGTTTTGAACAAGATGTTTGGTGGAGAAACCTGCAATCCCAGAAATGTGAAATATAGGAAGGAAGGAAGTAGCATAGATTAGGGAAGGGTGCATGTAAGATCTTTGAGCTGAAGTAAGATGACAGGAGAAAGACTGAGCTGCTCTTTTATCCATCCTCCCCCTTGGCTGTGTGGGTAATGTTGCATGATGTGCTTTAATGATCTTAACTAGATAATTAGCTTTGGTGTGTGATTAGGGCACGTTGTTTGTTCAATAGGTTTAAAGCTAAACCGAAAATGGAAAATCTGTCATCACTAACTCAATTTGTTTGACTGTTTTTCTTCTGTAGAAACTAAAAAAGGAGAAATTTTAAAGAATGTTCACACTGCTCTTTTCCATTCAATAACAGCAGTAATGACCAGGGACTGTCAAGTTGCAAAAAGGACACACACACACACACACACACAAAACACACTATAAAAGTATAAGAAAAAGTTATTTTTATGGGTTCCCACTTCCCACAGTCATTGAATCTAAACAGCATAGTCTCAATGGAAAAACGTGCCTCTACTTACATTTTAGCAAAACTCCAAAATGTACCAATACATGAATTCTCTGAATTCAAATCTAGTTTTGGTAAAACACCAACAACTTTTATTCCTTTTCACACAAATTATGATGACAGGCAGAGATTATCAGTTAATAAAGACTTGTTTTTGCACGGTTTCTTGCAAAATTCTGTTATGACCTCAAAACACTTTTATCATAGAGCATGATTTCTGAACCAATTTTGATGCATCACATGACCAACTCAGTATACAGTATATGGATTTTCTGACTTAACATTCTTTTTTGGAAGTTCACTTACAGCATTGCACTTGCAATACAGAGAGCTCTGATATGAGTCCCATGAAACACAAGTCATGATAAAAGAGCTCAAACACGTGTAGAAGCCGGATAAAATTACATGGATGCATCAGCAGATGTATTGTCACATGTTAGCTAAGACAATAGACATTTAATTTCCGAACTGCCACTATATGTACAATAACGTTTTGTGCCACTCACTGGTCATTTCACAATGAAAGTGTGTAGAAACATCAATATGATATCAATTTGCATTGTTTTTCCAATAAGCTGGGTTAAATAAAAAAAAAAAAAAAAAATCTGATTTTTAGATTATTTTTGCATCCACCCCCAACCCCTCCCCCAAATATTTAATCTGATATATTTCATCTGAATTATTTTCATCATATTTCAGCAATATCTCATTTGTGAGTAATATCTCTAAAAGAAGCTCACGATCACAAAAAATATAAATGTTTGTAAAAGACATGGAAATGTTTGGTTAAAAAGGTTTAAAATAGGCCAAAAACATTCAAATAGTCCTTATGAATTATATATCAAATCCTCTGAAGGCATACATTAACTTTAAGACTGAAGTTGTTATTCCCCTCCAAACGTCGCTTTCCGATGTGTGCTTCCACATATTCAAACTGCATAAAGACACAGTGTGCTAGGTTTGAAAACAGTTCTTGTGTCTCTCACAACCAAATTGCACCACCCAACTACTAAAGATTTGAGAACTACTGCACAGACATTCTTTAAGGTGCCCCTATTATAGGTTACGAAAGGTTCATATTTTGGTTTTGGGAGTCCCCAACAACAGGTGCAACAGATGCATGCAAGATCAAAAACCACTTTCATTGTCTTATAATATGCATTTATTTTGACCTTATTTGCTTATTTTCCAAACCCCTCCTTTGCGTGACGCTAATCTGCGGTGATTGGTCCGATTGGTCTCATTTCCATTTCATCATGCCTGTAATGCCTGATAAAGCAGTGTTTGTGAGCGCAGTGCTGCTTTGTGTACAGCGTTAACGGGGAAACTGCTATTTTACTGCTCCAAAACCTGAACCTAGTGACAAAGAATCAATTTGCATTTTCATTCAGACCAAAGTCAAAATCTAGTTTTCCCAGGTCTGCACGCGCAACAAGTGGCCGGGCAATATGCTAATATCTCATGTTGACGTCAACATGAAACGGCTTGGGATTCGTTTTAAAAATGACTCATTTAAATGATTCAGAGTCGACTCTTTCTTTTGAGAGACAATAACTTTATACATGGTGCACTTTCAGATTTAAAACTTTGTAGGATGTTTTCATTCACTTAGAGATGTGTTACACACTTCATGAAAGGTCATTTTCAAAAATCCATAATAGGGGCACTTTAAAATATCTTCCTTTATGTTCCTCTGAAGAAAACAAGCAATACAAAGTTGGACTGACACGAGGGTGAGAAATTATGATGAACTGTAATATTTTGAGTGAATTATTCTGCTGAAAACTGCATAAGCTGGTTTGGCTGTCTTGTTTGGCTTATGATGCTTTGGCTAAGCCAATGTTTAGCTACCCAGGTAGTTTGTCTCCCTGTTTGACCAGCTAAAAAGTGCCCCAAATCTCTCTAAACCTAGCAAGCAGACCAGCCTGATTAAGATGAGAGATTGAGTATGACGGGCAAACTTGTTTAAACTGGTTTAAGATATTTTTCAGTATCGTTATTCCTTACCAAAACAAAGCAGCACGCTACACTTCAGAAGTTCTGTGATGACCATCTCAGCCCATAGACAGTGATTGCCATCTTTAACGTGTTAGTGAGGGTGAAGACTGTTTTACCAGTGTTCATGACAACAGAGCTGTTCTTGGAGCTCACAGGGCTGGAAACATTGAGCTCACAGGGCCATAGCTGTCACATTACTCAGACGCTCGCTCGGCCGCCAGCAGGCAGAGATGGAGGAAAACACTGAACCAAGAGCTGAGGGAACATTCATGCAGAGAGACTGTGTTTGCGTCCCATAAACGTTGAGCTGTTTGAGATTTGGGTTTGTTGGAGCAGATAAGGCCGAGGCAGGGACAGAATAAATGAAAATGGTGTGAAAGAGTGGAGTGTGCTTAGAGGAAAAGCCATTTCCTATCTCGAGACAAGACACAACACTTCTGTAGGGTCGTGGTAGGGGGTATTGATTCCTCAAATTACCACTGATTAGAAAGAGCAAACACACAGTAGTTGCTTTGGTAACATCCACTTTACAGCCATTGGTTGTTCTTTCCCTGTCGATTGTGATGATGGATTTGATATCCACTCATTTTCCACTTAATTGAACCTTTGAAGTTGATAACTGTATGTTAGAAATGTGCTGAATGTCTGAAATCAAATTGTGATGTAAATGAGTTTTGAATATCCATTGTAATTATACAGCTATTGTGTTACCCAGAATGCCACAATCCATCAGATCAATGCTTGAATCAGTTGCATTTTTAATTTGGCTTCGTGTTTGTTTTATTGTTTGAGTGCAGATAACCTAAAATGTTGAGGTTTAAAGTCCACTGCCAGTGAATACTTGCCTAGGCTGGTGTCTAAACAGGAGGCTATAAGGGGTTTTTGAGACAGCCTGTAGGTCTATAGCTCACTGTAACTAAGGTTTCAGACTCCACAGTAAATTTCAAGTTTTGTTACCACTATACGTCATAATGGTGAGAAAGAACAGAAAAATACGAAGCAGGACTAAAACTGAAACCCTGACCTGTTATGAATGCAGAGTTTGCTATTCACAAATAGTAAATTATACATGTGAGTCAGGACCCACATCTGATAGACCTTCACTGAAAAACCAATACAATACAAACCAATTGTCAAAGAAATCTGTCACGACTTTACCTTGAAACTTTTACCTTTTTTAGTGGAATATTTACAATCAGATGTTTATAAAGGATGCCTCAAGGAGTTTAGACTCAATGCGATGACACATGTGGAATATCTTATGGAGCGAATTTTTTGCCAATATTCATCAAACAAATCCAGTGTTTTGCAAATAAACACAATCTGCTTTGCAAAGAAAAAGTTGACTTTCAAACAAACGCAAAGTGATTTGCAAATACAAAAGTCTATTTGAGAGAAAATGCAGAGGTATGGACAAATATATATGTATTGTGTGTTACAACTGTGAGACACATTTGCCTTTTTATGAGGAAACTTGGCTTGATTTTCTCACAAATGCGTGCGGGCAGATTTTCTCACAAATGTGTGCAGGCAGATTTGTGAGAAATGCGTGCGGGCAGATTTTCTCACAAATGCGTGCGGGCAGATTTTCTCACAAATGCGTGCAGGCAGATTTTCTCACAAATGTGTGCGGGCAGATTTGTGAGAAATGCGTGCGGGCAGATTTTTTCACAAATGCGTGCGGGCAGATTTTCTCACAAATGCGTGCGGGCAGATTTTCTTACAAATGCGTGCGGGCAGATTTTCTCACAAATGCGTGCGGGCAGATTTTCTTACAAATGCGTGCGGGCAGATTTTCTCACAAATGCGTGCGGGCAGATTTTCTCACAAATGCGTGCGGGCAGATTTTCTCACAAATGCGTGCGGGCAGATTTTCTTACAAATGCGTGCGGGCAGATTTTCTCACAAATGCGTGCGGGCAGATTTGTGAGAAATGCGTGCGGGCAGATTTTCTTACAAATGCGTGCGGGCAGATTTTCTCACAAATGCGTGCGGGCAGATTTTCTTACAAATGTGTGCGGGCAGATTTTCTCACAAATGCGTGCAGGCAGATTTGTGAGAAATGCGTGCGGGCAGATTTTCTCACAAATGCGTGCGGGCAGATTTTCTCACAAATGCGTGCGGGCAGATTTGTGAGAAATGCGTGCGGGCAGATTTTTTCACAAATGCGTGCGGGCAGATTTTCTCACAAATGCGTGCGGGCAGATTTTCTTACAAATGCGTGCGGGCAGATTTTCTCACAAATGTGTGCGGGCAGATTTGTGAGAAATGCGTGCGGGCAGATTTTTTCACAAATGCGTGCGGGCAGATTTTCTCACAAATGCGTGCGGGCAGATTTTCTTACAAATGCGTGCGGGCAGATTTTCTTACAAATGCGTGCGGGCAGATTTTCTTACAAATGCGTGCGGGCAGATTTTCTCACAAATGCGTGCGGGCAGATTTTCTCACAAATGCGTGCGGGCAGATTTTCTCACAAATGCGTGCGGGCAGATTTTCTTACAAATGCGTGCGGGCAGATTTTCTCACAAATGCGTGCGGGCAGATTTGTGAGAAATGCGTGCGGGCAGATTTTCTTACAAATGCGTGCGGGCAGATTTTCTCACAAATGCGTGCGGGCAGATTTTCTTACAAATGTGTGCGGGCAGATTTTCTCACAAATGCGTGCAGGCAGATTTGTGAGAAATGCGTGCGGGCAGATTTTCTTACAAATGCGTGCAGGCAGATTTTCTCACACGAGTGCGGGCTGATTTTCTCACACGTGCAATTGAGCAACTTTCTTTTCAAAACAGCAGATGGCGCTGTCGGTCAATTTACGCTAGTCTCCCGAGACCTGAAACACCTCTTTACCTTTTCAGACCAATATGAGTGGGGAACAGGTGAGTTTCTGTCTTACTAGATCTATAATTAACCATTTAGATGTTTTCACAAAGTGACCCTACTACAGTGTCAGTGAAATTCACAACAAGTGCTGTAAAGTTGCTAACATGATTGATTAGTTAAAAAATCAGAGGTCACATGGCTAAACATTTAACTAGTCTTTCCCTATAAAAACTGATCCATTCTCCGTACCTCTTATCCTCTGTTGGATCGTGGGATATAGAATATACATATATACTGATACAATTGTTCAACATTCAAAACAATGCAGGTGTATAACTATAGATTGTAACACAATGTAATGTATAATGTATACATTTGCAATGCAAATGTATAATGGATAGCAACAATATTGTGTACCAAAAATGAGAATTTTTGGTACACAATATTGATTATAATATACATAATATCTGATTATATAATGTTATAGCTACATCCACAATGTGTCTTCATGTTTTGCGACGGGTGCAGTTTCACATAGAGATGAACATTGACTGTATGTGTTGTTGCCAGATTATGCTAACTATGAAACAGCAAATAGAAACATTGCCAAATGATTCTATCAGACACAACTGAAGGGTATTGATACCCATAAATGAAGCATTGCTCCAACATCTAAAATCAGATATTCTGTAAGCACGTGGCCAGAGTTCTTGAAAATCTTAAAACATCATTGGAGTACTCATTCTTCATTTGTGATTTTGGCCCATTCTTCTTGGCTTTGGCTTTGAGTGAGTCTATGCTGGACATTCCTATTTCACTTTTAATGTGAACTTATTTTTGGCAATATTGTCCTACTGACAAATTCACTTTCTCTAGGCTTGTCTTGTGCTGTTCCCTGTATTTCTCACTAATTCCGAACAGTGGCAAACAGTTCTCACATACTGTAGCATATAGTGCTGTTATTTTGGGCAATTTAGATCTGCTTAGATTCAGCATTAACATAACTGGTTCATAATGCAGCTCTCTCATAAGACTGGAGAGCTGCTTTCACCTGGCTCTTTCTGAGCACTGGGATATTTTGTGCAAACATCTCATGACGACCAATTCTCCTTAAAGATCCTGACATAATCATTGGCTCTGGATATTCCTTATCTGTTTTCATGAGAGCTCCCGCAGCAAAACAATCAGAAACAATTTTTGACTGCAATAATTGTTATCTTCCATTCCCTGTATCATAGTGACTTATAGACTACTAAAAACAAAACAAAAATAGAGCTCTTATTTGTACATGTAACAGCAGATAGTGTTACAATACTGTATTCCAGGTGTTCAATAAAATTCAAGCTCCGTCAAGAGCGTTTATGGCATGAATTAGTCCACCCAAAATGATTTTGATCTATCTAGCAGCATTTTAGAAGGTTTAAAAGCAGAAATGTGAAGATGTATTTTTGCACATATATTATGTATATATTTTAAGTTGTAAAAATGCTATTTGGCTATTTTTTCAGTTATGTCTTACCAATGTAATTTGAAGAGTAATACCATATACATGGATCGCACTGCATTCGTTTAACTTTCTGGTGACCTTGCTCATGTCATTCAAAATGTTACAGCACATACGGTAGTCATGACAATGAAGTTAAAAGATTGTATACATCTTTGCCCAGTCAGTAAGTCAGTAATCAAACTAGATAAAACCTCATGATCAAACCTGTATGTTGAAAACATTTGGCTCACAACAGTGTGTACTTGATGTTTAATGTGTTACCTCATTTACTTGAGAACATTTTCATCAAAAATATATTAATAGTCAGTGTAAATTGTTATAATGTCAGAAAAAATACAAGTATATACGTTGCTTGCCACTAAGACCCTATCCTCAATCACTGTGAAAAATAAAATAAAATAAAACATTCTATATTTTTTCAGCCCTTTCATGAAGTACAGCATATATTTCCATATGTATGTATTTGCTCTTAAATGGCTCTATCTTTTTTCTATCAGATGAACTTTTCTATCAGATGTCATGTTCTGTGAACACGCCGAGGATGGACTTGATTCATTCAGATGGACTACGATTAAAGAGAAAGCCAGATAAATCAGCTCGGTTTCATACTGATCTATAGGGTCTCTGTGAAACGTAACAGCCCAATAAAAAGCATTAGATCTTACTACATTTTATATTGGCAGCAAAATCATTGTGAATATATCATGACTGTTCTGTCGCACAACAGGGAGTACAGGCAAATACCGATAGAGTTGTCCAAAGTTGTCTGATCGCTGACAGGAAATGATGAAATCATACTGTTTGAGCTGAAGGTTATGTTCTGTGATGGTTTTAAAAATTCTAATGCCAAATTCTACAGAAATATAATAAATCGGATAAATTTTACAAGCCCATCATTTTAATATAGCACACTGATGTGCAGCCACAACAGATTTTCCTTTGTCATAATTTTCAGCAAAAATAACAGTTTTGTTACCTTTGGTGACTCAAATGACTCATAACTTGTCAAAGGATTTTGACACACCGCCAACCCTTACTGTTCAAGTTCAGTGGGGATTTTTCTTCAACAGAAGTATATTTGCACCTTCTGGTATGACCGTCTGTGGGACTGTTTGCTTCCCATACAGGCCGCGGAAAGATATTATTGCTTATTTTTCAGTTTAATTTTGCCACAGAGTTGCCAGTACTCTCCTGTGAATCTGACATGTGTGCACATACCTGTAATTGAGTTATTGCTTTCCTTTGCCCTCAGTGTTTTCCTCCTTTTCTGTTACATTGTCACTAATTAAGTTGGCTTGAGAAAGCCAACTTACTGAAATCCTATTTAAACTTATTATTATTCTTCTGAGACTAAATTTCTGACTGCTACTCCTCCTAGAGTTTTAACTCTACAGACTCCAAACTCAGCCCAAATCTTCAGTCTATCTATCTATCTATCTATCTATCTATCTATCTATCTATCTATCTATCTATCTATCTATCTATCTATCTATCTATCTATCTATCTATCTATCTATCTATCTATCTATCTATCTATCTATCTATCTATCTATCATCATGCTAACAACATGCTAGTCACTTGCTAATCATGGGCTGCGTCCGAAATCGCATACTACTTGTGTAGGTACTACATTTGAATTCAAACGTACTTCTCGACCGTTAAAAAAGTACGTTCTATATAGTATGAATGAGGGTAGTATGAATGGAATTCGGACGTACTACATCCGCCATGTTCATGAAGTCATCTCATCGATTTACAACGTTTAAACTTTAATAAGTCAGCCGTTTACTTTGATTATTTTAAACAAGTGCAATTTAACCACAATGAACAATGTTTTTCCTTGAGGTACTTGCACTTGAAAACAGCCGCGTCGCCGCTTTCCGCCATTTTTTGAATATGATGCCTCCTCTCCCGTGGCATCATGGGATAGTAAAGTGTCCATCGTATGCCTACTACAGAATTCGGGCGGAAGCAGTAGATCATCCGGGTAATTCTCGCCTACTGTTTTTCGAATACTATGAATTCGGACATACTACTCGCCTCGCATACTGTTTTTCGCATACTATATAGTAGGGAAGTATGCGATTTCGGACACAGCCATGTTAGTGACATGCTACTAGCATGCTAATCATGCTAAGAACATGCTAATCACTTGCTAATCATGTTATAAACATGCTAGCGACATGCTAGTAACATGCTAATCACTTACTAGACATTCTACTGGCATGCTAATCATGCTAAAAACATGCTAGCGACATGCTATTAACATGCTAATCATGGTAACGACATGATAATCATGCTAGAAACATGCTAGGAACATGCTAGTGACATGTTAGTAGCATGCTAATCATGCTAGAAACATGCTAGCAACATCCTAGTAACATGCTAATCACTTCCTAGACATGCTACTACCATGCTAATCATGCTAAAAACATGCTAGCAACATGCTAGTAACATGCTAATCATGCTAGTGACATGCTAATCATGCTAGAAACATGCTAGCAACATGCTAATCTTGCTAGCAACATGCTAGCAACATGCTAATCATGCTTGAAACATGCTAGTGACATGCTAGTAACATGCTAATCATCATTTCTGACAGACTGTATTGCCTTTAAAAATTCAAACTTTAAGCTTTTAAAACTACTTTAAACTTCAAACTATTTCAGACTGCAAACCATCAAACTTAAAACATTTTTAAACTTCTTAAACTTTTTAAACTTTTCAAACTTTTTCAAACTTTATGGTCCGGCTTTCTCAAGCCAACTTAAAGTTTGTCTCGACAAACTTTTTTATCTAGTTTAGCATTGTCTTTATCAGGCAGTAAATTCACACAGAATGTGTCTCCTGTAGAAGTGTGGAAGTTGTATGTTATTAACAAAGAGTTATATTTATCTAGCACAAATGCAATGAGGACCTATATTTACCATTTACTAAGCTACAGTATAAAAAAACAAGTTTCGTCTCTGGGATGTGTCACAATTATACAGTAAGTACCCGGCTAACAACTTTTTGCAACACTTTATTTTAAGGTGTCCTTGTTACACATGTACTTACTATTATAATAACAATAAATTATGCACAATTACATGCACAGAACCTTAAACCAAACCCTAATCAAATAGCAAGTACATGTACCTAACTAAATAGCAAGTACATGTAGCTAATTAATATTACTCAGTACTTAAATGTATAATTACACTGCATCCTGTTTGCTACCTCAGTTTAAAATCAGGAATTAAGCTGTATTTAAAAGGCATTCTCAGTTCATTTCTGAACAGCACACAGCCCTGATTGATAGCATGTGTGACATTCTCCTGTGCTGTGCTCCACAAGTCTCCAACACCGCATTTGTTCCCCCTTCCCTTCTTTATCTTCTCTTCATTGTTCTTTTCCTTTGCTCTCATACAATTTTCTATATTCGTAATGTAATTACAGTCACATACCGTCTGCAAACTACAGCCTATTACTCACAGTATTATTCACTGTTCACCTACTTTAGAGACTCCAGACGAGCCAATCACTGCTCTGTGTTTTTCTATGATGAATGTCTTTGATTATAGTTAATGGGGTCGCTTTAGCATAATTCTATCTTTATATTGTGCAGCAGTTAGACCTCGGTTATATTTTCATCTACTCTTTGCTTGAGTTCTACCATATGAACGTGCTATTGTTTCTTTAACCTCAGAATACTGAAGACTTGAAGTCTTTGAAAAATACTGTACTTGATAATGAAAATGAATGATTGAAATGAACAACTTTAGCATATGTGTTATAGGGCTATGCAAGCTGTGTCAAAACATACTAATACTGAGTAATAATGAAACCAAAGAGAGTGTTGACAACTTTGACCTTTTTTGTTGAAGGGTTTATTTAGGTACATTACTGAGTCAGGCTGTCCGAGGATGTGTTTAAGTGAAGTGTGGCCGAAAACCTCCCAACCACTTCCTCTCTCTGGCCAGCAGCTGGACGGCTGCTGCTGGTTATAGAGTCTGATTTATGATGCCACGCAAATACTCTCATTTACTCCTCTGCTGTTACAGCTGCACTTCACTTCAGCACTGTGTATGCACACTTCTCCAGGGCCTCAGTGTGAGGAGCATGAAAAGAATGTTAGAGTCTCCGAGATAAAATGAATCAGAAAAACAGAAAATCCATTGAAGGCGTTAAAAGAGTGGAGAATTCTCAGCTGAATCAGAATTCTGACTAATAATAGTAAAACCGGTAGCACTTTAGAATAGGGAACACTTATTCACTATTAACTGCGACTTTTCCCTCAATCAATTCCTATCTTGCTGCTTATTAATAGCTAGTGCGGTAGTTGTTAAGTTTAGGTATTGGGTAGGATTAGGGATGAAGAATAAGGCATTAATATGTGCTTAATTACTACTAATAAATGGCTAATATTCTAGTAATATGCATGCTATTGAGCAACTAGTTAAGAGACCCTAAAATAAAGTGTTACCGTAAAACCGAATTATCGTTTTTACTGTCTTGATCACAACAGTCGTCTTTAGTTTTGCGGTAGTGTACTATGTGTATGTCTGCACTTTTTCCTCACTGTCAGAAAGCCACATAAAGACGCCCTTCATGTCTTCGCAACCCTGGAATGCTCTGAAATAACCAATGGTCAGGCTTGTTTAAGAAAAATATATATGGTATAAAAAATAAATAAACAGTGTGCGTGGTCACCTTAAAGAGAAACAGACTTCTGGGAACTTTTAGTGTTTAAATCTGTTCATTTTAATTTCCTGCCAGTAACATTTTTGAAACATTTCAAAATGTAAGTTGTTACATATTATACATTTTATGTAATATCATTCATCAGACGTTGGAACCCTTGACATAAACATTCACCAGTGTTAAAATGATCTTTCAAAGATTGTTTTACAAGAAAATACAGTTTTTCTACTTCAAAATTCACATTTAATTTAGCTTTTCCTTGTAATTGTGTGTGAAATTTACTAGCGATTTCTGAGTGAAAATTGCTTGCATAGAACTGGCAAGCAACACCTTGAAATGAGCGTGACGTTTTGAAGCAGAAAGACTGAAATAGTATTTTCTTGTCAAATGTACTCCGATAATCTTTGTTTTATTACAGCTTCAGTGCAATGTATAATGTAGAAAAGAATCTCACTGAACATCTTTTGAGCTTCCACCCTCTTTTCCTGCGGATGGGAAACTGTGTTGTGGAGGAAGTAGCAGTTGATAGTCAGCTCTGCTTTCCTTACTGTTTATGTCTGGAGGTACGGTGCCGATAGCAGACTGGAGGTTTTTAGAGAGCTTTCGAGAAGGTGGTCTGGACTGAATTCGCACTTGATTCCAAATAGACGACCAATGAAAAGCAGTCACATTTTTTGCTCTTTATGCAGCCAAACCAGAACAAGATGTTCTTTGATGGCCTCTAGACTCGTTGCATCACTGGCACTGGTGTGGGAACACTGGCCTGGATGTGTGGAGGCGCGCGGATCTGAGTGCAAACGCGTACAGTCAGGAGAAGACCGGGAAACTGCTCAACACAGACTGCCTCCTTTTCCAGTGGCTTGGCTTCTGGAAATACCATTCCCATTCGTTTTCTCCATTAGGCATTTCAGACATTTCTTCAATAAAGTGTACTAAACCTTGAACCAGACCAGCCAACTCTGAGTTAAATCATTATTTTACAGTTTATTACAAAAATACACTGGGTGCTTGACATATTTCATTTCAATCTGAACCCATTATATTCATAGAGAGAAAACAGTCTAGTCACCGATTAGAAAAGTGACAAGCTTCAGTTTTGTTGAGTCGTTTACTTATATGATAATGTTGAATTCTGAAATCACACCGGGATTAATGAATTGATACATTTGATTGACTTTTGTTAAGAGTAGATTTTAAATGGTATTTCTTTTTTGCTTATTTTGAACCGTATCGGACCAGTATTGAAGTCAGACGTCAGACGGTCAGGTCTGGCGGGCAGATAGGCTTGGCTACGATTATTTTGTTTTGAAACAGAAATCAGCAACTAGCTTGGCGTCCTCGTACACTGCCAAACCCTGGCCAGACCACAAACATTCTTATGGGCTGTTTGATTTCTGTTAATCATGGGCACACGTGTGTCACATTTATAAATAATACGTTTGAGGTGCTAATAGCTGAATGTATTGTTGAGACACTCACTCGTTCTTTGTTTTGCCTCTTCTTTTTTGTAGCTCCAAAAACCTGCAGCCCCAAGCAGTTTGTTTGCAGGGATCAGGTGACGTGTATCTCAAAGGGTTGGCGGTGTGACGGGGAGAAGGACTGCCCGGACGGATCAGACGAAGCCCCAGATGTCTGTATGTATCACTGTTTCTCTGCCATCAGCTGCTTTGAGGATTTATTTGCGAGTACCTTCATAGTCTTACAGGGCCTGCAAATAATTGTTGCAGTATGTACAGGTAATCACTGCAGTTCTGCATTTCTTTCTGTAGCATCAGATTTTCCTAGAAAATGTCCTCGGTTTGAGTCCCAGCTGGAGGCCTTATGAGTTTGCTCTCCTGTGCTGGTGTGGGTTTCGTCTGGGTGCTTTGGTTTCCTCTATGATCCAAAGACACTAAACTGGAGACTTCAATAGGTGTGCACTCTAAAAAATGCTGGGTTAAAAACAACCCAGTGCTGGGTTATTTTGATCCAGCTGGTTGGGTTAAATGTTTTTACCCACCATGCTGGGTTGTTTAATTTAAGTCATCTATTGTTTAAAAATTATTATATTGCTGGCTTAAAATGGGCTGGAAATTAAAAATCACACACAACAGCAATCATCAAAAGATGAACATTTATAATTAAGCAAGGACAAAATGCAAGACAAATTGAATTTATTTGGGTGAATACAGCATAGTTTACAATATTACATGCATTTAAACTCATTTAACAAGCATTTTAGAAATAAAAAGGCACATTTAAAAGTAGCATTTTAATTTAAGTGTATTCAACCATTCTCTGTAATCATTTTTTACCGAAATAGTGCTAATTCTCGTGCCGGTGTGTCGCCGTAATCTGAGCCGGTGAAGGGCTGCTGTTCGCCGGGGGAACTGTGAACTTCAGACCGTGGCTTCACGTTTCACTCGTAGCTGAGAGATGGCGTGACTGACACCAAAACCTGCCCAAAACCAAACAGTACTGAGATTAGAGAACATATTTCAATATCAAATTAAATTATACTCAGTATTATAACAAATAAAATCCATTTATGTTATGCAAGGCAAAGGCACTTCCAGCGTGAAGCGACCACTGCTGATATCTTGTCCTTATGTTGTATTGCATAAAATAATATAAATTACACCACATTAAAGACTTTATAAATGAAATATAATGTATACAAACCTTTATTTTCCGCAAAGAGTGCACCAAATCGGCGGTGGCAGCGCTGAGAATCGCTCTCTCCTATGGACTTAAAAAGCCCGTGCTCTCAGCAGCTGCGTTGTTTCATTGGAGACAGGGTCAACCCATTAAAATGACCCAGCACCTGGGTAAAAATATTATAAATAACCCAATAAAATGACCCAACAAGCTGAACCCAGCATTTGGGTTAAAAAAAATAACTCAGCACCTGGGTAAAAAATAGTAAAAACAGCCCAATAATATGACCCAACAGGCTGAACCCAGCATTTGAGTAAAAAAAAAACAGCATTTTTTAGAGTGTTTGAGTCTGCATGTCTGTGTCTTATCCATCCAGGGTGTTGGCCTTCCTACAGATAAGCATCGGCATAGCATCCATAGGAAAATGGATGGATGGATTTGGTTTTTAGATTTTAGATGTTGCTCTGGAAAGACCCTTTAGATTTATTTTGTTCCACAAAAACACTAAAAAGCAAAAAAAAAAAAAAAAACACCACAGCACTTGAGCACCTACTCTATGCACTGCAACATTTTCCTGATGCATACTGTCACTGCATACAATGACAAAAGATTGTATTTTGAGGTAATTTAATCCAACATGTAATAATTTTTCAGTTAAGAGAATTGTTTGTTGACTTGTCTTATGAGAATCCCTGAAAAATATTGCATATATTTTCAGACAAATGCATCTGTGCTAAAACACCCACATGGTACTGAGGCAAAAAACAAAAACAAAACAATTCCTGAACTGCAATTAGTCGTTTTCCATAACAAAAACATGTGCAAAGTCTATTTATATTTACATGATTTAAAAAAAAAAAAAAAAAAACAAGCTTTCACCAGCTCTTTTTACACAAATTATGTCAATATTTAAGTAATTAAAACAAAAAGATTTGTTGGGGGGTCTCACACTATATTGTCATTAAAAAATGTATCAGTTGGACCTTTTAGCCATTTTTACTGTTTTATTTTTCATGGAAATATAGTGGTTTGAGATGAAGATTTTAATGGAATCTGAGCGTGGTTAAAGGAACACTCCACTATTGTTGAAAATAGGCTCATTTTCCAACTTCCCAAGAGTTAAACAGTTGAGTTTTATCATTTTCAAATCCATTCAGACGATTTTTATATCTCGCTCAAAAATGACCAAAGAGTTTCCATATTTTTCCTATTTAAAACTTGACTCTTCTGTAGTTACATCTTGTACTAAGACTGATGGAAAATGAAAAGTTGTGATTTTCTTGGCCGATATGGCTAGGAACTATACTCTCATTCCTGCGTAATAATCAAGGAACTTTGCTGCCATACCGTGGGTACAGCAGGTGCAGTGATATTACGCAGCGCCTGAAAGTAGTTCCCAGCTAGATACAGTGCCCTCCAAAAGTATTGGAACAGTAAAGACAAAATTGCTCTGTTGGCTGTGGAGTCAAGACATCTGCAAATATGATTAAAAGATGAATATGAGACAAAACTACAGAATGTCACATTTTATTATTAGCCGTTTCAACACATATGTTTTACCAAATAAAAAGAACAGCACTTTTAGAGTTCATCCCACTCATCGATGTGAGCATAAGTATTGGGACAGTTGAACATAAGGCAGATATAAAAGATTAAAAGCTATTATTTAGTTGCAGATCCCTTGCACACAATCACAGCAGTGAGTCTGTGACCCATAGACATCACCAGACTCTTGCTCTCATCCTTTGAAATACTTTTCCCAGCCTTTAATGCAGCCAATCCCAATTGTTGCTTGTTTTGGGGAGTTTCTGCCTTTACTCTCCTCTTCAGCTGGTGAAATTCATGTTCAATCAGATTTAAATCTGGAGATTGACTTGGGCAATCTAAGACTTTCCATTTCTTTGCTCTTATAAACTCCTTGACTGAACTGGCAGGGTGTTTTGGGTCATTGTCCTGGTGCAATATGAAGCACTTCCCAATGAATCTGGTGGCATTTTCTTGAATATTGGTAGGCAAGATGGTTTTGTACTCTTCCAAATTCATTCTGCTACTGTCATCATACATTAAGTCATCAATAAAGTTGAGAGGGCCTGTTCCAGAGACAGCCATGCATGCCCATGCCATGACACCACCTCCACCATGCTTTACAGATGAGGCTGTATGCTTGGGATCATTGCAGTTCACTTTTTTTCTCCACATTTTTCATGTGTTCATCTTTGTCTCATCGGTCCATAAACACAGTTCCAAAACTCTTCTGGCTCACCTTTGTGCTTTTTTGCAAACTCTAATCTTGTCTTTCTATTTTTGGTGCTCTGAGAGAAAGTGGGCGGGGGTGGAACACGCAGGTTGCAGGAGCGGGCGGTCCTGGTCAGAAATTAAGCTGGAGCGGGCGGGTACGGGTTTAAGAAAACAGTCCCACGCAGGGCTCTAGATGAAACTCTAAAAGTGCTGAACTTCTTATTTGGTAAAACATCTATGTGTTGAATCACCCAATAATAAAATGTGACATTCTGCAGTTCTGTCTCATATTCATCTTTTAATCATATTTGTAAATGTCTTGACTCCACAGCCAACAGAGCAATTTTGTCTTTACTGTTCCAATATATTTGGAGGGCACTATATATAGAAAAATATCGAAACTCTTTGGACATTTTTGAGCGAGATGCTAACGGTCTAATCAGATTCAATGATCTATGCTAAGCTACACTAAAAGTGCTACCGCCAGACCCGGAAATCAGCCGAATGGATTCTAAAACTGTAAAACTCAACTGTTTAACTCTTGGGGAGTCAGAAAATGAGCCTATTTTCAAAAATAGTGGAGTGTGGAGTCCCACCACAGGCTGTGCACAGCTGTTACGTGTTTCTGATAGGAGCTATCACTGTTTGGTTTCTCTGAGTGGTCATTCTGTTTCCCAGATGACTTTGACCTGAATCACACGTTCTTTCGCTCTTCTTGTTTAGTCTGATCAGTTCCAATGACATTGACTTAATGTGGCCTTGTTATCTGTTTACGCTATCAAGAGGACACTGCGAGTCCTAGACCTGTTTTGCTATTCCCTATATTTGGTGCAACACAACAAATTTATATCGCTGTCATAATCAACCCAGCAAAATGCCTTCAGTTAATGGACAACCTCTTTCTATTATCCAAGTACCCACTCCAGCTAGTTTTTCCCAGTCTGACAAGAATATCATTGCTTTTTCCAACATATATATTTGAGTTGATAGTATTTTGAGTCCTTATATATGAGTCCTATATATTAGATAATACACTCAAAACCAGATTATATTTTTGGTGTGTTAATGGCGAATACGATCTTGGGTGTCATTACCAAATTAAACACATGCTGTAAAGGTCTGCTTTATACATACGTTTTTAATTCATCCTGATGTACAATTGCTATACAGCATGTAAACACTTTCACTCCCTTATTTGCTTACAAAATACTGTCTGGTGGCCGATTTGATATTTGCATCGTTTGAGAGCTTTCAATTTTGGAAACATGCTTTTTCCCCAATAATAATGCCTGTATTAATGCACTTTTTGGTCAGAATAGTCAGCAGTAGAGCGCTGAGGTGATGGTGTGTGTTTTTTTTTTTTTTTGTAAGCAACATGTAAGTCAGAATCACCTTGGTTCCCTTGACAAATACCCCAAACATTTTTCCATTGACTTTTGGATAATTGCAGAAAATATGCTCTGTGACCAACAAAATTTTATGATTGTTACATGTTTAGTTCATCATGATAAGAAGTAAAAAGCTAAATGTAGGCTATAAATGAGCTACACCATGGTCACATTTTCCCTGAAAGTTTGAGTAGAATAGTTTTGAAGGGTTTGATTATAAACACGAGGCTGTGAGTAGATGAGTTTACCTCTTTTGTCATGATGACATGACCCTGTAGTAGCATTTAGACACTTTTTCAAGAAAAGTAAAAGTGTTAAACGGCGTCACAGTGAGGTATTGTTGATGTATTTTATGTTGTAGAATAAAACGTGAAAATATCTTGAGCTTGTGTGAATCACAAACCTAATTTTGGGCGTTTTACCAAAAATCCATAAAAAAAAAACCTTTGATTTTGGGACGATGGAGCTGGAAGTGCGACATTGCAAACTCGGGTTTCCAGGCTTTGGCTTACAAAAATGTCATCCCTGCAGCACTCATATAACTATGGAAAAAGATGTCACCTAGCACTGCACAAGATTTACATTCATTTGAATGAGAGAAAGCGAAGATCAATTTAATAACAGCTTCTAATCTCAGGTTGGGGTTAGAGTTTTCGACTCTCAGCGTGTGAAGTACGCGAGTGTGAAGTATCTTTCCATTCACACCCTTTCTGGCAGGGCCCCTAATAGAAACGCGTTAAGAAAATAGTGTGCCGTCAGTTTATCATGGGGCGAGCGGGGGAAGGGGACCGACGTAATTAGAATTAACTCGCTACTTAAAATCTGGCCCTGGAAAACAATGGCGCAGTTCATGAGGCAGCATTAGGACTTAAGGAATGTTTGTAGTCCTTCGTCACAACCAATTACATGCTTTGAAATAATTTATCTTTCTCTAAAGAGCTGGCGTGGCTTTCAGAAGTGTTGGGTAAGAGCAAAGCTGAAGTACAGGCAGTTCGCAGAGACCGAATCCGATCCAGAAGAGGAGGAGAGGAGAAACAGAGGCTGAGCTGCCTTCAGTCTGGAAGTCATTAAAACCCCGTCCAGAGGAATGGAGGAAAACTGCTGTTTTTTCAAGGCCTGCTTTTCTCAGCTCAAAAGTTCTCTCTCTCTCGTGCTTCCTCTCTCAACACACATAGACAACTGACAAACTAGTCTTCAGCGATCTCTATTTTTGCTGCGCTACAGGGTATTGACTCCATTACGCTCTTTGCATTAAAATTAGACAGTCTTTTCTTAATACTTTGAGAGCCGATGTGACGTCTTACCCGCTGCTTTGAAAAGGATGAATATTCTGTCATCGTTTACTCAACCTTATTCCAAACCAGTAGGATATTCTTGTGCCATTGAACACTAACAATGTTTTGAAGAATCTCTGAGCTGCTCTTTTCTATACAATACACATGTTTATGACTAGTTACCATGGGCGTAGAATACGCGAGGGACATGTTTCCCCCCACTTTTAAAGAAAACGTAAATTCTTAAACGTACATTTTTTTTTCATAAATATTTTCAAGGGCCAGTGTGAATAAATGTAGATTTAAATGCAAAGAGACTATCTATGTTTGGCATGACGTTTTATTTGTATCCAAAATGAGGCGATGTGAACATCATATGAACATTACCTCTCCTGCAGTGTATGTTTCATTCATACTCAAAGCCAGAGGGGGCTCTCGTGCAGAAAGTTCAAAACAGACTTGTAGAAGTAATAACTCATGATGTGCCAGGAAATCGGTTGTGGCTAGAAGGGATATAGCTGCAGCCAGAAAGTAACAATAAAATAAATTTTCTAACTATTAGATAGTGTTTTATTAATGTATATACCTACCCCAACCCTAAACCTACCCCTTACAATTATGCAAATACAGTCATTATTGTTACAAAAATAGCCGCAGCTGTATCCCATCTAGCCTTAACCCAGGAAATCCCTAATATAGACATAAAAGGCATCCAGCTGGATGTATAAATATAAATATAAAACATTTTGTTTTATTCTGCATTGTTCCGTGATAAAAATGGAAAAAAGTGTTTGTAGTATATCAACTAATCATAAAATTGTCATAAGGAAAATATAGGGAAAAACTAAAATTATAGGACAAATTATTGGTTATTGTCCAGCTGTGTATACTGTGTAAAAAAAAAAAAAAGTTGGGCAAACTTCAAAGTTTAAGGCAACCAGCTTCAGCAGATTACTGAGTTTTCTCAACTTCTTGTTTTAAGTTTATACAACAAGTTGAGAAATTTCCTAAAAAATAAGTTGAGAGAACTCAAAAATCTGCTGAAGCTGGTCGCCCTAAACTTTTTTTTTTTTTTTTTTTTTTTACACTGTAGGCTTTTTGATTTCCTAGCAAATTAAAAATAAGAGATAAGAGCTCTCAGACACTCCATAGACAGCACGATCAAGGTCCAGAAATGTAGAAAGGGAGATCAGTAAAATAATCCACGTGACATCAGGGGTTCAACCTTAATTTTACGAAGCTACGAGAATACTTTTTGTGCGCAAAAGAAAAAAGAAAAATTACGACTTTATTCAAATTTGTCTCCTCTACATCAGCGTAGCGCCATTTTGGAGAATATCCGCTGGACGGAAACTGCGTACGCTCTTCTTAGTTAGCCGCGTACCGGATGCGCTGTTGTCATTCAAATCAAAGTGTAAATATACGTAAAAGACATATCCACGCGGTGCGGCTGACACAGAAGAGCGTACGCAGTTTCCGTCCAGCGGATATAATCCAAAATGGCGCTACGCTGATGTAGAGGAGACAAACTGTTGAATAAAGTCGTTATTTTTGTTTTCTTTGCATACAAAAAGTATTATGTATAGGGTATGCTACGTTTCTGGACCTTGATCGTGTAAGGACCCTTGCTGTCTATGGGAGGGTAAGAGAGCTCTCAGATTCCATCAAAAATATCTTAATTTGTTTTCCGAAGATGAACGGAGGTCTCACGGGTTTGAAATGGCATGAGGGTGAGTAATTAATAACAGAATTTTCATTTTTGGGTGAACTAACCCTTTAACTGGGATGTGTGTGGAAACGTGCTCTGTTTGTGGATCCCTCAGTGCAGATGCCTCAGATCATTGAAGATCTGCCCCATGAAAGAGGTTTATTTATTTACGTGGCTGGATTTCACTGTGTCTTTTGTGAAAGTGGCCATGGCTAGCAGTGAAGTCTGTCGCTGTGCCCACTGCAGCTGCTGTGGCCGTCCTCTGTGGACCACTGCAACACAATAGACAGCTTTGTATCACCAATCCTTAGCTTCAGTGAGATGAGGATAGTGATATGCCTTTAGGAAGAAAATAATTATCATACTTTTATCATCAAATGTGAAATGTGTACTTGTATGTATTAAAACATGCAATGTGTGTTTGTTATGGGAATATCTTTCTACTCATCTAATTATCTATCCACTCATCTATTAGAGACGCAATCTTAAATGAGGTCTCACTCAAAAGTGTGTTAGAGGTCAATATTGTCAGTTTTCACAAAACATATGCAATGGGTCTCAGCCATACAGTCATGGCCAAAAATATTGGCACCCTTGGTAAATATGATCAAAGAAGGCTGTGAAAATGTATCTGCATTGTTAATCCTTTTGATCTTTTATTTAAAAAATTCACAAAAACCTAACCTTTCATTGGATAATAAGAATTTAAAATGGGTGGAAACATCATCGTGAAATAATTGTTTTTCTCTAATACACATTGGCCACAATTAACGGCACCTTTTTATTCAATACTTTTTGAAACCTCCATTTGAAAAGGAAAGGGGAAAGGGAAGTGGTGTGTGGCCAAGTATGGTGACCCATACTTGGAATGTGTGCTCTGCATTTAACCCATCCAAGGGTACACACAGTAGTGAACACACACCCGGAGCAGTGGGCAGCCAACGCTGCGGCGCCCGGGGAGCAGGTAGGGGTTCAGTGCCTTGCTCAAGGGTCTCACCTCAGTCGTGGTATTGAGGGTGGAGAGAGTGTTGGTTATTCACTCCACCACCTACAATCCCTGCCGGACCTGAGACTCGAACCCATGACCTTCGGGTTACAAGTCCAACTCTCTATCCATTAGGCCACCCATGAAAAAAAAAAAAAAAAAAAAAAAAAAAAAAAAAAGAAAAGTAGTGAACATACACCTAGAGCAGTGGGAAGCCAATTTTACAGTTTTTGTTAGTTTTTTTGGTTTGTTTGTTTGCTTTTTTTAAATAGTGTGAGAAATGCTGCCATTTGCCCCATCTGGTGGTGATTTCATAAATTATAATTACCATTATTTTTGTAATTTTACATAAATTTCTATTAAATTTAAGAAAAAAGAGAAATACTCTATGAATAATAGTATTTATCTGTATAAAAATGAGAATTATAATGATATAATACTTAAAATAACAGCTAAATTGTTAATTTTACAGATGTTAGTAATTTTACAGTGTTTTGCATAACATTTAAAATGACTGTGGAAATGACTGTTTATTTTGAAAATACATTAATATATTTAAAATATATATTTTAACTATATTTATACTTTCAAAATATATTGTAAAAATAACATATAAATTTGCCAAGAAATACATTTGCTAAAATATGTTTCAAAATCTATTTACATAAATATATTTTCTACTGATGTGTTTTTGTATATTTTTGAAAATATATTTCTACATTTAAAATATATTTTCAAAAATATACAAAAATTGGCCAAAAAATATAGTATTTGCTAAAATATATTTCCGTAAATAAATTTTAGGAAATTTATTTTTGGCCACAAAAAATATATTTCTTTGCCATATGGGTGGCTTAAAGTTCCTCAGTTCTGCTTGACAAATGAAATTGTGCCATATCGTAAACAACTAAAATTCCAACTGCATTTAATTAAAGAATATAAAATTAAGAGATAGAACAAAATAAGATTTATTTTGATGCAATACCTTGCACTGTACCCTCAACTAAACCCTCAAGCAGCCTATTGCTGTAACATGCGTGTGCAAAAGTCATTTAGATCTGTCTCACGTTGAGAGGGTTGAAAGTCTGAGCTCTGATCTCACAGTGGAGCTCTGACCCGCTGTGCTGAGATGAGAACAGTCTGTTGTTTAACATCTGACAGCTGGAAAAATGAACCGAGCATAACATTTCAGCTATGTGTTTAGCTTTAGAGGTTAAATTCTACAAAATGCTTAATCATTTATACATCTACTTGGTTGGCTGACTCATTGTGCATTGAAGAGTTCAATATCTGTGCTATTTAAATGCAGAATGAATGATTTTCTCCCTCTAGCACAAAGGGAGTCAGCTCTAGTCTTTGTAAGAGGTGGTGAATCTGCTTCAAATCAGTAATGCCTAATTAAACAGGTGGATTATTTTTTTCCACAGGGTATTTAACCTGATCTGTCTCAGATCTGTTATTGGTATTTCTTCATCCCTTGCTTTTAATCTTGCAGTACCTGATCATTTATTGTAACTGTAGATTTTGTTCTAATATGAAGAACTTGAAACAATGAAATTTTGCATGATACAGTAAGTTTTAGTACTCAAAGGAGTATTTTTTTAAACCAAGTTACAAATGTGACTTGCACTCTACTTCCTCCAAATTGTGACATCACTGTGAAACCTATTAGCATATGACTGCCACCACAGCAACACATCAATGTCTCCTTTCACAATATTGTCTCTTTATGCCTATTTACAATCATTACTACCGTTAACACAGTGGGATATACAATATTCCTTGACTGACTGCAGAACAGTTCTGACCTATCAGGTCCAATCCATCTGATTTAAGCTACTGGTCTTATTACTTTATGTTGCTATACCTACACATGTCATGTGATAACTTATGGAGTCCCCCAAGGCTCAATTCTGGGTTCTTTATTGTTTTATTATTATTATTATTACATGTATATGCTTCCATCATTTAGTACTCTGCTGGAATTCACAAAGAACATACATTAGTGGTTGTACTTGAAATTTATGCAACTTAATTAATATTGAGTATTCTCAGAGAAACATCCATTATGCCTTATGTAGACTCCTTGTCTCTGAAGCCCAATAATCGCATCAAGAATTTAGGAATTGTATTTAAGAAACCCTTAGCACTGTTTATAAAACAGCATATTATCATCTCTGTTACATCTCAGAAGTAGGCAACATTCTCTCTCCTACTGAAAGCGAGAAACTCATTCACACATTTTATGCAAGACTTAACTACCGCAGAAGTGTTTTGACTGGCTTATCAAAAAGTTTAACGCAGCTGCACGAACACCGACTCATACTCGACTGAGGTATCACATTAAATCTCTTCAGTGGCTACATGGGTCCCATGTTTTCATTCTGTGTTAACTGTAGTTGTTCATAGTACATTTTTACTACATATTTTACAAAATTTTAAAACTATGAACAATCACACACATATTGGGTTTCCATGTTTTATGGTGACATTCCATAGCAGTAATGGTTTATATACTGTACAAACTGCCCTAAACCTACCCTACATTTTGTCCCCATAACATAGCGAAAACCTGAACTACACACACAAACACACACACTTATGTGTGTTATGGATTTTCAAATTTATGTAGTATAGATGTGGGACAAAGGTGAAATTATGAAATCTATATAAAGACAAAGTAGCAAAATAAATTATTGTTTTAATAAATATCAACCCCTAGTACCATAGACAAAGGAAAGTTTGTTATATTGTCCTATATATGTATTGAGACAGTAAATTGTGAAAACTTTGTCTCTTCATACTTCACTGATGAGTGTATGCTAAGCGTCTCACTGAAATGACTGATATATCATCTGGGTGAAGAGACTTGCTTCTGATATCCTTGTTTTTTTTTTTTTAATGTTGCTTAACCCAGTACTTTTTACACACACACACACACACACACACACACACACACACACACACACACACACACACACACACACACACACACACACACACACACACACACACACACTGTATATTTTTTAATATATACAAGAACACTGATGTCGTGGAAATGTTATATCGGGAAGTCGTGGCCTAATGGTTAGAGAGTCGGACTTGTAATCCGAAGGTTGTGGGTTCGAGTCTCCGGTCGGCAGGAATTGTAGGTGGGGGGAGTGAATGTCCAGCGCTCTCTCCACCCTCAATACCACGACTGAGGTGCCCTTGAGCAAGACACCGAACCCCCAACTGCTCCCCGGGCGCCGCAGCATAAAATGGCTGCCCACTGCTCTGGGTGTGTGTTCACGGTGTGTGTGTGTGTGTGTGTTCACTGCTGTGTGTGTGCATGTTGGATGGGTTAAATGCAGAGCACGAATTCCGAGTATGGGTCACCATACTTGGCTGAATGTCACTTCACTTCACTTATAGTTGCAGTTTTTAATGGTATTTTAATGGTATTTTTAATGGCATTTTAAAATAGACAAGGTTGTCTGAGGTTAAGCATTCTGGGTTTCTAATGGGTTTAAGCGTCCCAGCTGCCTAAACACTTGGATGATCTCTAGAGAGATGATCTTTAGCAGGGGTCCAAAATAAAGATCCATTCTGACAGAGACTAAGCCATCAAACAGACTCCTTCACCGCATGATCTTCAGATTGATCCAGGGGCAAGAAGAATTTCAGAAGCACACTCTTGGATTTGCCTTCAAACATTCAGCCATGATGGTATGTGACTGGTTAGCGTGATGTTGTGAGGATTCGAGAGGTCACGTCCGGTTCTTATTCATGATGTGAAATGGATTCTTGTTATGGATCATTATTCTCAGCTGGAAACCATGGACATCTAGGGAGGGACTGAGGAGAAACAATTGTTAAAGAAACACATGTTAGTAATAGTTACTGTGGTAAGGTCTTTTGCTTGGTCTGTCCAGAGCACACATAATGGGCAAAGCCTCTGTTGTGGGCCATAGTTTTGTTCTATACGACACGAACTGTAACCGTGTTTGTGATTGCATATGGAATCTAAAACAAATGTGCCCTTCTGACATCAGTTAGGGAATGTTTCATGTCTGTGTAGAAAATGTTATTTGGCAAAAGAAGCTGTGATCACTGCTGATGATCCGTCTCATGTATGGAAACGTTCTCATGTTGTGTTTGGGCTGCTTTGTAGGTAATGAACAATTAAGGAGAGTAGTAAGACATGCATTGATCTTATTAACGCATGAATGCCAGAACGGCCCATTACTGTGCTATTATATGCAAGAGTTGCCTGACATGGACAATTTGAGTTGTAGATTACTCTGATATGAGTCTTGGAGGCCAGGTGTTGTGATATATGAAGAAAAATATACATTTAGCTAAATAGTATATCAATTTTACTATTGCTCACACTTACGGTCAAATACAACCATAAGTATTGAACTTTGATGTATAGTAACTCATCCCGTACCATCTGACAACCGGAGACTTGAGAAGAAGTGTGATTGTGTCTCAAACATGCAATTTTCACCTGGCAGACAAAAATATTCGACTTGCATTGAAGCAGGGACCTGAGCCATATCTACGTGGCTTTAGCACACATTTTGTACTCTAATGGTGTGTTATACATTTGAACAATGAATTTTTCACCAGATCCCTGCCTGCTACCCTGATGAATATCATAGTATTATGCAAACTGTATCTGCCGAATCAGCTTTGGGTCTCAGTTTCAAAACACTGCTTTTATCAGAACGTATGTTTATTTACAGCGTATAGCATGAGGGCAATGACTCAACACACTTCAGTTCATATGTAGCCGATTGAAGATAAGCTAATTACAGCGCTGGCACTAGACAAGCTATTTCTTACTGTAATACAGTATCCCTCAGTGCATTGTGCTCAACACAGTGTTTAAAATGATTTGTTTTGAATGGAAGTTTCCCAAACCGGAAGTGCCACCCATAACTCAAAACGCAGTAGACTCGTCAGGAATAAGGTGGATACAAAATTACAAAACGCATGTGACAGCCTGATATTTCATACAAATACCTCTGTTATTAGAGCTCAGTTCAGCCTTTCAGATCAAATCTGCCTTCACTAAATATTTGACCCTTGCCCTAAATTGTTTTACCTGGTTTGAGTTTTACTCATATGAAACTTCAAGCATCTGTTACCTATAAATAAGAGAAATAAACTAGCTGTCAGCATGTGAAAGCTGCACTAGTGTGCTCCATATTCTGTCTCTTTATAAAGACAGAATATGCGAATAAAGTGGCATGTGGTCTTGTCACAGGGGCCCCGGGTCACGTTTCCCATGTGATGCCTCTTATTCCAGAGTTTTCCATGTGGCTGAGGTTTTCTGACCGAGCGTTTCCCCTTCGACGAGAGTTTCCACCTCCGGATCCTCTGGAACGCCACATGTGATCATAATATTACAAGAGGCTTATGGTCTCAGCACACGCCTGTGCAAGGTGTCCACAATCCCTCATGCCTACAGGACCCCTGGGAGAGCGACAATGCCAAAGCTAGGCTTTCTAATGTCCCAGAACAGCTGCAGTTTTTAAGGTTTCAAACTATGTTGTATTATTATTTAAAGCTTCTTGCTCTAAAGACGTGGCTTTCTGTCAGCTTTTTCCATAAACATCTAAAATGACAGTGAGGTAGAGAGTGTGTAAAGTGAATGAGTGTAAACTTGAAAATGAAAACCAAACATGTCTGGGATTTTGTGTTACACATATGAACTAAATTATGAAGAGTGAGGCACTGGAGATGCTTTCTGCTGCTGTACATGAGTTTGACAAGATTTATTTATTTTATTTTTTTCAAGTATGAGTTTGAACATTTCCTAAATCTTTCATTGTTTAGCAATGAACTCATTGGTTTAGCCAGAAGTTGACATGCTGCTCAAATAAACAGAGAAATATTCTGAAAGTGCCAAAGACTCAAGATGTCAATCTACCAATATAGTGGACTGAAACTGGTATATGAGAATGCATTTTGACAGAAGACCATACACATCCGCTCCCACACACTTCTTAAAAGCCTTTGTCATAGCGTACTAAAGCAGTGACTTAATACAGCACTGCTGATATGTGTTTGTACTGGCGCTGTATTCGTGATCTCATCTGTAAACTAGACGTTCATGGAACATTTATTGTTTTAATCTCTGCTGTGTTGCATCATCTTTCTGCAATAACACGTTCGCTCATGTCTAGTCAACAATTTGGGGACTTTTGGTCCATTTCACTCCACGCCCAGTGTTCTGTCCACTCCAGAGCGGATGAGAGCCCAGACACACAAATACAGCTCATCCAGTGACTCAGAGACAAACACATGACTGCACACTTATGGACACAGTCATAATAAAACTGGGTGATTTAACCCCACTGTGTTTGAAAGCAACACAGAATGATGCATCTGTTATATGAGGTTAAAGAAGAAGCATTTTTCGGATCGTTACAGGGAACAGTTTCTAAAATAACAGATGCCAGTAAATTGAAGTATTCTTTCAAAATATGTTCCCTACACTTTAAACATATGAATTCTTGTTCCAGGGTTAACATGACATTAACAGTGAGGCACTTTTGTAGCATCATGGTCTTTATGCTTTTGTTATCTGCTCTCTCTCAGGTCCTCATAACCGTGTGTCGAGGTGTCCTCCTAATGAACATCAGTGTCTGGGATCAGACTTGTGTGTTCACATGAGCAAGCTGTGTAACGGCGTCCCCGACTGCACTGATGGAGGAGACGAGGGGCCGCACTGCAGAGGTAATGACTACAAACATTGCTCGGTTATTTATTGCTACATATAATTGTTATATGCTATATATAAATATTACTAGCATGAATAATATCAGTCTTTCTGTGGAAAATAAAGCTTGGGGCATGAAACAGATACTAGTTGAACTTGTAAATTTCAAATTTCCATTGAAATAAACCATAGGCCAAACAGCAAAAAATATATTTTAATAGATTTACCAGTAAAAACATCATACAAGATAAATGTACTTAATGAGAAGAACTGCATGAGACATTAAGGATACATTTCCAGTGCAAGCTTATACTATGCCCTTAAAGTATATGTTTTTCACAAAAAGAATATGCCAATATTTTCCCTACTCTGTTACACACTGAAAGGTGTCGCATGTCTCTCGCATAGCATCTGGTCACCATAAACTGCCCCGTCAATCATCTAGTCACAGTGAACATCCTCATATACACACTCCACATTTCTAAGAAAAGAAGTAGCAGGCTGATCTGCCAGATGTGGGTCTTTTTTGTGGAGAACTCTCTTCGTGTTTTTGTGTACAAGTGAATAAAAAAGTTAATAGCCTAACAAAACACCTGTATCTAAATCTCACTAATCAACTTCCCTAAAGCTGGGTGGGCTCTATCAAAATCTGGGCCTTTATCACACCTGCTCGTGGAAACTAGCCATGCTTCAGTCAGAACTTCTGATAAAAAGTTGTTGATGCTCACAAGGCTTGAAAACATTAGAGAGGTATCTGTGAAGAGTTTGGTGTCCATCAGGTAGATAGTTGGAAGAAATTCACCGCCATTCCTGCCAAAAAGTCCAACCATCCATGAGCGAGATGTATAATATTTCAGAAGATCTACGGGCGTCTCTTGCATTGGCTTCTTGTGCACAGCAGGATACTCCAGCAAGGAGGAAGCCACTTCTCTCCAAGAAGAACACTATTGCCTGTCTAAAGTTGGCCAAATACCACAAGGATAAGCCAGGCGACTACTGGAAGTATTGATTTGTTAATGAATGAGTCCAAAGTAAAACAGTTTGCTTAAGAAATATTACATTTGGCAAAACCAACATGCTGCATTCAATAACAGCAACCACATCCTAACGGTAAAGCACGGGGATGGCGGTATAATTATGTTGTTTGTTTAAATATTTGCTTTCCTGCCTCTGGACCAGGACAGATTTCCATCACTGATGAAACTTTGTTATCTGAGAAAAATACACTTGTGAAGGAGTAAGTAGGGATGCCCAAAACAAATAAATAAATAAATGTTGAAATATGTAAGACATAGGTTATTCATTGAATCATTCATTCAACAAATTTGTTTAATTCATTCATGTACAAAACTGCCTTTATGAGTGAGTCTCTGTATGATTCACTTAACCGATGTCAGAAACGCTCATCTATTCTGGAATGAAACACCACTGTTGTGTGTTTTTCAGTAGTTAGTCATTGGTTGATCTCTCAGTTGGAACTATTTCTGTTGGCAAATCGAAAATAAGCAATAACTTTCAATTTTGTGTCTGAAACGTAAGTTACTCAATATTAAGTTCTTGTTTATTGAACTGTTGAACTGAACCAATATCACACTAGCAATCATGCTGTTTGTTGGAAAATTTGCTGATTTCCCCCTAAAATGTACAATGTTTTATGCCACATATGCAGTAGTTATAAAGATTTTTAAGATCTGATCTCAATGTAGTTCAAATAGTGTATACAAGGAAAGGAAAATTATTAATGGGTTTTCATATGCGATTAACCTTGATTTATGTTTTGTCTATTTTAGCTTCACCCCCATATGCACACACACAGATAGTCTTTAGTGGGTAAACTCTAGTGAAGTGACACAAACCTGTCTGGACATGAACACACAGGCGGGGTGACGGAAGACAATAAACCAGAACATAACACCCTAGACAAACTGTTTTAGTTATGTAAATTAACGTGATTTAAATAATGAGTTGGTATGTCATAAAACTATATTCCATTGTATTTCCTTACCCTAAATCTTGATGGTAGGCCTATAATAATTATTTATATTTTCATTATTCATTTTGTTTTTATGTATCCATGTGTGTTTATGACCTATCCATAAATTAAGGAAAGAAGGTCATATACAGTCCCCTCCAAAAGTATTGAAACAGTAAAGACAAAATTGCTCTGTTGGCTGTGGAGTTGTTACATGTTGGGTTTTTTTGTGACTGTTCCATGTCGGGTTTTCTGTTTTCCCCTGTGTCCTAGTTCAGTTTAATTAGTCATTGTGTGCACCTGTCCATCCTCGTTATCTGTCCCTTTATAAGTTCCTGTGTTAGTATGTCTGATTGTCGGTTATTGTTGCTATTATTGATGTGTGTGCACTCCCCTGTTTGTATCTGCTCCTGGAATCCTGATTAAAAGAAGGACTATTTTCTATGCTCGTCGTGCGCTCTTTGCTCCGCACCACACCCGTAACATAATAACCGACCAAAACAGCAAGTTTGCGGCGTTTTTCCCCCGTTTTATTTTCCCGGTTTTTGCCAAGTTTTTTATTTTTTATTATGGATCCCGCTGCCCTCGTCATCCTGCTGGAGCAGGGGGACCGCTCTCTCGAGGACCACACCGAGGATTTTTTGTTCCTGGCCAACTTAACACACTTCCCGGACTACTGCCTCTGCACGTTCTACAAAGCTGGACTTAACATCACCACACGGCGGCAGTTGTCCGGGGACGGCCCTCGAGAGAGCCTCGCCGCCTTTATCGAGTGGGTGCTGGTGTCTTGCAATTCGCAACTCACCGTGGACCTCGCAGAGAATGACACCAGCCCCACTCGGGACCCAGCGCCCAGTCCACTACCACCCCGCAGCGCGGAGCTGCCCAAGCCCACCGCAGACGGAGAGCCAGAGCCTGCCGCGGTCGTTGAGCCATCGCCATCAGGAGCGACAGAGCTGCCGATCGTCCCGGAGCCCGAGCCCCAAACGTCTGACCAGGTGCGAGAGCCGGCAGTGCATCCGACGGTGGAGAAAGCTGTGGAGATCGCGGGGGCGATGGAACGCCCCGCCCACGGCGCCACCGCTGAGGGTGAGCATGAACTGGACCTGGGAAACCTCATTAACTTTCACACTGACACAATCATCCTGAAGCCAGCTCCTGTATTGGATTTCTGGGAAATTATCCCACCCGACCTCCCTCTCCCACCGCCTCTCATTGATCTAGTTCCTACTCCAACACCCTCATCACTGGAGTTCGTCAGCCCCTCTGCTCACCCTCAGCACACCATCTGTGACGTGGGCTCGCCGCGGGTCTGCCGACCTCCAGCTCTGTTGGCGTTGAGTCTGGAGGATCCCTCGTCTCCGCCCTCAGCCTCCGAGACCCAGACTCCGCCTCAGTCCGGCGACCCTGCGGCTCCACCATGCCTTCAAGCTCCCTCGGCTCCACCGGATCCCGTCTGTCCACCAGCTCCACCGGGCTCCCTCGTCCTTCCGGCTCCGCATTGGTCAGTCGTCCCCCTACCTGCACCTCAGGACTACTCTCCTTGGGCTGCGCCCCGTCCCTTCGTCCCTCCGGCTCCGTTGGGCTCCTCCTTCCCTCCTGCTCCACCTATGTCCTCTGTCGCTCCGGCTCCGCCGCGGCCTTCCGGATCTCCGCCTGCGCCGAGGTCGCCGAAGACATCTGCTCTGCCTTGGACCTCCGGATCTTCGGCGTCACCCTGGCTCTTCGGCTCTCCGTCTCCACCTCGGGCTCCACCTCCACCTGCTCCGCCGCCGTGGGTCGGTCCCATGGAGTCGGCGGTCACTCCTCCACCATGGCTCCTCCCTCCGTCGGCTCCCCCGTGGGCCACCATCCTGACTGTGGCCTGGGTCGTCATCTGGCTCCTCCTGTTCCTGGCTCCCCCTTGGCTCCTCCCACCCTCCACTCCCCCATGGACTTATTGTTTGGACTCCATGTCTTGTCTCTGTCACCCTCCTGTTCCACATCCTCCTCCAGAACCCCCACCCGCCCTCCTCAGTTGTTACGTTACGGCGTGAGGCCACGCCTTGCGGGGAGGGGCGATATGTTACATGTTGGGTTTTTTTGTGACTGTTCCATGTCGGGTTTTCTGTTTTCCCCTGTGTCCTAGTTCAGTTTAATTAGTCATTGTGTGCACCTGTCCATCCTCGTTATCTGTCCCTTTATAAGTTCCTGTGTTAGTATGTCTGATTGTCGGTTATTGTTGCTATTATTGATGTGTGTGCACTCCCCTGTTTGTATCTGCTCCTGGAATCCTGATTAAAAGAAGGACTATTTTCTATGCTCGTCGTGCGCTCTTTGCTCCGCACCACACCCGTAACAGGAGTCAAGACATCTGCAAATATGATTAAAAGATGAATATGAGACAAAACTACAGAATGCCACATTTTATTATTAGCCATTTCAACACATATGTTTTACCAAATAAAAAGAACAGCACTTTTAGAGTTCATCCCACTCATCGATGTGAGCATAAGTATTGGGACAGTTGAACATAAGGCAGATATAAAAGATTAAAAGCTATTATTTAGTTGCAGATCCCTTGCACACAATCACAGCAGTGAGTCTGTGACCCATAGACATCACCAGACTCTTGCTCTCATCTTTTGAAATGCTTTTCCCAGCCTTTAATGCAGCCAATTCCAATCGTTGCTTGTTTTGGGGAGTTTCTGCCTTTACTCTCCTCTTCAGCTGGAGAAATTCATGTTCAATCAGATTTAAATCTGGAGATTGACTTGGGCAATCTAATACTTTCCATTTCTTTGCTCTTATAAATTCCTTGACTGAACTAGCAGGGTGTTTTGGGTCATTGTCCTGATGCAATATGAAGCACTTCCCAATGAATCTGGTGGCATTTTCTTGAATATTGGTAGGCAAGATGGTTTTGTACCCTTCCAAATTCATTCTGCTACTGTCATCATACATTAAGTCATCAGTAAAGTTGAGAGGGCCTGTTCCAGAGACAGCCATGCATGGCCATGACACCACCTCCACCATGCTTTACAGATGAGGCTGTATGCTTGGGATCATTTGCAGTTCCCTTTTTCTTTCTCTCCACATTTTTGCTTTCCCATCACTTAGATAAAGGTTCATCTTTGTCTCATCGGTCCATAAACACAGTTCAAAACTCTTCTGGCTCACCTTTGAGCTTTTTTGCCAACTCTAATCTTGCCTTTCTATTTTTGGTGCTGGTCAGAAGACCCTCTCCTTCGTCTTCATCCTGGTTTGTGTGTGTCATCATCGAATGCAAGATTCAGAATACAGAAGTAATGGATATAACTGATACGACACATTCCCTGCTTTTAATATCTGAAGAATTAATGCAACAGGACACAGCTGATCACTTAGAAAGACCTGTGAGGCAACTGCTCCAATACTTATGCTCACATCAGATAGAGGGATGAAACTCTAAAAGTGCTGAACTTCTTAGCTGCTAAAACATCTATGTGTTGAAACGGCTAATAATAAAATGTGACATTCTGTAGTTCTGTCTCATATTCATCTTTTAATCATATTTGTAAATGTCTTGACTCCACAGCCAACAGAGCAATTTTGTCTTTACTGTTCCAATACTTTGGAGGGCACTGTATGCACTGGAAGTGCAGTAGTTTGAACAAGAGAGTTTGTAAGCAAAATATGTCCTTTTGTGGGCAGTACAGCTATAATACAACACACATCAACATTTCCATAACATTACATTTGGTGTGTATTGAAAAGGTTCACAAACAATGTCTATGTTGATAATCTCCACCTTCTACTACTAATTTGCCGATAAATATCCTTGCCATGTTATAGTTTCCAGCATATTACACCTTATCTGATATTAATAGCAATCATTATGTCTCAGCATGGTATAGCTAACTTACATGACATTATTTTAAAACAATTGCAGTCAAAAAAACAATGACATATGTACAAGCTGATAAGTCATACTTTTAGATATTCGTCTATCGATATTTAGGGATTTTTAATGCGTGTAAAAAACGATGGGTTAAGCCATCAACAAAACAATGCAAGCCAAAACGAAACAATCCTCCTCCGCGAGTTACTTGTAATTTTATGTTTTTACATTTATTTTTGTGTAACACACATTTTTCCACAGTCCCACTCCACATACCTGTAGCTTTATGCCGTGTCCAGTTTTACCAGAGGGATTGCTTGAGATTTTGTTATTGCCTGTTTATTCGCTGATGTTGATATATCAGAGCTGCTGATTTTCTCTCTTAACTCCAGCCTCAGCCACAGGTCTGTCTGAGGAGATAAAAGAAATATATGGGTGAAATATCTTTTAAAAAAATATTTACTCTTAAAAATGGTGATCCAGGAGCATGAGAGATGAGTGCAGACAGTCCTTGTAATGTTTGTGTGGCTGTATGTAATGATGCTGGAAAGCACTTTGGTCAATGGCAGTTGTTTTAAAAGTGCTATAAAATTAAATTTGTATTGTTGTATTGTATTGTAATGCACACACACATCTCAATAATCACCTTCTGTGTGAATAAGTATTAATGTTAATAGATCATTTCGAGTGACAACCGTTGCATTTCTCAGTATGCACTTACGTCTTTAAAGTCCTGCACAATTGCAAACTCTAGTATGTAATGGCCACTTTTCATGACCTAATAAAATGGATTGATAATATAATTTCATATTGTTTCTACATTATGAGTAGTTTGTAAACCGCAGTTGTGCAGTAGCTTCGCAGCGCTGTCCAATGGCAGAAGCAGTGCATTTAAACTTCCTCCCTCCATAAAATGCATTTTCTCCAAATTTGAATTGTTTGATTATCAAATTCGTGATTTGGAAACACGCTATTAGCTCTGCACAGCTTCATGTATGAGGACATGTGTCACTTTAGATATCAATATAGAGTCAGTCATTGAAACTGAAGACTATGCGATTTGACCTTAAACCTTGAGGAACAGTAAATCTATGTCAACAGTTCAGTGGTCAGCAGAAGGCGCATTAGTCTGGAACAGACATTACTGGCTCAGAGTTTGATGTTTGAAGCCTCAGTATGTTACAGACTAAAATGCAGCTTAAAAAATCATTTCCCCAATGTGATATTTTCATAACTTAGCGTGGAAAAAACACCTTTAGAGTGATATGATTTGTTAATAGAACAATTGGTTGACCAACATGGGCTTTTTGATTTAACATTTATTCATTTGACAGATACTTTTTTTAATCAAAGCTAATGTATGAAACAGTTTGACAATATTCACATCATTTGGAAATCAAAATTCTGATATTGGCATTAGTGCTGTGTACGGTTTGAGCATGAGGAACATTTTTCATTTTGGTGGATAGGCTATATAGCGGTATATAGAGAACAAAATGACCAAAATCTGATATATGGACATTTACCTACACAAATTTTGTGTCATCATGTATGTGAAAGGTGAAGCACAGAACTATTTCGCTTCATTTTGAGATGTAACTTTTGTGAAAAGCATTAACCCATCAGAGTATTTGTTTGAAATGTGAAGTTAAGGCAAACCTCTCAAGGATTAGCAATGTAGAAATTACTTCACATGCTCAACGTTGCATGCTTACACTCATCCACACACATATCTACACGAAAATCAAAACACACACTCACATACTTTATGCTATGATTGTATATCGACACAGAATAAGTGTTGTTAGCCCTGTCCCAAAACCTAGTGAGCTACCTCACTGCTTACTACCAACACAGGCAGTTGTCTGTTAAGGCAGCATCCCAAATGAAACGGAACCTCAAAAGTGACTGATTTGGAAACCTGTTGATAGGCAGCAGCTCCACTTGACACACAAATATAGAGCTCACTGTTTTTTGGACTAAACATATGATTGCACTGACAAATCCACTAAGGCTGTCTACATAAGGAGCTGTTAGCATATTAGCTTAGCTGCTGTGAGCTGTTGATGCAGTTCATCTAGAGGCTCATTTGCTCATCTGACTGAACGCTCTTGTTTTCAGCATCCCCTGAGTTCTGGGACAGGTGTGTGTGTGTGTGTGTGTGTGTGTTGTTAAAATCACTCCTGTTCACTGTCTGCTGAGGTACTAGGTGCTGTTATTTCATTTCAGTCAGTCTGTGGCTTGTCAAATCGGTCAAAGATGCCATTTTGTGGAAAACAGGATTTTTCTTTCTGTGTTTAAATAAAATACTTTAAAGTTTTGTGCAGGCATACTCATACTCAACATTCATAGCCAAATACTCTAGTCCAACCAGACCATTTGTTAAAACCATGGGCTTATAGCCCACATTTACAACACCCATTTAGTGTTCATCTTATCTTTGTTTATGAAAAGTCTGGGCCTAAAAAGTAGGACCTAATATACCGTGTTAATATGATGATATGTATCGATTTTTACATATGTTTTACATGTATTTTGAATTATGCATTGCATTGTGTTGTGTTATGAGGTAAATGGAAATGTCCATAAACCTAATGGATAATATCCTGGCAGTAAATTACCAGTACTATTTCTGTTTTTCTACAGATTTCTTTTTTCTTACCATGCTGATAAACTACAATGGCACATTGTTACAGTATAGAAGTCTTAAAGGTGCAGTAGGTACAGCCTGGTTAATTCTAAGACATCTTTAGTTAAAAAGAGATCCAAGTTCACTTCACCAGGAACAAATAGATTTTTATTTTTCCAAATACCTAAAGAAGTCTTTATAAATTTTATGCATAGTTAAATGTTTTGCATATTTGAAATGGGGAAAAAATGTGGCGGATAAAACAAAAAATATAACATGAAATACAAAAGTGCACTTTGGTGAATATACTGTATATTAGATGTTAGCTTGATTTCAGTGCCTTTAGTCTAGCATGTACTGCGTTGTCATTTAGTATGTGATGAAAATCTGTTACTACATTAAGTAAAAACAAAACTCATGAGATTTTGTATATCATATTCTTTTATTTGATACACGTCATTTGCTTTTCAGACACATGTAAAATATTTGTTTTGTTGTTATTTTGAACTTTGCGGTCGTCATGAAGTCTCTGTAGTGAGTGTTGGTGGGCAGTGTGTCAGTCTGTTTGGTAATATATTGCTGTGTTTGACCTCTAGCCGTCCTCTGCTCTGATCTCTGTAGAACTGGCGCTCAACTGTACTCTCACTGGTTGCCAGGACAACTGTGCTGTCACACGCACCGGCCCCATGTGCTACTGCAAGAGCGGCTACGAGATCAGCCAAGATGGAAAGACCTGTAAAGGTCGGTTGCATTTACACACACTTTCATGAATGCAAAAATATAGACTTACAGCTGAGAGAGATAGTGGATTATTTTAATTGTATGAGTATAATCAATATGAATACTTAAAAAGATGAACTACAGCATATAATCTAAAACGTAGAATTTTAAATCAGGTATCTTGTAAGGAAAAAGTACAGTCAGCTGGCCATTGTCACAAAATATTTTTCCTATTAGGCCATTTTTAGCATATTAGATTTTTTTTTTAATATTATGACAGTCTGATTATACATTATTGTACTGCATGGCTATTGAACAAATAATTACATAAATGTACAATTATTTTATTGTTTAATATCAGCTAACATAAGCAAATTACTTGATGCTTATGTAATGCCACCCTGGTTTCATTTGTTAATAATGGTTAACTAAATTAGTTGAGGTGAACTAATTATGAACAATACTTCTAAAGCATTTTTTCCCTTAGTGTCCAGTAAAAATGTCCACATATCCCTAAAACAAGTTTGTTTAACCCTATTTAGACCATTAGCAATTTTTTCTTGTACTACTTGCATTGTAAATCTAGTATATGATTAAGTTATGTTACTACATTGAGTAAAAACTTATGAGACGTCCTGTATCATATGCTATCATTTGCTATATTTCATTTGCTTTTAGATTCCTTTTTTAAATCTGCAGTCTTCTTCTCTTTTGGGAGTGTTAGCTAAAATATCTAAGACAAATCTCTTTATCTATACTAACATTTTTTTGCTTCTCTGAAAGTAATTTTTAAAGGTGCTTAAATATTTCATTAGAAAACAGGGCAAAACATGATATATACTGTACATTAATCTTTTAGTGTGTCTGTGTGGGTTCAGATTTTGATGAGTGTACAGTGTACGGCACCTGCAGTCAGACGTGCACAAACACAGACGGCTCGTACACCTGCTCCTGCGTGGAAGGTTATCTAGTTCAACCTGACAACCGCTCCTGCAAGGCCAAGAATGGTAAGACAAACATAACAGTCCAAGATAAGCTTCTCCATTTCTGTTTCCCTCACATATATGTATCCGCATCAGCCAACACTTTAATTAATTATTATTGGCTGAACTGTTATTATATTTGAGATGAACCAGATGTCTTCCTCTTGCTGTAGTGCCTGTGGATCGTCTCCCTGTCTTACTGATCGCAAACTCTCAGAACATCCAGATCACGTCTCTGAGTGGCTCCAGCAGTCCATCACTCTACATAAGCACAAAACAGACCACAGCTATGGACTTCCTGTACGCGCAGGAAACAGTATGCTGGATCAATGTGGGCGACTCCCCCGCAGGCACACGACTGAAGTGCGCTAAGATAACAGGACTCAAGAGCTTCACAGATGAGAGAACCATCAACATCTCCCTCAGCTTACACCGTAAGTCACGCTGCGCTGATTTCACAAACACACACACACACACAAACTACATTTCTCACTCAGGGTTGTTATAATTAAGGAAATTCATGCAAATCTTGGAGACGTTGCCACAGTTCTTCTGGATTTAGTCTGTCTTAGTTTGTTCTGTTTCTTCATGTCATTCCAGACAGACTGGATGATGATGATGAAATGGAAACTGATATTTCCTACTGACACACTACAGCAAAATATAGAAATAACTGACTTAAAACCATTTTTTAGCTGCTGAAAATACTAGTGTTCTAATAATTTTGGCCACACCACTGTATACCATAAACATACCATAAACATACCAATCCCATGCCGTAAGACCATATTTGATGTGCCCTGTCTTTTTGTACTTTTAAGTAGGGATGCACAGTATTATCGGAATGATATCGGAATTGGCCGATAATGGCTTAAAATGTAAACACCGGCATTGGCCCGATATGAACAATTATTTTTATTATTTCTGGTTATGAAACTGAAATACAAGGAGCTCCAAAAGATTTTCAGAATCTCTCTCTGCAACTCTTTTGCATTAGACCTACAAAATTCTTTATCTCACCCGAGTTTACACGCCACGTTTTGGTAACGGTACGGCTCGCTTGGAACCTCGGCTGAGGTGGTACTAAAAAAAGTACCAGGTACCAGATACTGTACCCAGTGGAAAACCCCCTAAAAGTGTACCGTTCTGAACTGTACCGTGCTGTACTATGCAGTGGAAAAGCGCCATAAGATGCTGCATCAACAATGATGCTATGGGAACACCTTCAGCATGTGCCAGTGTTTGAAGCATGTGTGCTGTGCAAACATGCCAATGAAATTGGCTGACAATAGTCACATGACATGCCGGCAATGCCATAAAAGGGCATCTACGTCATGGAATCCACAGATTATAATTGTCTGAAGGAAGTCGTGCAGACGTGCCTGAAGTATGGCAACATGACGCAGCATCTTGCTTAACCGACATGCATAACCGAGACGTTTCCCATCAAAGTGGACATTCTACGCTGCGTCGATGATGATGCTTTGGGACCGTTAATACCCACTGCTCCACACTGAACAAATGCCTACCCACTGTGTTGTATAAGTTGAACAAATGAGACTGGCCGTGATTAAAAATGCCATACTTTGCACCTAGTGATCAGGAGCAGTAGGCCCAAGGCTTGACATCAGCATCTTAACCCAAGCTAGCCAGCCCTTACCCAGGTTTGAAGTCATCCAAGTGTACCGTAACTGTTATGCCCTGAAAAAAGGGGAAGACAACTTTGTTATCCAAACCTGTTATCCCACCTCTCAACCTCTGGTACGAGCTCCAAGGGCAAACCTAATGAAAGTGAAAGCATATACCTTATGTGATGGAGGTTACCCTCCAGGACCCTCACAAGGAAAAATGCCTTAAAACGATTTAGATTACAATGTCTTTATGTACTTTTAGGGATGCATGATATAATCAGAACGATATCGGAATCATTCAGAATCATTCAAACACCCATTCCCATGATCTAAAATTGCCTTGTGAGTCACCAGATGCAACAGTCTCCGTAGCCATATAGGTAGGAGACATCCCAGGAGAGAAAGCACACCAGCATCTACAAGCATCACCACTAGGTGGATGCCAAAAGAAAGGGAAAGCTGGCACAAGTTGCCTATCCTCCCAATTGCTTCAAAGGCACATCACAACAGCCTCTACCTTTCCCAACAGCAAGAATGTGGCCTGAATATATAGTTTGGAAACTCTCTGTAAAGAATATCTCCATAACATACCACCTCAGCCTGGAAAAAAATACTGCAGGGATGGGAATAAGAGGGAGAATGCGAGCGCTAAATTCGGCTGCATCCTCAAACAGCATAACGGCTGCGAGAGTAATAACAATAACAGGGAGAGCAACGCTCAAACTCAATCTGTCAAAGTGACATGGGAGAGAGCCACGCTAAACCTCAACCAGTACATATAATCATATAATCAACCAGCATATATAAATATACTGTTTATAATGCTGTGAGCAAAATAGGGAGAGAGAACAGCTCAACCTCAACCGAAATATGTAATCATATACCAACCAGCATATAAATCTATATGCAATGCTATGAAAAATGAGAAATAACAGGAGAGAGCGTTGCTCAATCTCGACCAGCATACATTATGTTGTATTGGATATTGACTATTAGCATATAAATCCATGTAGGCATATTGAACAGGCTACCACTTTTATTATTCTGATGCTATGTAAACTATAACTATAATTCATATTATATAAATAATACAGCACACCTGTTAAATGTGTAAAAACCTACAATATGGTATAATACTGTGTGGCATAGTAAACATAAGCACAGGCTCACAGACTTGACATTTATGGATTTATAAATAAATGCACGTAACTTCATAAGTAGGCTACAAAATTTGCTTCAGTGAAAATTAATCATTTAAAATACAGTGTTTTTTATTCCACCGACTGCGGCCGTCAATTATCACCCATTAGCAAGGCAAAGCTGACTGCTATTTGCGAAAATGCGCTTGTGTTCGCTTGATAGCTTATGGTTAAAGTGCCCTCAGTGGGCAAAAGCTGCAAATGCGGTACCTGAAATGGTAAAAAGCTCATTCTAGGTGAGTACCATCTGTATATATTTACAGTGCAATCAGAAAGTTCAGACCCCCTTCACTTTTTTCAATTTTGTTATGTTGCAGCATGATACTACAATTGTTTAAAATCTTCTTTTTTTCCCTCAATCATCCATCTACACTCCGTACTTCATAATGACAAAGTAAAAACAGAATTTTAGAAATGTCTGCAAAATTATTAAAAAGAAAAAAACTGAAATATCACTTTTACATAAGTATTCAACAAGTACTCAGTACATAGTTAAAGCACCTTTTGCAGCAATTACAGCCTTGAGTCTTTTTGGGTATGAAGCAACAAGCTTTGCACACCTGGATTGGGGGATTTTCTGCCAGTTTTCTTTGCAAATATTCTCAAGCTCTGTCATGTTGGATGGGGACTGTGGGTGGACAGCCATTTTGAGGTCTCTCCAGTGATGTCCGATAGGGTTCAAGACAGGGCTCTGGCTGGGCCACTCTAGGACATTCACAGATTTGTCCCTAAGCCACTCTTGTGTTGCCTTGGCTATGTGCTTAGGGTGAACCTTTGTCCCAGTGCGAGGTCCTGAGTGCTGTGGAACGGGTTTTAATTGAGGATAGCTCTGTACTTTGCTCCATTCAGCTTTCCCTCAATCCTGGCCAGCTTCCCAGTCCCTGCTGCTGAAAAACACCAACACAGCATGAGCCTGCTACCAGCACACTTTATTTTTGGGATGGTCCTCTGCAGGTGATGAGCAGAGCTGGCTTCCTTCAAACATGATTCATAGAATTGAGGTTCATCGGACCAGAGAATCTTGTTTCTCAGAGTCTGAGGGTCCTTTAGGTGCAGTTTTGCAAATTCCAAGTGTGTTTTCATGTGTCTTCACTGAGGAGAGGATTGAGTTTGGCCACACCGCCATAAAGCCCAGATCGGTGGAGTGTTGCAGTGATGTTTGTCCTTCTGTTCATTTCTCCCATCTGCATATATGATCACGAAGCTCAACTAGAGTGACCATCAGGTTCCAAATATTTTTTATTTGTGAACTGATAATATCCAATTATAGCGCAATGGAGGCATTGCCTCCTCTCACATGACTTTCCCCCATTCATCTAAATGAGCCTCCAGAAAAGTCCCCGCATGCTTTAGGGTCTCTGCTTTAAGTCTATGGACCGAAGGGAGGCAAGCCTCCGCTGTAACTTTACCTGCGGGTGTCGCTGTTTGACAGCGTTACTTTATAAAAAACGAGTGACTTTTATACTTTTAATGCCATATTTAGTAATCTTTGCGATTTATGTTTGTAATATCGATTATTTTCCCATCTCAATTTTTTGAGGAGACACTGCCTCCCTTGCCTCCTCGGAGGAAATGCCCCTGCTTTATGTGCAAAGCTGTGAGAATGAGAAATAATGTGTAAAATGGAGAAAATAATGCTCAACTTCACACAGCACATAAGTCATAGCCTGAATGAGTGTACACCTAAATACTGTATACATCAGGACGGTGCGTTTGGTGCGGCCGCACTTTTTGGGACTGCTTTAGAGTGGTATAAATCACCTAATTTGGGCGCCTTAGAATCCCCCCTCTGACCCTGTAGCTAGCCCAAGCAGGGTCAGAATGAGAGTGCCACTACTCATGCCCTGCCTCCGAGAAACTGGGACTCCAGGCAGCGATTTTGGGGGAAGCCCAAGAAGGATTTTAGAGACATCATTATGGAGAAGAGAACCTTTTTCCCTTCTCCTTCCCTGTAACCCATTTTCTGAGCTATGTTGGGAACAAGAAGTTGTTAAACAGTTACATTTATCAGGAGTTGCGGAATACTCAAAGAAGTGGGATATATTACAGATGATGTTTAACGATGTTAAGTTATTTGAGTTTGAGTGAATGCTGATCGAGATGGAGTGGTGCTCTCTCCCTCTTAGTTCTCACAGCATGCACGCATATCAGGGCAGTCCCAAGCTGGCACCGGGCCCCCCTTAGTCCATTAATGATATTACATTCCTTGGGTGGGGTTCGTAGTCCCCCTAAGTCCGTTTGAGATCACGTTCCGGAAACTGGAGAACCAGAAAGTTCAGCCACAGATTCCACTGCATAGCCACCATAGCTCAGAGAGAACGGCAAATGAGCCGCTTGCTTTGTGGCACGGAGGGCAAGGTTTATGGTGTGGCTGAGCTCCTGGAGTCATACCCTTGCCTTGTCTTTATCAAGGGCCTTCAACAGGTTGGCTTGGTAAGCTTGCAACACTGCTAGGATGTGCATTTCTCCACCAGCCTGGCCGGCCGCCGTGTATACTTTGCCTACCAGCCGAGGTTGTTCTTGGCACAGCTTGGAAGGCAAAACGATAGTCTTTAGTATGGTTGCTGTGCCAGGAGCTAGATAGCCTGTGAGCATTTCCTCCTCCTGGGGCAACCTCACATACCAGTGTTCACTTATCTTCTTGATGTTAGCATAATCAGATGAAGGGGGAGTGAACAAATGGGCCGAAAAAGTTTATTCCATGACTTCATGATCTCATCGGGTGAGACTCACGGGAGGAGGAGGTTTATGACCCGTGAGGAACCACTCATCCAGCTTACCTGATGGTTCCTCTCTCTTGTAGAGTCATAACCTCTAACAACTCTTCGTATTTGGGGATCTGGGTGGAGGCGAGCTTGCTGACATCTGTCTGTACTCCAGATGGATCCAACAAAATGCTGTCAGCCAGAGTGGGAAGAAGCTGGAGAGCATGCTTCCTGATCCGGCATGAGAGCGTCATCACTAGCGAGCGAAGCTTGAGATAGGGACAAGCCTGTCCCAAGCTACTCAGCCAACTCCACCTGCCACTTTCATGACCACAGCCGCAGTAGTGCGACCCAATCTGCAGGGTGTAGACACCTGGCTTCCGTCCCCCCTAAACAGTGCCATACGTAAACAGGACAGCCAGCTCCCTCAAGGGCTGACCGTGTATGCTTCACTCAAAGGCAGATAATACTTATGGCGTGGACAAGGTGGCACACATCTCCAAAATCTTTTCTCACCCTCCATTCTTATTATTTCAAGGGACAAATTTAAATTATTAGAAATGGCCTATGGTAGTCCACACACATGCTAAACTAACAGTTTCCTGAAGACAAAGAAATCTGGAGATTCCATGACGTAGGTACCCTTTTATGGTATTGCCAGCACAACATGTGACTACCCTCAGCCGATTGTATTGGTGTGTTTGCACATGTGCTTTAAACACCAGCCCATAGCATCATTAAAACACACCGTAGAAGTTCAACTTCGATGAAGTTTGATGAAAAAGAACAAAAGTGAACATTCTGCTAAACCTCCCCTGGTGTTTAATGGAAGAAAGTCAGAATGGTTTGGAATGACACAAGGTTGAGTAAATATTAAAAAAATTTGGTGAACTATCCTTGTAAATATTTGGTTTCTGTCCTATATTTGTATCATTGTGTAGTTCACAGTATTGTAAAATAGTTTTTTAGTGAAAACATTGAGATTTTGTCTGCAGCTAGCTGGAAATATTTACAGTATTAATCATCAGTCTGAGCATTAGCATGAAGACAGCTCAAAGAGTGTGCGTGTTCAGTCCTCTTGCAGACAGACTCTTCACATTGCAAAGAGACATTAAAAGAGACAGAATTTTCCTTTCATTCTTTCTGCTAACGTCAGAGAGGGAGAATGAAATAGAGTATTATAGAGCAATGTGTGTCTCTCTCTCTCTGTGTAGGCCAGACTATTTGTCACATACCCATGATGCCTGCTGTGTGACTGAACTGCTGTCAGTTTTACCATCTATTCTCAAGAACAATGCATTTTGGCCCTTTTTTATAGCATTTCAGGATGAACACTTACTAGACTGAAGCAACTTTGGTTTACATTATTACATTACATCATGACATTATCCAATCATATTTTTTGTACATGAAAAATTGGACAAATGTCAGTATAAAATATGATTCATCAGGCATTTGAGGAACAATTGTTTGTTCGTCTCTCAGTCATCATTGTATTGTATTGTATTGTATGTTCAAATACTATCTTACTAAGACAATTTTGAGAGATGTAGATCAACAACTTATATTTATGATCTGCTATACTGTTACAAAGATCTCATTGATTTACAGTTACAAGTTCATCTTGAAAAGCAGTGATCAATGCTGCTTTCCATGGGCATTACTAGTGCAATAAATGCATCACTGACCTATATGGTGCACTGCTACTTCAGCACATTTAGCAGCTAGCTGAACTGGACTGCAGGTGGTTAATGAATAAGATACCTTTTTTTCACACAGAAATTCCATGCACAAGAGTGGCACAACTGTTTAGATAATTCACCTCTGAGTTCTATGAAATGATGTAATGAATGAAAGAGAGCAGAGTTCTGAGAAATAGATTGAACAATTTAATAGGGAATAGAACAGAACAAGTTTGTATTGTTTGGGAAATAACCAGAAACTGAGATTGAAAAATAGTTACACCATCAGAAATAGAAAGATGACCTGTGTTCCATATGCAAAAACATTTCATATGCAAAGATGTTATCATGTCACCCAGTCATAGATCTTAAAGGAGACCCGCCCATTTATTAAATGGTGTTTTAATCAGAGGGAAAAAATAAAAATGGCCTTTATTTCTAATTGATGGAATTTTTTCATGTAAAAATCTTACAATTTAAGTGCAATTTAGGAAACAAAAAATAAAGAATGCATTTCATTAAATATACTTGTAATACATTTTCATTGGACTTAAACCAATGAGACCTGAAGAGAGCCTTTTGTTCATTTGTTGTTTTTTTCTGTTAAATTAAAAATCCACCAACTTACCGATACAGTTTATCTATGTTTGTGACAAAAAGTACAATTAAAAGTTGCACATGATGCCGTCTTATGGTTTTAAACAAGAATATATCAAATATAATGATAATGATAGTGCTCATAATCATCATTATTATTTCTATCATAATTATCATATTTTACCATTATTATATCAACTGAATAATACAAATTGTAGACGTGTAACATCTATACTTGAACATTAAAATGTATGCAATTGGTATGAATAAATTGCCATTATAATAATCATTCATTATCATAAAAAAAAACAAAAAACAAAACTGAATTCCTGATTTAATCACTTAATCACAAAATAATTAGAAATGTTTTACCAGTCTATAATCACTGCTATATGAATATTAACGTTTAAATATGAACAACTCAAGAAACCGCATCCACTTTTGAATGGGTGTCTATGGAGAAACATGTTTTTGCTGTCAGGTGGTTCCAGTATCGACCGGTAACAAGGACCTGCTGAGCAGCCAATTCCTGCACTTATACATCACAAGGTGTGGCTATTAGTGACAAGTGAGTGCAAATTCTAAGGCAGCGTTTCCTGAATCCTCTTGTTAATCCCAGAATGCATTGCAACTTGTGCAGTGAAAATAAATCTGTTTCCATAGACATAATTGTCTACTAAAAACACTCTTTTACTCTTATTTTTTCCGTTTCGGGCCTGCTTTCTCGGTCATCTTCTATAGTTGGAACACTAGTTTCAACAGGAAATATCTCTGCTAACCTGGAGTGCATATTTTGGGTCTTACAACAACTCTGGCACTCAGTTTCCGACCAGATGGAAATTTAGGCCAGAAATGTACCCTGTGCAAAGACATGCAGAGTGTTTGTGTTCACATACTTTCATAGAGTTCATTTCAGACCTGTCTCTCGTTGAGTTTGTGCAAAATGTTTTCAGGTTTAAGAGCTGGTTAGTTTAAAAGCAGCCTCACTTTTCAGTGATTTCCGTGTTCATGGCAGTTTGAACACGTTTCCCAGACACACGTGTCGTGTGCTGTTGTGAACCCGGGTTCAGATCTCTTTTGGCTGACAGGTTTGACGTGGTGGTCTCTGGAAGGGTCACACAGGAAATGTGTTAGCTGTGATTCATGACCTCAGCGTGACACACAGATGAGACGACCAGATGTTTTCCACTCTTTCTCTTCTCTTTTATTTTTACCACAGTGCAGGGTAGTGCTGTATTCTCTATTTACTTCAACAAACAATAACATACTATTTTAATGCATGAAGAATGTTTACCATGCTTGTTAGAAATCACAAATGATGGCATTATTATCTGTTAGATGGCAATATTAATGATTTCTGTACATACTGTATATTGAGTCGATTATAAATTCAAATTCTGTTTGTAAAATGGGTATGGGCAAATTAAACAGGATAGCATATACAGTAAAAGTCCAGAAACTCTATATAGTGTACTAAAGTCAAAACTATAGTATTTGTAAAAATCGGGAAAATGGAATGAGATTATTTGCTTGCTTTGAAAAACCATACAAAAATGATGGTCACAAAATATCAGTGACTTTATACTAAATAATGCATGTATACTGTTATTTTCTGGCTATCACAATTTTAATACATTCATTTTCGTATTGTGAATAAAATATCATTAGACAACAGTCTTATGCAAAATATTATTTTAGAGTGTAACTTTAGGGTCAGGTCAAAATCTCCATTTTAATATGATACTGAAAGCACAGACATTTGATGCAACTAGCTCATTTAATGCTAAGTAAAAAGTAAATATCATTATGTTAAATAATAGTTTATCAAACATATCTAAAGGGGTTAAAAATGGAATTTGTACTTTAAAAGAAATCATGGGACAGCGAAGAGACTTCGTGGAAAGTGACTGCTTGTTCCACTCAAAGGAGTTTACTTGACTTCCTGAATCACTCTCACACACATGTGCTCATATATGTGGCCTGAATCTGCTGGGATGGGTTGAGTTGAACCTGTGAGATGCAGTATGCAGACACTCACCACTGAACAGCACTCTTCCGGAAGCCATTATCCGTATGTCCATATGTCTCTGTGTTTATGTGTGTGTTTTATGAGTGGCTTGTGTAGGTTGCTGGGGTTTGCTGCAGCATATTTATATTCTGTTTTGTGGAACATTTTCCAGACATTGTGGTCAACCCAACCCCCCATCCGTCTGCGGCTCTAGAGTTTTATCATGAAAACATGAAAACTGACACGTACAGGTGGAGATATTTAGACTATCTCTCTGGAATATTTACGTCATCACTATGTAATCTTTTAAAGAAATGCATGTGTCTCTCAGCATCTTGGAAAATGATGAGGTGACTTGAACCAAATGTCATGTACAAGTGTGTTTGTCATAAAAGTCAGTGTTATTGAGTTGCGGCATTCCAGTAAAGTTATTTCTTGCACGTAAATTTGGTGTGCCTCATCATAAATAGCGGAAAGACATGATGTGCGATGAAGTAATGTGGGATAAAGCAGAAGGGAGCGGCTCTCTGACATAAGGTCTGCTTGGTACAAAAGTTTCCGGAAAGCCTCTTAAACAGTCATGTGCTTGAATCGGCTCACGCTCCAGGGCTTCCGCCACACGTTTTTGGCTCTGCCAACATTCAGGGTATTGTTTTGGTATTAATCTCTCGAACCCTCACCTCTTTTCTCTAGCTATCTGTGCTCTGTCTTGATAGCTTTTCAGATGTATGTTTATTTATTGACTGGCAAGAGTGCTTTATTGTTTTTTCTCTCTAATGTAATTTTTTTTTAAGTCTTACACCCTTTTTTTCCCAAATCTCTGAGCTCTGAGGACTCATATTTGGTCTTTTGTTCCAAATCTTCCACCAAATTTTGGTAGTTTTGACACTATGAGGTTTTGGAGCAGACAGAGTTTGACATCAGACTTTAATTTGTTATGTCGGTGTGCAGTCTGACACAAGTCCTTCTATTGGAACCAATCCAGCCTAACTTTCAGAAGTGAAGTGCTATTAATGTTTTTATTTATGATAATTACGGTACATTGCATTTTAATTGCTCAATGTCTTCAGTGAGCAGTTTGTACCAGACAAAATCAACATCATGAGTTAAAATTTGGTTGTACAACCATAGAGACGTGAGGGAACAAAAGGGAAGATAACAACGCTTCCCATTTTCACTGTTTCTTCTCCTTGGTTATTACCTACCTTGAAACTTTGTTTTATATTTGTGGAGATCTTGTGCCTTTATTTTTGTTAAGACAGATTGAAAAGAGATAGGAATAAGAGGGAAACAGGATTGGGACAGGATCTCAAGCCAGCTCATTATATTCTGTAGTACTGCCACAAGGTAGTGTCTAGTTAAAGCAATAAGCTCTGGGAATCTGTGGTTTACAGTGATTTTAGAACATGCAGTTCTTCAGCAATGTTTAGCAGATTGATTGCCACTCAACACAGAGATGCAGCAACGCACAGATGTAGCAGTGCAGTACAACTGATGTGTGTTTATAGAGTATTTTACAACATCTTTTAATGTGCTCGGCGGCCTAACATAATCTTGATATCTTGATGATACAGAGACCAGGAGAGGAAGAGCCAGAGGGTGGTAATCAAAATTGGAATGATCTATAAAAGTGCTCGACGACACGATAGAATCCGACTGCTTGCATGGCAAAAGTGTGAAAGACGTCCATCTGAATCTAGCGCAATGACCTTTGCAAATTGGCTCCAGTTAGTCTCAAAATTATTGTCATTTAATTATATTAACACCATGTGAATAAAAAAAAAATGCTTAAAAAGAGCAAAAACGTTTATTCATTGAGTTTATTTTTTAATGCAACATAATTTTACCTTGGATAGGAGGGCCTTCAAGTATTGTCTTGGACAAAGGAGTAAATAGTAAACATCAAATTTGTTCTGATTGGCTATGATTGTCACAACATTTTTGCCTTCAGTGTGGACAGAAATACGACTTATTTCATAGCTGTAAACCTGGCTGGTCAGGACAGATGCTAGATCACTTGTCATGTTGTCAGATGGCTTTCGTTTTGAACTACAGAAGTCATCCTTGAAATGGCATGCTGTCTGCAGATTGCAGGTTTAAACAAACTCCACTATTAGTAAAATAAAGTTTCAAGATGTAAACACAGACCTTAGTTTGTTAGCCTCAAAGTATTTTCATATGAAGCCATCTCAGGAAATGAGAGAGTCATAAGAGTGTTTGTTTTCCTTCAGTGTAGAGGGAAGTTTGTGTCACAAATGGAATTTCTTACCCTATTTCCACTGAGACCTACAATTTTACTTGGAATTACAAGTAAAACGAAGCCAGGTTCCTCAGCCCACTGTTTCTGTGGTTTGTCTCTGTTCCTTTATTCTTGTCTCTTGTCCATCTATTCTTGCATTGTTCAGACAGCAGCTGCTCTAAGACCCATTTGTCTTTCTCAACCTTCATTTGCACACTTGCTCTTTTCTCCTTCTTTTGGTGTTTTTGATCTGTGTTTTTAATCACTGGCTTTCAGTCCAGGCAGCTGGAAAAGTTTAAGCAGGACTAGGCTCTTAAATAAACAACACCTTTGGGGATACAGCCCTTGATTCCGGTAAACGTCTGGCCCTTGCACAATGGCCAACTTTCCTTTGTAGAGGCCAACACTGTCTCTGTCTCCACCCCTCAGCCTTCAATCGCTCCATCTCTCTAGATTTTCCTGCATCTCCTGCACCATTTTACCCAACAGTCACTGTTTCTATGTCTTCATGTGCCACGATTTTACAGCCACTCAATGTTCAAATGAGCAACATCCCATTAAAAGATATGATATGTCTGGAGTTAAAGTAGGGGAGATACATTGAAACTTTTGACATTTTAAGGTCAGAGTGAGGTGTATTGAGGAGGTGGGGAGCTGCAAAAGAGCAAAAATCTATGGTTAGCCACAGCGATCGCAGCTGTTAAAACAACTCTTTTGGAAATTGTGTAACATGCGCACATGCTTCCAGAGAGTTCGCTGACTCGGCTATTTCAAATAAAAAGAGCGTCATTGTAGAAGTGAAAAGGAGAAATGTGAATGCAAGACCACAGTATTATTATTAGCACTATTTTAAAACAGATTCACAGAGTCATCGAACCCAAAAACTGCTTGGGTTGGTACCTGAACACTTGCCTTACTCTGAACCAGTCAGGCACCAGTGTTTATATGCTTTTACCTGCACTTAAATGAATTCACATATAGCATGCTTTTGATTTACTTTCTTAATAAATCTCATCTTATTGGGCAATATTTTTTTGTTGAGGCTTGAGTCTGAGTTAAGACCTAATTCACATGCTCTCAATGCCATGACAAGACCAAGAAAATATGGTCTTGAAGACTCGAAGACCAAGAGCATAGTTTTTGATTTTTGTCTGTGGACTCAATCTTGACTCAGTCTCAAGTGAGATGTTTTCGACTACACTAGGTTTTAGCGTATCTTGTGACTAATCATAAGGCAAATTTATTTTAATGTTTTAAACTGAATGTGTTGCAAGTTTTGCAAATGTTCTTTGTTTGTTCTGCAAATGCTAAATAGTTTATGGTCTTATTTCAGAATCAGAATCAGAATGAGCTTTATTGCCAGGTATATTTGCACATACAAGGAATTTGTTTTAGTGACAGTAGCTCCACAGTGCAACAGAATAACAGCAACATGCTGTTATTTGGTATGTTAGGCACAATTTTGAAATGTAATAAGTATGTGTGTAAAATAAAAATAAAAAGTATGATAGTGTTGTGTGTTTCATGTTTATTGTTAAGAGTTCAAGTGTTCATGAGATGGATTGACTGAGGGAAGAAACTGTTCCTGTGTCTGGTCGTTCTGCTGCTCAGAGCTCTGTAGCGTCGACCAGATGGCAACAGTTCAAAGAGGGAGTGTGCTGGATGTGAGGGGTCCAGAGTGATTTTACCAGCCTTTTTGCTCACTCTGGATAAGTACAGTTCGTGGAGAGTGGGGAGGGTTGTACCAATGATTCGCTCAGCGGTCCGGACTACCCTCTGTAGTCTTCTGAGGTCAGATTTGGTAGCTGAGATTAACCAGACAGTTATTGAAGTGCAGAGGATAGATTCAATGATGGCAGATTAGGACTGTTTCAACAAGTCCTGTGGCAGGTTGAACTTCCTCAGCTGGCGAAGAAAGTACAACCTCTGCTGGGCCTTTTTCACAATAGACTCAATGTGATTGTCCCACTTCAGGTCCTGAGAAATTGTGGTGCCTAGTAATCTGAATGACTCCACTGCAGTCACAGTGCTGTTCATGATAGTGAGTGGGGGGAGAGCAGGGGGGTTTCTCCTGAAGTCCACAATCATCTCCACAGTTTTGAGCGTGTTAAGCTCCAGGTTGTTAAGACTGCACCAGACAGTCAGCTCCTTAACCTCCTGTCTGTAAGCAGACTCGTCACCATCCTGGATGAGGCCGATCAGTGTGGTGTCGTCTGCAAACTTCAGGAGCTTGACAGAGTGGTGTGCAGTCGTTGGTGTAGAGGGAGAAGAGCAGTGGGGAGAGAACGCAGCCCTGAGGAGCTCCAGTGCTGATGGTGCGGGTGCTGGATGAGAATTTTCCCCGCCTCACTAGCTGCTTCCTGTCTGTCAGGAAGCTGTTGATCCACTGACAGGCGGAAGTGGGCACGGAAAGCTGAGTTAGTTTGGGCAGGAGGAGGTCTGGAATGATAATGTTAAAGGCCGAGCTGAAGTCCACAAACAGGATCCTCACATAAGTCCCTGGTCTGTCCAGGTGTTGCGGTGTGTAATGCAGTCCCATGTTAACTGCATCATCCACAGACCTGTTTGCTCTGTAGGCAAACTGCAGGGGGTCCAGTAAGGGTCTTAAGGGACAGTGATGTCCTTCAGATAAGCCAAAACCAGTTTTTCAAATTACTTCATGACCACAGATGTTAGAGCCACAGGTCTGTAGTCGTTAAGTCCTGTAATCTTGGGTTTCTTTGGGATGGGGATTATGGTGGTGCGTTTGAAGCATGAGGGGACTTCACACAGCTCCAGTGATCTGTTGAAGATCTGTGTGAAGATGGGGGCCAGCTGGTCAGCACAGGATTTCAGAAAGGCTGGTGTCACACCGTCTGGGCCTGGTACCTTCCTTCTCTTATTCATTTTGAAGACTTAGTGCACGTCATCTTCTCGTATCTGCAGTTCAGGTGGGTGGGTAGGGAGAGGGGGGTTGCAGGAGGTGTGAATGGTGTTTTTTCAAAACTGCAATATAATTCATTAAGATCGTCTACCAGTTGTTGATTCTCCACAGTGCTGGGGGATGGTGTCTTGTTGATGTCTTTCAGACCTTTCCACACTGAAGCCGTGTCACTGGAACAGAATTGGATCCTTAACTTATCGTAATAATTCATCTTTGCCACTCTGATCTCCTTTTCCAGTGTGTATTTGGCTTGTTTATACAAGACTCTGTCCCCATTCCTGAAAGCATCTTCTTTTTTTGCAGTTTTGCAGTGAACCATGGTTTGTCGTTGTTATAAGTTAGATGATTCCTGGTAGGAATGAACATATCCTCACAGAAACTTATATATGACGTTACAGTCTCTGTGAGCTCGTCCAGATCATCAGCAGCTTCAAAAACACTCCAGTCAGTAAGGTCGAGACAGGCTTGTAAAACCCGCTCTGTCTCATTAGTCCATCTCTTTACAGTCCTTAACCCTCTAAGCGCCAAAGTCGCAAAATTGCGACAAGACGTCATGCTTCATGAAATATGCTGTAGTTCCTAATATGGTGTAATATCTCATTTGTATTCCCTTCCACTAGATGGCAGACATGTAGTACTTCGATTCTAGACCAAAATTGTTCGAGGAAATAGCAGAGCAAGTGAGCTATCGTGCCATTGATGCAGAAGCAATTCAGTTCATAGCGTCTGAGTAAATTGTGAGATTTGTGAGAGAAAATCGCCAAATGGCTAATAAAAAGTTGTACTGTGAGGATGTTGCAAATGTCATTCGCCGATTCTGACTCTGAAGGGGAATATTTGCCTTTTGGAAATGACGATCGGTCGTCTAATGATCACGCTTCTCCCGGTACATCTTTTCCGCGCAATGGTGCCGCTGCGCAAGGCGCTATAGTTCACAAAGCACAAACAAGTGATCATTTCAACACTTTGCCCAACAGGGATGGGGGTGGCAGTGGTGGACGTGGTATTAGTGTCCATAGGAGAGCTGTTGCTCTCTGATAATCGGCCAGATTGCGCTGTTTGTTCTGATCGCGCGCGCTCAAAGGGCCGCCAGCAGACAGTACAGGTGCAGTCAGTTTGGGGTAGGTCTGTGCGCTGTGCCATGCAATGAGAGGTACCATACTCTCAAGAACTATAAACTGTCACATAGATACCTGATTGGACAGATAGCTGGTCAACTGATCAAAAAATAGGCACATGTATTTTACTATGGCACAGTAATATAGTAATAATTTACTACTTTCTCCTGTTTTACTGTTGATTTCCTCTTTTCCTGATCATTTGGAATGAGGATAAAAAGACAAAACAACAACAACAACATGCAAATAAGTTCAAACATCCATTCAATATCTATTATTTCCTGAATATTACTGATGAACTGATCAAAAAGTAGGCTACTGTTCACATGCGTTTTACTGCTATATAGTATAGTAATATAGTAATAATTTAGTACTTTCTCCTGTTTTATTGTTGGTTTCCTCTTTTCTGATTATTAGGAATGAGGAGAAAAAGACAAAAAAAAAAATCAAACATCAATTCAATATCTACTATTTCCTAAATATTATGAAATTCAAGAGGGCCGCTTCCCCCATCTGCGCGTCCTGAAGCATCTAAACAGCGCTGCAGCGACTACTATGTTCAGCAAAGCATCCGAATAATCAAAAAAACCAAATGTTTTTGTCGAATGTTCTGCTGAATGTTCAGCAGTTCTTCCTTGGTGAAACTGATCGTGTTAGACAAACAAAAAACAGGAAAAACTATCAAAAACACTAAAACAACTGGAGAGCCAAGCACAATGGCTGCCATGCATTGCGTCATCTTGTTAGAGGTATTTTAGAATCATTTCAAATTAGTCCTCACAATTTAAACTGAGATACTTATTTGGACTGGACTGTATGTTAAATTTATAGTATTCAATAGAAATTTTACCCGCAATAAGCAAAATGGTATATTAACCATAACATAAAACTCATAATTTCTATGTTTTACCTACATTTCTCCCCATTCTCCATTCCTTACAGATGTAGAGCAGATGGCAATAGACTGGCTCACAGGAAACTTCTACTTTGTTGATGACGTGGATGATCGAATCTTTGTATGTGATAAAGATGGCACCACATGCGTGACACTGTTGGACCAAGAACTTTACAACCCTAAAGGCATTGCTCTGGACCCAACTATGGGGTATGAACATGTTCAAGCTCACACTTCGTCCGTGTACACAACTAGCTAGCTGAATATTTGTAGTATTTGCTAAATGGTCAAATGAGGTATACTTTAGGTTTACTCAGGTATAACCTTCCTCAACATTACCTTCAACAGAAAGGTTTTCTTCACCGACTACGGGCAGATCCCAAAGGTGGAACGTTGTGACATGGATGGACAAAATCGAACAAAGTTGGTGGACAGTAAAATTGTATTCCCACATGGCATCACCCTGGACTTGGTCAGCAGATTTGTCTACTGGGCTGATGCTTATCTGGACTACATCGAGGTAGTGGACTACGAGGGCAAAAACAGACACACCATCATTCAAGGACTGTTGGTAAGGAGCAAATACCAAGATCATTTTAAGATGTCCTTAAATACGCTGACATGTCCTAAAATGTGACTCTTATAAGTTGAAAAAAAGTATTACACGTTATTGTGCAAGAATGTGTTTTTCTCAAGAACTAATTTCCCCATTGTTTTGAATCATTTAAAAGACAGTGAGTTGCTAAATATAACATTTAACTACGGTAAACTTCCCATTATTACTGCTCTACAAAATAATAATTATTTATTATTAACAAAGTTGTGGAGGAGCACGTTCAGATAATTAACCTAATTAACACGAGAGTAGCACAATTCACAAGGTAAGCGCTGTATATATAACCAGCAGACTTACCTCTGTTCCTTGACAGTTTTTCAGCCTCCCTCCACCACCCCTTCTCCGCACTTACAATTTTTCCTATCCTACTCTGTGGATGGGGGGGGGGGTACTCTCACTACTCTGGGTTTGGGCCAAAATTCCAAGATCAGAGCCCTCCCCTCGGAGAGCACGCCAAATATGCATAACCTTTACTTTGTTTATTATATGTATGTGTTAAATCGTGAAACATTATTTTCTACATGGCATGAACATGATTGTATTCTTCTCAAAAGTTCTTTAAGTCAACAGATAAAGATCCCGTGCATTTATCCCAAATGTTTATGTAGAAAATTTAAAATAGAAACTTAAATTATCTGTAAAGCTGCTTTGCAATGATTTGTATCGTGAAAAGCACTATACAAATAGACTTAAATTGAATTGAACATTGAATTTATCTAAGATCCATCTATTCTATTCATCCACCAATCACCTCTTAATCTACCCTTCTAGTTAAGGTTTATTTATAAAGCACATTTAAAAGCAACAGATGTTGCACAGATTTCGGTACAATAAAGAAAAATGCAATGCTAGCCATCCAAACATCTGTCCACACATTCATCCTATTGCATTTCAGTCATCCTAATGGGGAAGTCGTGGCCTAATGGTTAGAGAGTCGGACTCGTAATCCAAAGGTTGGGGTAGTGCTACTACAATTGTAGTAGTGAATGTCCAGTGCTCTCTCCACCCTCAATACCACGACTGAGGTGCCCTTGAGCAAGGCACTGATGACCAATCAGATTTGTTCACTGCTGTGTGTGTGCACATTGGATGGGTTAAATGCAGAGCACGAATTCCGAGTATGGGTCACTATACTTGGCAGTATGTCACTTCACTCACTTCACTTATCCATGTGCCCAAATTTCCATTGATTCATTCAATCACCATCCATCTATCCATCAATTCATCCTTCTGCCCATTATCTACTTAAACGTCTATCTGTTCAGTAATCTTTGAAATTTTATGTTTAATTTATGAAATTACATTTTAATTGTTTTTGATACTTGTTTTATTTTCTGTTGTCTACCCCTCCTTTATCTTTTAAATTCAGTTATTTTTATTGTAAAGCACTTTGGATCAACTACGGTTGTGTTAATTTTGTACTCTATAAATAAAATTTGCCTTGCTTTGCCTTGCCTAATCTGAATTGTCCATCTAAATATCCATCCATCATTCCATCCATCCAAACATCAGCCTGTTAATTCATCTGTCCATCTAGTCATTTGTCCATCTGTCCATCCATCCATCCTAATGACAATCATTCATCATCCACCTGTTCAGTTATCTGTCCATCTATTAATTTGTCCATCCATCCATCTGTCCATCCATCCAGAAATTTGCCAAGCATCCATTCATCCATCCTAACGTCAATCAGTTCAAAAGTCCATCTCTCCATCCATCCATCCATCCATCAGTCCAAATGTCCATCCTTCCTAATGTCCATCATCCACCTTAAGATCTGTTCAGTAATGTCCATGCATTCATCTGTCCTCTCATCTGCCCATCCGTCCGTCCATCCATCCATCCATCCATCCATCCATCATACCTCATTGTGTTGAGAGATTCTCTTATATTGGCTAGCTATACGTACTATGAAAAATGCTTTAGTAGGTGAAAGAGACAGTGGTGTTTCATTAGTGCTACTGAGTCATTTTATTAAAGCTGTTTCTGTCTTCTGCTTGAGTTATAGCTATCATTTAGCTGCTCAGCCCAAGGCTAATTGGTGTGTTTATGTGTGTGTCTTGCTCACTCAAGCCAGCAAAGCAAACACAACTTCCCAAATAATATAACTAATTGAATTATGATTTTTTTTGTCAGATTGAGCATCTTTATGGACTCACAGTGTTTGAGAACTATCTATATGCCACAAACTCTGACAATGCCAACATGCAGCCTAAGACCAGCGTGATCCGTGTCAATCGATTCAACAGTTCAGATTATCAGGTGGTGACCCGTGTCGACAAGGGAGGAGCTCTACATGTTTACCACCAGAGACGCCAACCTCCTGGTATTAATCTGTTTCTCATCTAATGCTGCTGAATACATAGATTGAACAAGTATACAGTAGAGTACTTGAATAAACTGTTTAAAATTCAACCATTACTGCGCAGTCTAGCTCCAGCTCAGTCTAACTGTTCTGTTCTTTTTCTTCAGTGAGGAGTCATGCCTGTGAGCCAGATCAGTTTGGAAAAGCTGGAGGTTGTTCAGACATCTGTCTGTTGGGCAACAGCCACAAGAGCCGGACGTGTCGCTGTCGGTCTGGCTTTAGCCTGGGCAACGATGGCAAATCATGCAAGAGTGAGTGACATTATTATAGATTCTACTCTAGCTATTGATTCACCAAAATAGTTTGATTTAGTTTTGCCTACTTTGGAATTTTAATCAAATGAGGGTTAAACTGCAGAGTTCAATGTTTATTCATTGTGAAGTTTTTAAACTTGTTGCTGTAGAAAGGTGACTATGGCATTATTGTAGATTTTGATTTAACTCCAGATTTACTATGAAAGTATTATGGTTTGCTATGATATTACCATATTGAAACCAGAGTATTCTTCATGATATTTTAATGTTCTTGCATAAAAATTATACAAATTCTTAAATCCGATTGGTCATCAAGTGTGTTGCACTTGCCCTGTGTTTTGTTTTCTCATTGGCTGTAGGTTCTCACACATGTTATTTCCAGTCAAAACACAATTTCACACTGTAGTCAGAAAGCAAGGTTAACTTACCGTCACATATACCCTTATCTCTTGGTTGATTAACCCAAACCTTGCTTACTTGAGGTATACTGGTTCACAAAACGTGTCCAGGAGTAAGTTCAGCCAACTCAGAGTATGTTCATGGTTAACACATAAGACATCCTCAACAGTGCGATGAATCGACCAGACACCGTGGAAACAGAAGCTAAGAATAAGTGTGCCATATTGCTTCTTTCTTCTTCTTTTGTTCAAAGGCCATTTACATACTTAGTGCATATCTCCACCTAGTTTGTGGTTGCGCAATAATTTTTCATATTTTCTTTTTTAATCTTTAGGAACTGAGAATAAGAATTTGTATATATTTGTATATATATATATATATATATATATATATATACATATTGTATATTTACACACACATATTTAACAATGATTTCCACAAAGTCTCTCAGTGAGTGAAAATCAGGGCTAAAATTGTGCAGTGTAAACCTAACATGTGTAGTCGCAAATAAGCAGAATCAATGATAATCAGGTAAACTACTTCTAAAGTAGGATCAAAGTGGGTGAAGACATGCATTTTTGGGTGTTTCATAGTGCCGTAAATACCAGTAAACTGACTATCCCAAACCTTACCAAATCACCTTGCATGATTAAAAAAAATACTCTCCTGCCATAAATTTTGCATCTGAACAGGAAGCTCCCAATAAAAGAAAAAGCACTAAAGTCAACAAAAACACACCTTCTCATTGCTAAGGTTTCACAGTCTGTCTCTAGTAACCCTGTTGAAAAAAACAGCATATACTGGTTAGGTATGTTTTGAAGCATGGCAGCTGGTTTGAGTTGGTTTAAGCTGATCCTTTGTTGGTCATGAGCTGGTTTAAGCTGGTCCTGATCAGGAGCTAGTTGCTTAGGACCAGCACATGACCAGCTTAAACCAGCTCATAACCAGTTTATAACCAGCTCAGGACCATCTTAAATCAGCTCAAACCAGCTGCCATCCTTCATAACATACCTAACCAACTGTTTCAACAGGGAAATCTTGACAGTAGTTTTTTTTAAGAGCAAAAGAGGGTTTGCGCTTGTCCAAGTTGTTAGTTAATCTGCTCCTAACTCTGCTGCAGAGCTCGCCTCAAAACCAGGGTGCTTGTGAGCATTTTTCTGAAACGTAAAATGACAATTGAGACACTCCACAATCTTTACACACATGTGTACACAGCGGCCATTGTAAGTCCACAAGATTACAACTGCACATTGAAATAGGGCCCTTATGAGTTAGTGACTGAATCATTCACTCAACCAATTTGCTTAAAAATGCGCAATCTTTCATTAGTTGCTGGGAGACACACAATGATTCTGTTGTGACTTTGTGTGTAACTATTTGGCACTATGTGGCAATATTGTGTCTAAAATGTAAGTTATTCTGATGTTGCTTAATTAAATATATGAGGATCATGGGTTTCAAAGCTTGTAGTTAAGAAATAAGGAATTAGATGTCATGCTTTATTTTGAAAAGGCATGGCTCAGTGCATACAGAACTGTGAATATCAATTTTAAAGTTGGGCCACATATTTTGTACATTATAAAACTGGATTATTGTAAGTCATGATTGGCTCAGCCTTATTGAGCATTAGTCATTTTAAGCTCTTGCACATTTATATTCTTATAGTTCTTAGTGGTGTCGATGCATATCAGTGAGACTGGAGGGTTGACACACACTTTAGCTGAATCAGTTTACAAAGATGAAGGTCTTTTCCATTTACCCCCAATATTGATTTCCAGTGGTTTGCTTTGAATATTCAATGAACCGTTGGTAGCACTGATTTGTGACTTTTCAGTGACTTCTGAACACATGACCTTGAAAACGTGAAGACGTAGAAATGGAATTGATTGTAAGAAACACATTAATACAATCATAATAGACTTATTATTCACCCTATAAATTGTTCTGATAAATTTAAATTTTTTTGAACATTTTTTATATGTCAAGCCATATAAAACCACTTTCTACAGCCAGCACATCTTTCAAACTAGGTGATTATTTTAAACATCTCCTTTTCTTTGTACAGTATAACCATAAACTGACTCATTGGAGTAATTCTGTAACACGTTTGAGCAGAAACATTAATTGAGTTAAAGTTTTTTTTTTTTCAATTCAGTTACTTTTTTTCAATTAAATTTTTGGTATATATTAAATCCCTAGAGCCTGAGCATGAGTTATTCCTGGTGTATGGTAAGGGTCGCCCAGGCGTTATCCGTGGTATGGACATCAACCCTAAAGTTCAGGATGAATACATGATCCCCATCGAGAACCTGATGAACCCTCGAGCTCTGGACTTCCATGCACAGAGTAACTTCATCTACTTCGCTGATGCCACCAGCTATCTGATTGGCCGACAGAAGATTGACGGCACGGAAAGAGACATCATTCTTAAAGAAGGTGTTGTTTTTTATTTCCAAATTGTCTTATTACTAGAATTATTAGTGTTGTAATTACTTATTCTGTAATTATTCTGATTCTTTTAATTTTTCAGGTATTCACACTGTCGAAGGAATCGCTGTGGATTGGATGGCCAATAATCTTTACTGGACAGATGATGGTCCCAAGAAGACCATCAGTGTTGCTCGGCTCGAGAAAGCTTCTCAGACCAAGAAGACGCTCATTGAGGGCAAGATGACCCATCCTCGAGCTATTGTGGTGGACCCTCGGCACGGGTGAGTTCCTGATTGCGAATAAATAAGGTTAAGTTTTACAGCAGTTGTTGGGTTATTTATAATATCATAAAATGTTGTTGCCCAAAACCTACAATTTCAGTATGCACAGCCACATGAGGTTTATTGCTTGAAAAAAAAACAGAAGCAACAGCAAAATGACAAAAGACACTATTGCTAAAGCAACAAATGAATTTATAAACAAGGATCTTCCAAATGTTGAAACATTTTTTCCTCTTTTAGCTGGATGTACTGGACTGACTGGGAGGAGGACCCAAAAGAGAGCAAGCGAGGGAAGATTGAGAAGGCCTGGATGGATGGAACCAACAGGAATGTTCTGTTGACATCTAAGACGGTTCTGTGGCCCAACGGCCTGAGTCTGGACATTCCTCAGGGCATCCTCTACTGGGTGGATGCTTATTACGACCGAATCGAGATGGTGTATCTCAACACCACTGCACGCAAGGTGCTCTCACACTGCTGATCTAATAGATATTTATACGAGAACATGTTTGCATTTAAGAATGGAAAACAAGAGATAACAGCTGAAAACACTACAACAGTCAATTTAGTCGTCAATTGTCAATCACGTAATGCCGTATTCTTTCTTCTTAGACGGTTTATGATGGACAGGAGCTGAGCCACGCCTTTGGCCTGTGTCATTACAAACACTTTCTGTTCTGGAACGAGTACCGCAGTGGCAGCATCTATAAACTGGACCAGAACACCAAAACGGTCACCTTGCTACGCAACGAACGGCCACCCATCTTTGAGATCCGCATGTACGATGCCCAGCAGCAGCTAGGTAATTTTATAATGTTTATTGCCCTGTTTATTGCCAATGCAAGACAAAATTTCCTAGTAGGAATCCAGGCAGTTTGGCTGTTGAATGTTAATCAGATGTTATCCCTACATGTGTTCATCACAGGAAGTAATGCGTGTAGAGCCAATAACGGCGGCTGTAGTAGTCTGTGTTTGGCCACTCCCACAGGCAGGTCATGTGCCTGCGCTGAAGACCAATTACTGGACCCCGCAGATAACACCAGCTGTAAAGGTAACTCACTGGTGCACCCAGGTCACACACAAAATCGCCGTGAAGTGTAAGGTCTACAATGCCGTAGCCCTTTTATCTTTGCCAGCACTATGGAAGTGTATAGCATTCACAACGATCAGCCGCTCACTTGGTTGTTTTGGTGACTAAACATGCATTTTCTTTTTAGAAAAACAAATTTTTCAAGCTACAACACAAAAACTGTGTTTTCAGATTGATTTACTTGGACGGCCATCTTAGTGTGGGGGCGGAAAGCCAAAACCTAAGTGCATTTTCAAATTTATGCAGATGAATGTTTCAAATTTTTACAACATGATTATTGTGGCCCGAATAATCAAAATAAGAATACTTATTGTGATATTTATAAATATAAATATATATTATACATTATACATTATATGTGTATAATGTATAGTCGTGGCCTAATGGTTAGAGAGTCAGAATTGTAATCCAAAGGTTGTGGGTTCGAGTCTCCGGCCGGCAGGGATTGTACGTGGGGGGAGTGAATGTCCAGCGCTCTCTCCACCCTCAATACCACGACTGAGGTGCCCTTGAGCAAGGCACCGAACCCCCAACTGCTCCCCGGGCGCCGCAGCATAAATGCTGCCCACTGCTCCGGGTGTGTGTTCACGGTGTGTGTGTGTGTGTGCACTTTGGATGGGTTAAATGCAGAGCACGAATTCCAAGTATGGGTCACCATACTTGGCAGTATGTCATGTCACTTCACTTCATTTCACTTATATATATATATATATATATATATATTATGCTATCAGTCAAATTCCTCTTGAACTTTATATTGCATTGTTTTGGCCAATGAATCACACCCAAAATATGATTGTAGGGAGACAGAGAGAGAATTGTGACCATAATTGTACAAAAACAAAAAAAGTACTCTTAAACACCACTTCTTGCAGACTTGGGTGTTTAACAACCTATCTTTTTTAAAGTCTCTCATCTTCTCTGACATGCGTGGCAGTAGTAGCTACACACTACGTCATCTTCTTCTACTTTTCCGTTTTATGACAGGTTGCAAAAAATATTTTAGTACTGCCAACTAATGTGCTGTAAAACAAGCAGAGGTCCTGTATTAATTACGATATTATCATATGTGTAGTATTAACATTTTATCAGTGTTTAATTTTTTAAACAGTTAGTTATTGTCAAACCTGCTTGTTGTAACACTTCTAATTTAGGTATCATAAAACTATGGTGGTTTGGATGTAACTTTGTACCATGAATGGTTAAAAAGAGGATTAACTACTGTTGAGGAAATCAGATGGTAGAAACCTCCATTCAGAGCGACCCAGGTGAGAAATGTGAGGAAAACAGTGGGATAAGAGTTCATTCAGTCCTGACAGAGAACAAAGCAAGAAACGCCTGCTGAGCTGAAGCAAATCTGTTTGTGCCAGCTGCTCGATCATACTGGCAGATAATGCATAATTTCTAGGGTTTATCTTGTGACTGGCTGTTGATACAATCAGCTGAATTGAACATCAAGCGGTTTGGTTTCTGTATCTGAATATTTGAAACAGAAACTCTTCAGATGTTTCTTTTCACAAAGCTTGGCTTTCAGCAGACTTATTTACATTTCGTGCATGTGTTTCTCCACAGCCAACCCGTCTTACATTCCCCCTCCGCAGTGTCAGCCGGGAGAGTTCGCCTGTAAGAATAACCGCTGTATTCAAGACCGCTGGAAATGTGATGGAGATAATGACTGTCTGGACAACAGCGACGAGACGGCCGAACTCTGCCGTAAGAACACACTCACGTTTAACTTGAAACTCCCTCCTTGTGTTGAGCTACCACACAAATGCAGTGCTTGTTTTTTGTCCATCTGTAGATCAACACACATGCCCTACAGACCGCTTTAAGTGTCAAAATAACCGCTGTATCCCAATGCGTTGGCTGTGTGATGGAGACAACGACTGCGGCAATGATGAAGATGAATCTAACACCACATGCTCAGGTACGCACAGAAATCTGAATTTGCAGCACTATGACATTATTCACACAAAGTCCAAAGATTTTGGAAAATCAGTTTTGATTGTATTTTGGCAACTTTGATGTAAATAAGTGTTTCTGTGGTGTGCTTTTCTCTGTGGACTTACAAAAATAAAATTTTAAAATGTACTTAATTTGACCTTTTTTATATAAATTATGAAAATGTCCAATGTCATGACTATCCTAAATGAAGGTCTGGGATTCGATTCCTAAAAGAATGAATTTCTAATTTCTTAGTCATCGGGAACTGACAATAGACTGACAAAAATAATTAGCCTATGTCTTGGAGAAGTTTCCTACAATTAAGTAAACTCTCATAAACTCCATAGTGGAAAGTTTTGAGCGTCGTTCCAGAACGCATGAAGAGATAATAGGTGCAGATTAATGATAATCAATGAATACTAAGGAAGTTCAGAAGGAAGTAAGCTATTATATCATGTAGTTACAAGATTGGAGGCGAACATGTTCCATCCAATTAAAAAAAAAAAATAAAGAATTGACAACTACAGTTTGGAATCGATTCCCAAATCAGTTCCAAGACCAGGAATCAGAATTTAGCCATACTACCTGATGAGAAATGCCTTTTTACCATGTGTCCTAACTAGGCAAGCATTTTGTCAGTTCACACTTCAATCAAAAATCAGAACATTTACTGTGTAATATGCAATTAGGTTGAGTTAGACAAATGAAGTTTCACAATGGGCAAAGCTTTCCTGCACAATGCAATAGAAATAAAAACCTAGTCACCCAATAAATACTTCTTTTGTAGTGCACTTTAAAAGCACACACACACAAATGTCCAAAAAAATGTTGTCCATCTCAGACATGAAGTGTCTAAGTTTAAATCTACATTAATCACACATAATTGAAACTTCAGTTGTCATCTTCATATCATACAAATGCCACCTGGAAGGCCAGCTGAAATTGTTGGTTTGGGTTGTGATGTTCTGTCATGACCTTCTCCTAAACTCTGAGTCAGCTGAAATGTTCTCTAGACAGCCATGTATAAATATAGAGTTTATCTCACATGGTATATCTGACGCACTTCTGGGCTCTTCGTCAGACTGTTGTGCTATATTTTACTTCATGGCTGAATTGTATGGTTTGCACTCTTTAATTTAGACTGCATCTATTTTAAGGATATGGCTATGATGCTGCATTTGCAAGTAATTCTAGACTGCAATAGAGCCATTGCATAAAAATATGAATTAAGATAAAATGTCGGAATTAACTGGGAAACTGTGTTTGGAAATAAAATGAAATGGTTTGAAAACACAGTTTTCTTTTCTGTGCGGACATGCTTGTAACATTCAAGTACAATATTCATATTGCAGTCTTGAAAATTCTCTGAATTATTTTAACGTTAATGGACAAGAAACTGTTCATGTATTTGGCCTTGGTGATCTAGTTCTGCTACACACTGCTTGAATAGGCATAATAGGCATATGTAAATCACATAGCAGATCAAGACAGGTGGAGCTGGGGGAGGTGGAGGGTTTCAGAAGCATGCTTAAGAAAGAACACCTTACAGCAAACATTGAATTTAAATAAGGGGTGTCCAATTGTGCTTCAGCTCCAGCCGGCTCCAACACGCTTGCCTAGAAGTTTCTAGTGAGTCTGAAGGCCTTGATTAGCTGGTTCAGACACAGTTAAATTCTGCGGGACAGACACCCTCCAGGAGAGGCCAACCAGCTTGTTCCATGTAACTTCATCTTAAAAACAGTTTATACTTACAAACATTCATAACTGGAATAATCCAATGAGATTTTTGTATGCATAAGAAGTCCTACAACAGACAATACATATGACTTCACTTATAAAACTGCATTTTTTCATAAAAACACCCAGGTACATATGTTAAGTGCTCTACAAAATGAATATGCCATGGCAGATATATTGAAGATTAACTATTTCCACAGAAAAGCACTCTAGGAAGAGAAGGACTATACATTTTTCATGTGTATATCTGCTGCTTTTAAACTTGAAACAAACAAACACAAAATTACTGGCATACAGATGGCCACACACATTTAGATTTGAGAGTTGTGGTTCTCTGTTGCAGCTCGGACGTGTCCTCCCAATCAGTACTCGTGCGCCAGTGGCCGCTGTATTCCCATCTCCTGGACATGTGACCTGGATGATGACTGCGGGGACCGCTCCGATGAGCCTGCGTCCTGCGGTAAATGATGCCCCTTTATGCATGTGATACTTTTAGAAAAACTAGTTCAGTGCAAGTTTTGTCAGAAAACGGTTGACATTTTATGCATTTGCATTTTGTGAATTTAATCAAAATTTAGAATTACATCTATTTCGCTCATCAGTGTAATGGCTCATGTCACAAGAAAGTTAATTATTGATCAATTAAACTCAAACCTTCCTATTATCACTATTAATACTATTTTATTGCCATTTTATTTACTACAACTATTATATTACTACTACTGTTTCTTTGTGGAAAACTCATACTGATGAGGAAAATGAGGAAATGCAAATGATCAAAAAAGATGATATGAACCTTTGTGAATTGAACCTTGTAAAGCATAAAGTCACTAAGTCATACTTGTATTATATACATGCAACTGGCAAAAATTTGCACTTGAAATGCTTTTATGTTGCATTCAATTATTGTTGTTCTTTATTATGCTTTTGGTTATATGGGATAAGGCGTTTTGGTTAACGCTATGTTTTTATTGATTATTTATGATGATGTTTGTGTCGTCAGCATACCCGACCTGTTTCCCGCTCACTCAGTTCACCTGTAATAACGGACGCTGTATCAACATCAACTGGCGCTGTGATAACGGTGAGCTGCTGATATGTTTTCATCTCCGTTGTTTTTTGTGTCTGTTGCACTTTTTCAACAGATTTCCCTCATTTGTCTTTGTTGATCATTTCATGTGTCTTTTGTGTAACGTCATGTCCTCTTCTCTTGACCATTTGCCCCTCCCCCTGTGTCACATGGGCTGTGTGTTGCAGAAAAGGATTGTGGGGACAGCTCTGATGAGTTCAATTGTCCGAACCCGACCGGTTAGTGCATAGATCAACATGCACCATAAATTTACGTGTGTTATAACATTATAATAAGGCCTGAACAGGATTTTCATACACATGTGAGGCTGTGGAAAATTCTAAAATATCTGCAGCAATTCATTATTTCTAAAACATGTCTTACATTATGTAAAAATCCTGCCCCACAATAGTAAAAAAAAAATAATAATATTAATAAAATAAAATATAGATAAGTAAATAAGCAAGCAAGCCGCTGGCCTCCTCACTTTAACTAACACCTCTAGTAACATCCATAAGAAGAGATCAGCATTAAATATTAACCAATGTTCATTCCCAGTGGTGCATGTGTGATCTATGCAGTTTCTGTGATGTTTATTATTCATTTTCTATTGTTACAAATTGTTAACTGTGAAATTTGTTTCTAAAGACAAGTTGCCACATTTACTATATTGTATTGATGTGAAATACTCATATTTCAGCCTATATTTGACTTGTTTGTATATTTGTATTATAAATGGATTGTATTAAATCATAGCCTATAGCTCACATGGACATGTTCCATGTTGGCCAAGTATATCTGGGAAAAATATTTCCCAGCATGGCTGCTACTTTTATATTAGTAAAGACTTAAACGTTGCCAGTAATATTCTTTTTGAATGATTGAAACTTAGATTTTAGTTTCAGTCAAAAGTTTGGACACACCTTTTCAATATTTTTGCTATTATAAAGTATATGTACTTGTTATTTATATTTAGCAACACAAATTTCAGTATAGGAATTATGTACGTAGTGACCAAAAACAATTCCAAACAATCTTATATTCCATCTCTAAAAAATTCTGTTCATTCTCTTAACTTTGTGAGGCGCATTCTGGGATGCATTTAAACAATATTGGGATCCCAAGTATTTGTCTGCAAAACTAATTTCAATGAAAATTCTTTATATCAACAAGTTTATTATGATCATAAGAAACATAACTTTAGTCAAGCATGTTCAAACCTTTGGCTGACGATGTACTTTAAAACATGGCTTACTTTATTTTTTTGGATGATAGCATATATTTGGCAATTTAACCTCTTGCAGACAATGACTGTGGTGACAACAGTGATGAAGCCGGCTGCAGTCATTCATGCTCCAGCACTCAGTTTAAATGTAACAGCGGTCGCTGTATACCTGACTACTGGACCTGTGACGGAGACAATGACTGCGGTGACTACAGCGACGAGACCCATGCCAACTGCACTAACCAGAGTGAGTTCATGACTCTATTTTTTTGCCACACCATGCCAAACTAGACAAACTTGTGCTGCCTTCTTTTTGATTAATTCTCAGGTATGCCACCTGTGTTGACGTAGGAATGGAAAACATTATGAAAGCTCTTGAATGTTTAAGCAGCACCTGCTTTTGGTTCAATTACTAGGAAGTGAGAGCTACACGAAACTCCTAGCACACTGTTTAGAAAGAGTCATCTCTCATAAAGTAACTCCAGGCACAAAAACAAATATATATAAATACACAGAGAGTCCAGTGATGACTGTGATGGAGCTACAGAGTTCATTCACTGAAGGGTGCATTAGTCAACCAAAGCTCATCATAACTAACCAGAGTGGTGGTTAACATTGGCCTTTATAGGAGAATGGCTTTAAAGAAGTCATGACTCAAAAAGTACCACATGAAGGCGTGTTTAACACATGATCTTGAGTTTGACCTGAAGCATAATTGTGACACATTTGTCTAAAATGCCGTTTATGGGAAAATATTTATTTATTTATTTTATTGTTTGTTTTTTTGGTCAGATGATACCAAGAAGCTTTACACCAACATTTAACCTTACAAAAATCCACGTGGTTTTACCACAAATAAAACCCAAAAATATATAGTTACTATAGTAAACCATGGTAACCACAAATTAACCATGATTTTGCTACACTAACCAGAGTTTAACCATGTATTTGTAGTAAAACTGTGGTTGTACAAATGGTAATCAATCCGCTAAAAACATGGCTACTACACTTTTACTATAATAAAACCATAGTTAATTTTCATAAGGGAAATTAACCATGGTACAGCTATATAGTGTAAGAACCTTATTCATTCTTCTTTCATTGGACATCCAAATACAAAACATCTAAAATATGCAGTGGTATGCGTGCTCCAGGACCAGATTTATGAAACTGCTTTATCTCACCATATACCTCTGTTAGGCTTTCATATAGTGCTGTTCTTTGGTGTGAAGTTTCTGCTATTACAAATCACATGTTAATTAATGAGTAATACTTGCTGTTTTTACCCACATATAGACTTCTGTCTCATTGGGATAAACATCTTTGCCAGTGGCTCGGTTAGTTCTAGAGTCAGATATGAGCCACGTTACTGTTATGAGTCTGTCTGTCCCTCTCCCTCTCTAATCACAACGCACGCCCTCACCTGGAATCACCTGATTAGTAATTCAAGCCACCTGAACCTCATCAGCACCTAATCACCCCAGCACTACTTAAACACACACCCCATTCCAGTCAGTTGTCGGATCTCCTTTACACAATGTGGACTTACCTGTAAGACTACTTACCTCTTGCTCCTCTCCATCGTTGGTTCCCTGTGTCTCCATCGTCTGTCTTCCTCCATCCGTCATCGTCCTCCGTCTCCGCCGTCATCCTGGGGTGTGTGCTGCTTTCACGAGTTTCTGGCAAAATATAACATCTTTCACTAAATCCTTTCTGCATCTGATTCAAGAATCAAGTCTCAACTCACCTTCATCTGCCTTATTATGAGTGAAGTGAAGTGACATTCAGCCAAGTATGGTGACCCATACTCGGAATTCGTGCTCTGCATTTAACCCATCCAACGTGCACACACACAGCAGTGAACACACACACACCGTGAACACACACCCGGAGCAGTGGGCAGCCATTTTATGCTGCAGCGCCCGGGGAGCAGTTGGGGGTTCGGTGCCTTGCTCAAGGGCACCTCAGTCGTGGTATTGAGGGTGGAGAGAGCGCTGGACATTCACTCCCCCCACCTACAATTCCTGCCGGCCAGAGACTCGAACCCGCAACCTTCGGATTACAAGTCCGACTCTCTAACCATTAGGCCACGACTTCCCCATTATCTCTGTTTTATCAATAAACATCCTGCATTGTGCACTAATCCTCTGTGTCCAGTCTACTACCATAACAGAAGACCCGACCGTTAAAGGAATGGATGACCGAGCCCTATTCATTTCCCTGGCCCATTCTAATCCTGATCCGCTCAATTATGCAAGGGCATTCGTGCTGCTCGCCTTCACCAGTACCCTCAAAGACCAAGTCCTTAAGACATTGTTCCAGCTCGGGATCACTTACCATCAGCCCACGAAGCTCCCAGACACCTCCAACCTGAATTGGAAGGAGATGGTCATCCGGTGTCTGGAGAGTCTTCAATCCCGAGCTGGAGTCCCTCCCGAGGTCACTCCCATGTGCCTGACCAATGATGGCGGACGCCCACATTCCCGGAAGTTCCCGCGAGCCCATAAGTGGGCCTCCAACAGCGCTGACCTGGGGGCGAAGTATTAGACCCATGTTTAACATCTGTCCAGTCAGCGCTGAAATTTACCCCTCGTCTTCCGAACTCACAGTTGTCAGTGGACAAAGCAAGACAGCCGCCGTCAGTGGCCAACGCAAGTCTGCCACCCGCGACTCTATCAAACCCGGCGTCGATCGCGGCCAAACCAAGCCCTCTGTCTGAGCATATGGCAAGCCTGCCTGCTCCTCGCAAGTGCCCTACTATGAATCCGCTGGTCCCGTCCAGCTCTCCTTCGTCTCCGCTCTTCCCGTCCAGCTCTCCTTCGTCTCCGCTGGTCCGGTCCAGCCCTCCTGCGTCTCCGCTGGTCCCGTCCAGCTCTCCTTCGTCTCCGCTGGCCCCGTCCAGCCCTCCTGCGTCTCCTACGTCTCCACTGGTCCCATCCAGCTCCATGCCTCCAGAGCGCCCCCGAGAGTCCGCGCTGCCCAAGCGCCCCCTAATGCCCGCTCCTCCAGAGCACTATGGTTCCCTGGTTCAGCATGCCAGAAGAAATATGGCCTCCGGAGTCCCCTGATCCACCATGGCTCCTGGAATCCCCAGACCCGCCCTGGATGCTTCCCCAGTGTCCCTGCCCTGCACCAGCCTCCAGGGTGCCCACCCCCCCTCCCAAGTGTTAATATCATGGCACTGGACGCACCTTCCGGGAGGGAGGGGGAGGTAATGTTACGAGTCTGTCTGTCCCTCTCCCTCTCTAATCACAACGCACACCCTCACCTGGAATCACCTGATTAGTAATTCAAGCCACCTGCACCTCATCAGCACCTAATCACCCCAGCACTACTTAAACGCACACCCCATTCCAGTCAGTTGTCGGATCTCCCTTACACAATGTGGACTCTCATAGCTCTTCGCTGCGACTTACCTGTAAGACTACTTACATCTTGCTCCTCTCCATCGTTGGTTCCCTGTGTCTCCATCGTCTGTCTTCCTCCATCCGTCATCATCCTTCGTCGCCACTGTCATCCTGGGGTGTGTGCTGCTTTCACGAGTTCCTGGCAAGATATAACATCTTTCAGTAAATCCCTTCTGCATCTGATTCAAGTATCAAGTCTCAACTCGCCTTCATCTACCTTATTACCTCTGTTTTATCAATAAACATCCTGCATTGTGCACTAATCCTCTGTGTCCAGTCTACTACCGTAACAGTTACAGGGTGATGGTGAATTTAAAAACGGATTAATACAAACAAATCCCACCTCTGTCACGGTGCACACAGCAGGGAGGAACAAGGAACACGCATACGAGGATGTAAACTCAAATACCATATTTACTAGACATCAGGCAGGGCAAGACAAGGCAGACACTGACAGGAACACCGGGGAGTAACGAGTAGACCAGACAAAATGGCACAACACAGACAGGACTATAAATACACAGGTAAATTAACAGACACGGCTGGACAAGGATAAACTACTAATGACATGAAACGAGAACAGGAAACAAACCAAATATGGGCACAAGAGGCAGGAACACATGACACACACACAACAGTTCTCTTACAACCTCACACAACCACCACAATAACAGTTTTTTTTCCTTCAGAGAGCTCTGTGTTTACCTTTTTGTTACTTTAGGAAATGCTTACAAAATGACTTAATGATGAATGTAACAATGCAAGTTATGCATCCTAAAGAGACCGTAACACGAGAAGTCACACAATACATGCGAGTTAAAGAAAATAAAAGGCTAAGACATGGATGTGGATGTAACACAGTTAAACAACAGGGAAATAGTAGGAAATTGTATTAATAAAGTTCCAGACATTGTAGAACTCAAATCTTACTGTGATTACTGTTTTTATTTAATGTTACCCCAAATTTCATAGCTCACTTCTTGTTGTTGCTGTGATGTGTTGAATTGCTAGCTAGCTGGGAAGATGAGGGGCTCGGTCTTCACAAAGTTGGAGATGGAAATGGCATTCAAACTAGAGCTGTTTGTCATTGGTGTAGTACTGCTAGGAATATAAGTTTAGCTGAATAGATCCTTGTGATCTGGTGTGTATTGATAAAAGGAGAGGGCACTGAACCCTGCGGTACACCCAAGGTTTTTCATGTGATTTAAACACTCCTTCTCTCCAGGTTAAGCTACGCTATCTGGGAACTTTTGCAGAGTGTATAGTGTTACCAAGTATCTTGTATGAAAATGATGAACCTATGGATTGTGTAGTTGTTTGGATATATTGCCATACAATCTCTGTTTAATTCCACTTTTTCCTCTTCACAGCAACCCGTCCTCCCGGTGGCTGTCACACAGATGAGTTCCAGTGTCGTGTGGACGGGTTGTGTATTCCCCTCCGCTGGCGGTGTGATGGAGACACTGACTGCATGGATCTGAGCGATGAGAAGAACTGTGAGGGTGTAACACACATGTGCGATCCAGCAGTAAAGTTTGGGTGCAGGGATTCTGGTAAGGATGAAGAAATTATACATTATATGTTCTCAATTTAATTAATGGATTCTGTCTTATCTTGAGATTCAGTGATCCATAAGTAAAATGAGTTTACGAGTGAATGGGTCCTAATCATCACAATCTTGATCTTTTTTTCTGAATAGAATGCAAAGTAGCTCAGTAAACAAGTGAGATGAGGCAATAATAAAACATTCTTATAAAATGTCCTCTCTCTTTTAAAGCGTTCTTGGGTTTTCATTTTTTTTCAGAGGTTTATTCAGATTCAAATTATTTACGTATTTTGTTTATCTAAATAATTTACTGAATCAGTTGGGTCATCACTCAAATTTGCTTCAAGATGTGTGTGTGTATATATATATATATATATATATATTCATAAATAAAAAGTATGATTCGCCTTATAATACATGAAGATGAGACCTTTTCCAGATTTTATTGTTCACATGATCACAAGGTCTTCATTGTAGTCCGCAACTTTTGTCAGTTATCATGTTAACAGACATATTTTGTGTGTGTTTATGTAGCACGGTGTATCAGTAAGGCTTGGGTATGTGATGGTGACAGCGATTGTGAAGATAACTCTGATGAAGATAACTGTGAGGCGCTGGTGTGTAAACTCTCTCATCACGTGTGTGCTAATGACACCAGCATTTGTCTACCTGCTGATAAACTATGTGATGGCAAAGACGACTGTCCTGATGGCTCCGATGAGAAACTCTGTGGTAAGATTCATCACTGTTACATGAGGCTTAGTGCAGCCTAAGATTATGTTCATTGAGTGCAGACTGAAACTCACACTAGCAGGACTCGGATGAAGTACATAATTAGTGGTGCCTGATACTGTTATCAATGTTTTAAAAGATGCATTGTCGACTACACACAATTCTAGAAAAGTTCTAATTTATAGAAATAAATTGTTTAATAGAATTTATATTGCAAACCGAATTTCTGGAAATGTTGATACGTTTTTTAAATTTGAATAAAATGAAAATTAAAAGACTTTCAAATAACATAAGTCAATATTTTATTCACAATAGAACGTAGATAACATAAATATTTTAACTTAGAAATTTACAATTTTATGAACAAAATGAGCTCATTTCAAATTTGATGCCTGCTACAGGTCTCAAGATAGTTGGGATGGGGGCATGTTTACCATGATGTAGCATCTCCTCTTTTCAAAACAGTTTGAACCCTCTGGGGCCTGAGGTGATTTTGGGGCCATTGAGATGTTTTGACATGCCCTGATATTTGTGCTTATTTCAGCTACTTATAACATACTATTGACCAAAATGTATTTTTTTTTTGTATTCAATAATATGTGACCAAGATGGATGTACATGTTTGCATTTTATAGAAAAAAAATATTATGCGTGGTTAGTAAGTTTTAGGGGAAAAAATGTAGCTGAAATAAGGCCATAAAACCCACACTACATAGACCTGAATAAGACTTTTGAGTAATCAGTCTGGTAGGCTAGAATATTTACTTCACAATTATGTGAAAATTATTCTGCTTAATCATTCACAGAAAACAATATATTAATTAAAATTTTTAAAGACATGTTTTGTGATCGAAAGCCAGTATGCGAGGGAGTGGTAATGGGGTTGAATATTAAGTGATTCTCACCTGAGAGACAAAGGGCCCTCCCCTAAAGCTGCTAATGGCCCATCAGTGTGACTGTGACTGAGGCAGGTAAGACAGATGTGAGGAGATTGAAAAAAAGTTTTTTTTTTTATTATTTGTATTTTATTTACAAAACAGTATAATCAAAACATACATAATGAAGGTCAAAGACACATTATTGTGCACACTGATCTAACCACAGAGATGTGAACAGACTTTGACTCGTTCCTGCAACAGATTCTGTTCAACAAGTGAAACAAGTACCTGACATTTACTTATGTCCGTGGATTCAAGAAGAAAAAAACAATCAGTAGTCAAGGATCTTGTTTTACCATAGAATATCAGTGTAGTTGAACATCAAACTGTGTTCCTCTGAGAGCACTGTACCAACATCAGAAGAAAGTCGTCAGGATTCATCTGTGGTTCAGGTACCTGATTCAATAAAATACAAACAACCAAAAACATTTGTGATCATGTTAACATCAGGAGCATCTATATATATGGTTTTATAGACTCACGCATACTTTGTACTATCGTAAACAAAAAAAGACCTTTTATATCTGAGAAACTAATTATTATTGTTTAGTACGTTATTAAAATCTATTTTTGAACAGAGTAGGCTATTAATAATAAACATGTTGTAAACATACTTAGACTCGTAGCATTCATCGTGTTACAATGTACTCTCATATTACTCTATTGTTTTATAAAGAGCACGAAAACATCATCGTGCCATAAGAAATTTAAATACAATGAATTGCCCATCATATTCAAACACTGTAGTCTTGAATTACAGTTTGGGAGAAAAACAACTATGATTTTGTAGTCATATAGCCTAGTACAGTATGTATGATTTTATAGTAACTTAGCTGTTACGATTCTGCAGCCATAGACTCGGGTATGCTGTGAACTACAAAAGGATGTACTTTGTACCATTAAAAAAGGATATTTTATATCTGAGAAACTAATTGTTATTGTTTACCACGCTGTTAAATCTATTTGTGAACATTAAACATTCCTCTAAACATTCTTAGATGTGTAGCATTCATCATGTTGTCATTTGGGAAAAACCCAACTAAACTAGTGTTGTCAAAAATATTGATATTTCGATAAATATCGATACTGACATATCTGAACGGTACCAATATTAATTTCCCGAAGTATGGATACACCGATACTAGCCGAGCTGTCACTTTCACTTCTCTCCAAAGGCGCGTGGACAAGCTCCACACGTGACCGCACTCGTCTCCTTCGCTCTGGTTAAATAGCAAAAGTGAAGTGAATAGAAAGATGACTGCTCTGGTTGTTAAAGAACACAGCAGGAGCGCTATCTGTAGGGATCTATGATCTCCGCGATGCAGAGAACGCCACGGAATCCAGTCATAAAAACGGAAATTACAGTTTAACGCGGAATGTCACGGAAATTGTCAAAATTTGGATGAATTAATCAAAAGTAGGTCAAATCGCGATATGAACTAGTATCTGTAAATATTAAGCTGCAAAAGTCGATTTAAATATGAATCCTGCATGTTCTGTGCGTCTCTGTGTGAATGTGCTGCACGTGCGGTTGTGTTTACTAATGTGGCGCTCGCGGTGATTTCAGCGTCTGCCGTCTCAATGAGGACATAAATACATCAACAATATCTCCAGAACTGATCTGAAAGGCACTTTATGAGCATTTTACCATTTAATTTGAGTAAAACTAGCATCATATCATACACACACAGAACTTTAGAAGTATTCACGGCAACCCGTCAAAATAAAAGTTCGGTTTAACTTAGCCTATTAAAGACCGTGTGCCAGAAATAGGCTATATTACTATTATTTAGTAGAATGTACATAATACTACTACTTACTACTACTGTTAATTTTTTTTAAAATAAATAATCACAAAATATTTTAATTAATAGTAAATTCCCTTCATTTGCCAAAAATGTAAATGTTTAATTTTCATTAATTCAAATATAAATTAATTAAAATAGTTTTATGCCTTCATCTGATATCCAGTAAAATTTAAATACACAACACAGAATTTCTGAGGGGGACAACACATTTCATAAGGCTACTGTAAGAATAAATAAAAATTGTTTGTATGCATTCAAATAATAGACATGCTAAAACACAGAATTTGGTAACAATAAAACATAAGGTGAGAAAAAAATAAAACATTTCATACGGCCCTAAACGTGTCATTTTTGTTACACTTTTAATAAATCAAATGTTAAATTGTATAATTTTCATGATTTTTATGAATTAGACATGCTTTTAGATTAATGGCATTTAATTTGACCATTAAAAAAAAAGAGTCCAGAAAAATTAAAACGGAAAAAAAAACTGAATCCAGAAAAATTAAAATGGAAAAAATTGAATGTAGAAAAAAATGAAATGGAATTTGGGGAAAAATAAAACGGATTTCATAGGGCCCTATATCTGTAAATATTTTGGTTATGAAGCAAATGAGAATATCAACAAATAGAACTTTGGATTTTAATTAGTACATGTATTAGTAAATGTTAGTTTCAATTAACCTTTAACTAAGATTAATAAAAGATTAATAAATAAATCAACAAATGAAGTACCTCAAGACATTTTTTTGTTCATGTAAAATATACCGCATGTTCTCGACTTGTTACATTTATCTTACATTTATATTTACATATTACCCCCTTAATATTGTGGCAGTTTTTTTCTCCATGGTATCGAAAATGGTATTGAATATCGATATTTGTCAAGGTATCGTATCGAAGTTATAAATTCCAGTATCGTGACAACACTAAACTAAATGCGTTCAAGTTTGTCACAATAACACGTTAACTAATGCAAAAAAGAAGCATTACTTACTCGCACAGATCGATCTTATCTTCTGGATCTTCAACTCTTGCTCTTATTTTTAGGGAAATCTAGCCTTTACTCGGTGCGTCTTCTTCCAGAAACGAACAGTAGCAGCGATAAACTCTTCACTGACGCTTTGTTTATGTTGGGCGTCTCCAAGCACGCGCGGATCACGTGGTTATTTACATGTGAACACGAGGGGGCGGGATCTCATTAGAAATAATGAGTTAGACTGGACAGACTGAACATCGTGTTGGTTTCATACAGATTACTTTCTCACGGAACGTTTGTTTTCTATATGAACTTCATTTGAAAGTAGACACTTCAGGCTTTCTATAGAGACAACTCCCATGTTTCTGTGTTGAGTATTTGCTGAGTTACACTTCATTTTAGTGATGCATTACTATAAGCATATCGAGGAGATGGAGAAGACAGAGAGCGCACCCTGTCTGTTTTCTTTTTTCCCCAAAACCACAAAGTTTTGTTGTAATCATGAGTGTACACACAAAAAATAGACACTTAACAGTTTCGATTGATGTATAACACTTATTTGTGTGACCAAAATCAACAGAGTATTTTTAGTGTCTTTTGCACTGATCTTAAAAAAACCGAGCTGGTATCGCCAGCGATAAAGCCGGCCCCAGAGGGATAAGACATCTGGGCATCGAGGTTAGGAGTTTCTGGAGTGTTGGTGTTGGAATTTGGTCCCATTCTTGCCTGATATAGGTTTCCAGCTGCTGAAGAGTTCGTGGTCATCTTTGATGTATTTTTCGTTTAATGATGCGCCAAATGTTCTCTATAGGTGAAAGATCTGGACTACAGGCAGGCCAGTTCAGCACCCTGACTCTTCTACTACGAAGCCATGCTGTTGTAATAGCTGCAGTATGTGGTTTTGCATTGTCCTGATGAAATACACAAGGCCTTCCCTGAAATAGACGCCGTCTGGAGGGGAGCATATGTTGCTCTAAAACCTTTATCTACCTTTCAGCATTTATAGTGCCTTCCAATACATGCAAGTTGCCCATACCGTATGCACTTATGCACCCCCATACCATCAGAGATGCTGGCTTTAGAACTGAACGCTGATGACACGCTGGAAGGTATCCCTCCTCTTTAGCCTGGAGGGCACAGTGTCCAGGATTTCCAATAAGAATGTCAAATTTGGACTCATCTGACTATAGAACACTTTTCTACTTTGGAAAAAGTCCATTTTAAATGAGCCTTGGTCCACAGGACACGACGGCGCTTCTGGACCATATTCACATATGGCTTCCTTTTTGCACGATAGAGCTTTAGTTGGCATCTGCAGATGGCACGGCGGATTGTTTACCGACAGTGGTTTCTGGAAGTATTCCTGGGCCCATTTACTAATGTCAGTGATAGAATTATGCCGATAAGTGATGCAGTGTCGTCTGAGGACCCGAAGACCACGGCATCCAACAAAGGTCTTCAAAACGTATTGCTTTTTCAGCCCTTTGTTGCCCCTGTGCCAACTTTTTTGAGACATGTAGCTGGCATCAAATTTGAAATGTGCTCATTTAGTGGATAAAAGTGTACATTTTCTCAGTTTAAACATTTGTTATGTTATCTATGTTCTACTGTAAATAAAACATTGGCTCATGTGATTTGAAAGTCTTTTAGTTTTTATTTTATTCAAATTTAAAAAACGTTCCAACATTTCCGGAATTCGGGTTGAACTATTAGCTCATATTAATTTTATAATTGCTAAGTAAGTTCAAAAAGCCTAGCTTTATAGACCTGGTTATACATCTGTCTTAGGAATAGTATATTTATAAAGAATAATTGCTGACAATGTCCTCACCCTTAGGCCATCCAAAATGTAAATGAATTTTTTTCTTCAGATTTGGAGAATTTATCATTCCATCACTTGCTCAGCAATGGATTCTCTGCAGTGAATGGGTGCCATCAGAATGAGTGTGTTTACATGGACCCTCTTAATGCGATTATAATGAGATTTTGACAATATGGCGATTATTTTTAGCTCATGTAAACGCAACACTTAGATTTAAAAAAATGCGATTAAGCTCATAATCGCAGCAAGCATAATCGTATTAACATAGATTTTAATCTAAATATACAGGCATGTAAACACCTTAATTGCAGTATTGCCGCTCTGACTAAAGTGCGCATGCGCTTGTGACAAACGTGAATAATGTGACACGCACCTTTAATAATACGGAGATTATGCTGCATTCACGTGCTATCGGAATTATCATAAATACGAATCTCCTAGTTGGAAATTGGCCCGCAGTAATTTTTATTATTTTTTGGGGGGGGATTATAGGCATTATAATGTTAATGTGAAGGGTTTTAAATACTTTCAGCCTAGGCTTTTACCATCTAACTGCATTGTTTATTGGTTTAGATCTGTGTTCTCTGGACAATGGTGGCTGCAGTCATAACTGTACAGTGGCCCCGGGTGAGGGCATTCTGTGCTCGTGCCCACTGGGAATGGAACTGGGCACTGACAACAAAACGTGTCAGATCCAGGGCTTCTGTGCCAAACACCTGAAGTGCAGCCAGCGCTGTGAACAGGACAAGTTCAATGTGAAGTGTTCCTGCTATGATGGCTGGGCCCTCGAACCTGACATGGAGAGCTGCAGGAGCACAGGTGAGATCAGCTCTTCCAAAGCCTTCTAAAAGACATTCAGGAATTATTTGTGTTTTTTTTTTTTTTTACTGCATATATAAACTAATAGACTTATAATGTGATAATAAACTAATAAATGTGATTAGTATTTGTCAGTTTTACATTTAGTCTTATAAGTTTTACAGGTTTATTAGTATGTTATTAGTTTATGTTAAAACAGTTTTTTACTTTGTTTTGTTTTGGTGTTTAGACACGCTTTTTTCCCTTTTTTCTGTCATAAGCACTGATGCTGGAAAATAAATAAATATATACATACATGCATACATGTCTCAGGTTATGCATGTAACCATGGTTCCCCTTCAGGAACTCGAGCTGCGTTGAAACGCTTTGGGAATCCTCCAACGTGATCGCGCTCTGAACCACGTGTGTAATCTGTCCAATGGATGGGCGAGACGTCACGGGTGGGTGACGTAATCGAACAGGAAGCTTAAAAGCACATGCGCTGGACCTGGCGTCAGTTTCCAGGAGTGAAGCAAGCGCTCGCAGGAATGCCGGACACATACAGTTAAGCTTCTGCTGGTTGGGCTCCCTGAAGAGAGGAGGAGAGAAGGCCTGGAGTACAACAGGCCGTGGTGTAGAGGAGGGGACCTTAGGGACATACCCCGCTCGAGGGTAGAGAAAAGTTTTGGCCAGACCGGGTGCAAAGTCGAGATAGGAAGGGGCCACTGAGAGGGCTTGCAGATCCCCAACTCTCTTAAGAGAAGATATCGCCAGAAGGAAGGTGGTCTTGATAGTGAGATCTCCTCAATAGACTTGAATGAAGGCCTACCTTCTAACACCACAGCAAGGTCCCATGGGGGGACATGGGATCTTAGTGGAGGCCTCAGCACACCAAGGAGGAAACGTGTAACTAGGGCGTGTCTACCCACTAACTGGCCACCGAGAGGGGTGTGGTAGGCCGATAAAGCTGTCACGTAGACCTTCAGGGTGGACTGGGTTAAACCTGTGGAGAAACGGGCCTGCAAGAACTCCAGAACTGTACCAATCGGGCAGTTGACTGGGTCGAGCTGGCGGTCTCCGCACCATGAAGTGAAAAGTTTCCACTTCAGGGCGTACAGTTTCCTCATAGAGGGAGCTCTGGATTGGAGGATGGTCTCAACAACCTCAGTTGAGAGACCGAAAGCTATGAGCTGTGCCCCCTCAGAGGCCACACCCACAGCTTCCACAGCTCCGGGCAAGGGTGGACTATAGTGGCCACCATGAGAAGAGATCCCTCCTGATGGGAATCTCTCATGGAGAACCGTCAAGGAGAGAATCAGGTCCGAGAACCATACTTGGCCCAGCCAGAACGGGGTTACTAGCAGCAGACGGACCCCATCCCGGCACACTCTCACCAGAACTCCCAGGAGTAGAGCGATTGGGGGAAAGGCATACAGACGAAGCCTTGGCCAAGTCTGTACCATAGCATCCAGCCCCAGTGGAGCTGGAGGAGTCAGAGAGTAACAGAGGGGACATTGAGATGTCTCCCGAGTCACAAAGAGGTCCACCTGAGCCTGGCCAAACACTCTCCATATCTGCTTCACCTCCTCGGGGTGAAGCATCCATTCCTCAGGCCTCGACCCCTGCCTCGACAGGACGTCTGCTTCCACATAGAGATACCCAGGAATGTAGACGGCTCTCAGCGAGAGGAGTCTGTCCTGGGACCACACAATGATCTGGTGCGCCAGCTTGTACAAGGGGCGCGAACACAGACCTCCCTGGTGATTGATGTAAGAGACCACTGCTGTGTTGTCGGTGCACACCAATACATGGCAATCTCTTAGGTCTGGGAGGAGGTATTTCAGTGCTCAAAACACTGCCAGCATCTCCAGGCAGTTGATGTGCCACGTGAGATGGCGGCCACTCCACAGACCGCGGGCAGGGTGACCACTCATGACCGCTCCCCAACCGGTGAGGAACGCATCTATCGCTAGCGTTACGTGGCGACAAGGAGCTCACAGCACCAGGCCCTGAGACAAGAACCAAGGCTGTCTCCACATGTCTAAGGCACGTAGGCATCGCAGCGAAGCGGAACGGTCCCCTTGGTCTTGAGCCACCACTCTAGGTGTCTCATGTACAGCAGGCCAAGAGGTATCACGTTGGACGCAGCTGCCATCAGACCCAGCAGTCTCTGAAACTGCTTGACTGCCTTCTCTCACTCTCTTGACTGACGTGAGGATCAACTCGATCCGAGCAGGGGACATACATGCCTGCATCGTGGTCAAATCCCACACCACACCCATATAAGTGGTTCTCTGTACTGGAAAAAGCACACTTTTCTTGGCATTTAGTCTTCACCCCAGCTCTTTCATGTGGGCGAGAACGACATCTCGATGTCGAATTGCCAACTGTGATTGAGCTAGAATCAACCAATCGTCGATATAGTTCAGTATAAGGATGGCCTCGAGTCGCAGACGAGCCAGAGCAGCATCCACACACTTCGTGAAAGTGTGGGGTGAGAGTGCAAGGCCGAAGGGAAGAACACGGTATTGTTATGCCCCAAAAGCAAACCTCAGGAACTTCCTGTGAGTGGGAAGGATGTTGACGTGGAAGTATGTATCTTTTAGATTGATCGTGACAAACCAGTCCTCATGACCTGATCTGAGACACAACCTTTGAGCATCTTGAACTTCAGTCGCATGACTGAGTGGTTCAACTGACACAGATCTAAAACGGGACGCAATCGTCCATCCTTCTTTGGAACTATGAAGTACCAGCTGTAGAACCCAGACTCTCTTTCGTGAGGAGGGACCACCTCGATGGCCTCCTTCTTCAAGAGAGTGTCTACTTCCTGTTCCATGACCAGAGCCTGCTTGGGGCCCACCAGTGTGGGAATTACCACATTGAAGGGTGGCAGCGTAGTGCCGAACTGAATGTGATAGCCTTTTTATACAGTGCACAGGACCCATTGAGACACATTTGGCAGTAGTTTCCACGCTGCCAAATAGTCTACTAAGGGAACCAGTCTCTCGAGACTGGCCTCTGGTTTACTTAGAGCTGCTAGCTCGGTGCCCTGAAGCGGAGGACCAGCAGGAGATGGCTGAAACAGCTGCTCTAGAGACCCCTGAAGGGCTGGCGAGCCTCTCAGCTCCGCTACGTTTCCGGGTAGAAGTAAATGAGAGCAGCGCTCGCTGGAGAGCACTGCTCCCTGGAACTCTGGCAAGGTTGGCAGACTGATCTCCTGAGGGCACTGAGGAGAGGTGGGCACCATGTAATGCGGTTTACCCCGCTCTTCCCCAGAGGGGCCTGCCCTCATAAGCCCTGGGCCATGCACATCAGGGCTTCATGGTCGAGGACTTCTTAGCCTGAAGGACAGTCCACAGATCCGGCTTAGACTTCGAAGCCCCCGACCCAGAGCTTTTGCCACCTCTGTCCCGATGTGGGGGAGCACAAGTGGCAATGCTCTCTTTCTGTGCCTCCCTATATGAGGAGCTGGTACGCGGCGAGGACTAGAGATTGGTGAGGGTGGAACCGCTGGAACGCCGCCGCTTGTTTACGGGCCACCTGGTACCTGTCGACGACGGAGTTGACGACATCGCCGAACAGGCCAGAAGGCACATGCGGGGCGTCCATGAGGAAGACCCTGTCCTTCTCTTTCGTGTCAGACAGGGTCAACCAGAGAAGTCTCTCCACCGCCACCAGCGCTGCCATAGACTTGCCGATGGCACGGGCGGTCTCTTTGGTAGCGCTTAGAGACAAATCAGCGGTTCTACGGAGCTCTGTGATGTCATCAGGTCTGAGCTCCTCTCCCTCATCTAGCTCTATTAGCAGGTCGGCTTGGTATGCCTGCAACACCGCCATGACCCGCAGCCATGTACCCCTTGGCCACCAGTGCTGATGTTGTGCGCAAGGTCGGAGCCTCATATTGGGGCGATTGAGGGTGTGAATCCTCATCGACGCTCACCACTTCAGCCTTTTCGGAGGAAGACAGCTGAAGCATCAAGCCGCGTCCCCGAGGGGAATAAACTGCAGAGCGGGCATCCAATCCCTGAGAGCGCCCGCTGGATCTAGCGGGTGAGGAAGAAGATAGGGACTCGCCCGTTTTCATTCCCTCCACCAAATTAATTTGCGAACTTCACGAGTGCAGCTACCGCTCTGCCTCGGCCGACTCTGCGTGACATGCTCCCAAGCAGACCACACACTGTGTATCCCCAGCAGTGATGTAGCGTTGGAGGGAGGAACACACAGCCTGTAGCACGAACTCCTCTCGCCCAGATGCTTTGTCTTAGAAGAACTCTTAGACATTATGGAGCTTATTAATGTGTGGGACAGACAACACCAAATAAGACTCACAACAAATAGCGACAGACACACACACAGAGTGCTTGCTGAATGACAGAAAGCTGACGCCGGTTCCACCGCACGTGCTTTTAAGCTTCCTGGTTGATTACATCACCCGCACGTGACGTCTCGCCCATCCATTGGACAGATTACACATGTGGTTCAGAGTGCGGTCACGCTGGAGGAATTCCCAAAGCGTTTCGACGCAGCTTGAGTTCCTGAAGGGGAAATAAGATTTTGAAATTGTCTTGGGTTGACAATTGTTTGACAGTATATGCCAAAATATATCCACAAACAGATAAAAATAATCGGTAAATGCTGGTTAAAAACTCGACTAGATATGAAAACAGTTGTGGTTCACAATGTTTGGCAGAAGATAACAGCTGTGTGCACTGGAACAACACTTTCACCCGCACATAGGAAGTGGTCTTCTATAAAATCACTGCAGCTGGGGTTGATTTTGTTTTCCTTCAAAGAAGGTTTTAGTTTGAGTTAGTGTGTGACAGAACGAATGCAGAAAATGACGGCGAACTGTTTATCAGCATAATAGGTGGTTTATTTTTGTAATGAAAGAATGCAAATGCCAGAAGAAGGAGGTGGGGTTGAAGATTTACTGTGACAAGCAGAGGCACAGCAGCCCACTCAGCCAATCAAACGATGAATTGTGGATTGCTGGACGTATTTCACATTCCTTTCAGAAATAAAAACATTTTAGATAAACAGAGGTAACGTCACAGGCATGTATGGGATTGCCAGTCTCATGTCATTTTACAGACATGTTGTGGAACAGATGATATTGGAAAATGTCAGAGCGTTTGCTCAGTTGAGCACCTTACTTTGGCGAGTCATGAGTTATGGCATTCTTTCAGTGAGTTCATTGTTTTTCCAGATCCATTTAAACCCTTCATCATCTTCTCCAACCGTCATGAGATCCGACGAATTGATCTTCACAAAGGAGAGTTCAGTGTGTTAGTGCCAGGCCTGAGGAACACCATCGCACTCGACTTCCACCTCAACGAGAGCTCGCTCTACTGGACTGATGTTGTCGAGGACAAAATTTACCGTGGAAAGCTGTCAGAGAATGGTGGTAAATTATATGTACAGCATATAAGTATTCTGGTATTTTAAAATTATGAATCTCAGGAGTTTTAATCCCTCCAAAATGAATTCAGACAATAAACACATAAATATCCATAATATGGACCTTTTCAATTTACTAATATGGTAAAAAAAGTTCCCCTACATGTTTTCTTTGTGTTTTCCTTTCTTTCCTTCATTTTTATTTCACACAGCAGCATTGACAAGTTTTGACGTGGTGATCCAGTATGGATTAGCTACTCCTGAGGGTCTGGCTGTAGACTGGATCGCTGGAAATATCTACTGGGTGGAGAGTAACCTAGATCAGATCGAAGTGGCCAAACTGGACGGGACCATGCGCACCACTCTACTAGCTGGAGATGTGGAGCATCCGCGGGCCATTGCCCTGGACCCCAGAGAGGGGTAATATGTCCATCATTATTAGTTCTGAAACTTGTATTGAGCCTCATCAGGAAAGTGTGTTTTGTAAACTGCGTTATTGTTGTATTGTTTATGTACTTGTAGGACGGTTCATAGATTCGGGAAGAAGGAGGCTCAACATAAACATAAACTTTAATTACAAACTCATAATAAACAAAACAGGTGGCAACGGTTGTCTCCCAGGCCTTGACCTCTCTTTCCTTTCGGAGCTCCTCCATGAAGCTCATTAGCACTTGCAGCGGTCACACTCTGTTTTTATTATGTATTTATTACCATTTTGAAATAGATCTCATTTTTAGGTTCTAATTTTCAGGTTTCATTTTGAATTTAATTTAGGTTTTTAAATTTGTTATGCGTTTGTCAAATTTAATATTATATATTTTATATATTTCTATATTATTCTGAATTTATATATTTCAGTAGGTACATTTAACTTCAGGTAGCCAAGCAATATTTTTAATCTTTATTTTTGTAGGTTTAAGTTTTCATCATTCATATTTAATTTTATTTCATGTTGAAATGAATAAACATTATTTAAAATTTTTATTTTATTTTTTTTAAAGTTTTTTTTTTGTTTTAGTTTACAATAACAACAATGTTGTAAGATGCCTGTGTAGGTGTGTACTGAACATCTTGACAATTGTTGTACTTTGATTTCTGAGACCTGTTATGATCTCACTGTATAGTCACTTTTTAATTTTGAATGTTTCATGTGCCCTTAAAGAAATAGTTCACCCAAGAATGAAAATTCAAAATTAAAATGGAAATAATTTACTCATCCTTATGTTGTTCCAAATACAAAACAAATTCTATAGAATGTTGATGTTCATGCTTTTCCAAACAGCAAAAGAATACAAGTGCTATAAAGAATGCTGGGACCAGAACACTTTTGACAGCAGCATTAAAAAAGCCCTCATCTGTCCTTTGATTCTGTAGAATCCTTTTCTGGACAGACTGGGATGCCACAATGCCCAGGATAGAGGCTGCATCCATGAGTGGACATGGCAGACGCACCATCCATAAGGAGACGGGCAGTGGAGGATGGCCCAACGGGCTGACTGTGGACTATCTGGAGCGCCGCATTCTATGGATAGATGCCAGGTAACCTTTGAAGACTCATAAACATACACACTGCAGCAAAATTCGACTGTTAATTAACCTTTTAGTACTTAATCCTGTTCTGTACACCTGCAATTCTGTAATTTGCAGCAGTAATTTACTGCATTCTACAACTGAATTGACTCCTGAAGAATGCAGGTAGTGACAACCACATTTGTAGAAATCCTATGTAGGTACATCTTGACTCTGTTGACAGACCTTGTTATAAGAAAACAGCAAATAAGAACAAGCCTATAGTAAACTTAAATCCGAACATAGTATCTTGGAAATAAGCCACATACCAGAATATCACAACCTGCACCTGCCTACTTTATTAACTCCATAAACTGGATTGCTTTATGTGCCGAGCCCAAAGACACTTAATAAACAACGTTTGTAATAAGTGATAGTGCTCGACTGATATTGTTTTTTTGACAGCTGATGACAATGCCAATATCTTAGAGAGCAGGGTGCCCAATGGCCGATATAAAGCCGATAAAGCCGAAGTATAATAAGTATATATATTTTTTATTTTAATTGGGGTTTATAATTAGTATATAACGTATAATTTGTATTTATTTTAATTAATGTTTGAGAAATTTGAAATAATTTGAAAATTAATTATATTAAAAATAAATGCGTAAAATAAACATACTTATGACAACTTCCTGATTCTGTAATCCTATTACAGTATTTTTCACAAATAAAGAAATATTTAATATATAAATAATAATAATATTTAATATATAAATAAAAACAAAGTAATCACCATAACCAACAGGGCACTCTGGGAATCTGTGAAGTTTGTGTGCATTGGGAATCATAATTATTCAACTAAAGCCAAGGTAACACTCATTTTACATCCAGCACACGGTAAAAATGACACTAATATGACAGCGGGCAAATGGATAAAGCGCAGCATAATTTGAAATCCCGAGTTTAAAGTTTGTCGAATGCAAAATGTATTTAAAAATACTTATGTAAAATATATTCTTATTATTCCAAGCATATTTTATAATGTATAATCCTATTTATTATTTGATTATTTAAATCTCCTGTTTAAAAATAGGAAAATACGCCCTATAGTTGTATATAATTATACGCGATATATATACGTTTATAATAGACATTTTAAAATTATATTGCATACCTGCTGCTGCCATAATAAAGACCCATTTCGAATGTTTACATGCTTTTCTTCTCTTTCTGCACTCACTCCTGTGGTGGAGCAGTTATGAAGTATTATTCTTTTAAATACTTTCCAGCATTTCAGAAATAAATATGTATGCAAATTAGACCGAAGTACAACAGTTACCGTACAGTGTTCGGGAGTGTTCAAAAAGGGTTCAAACGCTGAATTGTGAATCGATTTCTTCTCCTAAACTCAGAGAGGTGGATTCAGACGGCAATTAAATTACCACACAACCTTGGTGTTTGTCAAAAAAAACAGTAGGTCATTTGGCCAGGGATTTTTACAGGGGTGGTGAGAGAAAAACACAGATGTTCTGGATTCGGACGGCAATTAAATCACCAACTACCCCCTGTATATGGTGAAAATCACTTACGTCCCCCTGACAAACAATTACCGTCCGAATCGGACTTAAGTCTGTAAGGTCTGTGGAATTAAATGTTTTAGACATTTAAGTGATATAAATATGCATTTGCTGAAAACTGACGGTAAACTAAAAAGTATTATAATGCGTGCCTTTCTATTACTAATAATAAAAAAGCAATCATTATAATACTGTTTTGTATACCTTTTAATTCATTTGTCCAACAGTTCTACAACAAAAAATAAAGAGGGAGAACGTGAGCGCTATGTGCACAGGCGCTGCTGTTCTCAGCGCCATCAAAATAAATGTCCCAAACATATCGGTCAAACAGAAAAACTTATCGGCTAATGCCGATATTAGAAAAATGCCAGATAACGGCCATGGCGATATATCGGTCAACCACTAATATGTGGACAAGGCAACATTTCTAGAGCATGCTCTGCAAAGTAGCCTTTCAAAAATAAACAAATATTGACAGCTCTGTCGAAAGTGGTTTCATTAAAATCACCAAACATGATGAGTCTTTGGTCGCTGTAATATTACTTTGGTCAAAAATAGCAAATTCCAAATGCGTGAGATGGAAAATCTATGCTTAGATTACAATGGTGTAAGTCTTCACAATTTCGAAAGTGACTTCTATTCTGTATACAAACAAAACTGTAATTTAGGGGTGTCACTCCTGTATTTAAATGCGGTTGTCACTTCTGAAACCTTACAGTGTGTACAAGGTCAACGTGGTGTATTGACAAGCTCCTGGTTCAATGGAAGTTGGTCCTAGAACAAACCAAACAGTTCCCTGATCCAATGCCAATCCCTAAGCCAATGGTGTTCAGTCCCACTCCTGGATGGCCACTGACCTGCAGAGTTTAGCTCCACCACACCTTTCTGGAAGTTTCTAGTGATCCTGTCGACCTTGAATAGTTGGTTCAGGCTTGCTGGAAATGGACATTCCAGCAGCAGGATTGGAATTTAAAGTTTTGTAAATTTGGTAGCTAAAATCTACCTAATATCATAGAGTCATTTCATTTTGTGCTTCCTATCAGAAATTAATGACCATAGAAATGAATTATGTATGTCTTCTGTCTCAGATCTGATGCAATCTATTCAGCCAAGTATGATGGGTCGGGACTGATCGAGGTGCTCAGAGGACATGAGTATCTCTCGCATCCGTTCGCTGTGACGATGTATGGCGGAGAGGTTTACTGGACAGACTGGCGCACAAACACACTGGCCAAGGCCAACAAATGGACAGGAAACAATGTCACTGTGGTTCAGAGAACAAACACACAACCTTTTGATCTGCAGGTGTACCACCCATCTAGACAACCGCAAGGTAATCTTCAAGCTTCATTTCAAGTTTCTTTGATAGCGATATTACTAATGGCTATTTCACACGGCAAAGGAAAACAGTGGTATATATCAAAGTTATAACCATCTAATACCATCAATGTACAGTACCACCACAGGATCTTTTCATAAAGAGTAACTGATTCAAAACGCTTCATTCTAATGGATTCAAAAAGCAGGATTTTCCCCAAACCAGTTAAATGCATAACTTGCCTCATAACCAATTCTGAAGATTACATTGGTAATGTCAATCACAGTGCTGAATGTCTACATAAAACTGAAACAAATATGAACTCCTATGCTTAATGGTGCAGCTCTAATGTAAATACTACAAAATGTTTTGCGAGGATATTGTCACGTTCTCGCGAGACCAGTCGGACGAGATCTCACAAGATCCGATGTGTCTCACGAGATCTTGTCATATCCCTATTAAATAGCCATTTCCTTGTTCCTCGTTTCCGTGTTGACCCATTCCGTGTTCCCTAGTTTACCTGTGTTTTTGATCTTTGGACTGTTTCCTTGTTCAAGTTCAAGTTGAGCTTTATTGTCATGTGGGGATGTACAGTGGAAATGAAATGTCGTGCCTCGCAGGACCACGGTGCTACATAAATACAGACATACAACAATGAAGTAAAAAAACACTATAAACCTATACACCTATACACTGTAAACCTATACACAACCAACCTACTGACAGATTTGAACTATAAGTATACTATATATAAATATTTATTTATATATATATACAGGTCCTTTTAAAAAAATTTGCATATTGTGATAAAGTTCATTATTTTCTGTAATGTACTGATAAACATTAGACTTTCATATATTTTAGATTCATTACAACACAACTGAAGTAGTTCAAGCCTTTTATTGTTTTAATATTGATGATTTTGGCATACAGCTCATGAAAACCCAAAATTCCTATCTCAAAAAATTAGCATATTTCATCCGACCAATAAAAGAAAAGTGTTTTTAATACAAAAAAAGTCAACCTTCAAATAATTATGTTTAGTTATGCACTCAATACTTGGTCGGGAATCCTTTTGCAGAAATGACTGCTTCAATGCGGCGTGGCATGGAGGCAATCAGCCTGTGGCACTGCTGAGGTGTTATGGAGGCCCAGGATGCTTCGATAGCGGCCTTAAGCTCATCCAGAGTGTTGGGTCTTGCGTCTCTCAACTTTCTCTTCACAATATCCCACAGATTCTCTATGGGGTTCAGGTCAGGAGAGTTGGCAGGCCAATTGAGCACAGTAATACCATGGTCAGTAAACCATTTACCAGTGGTTTTGGCACTGTGAGCAGGTGCCAGGTCGTGCTGAAAAAGGAAATCTTCATCTCCATAAAGCTTTCAGCAGATGGAAGCATGAAGTGCTCCAAAATCTCCTGATAGCTAGCTGCATTGACCCTGCCCTTGATAAAACACAGTGGACCAACACCAGCATCACTGACTGTGGGTACTTGACACTGGACTTCAGGCATTTTGGCATTTTCCTCTCCCCAGTCTTCCTCCAGACTCTGGCACCTTGATTTCCGAATGACATGCAAAATTTGCTTTCATCCGAAAAAAGTACTTTGGACCACTGAGCAACAGTCCAGTGCTGCTTCTCTGTAGCCCAGGTCAGGCGCTTCTGCCGCTGTTTCTGGTTCAAAAGTGGCTTGACCTGGGGAATGCGGCACCTGTAGCCCATTTCCTGCACACGCCTGTACACGGTGGCTCTGGATGTTTCTACTCCAGACTCAGTCCACTGCTTCCGCAGGTCCCCCAAGGTCTGGAATCGGTCCTTCTCCACAATCTTCCTCAGGGTCCGGTCACCTCTTCTCGTTGTGCTGCGTTTTCTGCCACACTTTTTCCTTCCCACAGACTTCCCACTGAGGTGCCTTGATAAAGCACTCTGGGAACAGCCTATTCGTTCAGAAATTTCTTTATGTGTCTTACCCTCTTGCTTGAGGGTGTCAATGATGGCCTTCTGGACAGCAGTCAGGTCGGCAGTCTTACCCATGATTGCGGTTTTGAGTAATGAACCAGGCTGGGAGTTTTTAAAAGCCTCAGGAATCTTTTGCAGGTGTTTAGAGTTAATTAGTTGATTCAGATGATTAGGTTAATAGCTCGTTTAGAGAACCTTTTCATGATATGCTAATTTTTTGAGATAGGAATTTTGGGTTTTCATGAGCTGTATGCCAAAATCATCAATATTAAAACAATAAAAGGCTTGAACTACTTCAGTTGTGTTGTAATGAATCTAAAATATATGAAAGTCTAATGTTTATCAGTACATTACAGAAAATAATGAACTTTATCACAATATGCTAATGTTTTGAAAAGGACCTGTATATATTTACCCTATACAAACTAAAATGAAATAAAAGATAAAAAATACAAACTATACGAATGCTTCACATAAATACTGTACATGTGCAAAGAGATACATTTTGAGTGAAGCAGCTGGTTGGGAAACAGTGCAGGATGATTTGTAGTGCATGAGCATGTAAACATACATATTTTGCTGAGTCTTTTGTGGGATTGTGTACACGCATCAGTGTGTGTACACAAGTGTCTAGTGCACATAGAGGAGAGTGTTACTACAAGTGGTTTGTACAGGCCCACTCACCTGTGTGTAGCACACTTCGAATTGCACAAAAAAGTTCCATACAGTTTTTTTTTTTTTTGGTGTGGTAAGTTTTGGGGTGGGGGGGTGGTCCATGTTTCAGGAGGTAGGGGTTTGCATGGGGTTTCAGAAGTGGGCGGGGGGGGTTTGAGTTCAGGGCTCTCACAGCCTGGGGGAAAAAGCTGTTGAGCAGTCTGGCAGAGCGGTCTCTGATGCTCCGGTACCATCTTCCTGATGGTAGGAGCTGGAAGAGACTGTGGGAGGGATGGGTGGAGTCCTCCAGGATGCTGTTGGTTTTTGCTGGAGCATTTTGATTGATTGCTGCCTGCCCTGACCATTGCCTGTATATTGGATTACTCTTTTGCCTCTGCCTTGGATTATATTGTTTGCTGGTGCTCGACCTTGCATGTTTGACCACGTTTGTTCATAATGCCTTGCATTTGGATCCCCAACTCCATTGCCACGACTCCCCACGTTTCAGTAGCTCAAAGTGACACTCCATCTTGAACACTGTGGTATCTGGAATCAATTTTGGGGTGTTTCAAATGAAAACTGATCAAATGAATCACTAGAAACTTCTTCAGCGTTACATGTATACTTCATGAATAAGGATCCCAGAATGCATTACCATGAGCTCAATTCTCAAAAAGTTAATTAAAAAATAATTCATAAAAAATGCAAAAATTTTCCCAATATGCATGTTCAATGTATCTTTTGCAGTTAAGATATCTGCTGTTAGCTTAGAAATCTGCCTGTTAACTTCACAAACCAGTAAAGCTCAAACCTGACCCCACAGCCTAATTCATGGCTCAATCCTGCTGTCAACAATAGTTTAGACTTCATGTATTCTGTTTCACATCACGAGGTGTCAGTGGAGCCTGAGAAGCACGTTTTGTCGCTGCCCATATTGATGAATCAGAGGGTCGGCCATATGAATGCTATCATTCACTGATATGGGCGGCGACAAAACATGCGCTGCTCACGCTCCACTGAAACGATGTGAAACAGGTGTTAAAGACATTCAAATCTGCATTCATGCTACTGCTGATCCAGAAGTTGATTTCAAAATACACCTACATTTTTTGCATTTTGTGTTTTTCAGTTGAATAAAAGACTATTTTCCCCTATATATTTCATCATTGAGGATTTTCTTTTTTTTAAGTCAAAAATCTCATCTCGTCTCATTCTCGTGAACCCAGTCTCGTGTCTCGTCTCATGGGATAAGTGTCTCGTCACACCCCTACTATTCAATAATCAGCACTCTAGAGTGAGTAGTTGTGTTCCACTTCATGCAGCACTGCGCAGATCTATCGGTGAGAGCAGCTGCTTGCAGTTGGGGGCGGAATTGAAAGTGGAGACGTGAAGTCGGACACTTTCTGCTCCCGGTAATGATGCTCTCGCAGTGTTTGCATACTCTATCACAGATGAAGTGAATAACATGCAATATTTGTCAAATGCACAGATACTTCAAAAACGTTTTCATGAGCAACAGAAACACTTTTTATACTGCTTAATACAGCGCCATCTGTTCAAGAATAAAGTTCAACATAAACATATACTATTTAGATACCAATAAAGTGGGGGTATATTTGCTTTTGTCAGTGTTTTTTTTTTATTAAATGTGACTCAATATAACATTGTGACTACGGTAAAAAAAGCTTTTACTGTTCTACAAACAGATTTGTGAACAGTATTGGAATAGAAGATGTTAGAAACACACGTCATTGTTGTCATGTGGTGAGTTTGGCCAATCGTGAAACTGCTGTGTCATCATCAGCACTCCTGCAGTCACTCTGAAAAAGCTGCGCCAGCTGAGTCAGCCGGTTGCTCTCGAAATGCTATCGCGGTGCTTTGATGCCACACGTGACAGTGACGTGGCGTCGGCACCTGTTGAAGTCGGACAAAATTTCGAACCGGCATGCACTGCTTCAAGTCAGCCGCCAATCAGTTTGCGCAGTGCTTTTATAGTAGACCAAGAGAACATATGACAAAACTAACCAATGAGAACAAGACACATGCAACCAAGGAACCAATCAAAACATAACACACAGACAAGGGTAGCACATGACAAGATCACAAGAGGGGCAAGGAACACATGGGAAATGGAGTCCAGAGTACAGGAGCAAACGTCTGAGGTGGAGTGCCCCCCGGTGAGAGTCCAGGGCATGGTGATCGTGACAGCTACAGCCTTGTTGTCTGGACATCATAGATCATTTCATTTTTTGTTTTCATTTCATTTCAATCTCAATTTTATTGTTGAGTACATTTTTAATTGTTTATTAACTGTTGAGTAAACTTTAATTTTGTGAAAGATCACAGGTCAAATTGAGGGAGGAGCCAGTCTGCTTGATGGACACATGTGTTGATGGTGTTTGGCGCTTAATAAAGCAGCATGTAAATAAACTTGTCATGATAGTTTAGCTCAGTGACTTCATCTTATATAGGCAGACATCTGTTTATTCATGTCTGACAGGAGCAAACACATGGGATGAATTGGTTTGGACATGCTTTCAGAAGTTCCGCTATCTGCTCTGAATCCATAACCTTTGGATTTCTTATTCTTACTTACTTTTTCATCATACTTCCTACCCTTTTAAACAGCATAGATATAGATCATGACTCATTCAAATAAGCGCAAATGCCGATAACCTCAAAATCTGCATTAGTCTATCATTGGTTCCTGTCTCAGCTGGTTTGGTTTTTTGGTGGCGGCAATAAATTTGAAGGTGGTAATGACACAATAAAGCTCAATACTTCACTGCCTCTCATCTCTCTCCAGCTCCGAATCCATGTGCTGCTAACGGTGGTTTGGGCCCATGTTCTCACCTGTGCTTGATCAACTACAACCAGACGTTCTCCTGTGCCTGCCCACACCTCATGAGACTGAGTGAGGACAACCACACCTGCTACGGTATGAACTAGAGCTCACCTTCAGATTTATTCTTGACAGAATCTGTGTTATTTGACCTCTTACTTTCTTTTTATGGGCTTCCTGATAGAGTCCTGCATGAATTAAAACTAGCAGTGATAATGTTAATTAAAACTAAAACTATTAAAAATGTTTTGAGCTATGTATTATTACTATGAATTAGGCTACTGATACTACTACTACTACCATCTTGTGTCCTGCAATAAACAATTACTCTACTCTCTTTTATGAGATGAAGAGGGGAAAAAGAAAGTAGGCCAAATATATCAGCCAAAAAAAAATAATACATTGGCCATCAATCGCTAGAAAAATCCATATCGGTCGACCTCTATTGCTGACACTTAAATTAGTTGTTTTGCTAATTTTGCACTTGATATTAATGTATTTTGAATGCAAAGGGCACTTATTGTTGATTTGTTATGTATGTTTATTAAAAACAAGTTTTGTAATAACCAATTGTGCCGGTCCAGACCTTTGACACAGATGAAAATTCAGATTTGGACCTTTGAATGTAGACTTTGAGAACCCATGCGCTAAAGCATTCAGAAGATATAGCATCGTGTCCAATTTTGCGTGAATTTTGTTAAATTCGTTTTGGTCTAATGTAAAACTTTTGATAACTTTTTGCCAGCATTGTCTGAAGATGATCTGAGCCAATTTTGGTGAAAAAAGTAAAAAAAGAAAAATTACGAAAAATGTTGACCTGTAGAAATTTAAATTTTGTTATGCATTCGGCTTGGCATGAGCCAAGGAATCAGAGAGAAAAACAAAACAGAATTTTGCATCTAGACCTTACAGGTCAAAACTCAGTAGCAGAAATATGAGTCCAACAAGTGCTTCTATGGGCTGCCATAGACTTCCAGAACGGAAGAGGAAAGAAGATGAAAACTAATGGAAACAATAGGTGCCTGTGCTTGGCCTCTAAAAGATTTATTAAAAACTGAAACTTAAACAAAAATTAAAAATAGCAAAAATAAAATAAGTTTAAAGTACTAAATTACTAAAACAGAAACTAAAATCAAATAAATAGAAACTACAATAAAATTATAAAAAAGCCATATTAACCACATAACAAAAGTACAAAAAAAACAAGTTAGAATTAATCATATCAAAATGAAAACTGAAATTATAGAAATAAAAGCTATTTCAAAATATTAAATGAATAAAAAAAAACTATTATAGTAGTATATAAATAACACTAAAATAATGATAATCAAACTGTGATATAGTCCACATGAACACAACCACGAAGGGCAAAACAAGAACCTCCAAGCAACCCTGACCAAAAATATCAAGGACTCACAAACCATGACTGAAACACAAGAGCTTACAGTAAATCCTCAGAGAAATCAGGGATAATTAACTACAGGCGTGGGTTAATGATGACAACCATAGAAACTAACCAAAAAACAGAAACCAAACACAGGAAGCAAGAACAAAGATAATGGAAACTGACAATACATTTCAACATAAAAGCCCTTACAAAACAACAGACACAACCCCAGGATCATTACAATATGCATTGGATCAAATTTCTCATCGAGCTTTGCTTCAAAATGCCTGCAATTTCTATTAACAGAAAATGTAATGTAATTTTCACCCAGGACAGTATTTGTTTTTCTTACAGTGCAGAGTGCTTTAACGATTCTAGGCACACAAATATATTAGCCTTTCTTATAATTAATAGATGTATTTTCCCCAGAAGTTGTTTCAGTTTGACATTCCCAGTCAATGGATCTTCATAGCCTGCTGACATTTCAATTCTTTACCACGGGGGAATCGTTTTTCACAGTGAGCTTACGTCCGGTTCGATTTGTCTCCTTTTTGGCCCCAATCATGATGGGTGTCTCTGTGTCTCTTCCAGAGTCGCGTCAGTTCCTGCTGTACGCCCGTCAGATTGAGATCAGAGGAGTGGACATCTATAATCCATACTACAACTACATCATCTCCTTCACCGTCCCTGACATCGACAACGTGACGGTTGTGGATTACGACGCTCTGGAGAAGCGCATCTATTGGTCAGATGTTCGGACTCAGACCATCAAGAGAGCCTTCATCAACGGCACAGGAATAGAGACGGTGGTGTCTGCAGGTACAGCGTTCATTCAGCAGCACAACTGTTTTCAACACTGATAATAATCAGAAATGTTTCTTGAGCAGCAAATCATCATATTATTATGATTTCTGAAGGATCATGTGACACTGAAGACTGGAGTAATGATGCTGAAAATACAACTTTGATCACAGGAATAAATTACAGTTTACAATATATTCACATTGAAAAAATTTTTTTTATTGTAATAATATTTCACAATATTACAGTTTGTATTGTGTTTTTTTTAATCAAATTGCCTCGATGAGCAGAATAGACATTCGAATACTAAAAAAATATCTTATTAAATATTAAGAAATCGTACTTTTGAGGAGTTCAGGTTTCAAATTTTAATTTCAAAGCAGATACTGGATGTGATCGATTGTTATCACAATACAAATGTAATTGTGACTAGTTCTTCTGTGGGATTAAAAGCATAATTGGCATCATATAGAATATCCCCAGTTTGTTCAGTTGAGAGGAAAATATTATGCATTTTGTAATCTGTATGATTTTCTTTCTTCTGTGGATCACAAAAAGTATATGTTCTGAAGAATGTCTTAGTGTTTTTTGTTAATACAGTGTCAGCCAGTGTTGTGTTGGACCCCACTGAATTCCATTATATGGACAAAAATTGTTGAACTACTATTTAAAATATCATCTTTTGTGTTTCTCAGAATTCTGTCATTCTGTCAACTATGATTTCTAAGATTTTCGCAAAAAAAAAAAAAAAAAACGTTGACGAGTGCAAATAAATGATGACAGAATTTCAGTTTTTGGTGAACTAGCCCATTGAGTTCAATCCCATAATTTAAGCAAGGCTTTAGAATATCAGGATGTTGTTGTCTAAATCTTATGTTATTGTGTGTATGAGAATCTCAGTCATTGTTTACAGTGCAGAAATGCTTTCGTGTTTACAGTCAAGTGTGTTTTTAGAGAGTGCTCTTTAAGTAAAATTAGCACAGCCCTCAAAACCAAATTACAGACATGTTGGGTTTTATGATGAAATAATGACTCACACTTTAGCATCCGTCTTTCTCTTCATCCAGATGTGTATCCCTGTGGAAATGCACTGAATGTTTAGATTTCTTTGTCTGTCATCTGATTATGTTGATTCAAAGAATTAATATCTGGAAATGGTTATTTTGTGTGTCTTGCATGTGATCAGATATTCCCAACGCACATGGTCTGGCGGTGGACTGGGTGTCACGGAATCTCTTCTGGACCAGCTATGACGGCAATAAGAAACAGATCAACGTCGCCAGACTGGATGGCTCCTTCAAGAACGCTGTTATTCAGGGCCTAGACAAACCCCACTGCCTCGTGCTGCATCCCATACTGGGGTGAGTCCACTCGTACCACAAACACTAGTGACATTTACCCCAGAACGCTAACACAACAACACAGCTGACTTCCTAAAGGCAGAAAAAAGAAGATGCAAAACAGGATGCAACCACATGCACTCTGGTTTTCTCATGTTTTACTGGAACACAAATTGACAGAGTACAGGCTTTAGGAACGTTTCCATTTGATTTGTTTGTTTTTTGCATGAAAAAGAGAAACAAATATGTATGTCTAGCAAAAAGACAATAGACACCTGATGTGTTCACTTAAATAATTCATTTAAAATGATTTGTTCACTGAGCCATTTGTAGTAGAAACAGCACTGCAGTTCATTCAGTTTGAAGCACTCAGCACATGCTGCTTAAATCATTAAATCATGATTTAATAATCACACAAGGCCATATTGTGATTTGAATTGTATTCTGGTTAATTAAGATGAATGTTTGGTGAAAGGATATAACCTGCTTAACATTCTTCTTTTCTTAACTGTTTCATGTCCAGGAAACTGTACTGGACTGATGGAAATAACATCAGCATGGCCAACACTGACGGCACGAACCATACCGTGATCTTCACCAATCAGAAAGGACCAGTGGGTGAGTGACAGCTGAGACAGAAGAGACTGTCCTGTGGGACATTTCCCTCTGGTGTTCATTAAGGCCCAAAAAGCTTATTACAGGATTGTACTGTGTTGTATAACTAATCAGATGGATACATTACTTATGGGGATAGATAATATCCCCATAAGTAATACATAGAATATTAAAAACAATGAACATTTTTAAAACATTAACATTTTTAGTATTCCTAAATTAATACATTTAATGTATGTAAATATAAAATTATAACTTTACATTCTTAAATTAAATAAATAAATATATTTTATTTCATGTATAAATCATGTTGGGGCATTGCCTGATTGGGCAAGCAGACTGAATCGCTACCGTTGAGCCCTGTAGTTAATTAGTCAAGGAAGATAAAACACACACAAAAGCTGAGGTCATTTTAAAAAGTACTAGTTGTCACAATCACCTTGTCACCACTTCCCTACATTTCCCAGCACCCTTCCTGACTCCCCCCTGCTTCAGTCACCTCATCACCTCAGCCGAGTCTGCACAACACACCTGATGATTGTGTGGCCTCCGGATACCTATGCCACAGAGGTCGATCAAATCTCCTGTTCTCCTAGTTCCTTCGTCACAGCCACGGAGGTTGATCTTAACTCCTGTATTCCCTGTGCTCCTAGCTAGGGGGGATTTATCTATAAATACAGGTGGCCTGCTGCCTCCAGCACCACCTTGGTCTCCATGGCCCACCCTCCCTGGTTGGATTCTGGGTCAAGATTCAAGATTCTAGATTTTTATTTGTCACATACACAATTATACAGAGTATAACCAGCAGTGAAGTGTGAGTCAGGTCCGCTCCAAGGACAGTGAATACAAAAAAAACATAAATATTAAGAAAAAGAAAAGTAGAAAAAAATAAAAGAATAAAACAAAATAAAAGATAAAAAATATCATGCCTTTCGTGACGACGATCACCTGTCGTCACCTCTGCACTACATTTCCCAGCACATTCCCTGGCTCTCACCTGCACACACTTGATAATGACTGTCACCTGCCTTCAATCACCTCATCACCTCATATATATGTCTGCACCACACACTCAAATATTGTCTGGTCTATGACTAGAGCCCTATTCGGATGGGACTAGTTTTCCAGGGGATCGTTAGAGAAATTTGTTTCACAGACAAACTTTGTGATCTTAATCCCATCCGAATCTGCCACTTCAGTGTTTTCTCTCAAAATCTTTGTAATAATTCCAGAGCAAATTACCTACTGTTTTCCGGCAAACTCAGTGGTCCGCTGAGAAAACGAATCCCGTCCGAATGCGAATGTCTGTGATTGGCGAAAATATTTTTTTTCACAACGCGTTTCCTTGTGTGTTTTGGCCAGTGTGAATTACTTGTGAATTAATTTTTTATATGTTTGCCTCCCGGCAAAGGAATACAAGATAAATAAATAAATAAAAATCAAGAGCCAGATCACATAAACTGTTAAGACTGGCTACTGTAATCAGGGTCGGACTTAACCAATAAGTGAGGTAAGCACCTGCTTAGGGCCCGGGGAATCAGGGGGCTGTCAGCCCTCTCTACGTAAAAATCATTCAAATCATGTAAAGTGAATGTCATACAGTCTCTTGCTCGAGACTTAAAAAACGTGTTGAAAGCGTACCGAGCCACGGAAGAGATACTCTACTAATACTCTAATGACTGCTAGTTGACATGTAGATGCAAGCTGTTGGTCTGTGTCTGTGCTGCAGGTCTGTCCATAGACTATGACACAGAGCGCCTGTACTGGATCAGCTCAGGAAACAGCACCATTAACCGCTGTAAACTGGACGGATCAGGACTGGAGATGTTAGACGCGGTCAAAGGCAAACTGAACAAAGCCTCTGCGCTGGCTATCATGGGTAAATATTGCACTGATCGTTTCATTGGCTCTCTTTTTTGAAATACTAATGTTTTGACTGATGTTGTGTAGGGGATAAGCTGTGGTGGGCAGATCAGGGCACGGATGAGATCGGCACCTGTGATAAGAGTGATGGAGCAGACTGGAAGGTCTTGAGAAACAGCACATCTCCCATGATGCACATGAAGATCTACAATGAGACCGTGCAGACAGGTTAAATAATCAAGTGCATGCAGTGTCTAAAGAATTAATCAGTTGACAGACAAAAAAAACCTGTGCTGAGTGCAAATTGCAATTTTCAGGCTAGTTCCTTGCGCCTACATTGAGCCTCATTAGCACTGAAAAAAAGGATTGTTTGTGCTGAAAATAATGACCTTGACTTAATTTAAAGCGATAGTTCACACAAAAATTTAATTTGCCGAATATGTACTCACTTTCAAGCCATCCAAGATGCAGATGAGTTTGTTTCTTCATCTGAACAGATTTCAGATCTCTTACTCACCAGTGGATGCTCTGTAGTTAATGGGTGCCGTCAGAATGAGAGTCCAAACAGCTGATAAAAACATCACAATAATCCACAAGTAAACCACACCACTCCAGTCCATCAATGAACATCTTATGAAGCAAAAAGATGCATGTTTGTATGCAACAAATTCATCATTAAAGTGTTTTAACTTTGTCCATAATATTAATGCTTCCTCCAGTGAAAAGCTTCATCCCTTGTTGTCCTCTCACATCAACATCCACCCACATATTTGTTTAGATATGTTTTGAACAGATTTGGTTTGTAAACAGTGCTTGATCTGAGCAGCTGTCTCTCCTGATTCAGACCAGAGGACTTTTTCTCTGGAGAAAGCAATATTATGGATTGTGGACTCCAAAACAATGTCTTAAAAATGTTATAATGATGGATTTATTTCTTAAAAACATGCAGCGTTTCCCTTAATCAGATGTCAGTTGATAGACTGGAGTGGTGTGGATTACTTGTGGATTATTGTGATGTTTTTATCAGCACCCATTCACTACAGAGCATCCGTTGTTGAGACAGTGATGGAATGCTGCATTTCTCTCTTCATCTTGGATGGCCCGAGGGTTAGTACATTTTCAGAATATTTTCATTAACTATTCACATTACTTTACAGAGTTAGTGCAGATGACCTCTGGTTAAACTGAATTGTGGGTGGTTTGTTAGATGCAGCGCTTTTGTACTGAAATCCGTCCCCTAGGTAAACTGAGTCTGCTGGCCTTGACTATGTGTGTTGTTTCATCAGGTTCAAACATGTGCAGTAACAACAATGGTGACTGCTCTCAGCTCTGTCTGCCCACGTCTCCCACCACCCGCTCCTGCATGTGCACCGCGGGATACAGCCTGAGGAGCGGACAGCAGTCCTGTGAGGGTACGAACCTGACATTCACACACAATACACACCTGACATTCAGACTCTCAATTATGTGTGACTTCCTTTTGAGAAAATGACACGGAGGTACAATAGACCACAGTGTTTGCATTCCCTTCAGAGAACAGCTGGAAGCACCATACCAAACTTACAGAGGAGCAGAAAACAGCACAATAATATTAGAAGTATGCTTTAGGTGTTTCTATTTTTTTCTGCAACTCTCTATTTATTAGTTAAAGATTCTACAAAATGTGTTGCAGTCAACAACAACAAACAAGGTTTTAAATAATAGCTAATACATTAATTTAAAAACATATCACACAGTAAATTGTAACAGGATAAATGCATGGGTGTTGCTTTAACTATGGATGTTTTTACCTGACAAAACAGACCCATTTCTCTTGCTATCTTTATAGATGGCATTTTATGTATCTTAAGTACACATTATTAAACTTTCACACTTTTTATAATTTGTCAATTATTAACTTTTTTTTTTTTGACGAAGAAGAAATTCAGCAAGGACACATTAAATTGATCAAAAGTGATGAAGGCATATGTTATAAAGGATTTCAATTTAAAATAAATGCTGTTCTTTTGAACTTTCTATTCATCAAAGAAAAAAATAAAAGTATTACGGTTTACATAAAATATGCAGCATCAGTATATGCAAAATCAGTATATTAGAAAGATTTCTGAAGGATCATGTGACACTGAAGACTGAGTAATGATGCTGGAAATACAGCTTTGATTACAGGAATTAATTACAATTGAAAAAAGCTATTATATTATTTACATTATTACTGTTTTTACTGCAACTTTGGTGAGCAAACCTTCAAAACCTTGAACAACAATGCATATTAAGATTAGCTTTTTGGGGGAAAACAAGGATAAAACAATAAAATCTATACATAAAGGAATTTGAAAAGTATAAATTCATTAAGGCCTGTATTTGGAGAAGCAGCCTGAAGCGTGGTGATCGTTGTGTTGATTTCAGGTGTGGGCTCTTTCCTGCTGTACTCTGTTCATGAGGGCATTAGAGGAATCCCACTGGACCCCGCTGACAAATCCGATGCCCTTGTACCGGTTTCAGGAACATCGCTCGCCGTTGGGATTGATTTTCATGCCGGTGAGTCTCAACACTAATGATTTATAACCCCCATGTTTTCAGATGAACAAGAGTGGGATAATATGATCAGGTGTTAAATTGGGCTGGAAAAGTCTGAAACACATTACAAATAAGAATAAAGTATGTTTGTCTGTAAGTTTGTTTGTTCCAGTCTGGTTTTTGCTGTTGTAGTACGTATATTTTGGCAAAAAAAGCACCCTGTGTCTTATATATATTGTGATGTATGAAAAAAAATGTAAACACAGTTTACTTAATTTGTATCCTTGTGTATATTTTTTTCTTGCCTGTAGTTTTGCCTTTTAATTAATTGATTTATGTAGTTTTCTGGAAGCATTTTATTTTTTGGTTTGTTTGTGAATTTATTGATTACTTATTTTGAGTGAGTGAGTTCAGTAGCATATTGTGGCATATTAGGATATTTAAATAGGTATCAAGAATTGTACAAATGTACTGGTCCCTGATATCTACTGGGATTCTGATATTGGAAAAACTGCAGAGGCCTCAAAGGATGCTATGCAGCCAGATGATGAGTGTTTCATGTCATATCTGTTATTATATTGTGTGATTTAGCAGTGCTGCAGTAGCATCCAGCAACTATCTAACAGCCATGAGTTATTTTTAGGTTCTGGTGTCAATAAACAATGTATTATAAACATAAAAAAAAAATCCAGTAACTGTCTTTAATCTTTTTAATAATTCATACATGTGTTCTTTCTGTTGTCATGTAGATAATGACACCATCTATTGGGTTGACATGGGTTTGAGCACCATTAGCAGAGCTAAGAGAGATCAGACGTGGAGAGAGGACATCATCACTAACGGCATCGGCCGTGTGGAGGGCATCGCTGTCGACTGGATCGCCGGTGAGTCTCAAGCACAGACAGTTTTGCCACTTTCAGGTGCGTTTAGAGCTTTATTACAATACTGATGAGCAAAACCTTGTTCCTCTGTGTGCTGTAGGAAACATCTACTGGACGGACCAGGGCTTTGATGTGATTGAGGTTGCCAGATTGAATGGCTCGTTTCGATATGTGGTCATCTCCCAAGGACTGGACAAACCTCGGGCCATTGCTGTACATCCTGAGAAAGGGTGAGATCTGAGTAACTTCCTATCTGTTATTGTGTGTTTCTGCGGCATGAATGAAGAAGCGCTCTCCTCATGGCTGGTTGTGTGTGCAGGTATCTGTTTTGGACGGAGTGGGGACAGTATCCACGCATAGAAAGATCTCGTCTGGATGGATCTAACAGAGCTGTGCTGGTGAACGTCAGTATTAGCTGGCCCAATGGCATCTCCATTGACTATCAGGTGCGTAGGACACATTCTTGTGACACAACCCTGTGTCAATCCAATACTTTTAAACTCTAGTAAGCACTAGGGGCGTAACCATTCACTTGTTTATTGATGCATCGATTGCAAATTCTGACAATTCATTGATCTTGGAGCATGAATTGTAAATCGTGAATCACTTGCTTGAAGTTTGAAGGTTTTAAGACCATGTAGTCTATCAGACAGCAAAATGATAGATGTTACAAGAATAACAAAAGTAAAACAAGCTCATGGCCAGAAAAAGAAATCACGGGCCATGTGCAAAACAAGATGAACATGTGGATGAGCATCTCCAAAGCTGAGCCCAATGCGATATGCATCTCGATGCATAACCTGTGATACGATACATTTAAGATTCATATGAAGCAGCTACCGATGCGATGAGATACGATTCACCCCTATTATGATGCACTACGATCTAATTTCAATTCACCACAATGCGATATGATGCAATGGAAAAAAAAAAATTATGCTATACAATTCAGTATGGCACAGGGATGTGCCCGAATCCGAATACCATATTCGGAAAGGAAATCACTGTACTACTGAACCCCAATGCTAATATGTTACAAACGATGCATCGCGATATAAATGCCAACTTGTAACCGATACACGCTTTTTAAATTGATGCATTGCATCGCTAACTTTTATGCAAATACATAAAATACATGCGAATTGATGAACGTGCTCACAATGACATGGGCTGTTTCTTAAATATGCTGTAAGAAAGTTTTATTTTAACATGATGAGAACAATCAAGTACAAATTACATCACAAGGATGTTCTGAGAGTGTTGTTCTAAAGACATTTTCTCTAACCATTATGAGAACCTCAATGGTGTACAAATAACATAAAAAAAACGTTCTGAGAGTGTTGTTCTAAGACCGTTTTCTTTTAACATTACAAGAATGTAAATCAAGCGTAATAATGTTGTTAGAACATCCTATAAACATTATTTTAAGAATGTTATGTCCTAACGTTTAAATACCTATGAAACAATGTTAATGAAAGTTGTGGGAATGTTCCCTGTTAGATGGGAATTAGCACATTGCTACATGTTTTAGCACATTGCTAGCAGGTTTCTATCATGAATCAGCACAATGCTAACATGTTTTAGCATGTTTCTAGCATGATTTAACACTTGGTAGCTGGCTGCTGTTTGTTCTGTCTAGGTGGACAGCTTACTATAGTTTGAAAAAAGCTGATGACATATTTGCATATTACATGAATAAGTGTACTAGAAACTTCAAGCAGCTTTCTCTTATTAACTGACGACTTAATATAGATGCATACTAAACACAATAACACTGACTAAATTTGTGGTCATTGTCTGTGTGTCCCGTAGGAGAGTTTTCTGTACTGGTGTGACGCGCGCACGGATAAGATTGAGCGCATTAACCTGGAGACGGGCGAGAACAGAGAGGTGGTGCTTTCCAGCAACAACATGGACATGTTCTCCGTATCTGTGTTTGAGAGCTACATATACTGGAGCGACCGGTCAGTGCAAGCTTGTACACTTGAAACTGTTCCTCATCACCAACATGTTTAATCTACAGCACTGTTTAATACAACTTTATTTTATTTGCTATCCCTATTTAAAGAGCCTTTGAACTTTGTTCTATATTTGTAACTATACATTTGTAAATTGCACATCACAATTATTATTTTATTTATTTATTAAAAAAGAACATGTTATTTCTTTAGGACTCATGCAAATGGTTCAATAAAGCGTGGCAGTAAAGACAATGCAACCGATTCAGTAAGTCTGAGGACAGGCATCGGCGTCCAACTCAAAGACATCAAGGTCTTTAACAGAGCGCGACAACAAGGTGAGTGTTAAATGACTTTGTTCTTGCAAGAATGTGCTGTAAAACAACCTCTAATACAATATTAATTATGCAGAGAAATGCTTATATTTACCAATCTTTTAAGGCAATCATTTCTCATTTTCATGTTGTTTAGCTTGATGTACTAAAATAAATAAAATTAATACTTATATAAAAAATGAATAAATATATCTAGACAAATAACAAAATATTACAAAAACTTGAACCAAATTTAAAATGGAAAATACAAACATAAAAGCTCATTAAAAATAAAATAATAATAAAAATAAATAAATAGATAGATTTAAAAAAATCTATAAATAAAAACAAATGTGTCAAATGATCAATGATACTAAAATAGCACTGGTTTGTTTTATTTTTAAAATAGCGCTGGTAATGTTTTATTGTTTCTGTACTTCTCTGCTTCACTGCTTAATAGTATTTTGAAAACTTTATAATAATATATTTTAACATATACCATTATGGCCAAAAATATCGGCACCCTTGGTAAATATGATCAAAGAAGGCTGTGGAAATTAATCTGCATTGTTAATCCTTTTGATCTTTTATTTAACAAATTCACAAAAATCTAACCTTTCATTGGATAATAAGAATTTAAAATGGGGGGGGGGGGGGATATCATTATGAAATAAATGTTTTACTCAAATACACGTTGGAAACAATTATTGGCACCCCTAGAAATTCTTATGAGTAAAATATCTCTGAAGTATATTCCCATTCATATTCACAATTTTGAGCACTCTAGGGTGATTATGAACATGAAATTATCCAGCCATGGCTTCCTGTTTCACAGAAATATAAATAGGAGGGAAAACAAAGCCCAAATTCCCTTAATCATCCATCACAATGAGAAAAACCAAAGAATATATTTCTGATGTGCAGCAAAAGATAATTGAGCTTCACAAATTAGTGAAGTGGCTTTAAGAAAAGAGCAGTGAAAATTCCCATTTCCACCATCAGGGCAATAATTAAGGATTTCCAATCAACCTAAAATGTTACGAAACTGCCTGGAAGAGGACATGTGTCTATATCGTCCTAATGCACGGTGAGGAGGAGAGTTTGAGTGGCTAAAGACTCTCCAAGGACCACAGCTGGAGAATTGCAGAGTCTCGGGGTCAGAAAACCTGGGACTGTTTCGAGAAAAATTCTCCTAGCTCATCCAAAAACAAACTCCAGCATAGTCAGTTATCAGACACGACTGGAACTTCAAATAGGACTGGCTTCTATGGTCAGATGAAACACTCAAGATGAGTTTGGTGAACACAGGGATAAAAAGTACCCCATATGTACAATGAAATATACTGCTGTATTTGTGATGTTGTGGGCCTATATTTCTGCTGGAGGTCCTGGACATCTTGTTCAGACACATGGCATCATGGATTCTATCAAATACCAACAGATAAAAAATCAACAAGTGACTGACTCTGTTAGAAATCTTATAATGGGCCATGTTTGGATCTTCCAACCGGACAATAATCCAAACACAAACATTAAAAACAACACAAAAATGGGTCAGACATTTCAGTTCCCTAACCTGCACCCTATCGAACATGAGTGAGGTGAACTGAAGAGAAGAAGCACCATCATGGAGCTGTGAATCTGAAGGATCTGGAGTGATTCTGGATGAAGGAATGGTCTCTGATCTCTTGTCAGGTGTTCTCTAACCTCATCAGGCATTATAGGAGAACATTTAGAGCTAGCAAATGGAGAAACCTCCACTGGCAAATGGAGGTTTCAAAAAGTATTGAATAAAAGGGTGCCGTTAATTGTGGCCAATGTGTATTAGAGAAAAACATTTATTTCATAATGATATTTCCCCCCATTTTAAATTCTTATTATCCAATGAAAGGTTAGATTTTTTTAAATAAAAGATCAAAAGGATTAACAATGCAGATTAATTTTCATAGCCTTCTTTGATCATATTTACCAAGGGTGCCAATATTTTTGGCCATGACTGTATACAGTAAGTATAATAGATTATTATTATTATTATTATTATTATTATATGAATATATAAAAATAACACAATTTAAACTTTATATTCAGATTTTCCCCCCCTTTTTCTTTGTTCAAAACAACAGTTTTAAATAAAATAGTCAACATGTTGATATCTCAGTTCTTGATTGATTAACTAAGTCACTAACTTTATTGTTTTCATGGTAATGCCAACAGCATTGAATCTATGAACTAGATTCAGATTTGTGTTAGTTGCAGTATTTCTTAATTCTTTCAAACTAATCTCTCTGCAGGAACTAATATCTGCAAGAACAACAACGGTGGCTGCCATCAGCTGTGTCTTTACCGTGGTAACGGACAGCGAACGTGTGCTTGTGCTCACGGAATGCTTGCCGAGGACAGTCAGAGTTGCCGTGACTACGATGGATACCTGCTGTATTCAGAACGTACAATATTAAAGAGCGTGCACTTATCGGACGAATACAACCTCAACGCACCCATCAAACCGTTTGAAGATCCCGACCACATGAAGAACGTCATCGCACTAACGTTCGATTACCGTGGAGGCGGCGGAAAAGGAGCCAATCGGATCTTCTACAGCGACATCCACTTTGGAAATATTCAGCAGATCAATGACGACGGGTCAGACCGGAAGACAGTGGTTGAGAGTGAGTTTCAAATAATGATGTCTTTCTACCTTAATTCTCTATTTTTTCGGCTAGATGTCGACTTGATGTACTAAAATAACTTAAACTAAAACTGGCATAAAATTAATAAAAAAACAATATAGACAAATAATAAAAAAAACACAAAAACACAGAACATTTTAACAAAAATAAAAATGATAGCGGAAAATATAAATGAATTCAAAATATCCATAGTAAAAAAGTTATATATTTACAATACATGCATTTCAGACTAAGAATTGTTCAAATCTGTTAACATATATACTAACATATTGCTCAAGACTCACTGATATAAAAATTATAATTAAACTTTTTTTGGAGTACTACTTGTGCACAATGCACATTTCTTAATATTAAGCCTAAAATGTGTTTTAATGTCACTAATGATGAGGATTGTATGATCTTTGAATAATATTGGTCTTTAAATGCAAGATATTTAAAGTGTGCCTGAAGTATAGAAGTATACTTGCAATAGTTCCACTTTAGCACAATCAGATATTCTTCAGCTCATCTTTAGCTAGACTTCAGCACTACTTCCACACAATTGAATTAAGTAGAAAATTAGTTTTTCTCATTTGGCAGACTTTAAGTTTACCAGTTTAGTATACCAAAAGTATAACTGCAGGGTATTTTTATTAAGTACATAAATATGTAAAGGTATTAGTAGTATGCTTGGCATGAAATTAAATGTATTTCAAATACATTTTAGTATATTTATTTTCACCAGGGATTAATTTAAAAACTTTTATAGTATCTTAATGATAAGAATTTAGCATTTTACCCACCGTTTGTGGTACAGACATCAACGATATCTCAGATTGTTGAAAACAAGATTGTAGAGTCTGTCATAGAGTCTATGTATAGTTATTTTGCAGTCCCTAAAACAAGTCTGTGTTTGAATATGGAGTAGTGTTTTGTAGAGGTTTGATTGCAGCACCAACTCTCCATTACCAGCTCACAGCTGGACAGAAAACAACGCAAAGCCAGCGGACACACAATCAAACCGGACAGGGAAAGTCTGAAGTCACGGCCAGTTCCTTTGTGAGAGCACAATAAACTCATTCTTTCATAAGGCATTTGGTTCTCACAGCTGGAGAACTGAGCAAAGAAAGATGTGCGTGTCTGTTTATTCTTCTGTTGCCACAAACACCATATGAAGGATAATTATGATAATTGCAAACTCTCGACCGAAATGCCTCCTGAAAGAATGTTGGCTTCCTTGTGCTGAAGTGAAGTTGGTCTGTCTGAAACTACAATCAAAACCAGATTCGCTATACATCCTTTCCTTTTATTTACTCTTATTTTAGGCAGAAATGTGGTTATGAACAATAGTGTTTGGCTTTATAGATTCATTTGAAGAGTCCTGCCTTGTACAAATTTAATATCCAGTTGTTTTTACTTTTAAGTAGCAAATTTATACATTCGGTTAATAGTTTGTTTGGATATAGTGTATGGAAGACCCCGAAATGTTGTCATGTAGTATTTATTTACTAATTTAATCCACCAAAATTATAAGACAAATGATCTACTTGCCAACATATTGTCCTGTAAAGGTGGGCTATATGTTTTTTTTTTGCAGTAAAGCTCTTTCCGTCATTTACAATATGTGTTCTCTTTGGCTTTTTTATATGTTAAATGCGTTGCTTTCTTACCATGTGGTTTTCATTACACTGGTTATGAACTGGTTATGTAATTAAAGCCAGGCGTAAATCTAGCGATTAAAAAACAAAACATTGCAGCTCTTACATCCTACACATCTGTCTTTCAACCGTCATCAGTAATGAATGAACAAACAAACAATGAATCATTTGCTTTCATTTTTCCCCCGTTTTTCGGGGTTGTTTTGGCCAGATATAATTGACTCATGACTAACACGCGTATTTGGATATTGCATGTAAACATGGTGCAAAATATTGTGGAGAAATGACCTGTCCTGAGCCATTAACTCAAGTCCAGTGGATTTATTATTACAGTTTTAGTGTTGCCGTTTTATTTTTTTTTATCATTACTTCATCATAGTTGTGCTCTGTTTTTGTTAATTTTATTTGAAAGTGAAAGTGAAGTGACATACGGCCAAGTATGGTGACTCATACTCAGAATTTGTGCTCTGCATTTAACCCATCCAAAGTGCACACACACACACACACACACACACACACACACACACCGTGAACACACACACACACACACACACACAGCAGTGAACACACACACACCGTGAACACACACCCGGAGCAGTGGGCAGCCATTTATGCTGCGGCGCCCGGGGAGCAGTTGGGGGTTCGGTGCCTTGCTCAAGGGCACCTCAGTCGTGGTATTGAGGGTGGAGAGAGCGCTGGACATTCACTCCCCCCACCTACAATCCCTGCCAGCCCGAGACTCGAACCCACAACCTTTGGATTACAAGTCCGACTCTCTAACCATTAGGCCACGACTTCCGATTTGTTAAAGAAATAGTTCAGCCCCAAATTAAATCTGTCACCATATCTCACCCCAACGTTGTTTTAACCCTGTTTGACCGACTTTCTTCTGTGAAACATGAAATTCTGAAGAATGTCCATGCTGCTCTTTTGCTTACAGTGAAAGAAGGTGACTGCTGATCACCAAAACTAACACAAATATTGCCTTAGTGCATTAAAATCAAGTCATAGTCCATATGATTTATTATGCTTTTTCTACATTTCCTACTTTGCATCACCAAGACACATGAGAACCTATGATATTTATCCTTTAAATTTAAAGGATATTTCCTTCAAGTTAAAAAAGTAAGAAATATATAATGGTAAAGTCATTTAAATTTATATTTTATAATCTTTAGTGTAACGGGAAGAAAGAAAAAGAACTTTGTTAACAGCCAGATTTAAGGCTTTGTAATAAACAAAATAATGTTTTTCCTAGAATTCTAATATATTTCGGAATAATTTTTTTTTTCTCGCTCTCACACTCCAAAACATATAAATGTATGTTTCCAAAGTCAATGGGTAGTCAAGTTAAATAATCCCAATCTCAATACTGACCAAGCAGACCAACCGAGCAGCTCAACAGCATGTGACAATTCCATAGAAATGTTGTCTATAATTTCTAAAATGTTTAGTTAAAATCTATTTTTTTTTTTAATCATGTTTTCCCCATATGTTTCTGTCTGCAGATGTTGGGTCAGTGGAGGGGTTGGCGTATCATCGGGCCCTGGACACTTTATACTGGACCAGTTACACCACGTCCACCATCACCCGCCACACTGTGGACCAGAGCCGCTGGGGGGCTTTCGACCGGGACACTGTGGTCACCATGTCAGGGGACGACCACCCACGGGCGTTCGTACTGGATGAATGTCAGAAGTGAGATTTTCATTTCACAACAAACTCATTATTTCAACATTCAAAACATATTCACATTCACTAACTGTTCCCTTTTGGAAGGGACGTCCTGTTGCTTTCAGCATGCCACTACTAGGAAGACGTGAAGATGATATCACACTCAATGTTTGTCATTGACTCACATTCCTCTTTTCACCAGCTTGATGTTTTGGACCAACTGGAATGAGCAGTCACCCAGTATCATGCGCTCCCAGCTGTCCGGAGCCAATGTCCTGGTGATCATCAACAGAGACATCCGCACTCCCAACGGACTCGCCATCGACCATCGTGCTGAGAAGCTATATTTCTCGGACGCTACGCTTGATAAGATTGAGCGCTGCGAGTATGACGGCTCCCGCCGTTATGTAAGTCAGAACTTGCACCCACGACTGTCCATTTTGCTTAACTTGCACCGTGACTCCAACAAGTCAAATCCCAATGCGTCCAGACCAGCCACAATCATGATGTGCTGTAAGACATTTCACTGCATTTTGATAGCTTAGTTAAATCTCACTAGTACAAAAACGTAACAGAAATGAACTTTTGGCAACATATTTGCCCCTGGAATTGATTTCTAGGGCTTTTTTTTTCGTTCTTTTACCTTTTGTAAGGGCAATTTTGAATTACTGTAATAAACTAAAAATGACCTTATTAAATGTATCTCTGTAGTCTCCACACCATATATACTGTACAGTGTTGGCCAGAATGATCAGAACACTAGTATTTTCAGCAGCTAAAAAATGGATTTAAGTCAGTTATTACAGTTCGCTGTATTGTGTCAGTAGGAAATATCAGTTTACATTTAGCCATTAATTGTAATAATCCAGTGAGATTTGACAACAGCCAGTGCTCCACACAGAGATCTGATCTGATCATCATCCAGTCTGTCTGGAATGACATGAAGAAACAGAGACAGACTAAATCCAGAGGAACTGTGGCAACGTCTCAAAGATGCTTCAAGAGACCTTATTTCTTGAATTTGCAATATACCCCCTTATCGCTTATTTGTGAAGACAAATGTTTCAAGAAACTCCACAATCATAGGATTAAGCAATAATAGAAAAGCACTATAAGCAATGAAAATAATAAGAAATATAAAACATAAAATCATTTTTCTGAGAAATTATTGAATCAATTAATTAATGATTAAATGATAAATTACATGAATGGCTAATGATTATAATTGATTGTATGATCATAAATGAATAAAAACAAGGAAATAAAACGCAACACAAATGTATGATTGGTCCCTTGAAGCAAAATTTGAGGATCAGTGTGGGGAAATGGCTCGTCATATTCTGGCTACACAGACAAAACAAGTTGAGAAAGTGAGCAAAGGTTTCACTGAAGCGCTCCATGACTTCAGCTCAGTTCACCAGCTTCTGCAATCTCACAAAGATTCCTGTTATAACCACTGAGGCTGTACTTTGTACTTTGCAGAATTTAGCCAGTCAGTTGTTTAGCGGTGAACTATCTGATTGCCTCTGATTGGCCACTGAATTCATAAGCTCAACAGAAACGGGTGTGATTGTTTATGATGTTTATCGACACCTCATTCAGATTTATTCATCTTGATTTCTCGCAACTCGTGTGCTTTTCCTGGGAGGCGAACGTGAACGTGCAATCGTGCACACAAAGCAATGTCGGGGTTTTTGTTAAATCATAAATTCAATTTCAGTCACCAAACCCAAAAGTGCTATCCGCTGCCATTATATGGAGAGGCGTGAGTGGGACATTTCTTTAAATTTCTCCTTTTTGTGGTCTGAAATAGAAAAAAGGCATAATAAATGAATAATAATTTTCAGTAAATGATGTAATGATGGTAATGATGGCTTAATTTTCATTTTTGGGTGTATTAGGGCGAACAGCTGTAATAGTTTTAGTTTAATTGTGAATTTAGGGGCGTTTTTGCCCCTGTTAAATCCCAAATTACAGTAAACATCACATATATTCTGATTGGCAGGGCCCTAAATAGGTGCATAATTCCAGCCAAAAAGTTCAGAAGAATGAGTTCATTTAGTCTCAAATGGAAAAAAATAAACAAAATGGTAGAGAACTTTTTCAATTTTAACATTTCGACAAAACAAATGGTTACTTTCTATCTGTTTTGGCATCTGTAGGTGGTTCTGAAGAATGAGCCAGTGCATCCTTTCGGTTTGGCCGTGTATGGTGACCACATCTTCTGGACAGACTGGGTGCGCAGAGCCGTCCTCAGAGCCGACAAATATGTTGGTGGTGACATGAAGGTGTTAAGAGCTGATATTCCACAACAGCCAATGGGGATCGTCGCTGTGGCCAATGACACAAATAGCTGTGAGTGAACGTCCGTAATGGCAGCTTGGTCAAGAGTACTCTGAATCAACTGTGTGAGAGAGCGATTGCCTTACAGTGTCCTGTCATCTCAACCATGTAATTATCTGTCAAAAGTAATCTGTGATTGTCACAGAACCGAGACGAACTCTATAACGCTTGGGAATGACACAATCAATATCTTTCATCATGCTTATCGAAGTGTGATAGAAGCAATTCTCAAGCACTCAAACCCCCAAAGACAACATCTCTGCCTGTTCTGAAGCCCCCATTTACTGTCCTCCCAACTAAAACATTAACCCAAACAAAATCGAACAAATAGCCAATAGCTGCTATATTTGAAGAAACTAAGTTTTTTTTTTATTACAATTAAAAACCCTAATTTACTTGGAAATATGAAGTAAAAGTAAATAAATATATTTATTCCATGGTCTGTCTGAATACTGGATTCTGATTGGCTGGCAGGTATGCAGTAAAACCGTTTAATGCACGGGTATTTCCAACTCAGTTGAATTACCATTCCATATTAATACACTGCTTTAAATGATGCACACAAACCAACACACATCACTCACACACACACAGAGAGAGAGAGGTCGGAGATCACAGATTGCGCTGCACACACACAAATAAACTTGTCAACGCTTCCCCGTGATTTTTATTAATAAAATACCCTAGATACTAGATCACTACATTATATTCAATAAGGTGGTAAAATCTCTCTCTCTCTCAATCGATCGATAAGAAATTGAAATAAATGCTATACTTCATTCATTCAAATAGTTTGTTAATTCAGGAATTAATCTGTTATGAATTATGTGTATAATAACTAAATTATTTTACCGTAGAGCCCTGATTAAGTACCCCAGCTCACAATCTATTTACTGTAATACTTAAAAATAGAACACTTTATTAAATACATTTTAAAATGAATTAAATACATGGTACAATTGTTTGCAGGTGAGTTCTCGCCCTGTCGGGTGAATAATGGAGGCTGTCAGGATCTGTGTCTGCTCACATCAGACGGACGGGTCAACTGTAGCTGCCGCGGAGAGAGGAAACTGTTGGAGGACAACACCTGCATAGGTGAGACACCGCCGACCAATCACAGACTTCATACTACGTATATCTTCATAATGCTAGTGTTCTCATTAAAATACAGTGTTCACAGTTAACTGATCGTATAGAGATGAACAGAGTCTCAAAGCAGCTTTAAGCAGAGGCAGGCCTGAATGTTCCTGCTCAAAAGCATCAGTAGTTAATTAGACCCTAGCCCTGTTTAATTTCTCCGCACCTGTTTCTGTTCTTCCTCTTTATTTCCTTGTGTTCTTAAGCCCTGTGTTTCCCTGCCCCCGTGTCCGGTATTATCGTCATCTCCATGTCTCCTGTGATCCCAGTGTTATCAATAAAGTTCTGAAGTTTGTGAAGTTCCTCGCCTCCGCGTTTCCCTGCTCCAGAGTGGGCTCTGACAGCTACTACTTGTGTGTTTCAACAGTATGCTATATTTGAGATCAATGAATGATTTCTCGTCTGATATACTGTAATTACCTCAAGGACCAGCCGTTTACCATCCGTCCATCGTGGACACGGACAGTTTTTGTGACTAACCAATATCATTTTAATCAACTTAGCCTCTTCTTGTCGACTAACATTTATGGAGGCAGCCCCAGTTAAAAGTTTTGTTCATCTTTGAAACACAACCCTGCTGAAAAAAAAACAGTATAAACCATCACAGAATATAATAATGGTTTCCACTACAAATACCATTACGAACATTATAAACCATCAACTTTTAACCATTAAAAATGTTTTTCTGTTCCATTAGGATTTAGGGGTTTTAACAAGTCACCAATAGAAGGTGACTAATTACCAGTGGAGACCCACAGGGTCCATTACAGTTTCCATTAAAACCAAATGTTGTAATGCTGTCTACTGTTTTTTTTTAGCAGGGAAATGAAGATACTTTTAATTATAATTTTCAGTTTGGGCTTTTATTCACACTTTTCAATGCACATACAAAGGACACACAGAAGCTTGGACGTGTTTTTTTCTTTCTTAACGATTGTCGGAAACCCTTTGGTGCCACTCAGAAAACGATATAAAATAAAATGTCTGCATTTAATTGTGTTGATATGCTAAAGCTGCTACTAATCTAAAACAATATATCAGTGGACCAGGGTAAACACTGTTTTTGGACAAAATATCACGACATGCCTGTCCATGAGGAGGTTGTGATCGGCATGCTACAAGCAGGAATAGTGGCTTGCACTACAGTATGTTAATAGCTGCCTCCTTGTGTCTCTCAGCTCAGAACACGTCGTGCAGCAGTATGGATGACTTTGAGTGTGGGAATGGAGACTGCATCAAATACACGCTCACCTGTGATGGCATGGCCCACTGCAAAGACAAGTCAGACGAGAAGCAGTCCTACTGCAGTGAGTGTGATATTCTGAATGTTCACGGCTGTTATGAAGGTCTACCACTCTAATCAGTCTGTATCTGTGTCCAGCTAACCGTGTGTGTAAGAAGGGCTATAAGCGCTGTGTGAACGGACGCTGTGCCGGCCACAGTTCCTGGTGTAACGGGCGAGATGATTGCGGGGATAACTCTGATGAACTCTTCTGTAATGGTAAGTCCATCTGATCATACACATTATATTCTGAACATCAGTAATGCTGCATTTGAATTCTGAATTCCCTTTGAATTCTACAGCTTTCAGACTTTCTGTTGTTGTACAGTTTTGTTTTCCCCTTCCTGCTCTATTGCAGCGGGTGCTGGTGTTTTTGTCTTTTGAATTGTAAAGCGCTTTGGTTCAACTGATTGTTGATGTTAAGCCTGCTAAAAACATACACATTAAACATGAAAAGTCAAGACTTTATGGGTGAACAATTATATTTTCCCCCAAAATCAAATGTAAATTAGAAACTATAATGATTCTGAACATTTGATCAGTTTCATTGTCAAGTGGCTGGTATGTCTGCATGGCTATAGAATATTGTTTGACTAATATTGTTTGATGCAGATGAGAATTTTTGCAGCAGCTGAATTTATGAGCAACATACAGTGTTTTGTCATTTTTATGTTGAAAGAAAAAAAGAATAATTAATGAATGAATGAATGAATTATTATAAAAATGAATGAATTAACTAAATTAATTAATAAAAAAAATGTAAATGTTCAGTAATCATTTGGAGAATAGAATGAATGGTAACACTTTATAATAGGGAACACTTATTCACTATTAACTTTTCCCTCAATAAATTCCTAATTTGCTGCTTATTTAAGAAGGTAGTTGTTAAGTTTAGGTATTGGGTAGGATTAGGGATGTAGAATAAGGCATTAATATGTGCTTAATTACTACTGATAAAATGGCTAATATTCTAGTAATATGCATGCTAATGAGCAACCCCTAAAATAAAGTGTTACCGAATTAATCCACCATTGAGAACTATCAGAAAAACAATTATGACCGTTGTTGTGGTCCTAAAAATATGTTTTATTATTACTGTTATTATTAGTAATAGTAGTAATAGTAGTCGTAGTAGTGTTTATTTCTTTAGCACATGATTTTGTGAGTTTATGCACTTTTTGTACTGTATGTGTTCCAGCAACCCTGTGCACGGCGGATCAGTTTCAGTGCAGAGACGGATCATGTGTGTCCAACTCCAGTCGCTGTAATCAGGTGCTGGACTGTGAGGACGCCAGCGATGAAATGAACTGCTGTAAGTTTGTTCGTTAAAGTCCTCATGAAATCAAAATTGTATTTCGTTACGCACATTGGTAGTCTTAAAGTGAACAATTAATCTGTGCAAATTAATCAATTAAACAATTCCACTCTTGATGGATTATTTACATGAAGACGAATAATAATATTTAGCCTTTTACTTAAAGTTCAGACTTGGATTAGTATATGTACCTGTGACATACTGTTGATTAAAAAATTATTTGAACATCCCTCAGTTTATTAAAATGAACAACCAGAACGTACATGGTAACGAGATTCCTTGAATGTTGCACATACTGTACTTTGATTTCTTAAAGGGATAGTTAACCCAAAAATGAACATTCTGTCATTAATTACTCACCCTCATGTCGTTCCAAACCTGTAAGACCTTCGTTCATCTTCAGAACACAAATTAAGATACTTTTGATGAAATCTGAGAGCTCTCTGACCCTCCATAGACAGCAAGGATACAATCACAATCAGCACACAGAAACGCAGAAAGGACATCAGTAAAATAGTCCATGTGACGTCAGTGGTTCAACCATGATTTTACGAAGCAACAATACTTTTTGTTCAAGTTCAAGTTTATTTGTATAGCGCTTTTTACGATACAAATCGTTGCCAAGCAGCTCTACAGGAAATTAAGTTTCCACAATATATTTATATATTGCAGAACCTTAATATATTTAAATTATGGCAAAATTTGGTAATTCTGTATGTTGTCTGAGTGTTGGCATCCTCTGAGGTCCTCTGAGGGGGTTGGCATTATCTTTTCTCAGGTGTTCGGTCATCTCAGATCATTTAAGTGTTGGATCCAGACTGAAGCTTCTGTAATTCCTAGTTACCACGGGATGTTAATCAACAGAGAAACAAATAGAGACATAATTAGCGTAGCTGCTGTTCCATCTAAGCAAAAATGGTTTGTTCAACCCAAATAAAGAATAATAATAATGTACATTTGATCAGATATAACTGCAGTGCAAGATTATAAGATGCATTATGTGAATGCTTGGCTAAAGAGATGTATCTTTAATCTAGATTTAAACAGAGAGAGCGTGTCTGAACCCTGAACGTTATCAGGAAGGCTATTCCAGAGTTTGGGAGCCAAATGTGAAAAAGCTCTACCTCCTTTAGTGGACTTTGCTATCCTGGGTACTACCAAAAGTCCAGAGTTTTGCGACCTTAGGGAGCGGGTTGGATTGTAGCGTGGTAGAAGACGAGTTAGGTACGCAGGAGCTAAACAATACTTTTTGTGCGCAGAGAAAGCAATGATAATTTATTCAGCAGTTCTTCTTCCTGAGTTGCCGTCGTAATCAGCGTTGTTTGCGTTCAGTAGACAGTGTGCGCATGCTGAACGTAAACAATGCTGATTACGTTGATTACGTTCTGGGATACTCTCCAAAATGGTGGAAGATGGTAACTCAAGGAGAAGAATTGCTGAATAAATTTTCATTATTGTTTTCTTTGGGCACAAAAAGTATTCTCGTAGCTTCGTAAAATTACGGTTGAACCCCTGATGTCACATGGACTATTTTACCAATGTCCTTGCTAGGTTTCTGTGCGCTGATCGTGGTAATATCCTTGCTGTCTATGGTGGGTCAGAGAGCTCTCGGATTCCATCAAAAATATCTTAATTTGTGTTCTGAAGATGAATGAAGGTCTTACGGGTTTGGAACGAAATGAGGGTGAGTAATTAATGACAGACTTTTCATTTTTGGGTGAACTATTCCTTTAAGCATTTGTCGTATGTGTTGTTTTTCAGCGGCCTCCGATTGTTCCAGTTATTTCCGTCTGGGTGTGAAAGGCGTGACCTATCAGCGGTGTGAGTACACTACGCTGTGTTACGCTCCATCATGGATCTGTGACGGCGCAAACGACTGTGGAGACTATTCAGATGAGAGAAACTGCCCAGGTGAGCGCACACATACTTTATCCTTTTTTTCTGTCTTTTCCTTTTAAAGTAATGAAACTAATTGTTTTTATTAGGTATGTACCGTAGACTTAAGAGAGCGTTTAAATGAACAAAACAGCCTTTAAATCTCTAAACAAAATTTCTTTTCACTCATCAGATAAGAAAAATAGAAAGTGTCCATCAAACTTCTTTGCTTGTCTCAACGGTCGCTGTATCCCTATGAGCTGGACCTGTGACAAGGAGAACGACTGTGAGAACGGCGATGACGAGTCGCACTGCGGTGAGTTTGTATTTCTGTCATCTTCTTCTGTGGTTATGCCATCCCCTAACACTACACTACCCCTTATTTTTGCCATTTTTTTATTATTTAGACATTATTAATAAACATATAGTATGTTTATTAAGTGGTTTTCATCATAGAGGATTGGTTATTCCTTAAATTTGGTATTTAAAATGGGGACATACTGTGGATTTTATTGTTTTTATGTAAGGCTGAATAACATTGACAGCCTAACCTACAAGCTAAAAAACTAACAGACAGTAGGGACAGATTCTGACACAAGGAAAACGAGAATCCAAATGCATGAAGTTTAATTTAATTATAATCATAATAATAATAATAATACAGAAACCAAGAAAACGGAACTATACTTAACTAACTTAACTACCATGTACTAGGTATGCACGATATTGGATTTTGCCGATATCCGTTATGACGATATTTTCAACTCGTTTTGACCGATAGCCGATGCCGATGCCGATATATTTCCTTTTGTTTGGAAACAACACCAAGTCTCTCCTGTGCAGAAATAAGCAAATTACTTTTAATTTTGGTTAGTTTTTATTTGTTAACTTATTTGTTAGAATTAAAGTTATTTTATAATGACAGTACAATGAAGATTTGAAAAGAAATAAACTATATTCACTGTATTTTTTTTCCAGAAAGATGCAGTTGTAACCTTGACATTTTATTTTAAGATTTAACATTTGTAAATGGTCTAAAGCAAAAAAGTTCTAAAAATTCTGAAAATCTTTTAGAGCTTGTAATTTGTTTAAAAATATAACATATTACACAATAATGAATCAGTATATATAAAATTATTCAATTTGTGTCGTGTTTTATTTTTTATTTTTTTCATGTAAACTATAGCTTCTGACCTTTAAATCAAAACATACTCATGATTTTATGGCATCAATTGCATTATTTAATCAGAAACAGTCTAAATATTATTTGTGTATTTTGCTTTCAGTTTATTAAAAGTAGACCAATAGTGCTCCCTACGAAATTAAAACTCATTACTGAGGGGGCATTAGGACCCAGGGGAGGCTGCCACTGCACGTGCTATTACTGTTGACTCATACACCAAACGAGTCATTCTGTACGTGCATTCTCAGTTTAAATGCAGGGATCCAAAGCAGTGAATCTAATAACCATTAAGGCAAAATTTTGCTTCAAGAATGAGTCACACTGCTGACGTGATCTAATCACTAGCACATGTGAGTTAATGTATTCCGCTTATCGGTAAGACATATCTGTCAGGGTTTCTAAGAGAGCGGACTCAAATGCAGGATTGAGTTGACAGTTTATTGACAAAACAACTGGCAAGACAACAGATGGTGAGGAGGGGAGAGAACACATTCCAGACAATAGGCAGGGAACGAATGATGACAGGCGGCCTAGGTGAGCGGCCACAGAGGCCGGTCCAGGAGGGCAGGCCGCCAGAGAGCAGAGAAGGCAGCAAAGCTGGAGGTTAAGCAGCGGTGGCCAGACACTCCACACCACTCCACTCCACACTAGTGATGTCACAGGCTCAGCACAGGCCTAGCAGCATGGCAGACCCAGGGAGGGGACCGGTTGCCCAATCCGCTGGAAAGGACAGGACAGGACAGGACAGGACGAGACGAGACGAGACTGGGGACTGATGAGAGACAAAATCTACAAACCGCTAGGCAGGGAATAAGCAGTATCACGGGACTGGTAAAACAGAGCAAGTAAACACTGACGTGGCACAACGAACTGGCTAAACAAGTGGGAAAGGGGGGACAGGTGACAACACTCAGACAAGAGAGAACGTGAGGGACAGTTGACGGGACAGGTGACAGAACTCAGACAAACGAGGACTAAACAAGGGGGCATGGTAACAAGTAACAAGGAGGCAGGGCAGGGGGAGCACATGGCAAACAACAGCAAAGACAGAGCCATGTGCTCAAACACAAAACAAACAGAAACATGAAACAAAGACAAGACAGACAACACAGTGAGGGCAGGATCCTTACAATATAAATATTTTCATATCAGGCTGATGCCGATATTTACATTTAAAATCATTATCGGCTGATTCCGATATTGATCCGATAATATCGTGCATCCCTACTATGTATGCATTGTTCTATTGTTCTCTCATTTTAGTAAGTGCCTTGATAAGCTTTCTTTAAAGATGTTATATAAAATACATCTTTTGTTCACTCTTTAGTTTGGGGATCAATTCTCACTATGAAATTACTTGAAATGATTTTTTCGTAATACCAAAGGCATTTATAAACATTTATTAATTTTTTCCAAATGAGGTTTTGTCAGATTTATATCACTTAAATGTTGTTCCCAGCTTTGCACAGTTCATTTGAGGTCAGTCTTTCCAGAATGTTTTAAATGAGTTCTTTCTGTGAGGAATCTTTTGAATAATTAACTAACAGCTCACTTAATGATTCTGCTCAGATAAGTTCTGCTCGGCGACACAGTTTGAGTGCGGGAATCATCGCTGTATTTCCAGCAGCTGGGTGTGTGACGGGGCGGATGACTGTGGAGATGGAACAGATGAGGACAGCAGATGCAGTGAGTGCTGATCTTTAAAAACAGCATGAAATAAGACATTTCAAAGTGTGACCAGTTGTGTGACTGATGAATCAGAGAATAAGACCGCAGACATTTATCAAGATCATAAATAAGAGTGAATTTTTCTCAATGATGCTGAATTGTGTGTTTATTTGACTCAGAGAATAAGACGTGCAGTGCGGACGTGTTCCACTGTCCCGACTCCCACAAGTGTGTCCCGCAGCGCTGGGTGTGTGACGGAGACAGAGACTGTCCGGACGGAGCTGACGAGAGCGTTAAGGCCGGCTGTGGTGAGTGATCACATACATTATTCGCTTTGGTGCAAATACTGCATAAATCACTCACGTTCGAGTGCATTGTTGTTTCTTTTTTCACTCAGTGTTCAATAACACGTGTAAGGCGGGAGAGTTCATGTGCCAGAACAGACAGTGCATCCCCAAACACTTTGTGTGTGACCACGACAACGACTGCGGGGACGGCTCCGACGAGTCTCTGGAGTGCGGTATGTTCCTGATTATTTCAAACCAAGATGATTATCTCATAATTACCAAATAATGAGATGAATTATGGCTAATGATTTGTAAGATGTCAGTACTTCACTCTCACATTAATTAAATCAAGGCTTTTGTCATACAAAACAAAAGTAAGTACAGAAGAATTAGAATTGTTCAGAGTATTTGCATACAGAAATTGTATCTCTAATTACACATGATTGAGTTATTTTAAAATTTGCAGATTTACAATACAGTATATATTGCCTTCTATAAGGTATGTTCACACTAGACATTCATATGGAAATTAATGCAGGAGAACGGAAATATAGGCACATATGGATACATTTTATTTCATCACGTATTAAAAAGAAGCCCTAGACTGTGACGTCATATCTTCCTGGTTATCTAAAACCGTTAAAAACAAAGGGGCAGTTCTCCTCTGGTCAGATGAACCAGCATGGTTTGGTTTGATTCCAGATTGCAACACAAGTCAGAATTGTGCAGAGGGTAGTATATATAGTATATCGATGATATTAAAATAACACTGATTTTGTTAATATCCGTTGCCATGTCTAAAGTTATTTTGCAGTGTAACCACAATATTGTTAAAACTAAACTGAAAGAAGCAAGGCATAATCCATGGCTAGTTGTGCATTTAATGGTTTTAATGCATTCAATGTTTTAATGCCAAGGCGAGCAAGGTATAAGAGAAAATTAAACATCAGGGAAGCTATTTTGGTATAACTACATAAGGGTCTGTATTTGTCTTTGCAGAGTATCCTGCATGCAAGGCCAATGAGTTCCGCTGTGATAACGGCCGTTGTCTGATCCAGAAATCCTGGGAGTGTGACGGAGAGTTCGACTGTCACGATCACTCAGACGAAGCTCCCAAAAATCCTCACTGCAACGGGCCTGGTATGAACTAAATGCTAATCCGTCAAGACATCTCTGGCCCCGTTCCAAATGTCAAAGCTCACCGTCTGTTCGACAGTCTGTGTGGCTTCATGCTACCAAAGTGTGAAGGAGGACTGAAAGAACTGAGAGCAATTGGGATGGGGCTAAACTAGTGCTGAGTCACAGAACAATGCAGACAAACTAATAAAATATACTAAATCAGACTGAGAATCTTTGAAAAGGCTTTGGTTACAGTAGAAACCGGCGAATCTGTGCATGCATTTAACAGTTTTCTCTCTTTTTCTTTCAAGCAGAAAAGAAATGTAATGACACGGCGTATGCGTGTGGGAACGGTAAATGCATAAGTGAGACGTTACTGTGCAATCACAATGATGACTGTGGCGATGGTACGGATGAACTGAACTGCTTCATTAATGAATGCCTGAACAGTAAACTGAGCGGCTGCTCTCAGCTGTGTGAGGACCTGAAGATCGGATTCAAGGTAAAGATTTGTAGATCATGCTAGTGTGGAACTTTGTGTTGTACAGCATACTTTTATTTATTTCATTGTTCTTTACTTTCACAATTCATCATTTAGTAAATTTGCCCATTGCACTTCCAATATTTTTGTTAATTTAACTCTTTCCCCACCTGCATTTTTAAAAGAAAAAAAATCAACCCAACACTAACATTTTTGATCATTTTCATAAAACTTGCATGGCCCCCAGAACAGAGAGTCTGCTTTAAAAAAAGAAAAAAAAAGAAAGTAGGTTTCATTAAAAAACAACATTTTGAACAAAAAAAACTGAGACTAGGTCCAGATTGGATAGAGATTGATGATTAAAACACAGGAGTAGTAGATGGCTTCCCAAGACTTCACAGCCATAAACCACTTCCTGGGTCGACATTTCATTTGGTAACATAAGGCGGTTTTGATTTATATGCTGTTAAATGTTCGATGATTGTGCTATTTCACATATGCATTTGCTTACATGCGCAATCCTTTGTTTCGGCTTCTTCTTTGCCGTATTTTGATCCTGAGATTCAGTACTCTTTCAGAAGATGTGTAAGAGCACATCTTACCATGTAACAGTGAAAACACGGAAAGCCAGAAAATTCCGCCAATGGCAGGGAAAGAGTTAAACATCCCTAATGCAACATAAATTTAGCATTTTTATTTTTGCTTTGCTTTTTGTTTTGCCTTGAGGGATGTAAAATATGGTAATGCACAATATGTGCTTTATAAGTACTAATAAACAGCCAATATGTAAATAATAGTCATGCTAATAAACTAATAGTGAGAATTGGTCCCTATACTAAAGTGTTACCAAAGTCTGGGTATGAGACAAGGGTAAAACGATGAAGTCTACCAATAAAAAGCATTTAGAAAATACATTTACAAATTAGCAAAAAGAGTGTCTGAAGTAAAAGAAGCATGCTTTTGTGCCTTTGTTGGGTCCTTCATATAAATGCAATCAGAACACTGCGATCATAAAATGAACGGGTATCCCTCACCCTGGCACAATCTGATGCTTATAGTTCTTGTGTGTTCCTCTCTCCAGTGCAGATGCCACTCTGGCTTTAGACTGAAGGATGATGGGAAGATGTGTGTGGATGTAGACGAGTGCTCCACCACGTATCCCTGCACACAGCACTGCATCAACACGCATGGCAGCTTCCGCTGTGTGTGTGTGGACGGCTTCCAGCTCAGCCCCTCCGACCCCACTGTCTGCAAGTCCACCTCCGGTACGAGTCCGATGGCCAATCTGTCCATTACTGTTACAGATGTGTTGCATTGTAGCACGGTTAAACTAGATACTTGGCTTGAGGGCCGCTTGTGAAAATACGAAAAGTACACTTTCCAAAGGAAGTCAGCACTGGATTTGCCATTTGCAATGTAGATCAATCATTATAAAAGAAGCATTCGGATTTGAGTTACAAATAGTTCACTTTTTAAATAAGTGTCCTTTTCATTTCCTCTCACTTCACTGTATAGACGAGGAGCCGTTCCTTATCTTTGCTAACCGGTATTACCTGAGAAAGCTCAACTTGGACGGCTCAAACTACACACTTTTAAAGCAGGTATGATTTGACAGGTGGTTAGGTGCCGGAATATTTTGTTCCAGTGTTTTTCCTGCTTCCTCATGAATGCTCTCCATTCCCAGGGTCTGAACAATGCTGTTGCGTTGGACTTCGACTACAGGCAGCAGATGATCTATTGGACAGATGTGACAACTCAAGGCAGTATGATTCGACGCATGCACATCAACGGCAGCGACGTTCAGGTGATTTGCATGAAACTGCATTATGTTTTGAATATTAATAAAAGTATACTTCATCCAAAAATGAACTTTTGTTGAAAATATACTCAACCTGAGGCCATCCAAGATGTACTGTAGATGAGTTTGTTTCTTCATGGGAACAGATTTGGTGAAATGTAGCATTCCATCTCTTGCTCACCAATGGATGCTCTGCAGTGAATGGGTGCCGTCAGAATTAGAGTCCAAACAGCTGATAAAAGCTGATTATCACAATAATCCACACCACTCCAGTCCATCAGTGAACATCTTGTGGACCCAAAACCTGTGTTTGCAAGAAAGCCCTCTATCCATAATATTGCTTTCTCCAGTGAAAAATATTCTCATCTGAATCAGGAGAGAAATCTGCACAGATCAAGCACTGTTTACAAGCCAAAACAGTCCAAAACAAATGTGTGTGGTTGACAACAGGAGATGGACTTTTGTCACTGGAGGAAGTGTTATGCATTACTGAGTCGTATTTTGTCCAAAATCAGCAAGTATAAAGCAAAATTTAAAAAGCCAAGTAATGGCATTGTTTCTTCCAAGCACGCAGCTTTACTTCCCAAGACGTTAACTGATGGACTGGAGTCATGTGGATTATGATGTTTTTATCAGCTGTTCGGACTCTCATTCTCGTTTAAAAACTGAATCTTTTCTGAAGCTGGACATTGGTTTGACTCTGCTGCAGGTTCTCCATCGCACATCTCTCAGCAACCCTGATGGTCTGGCTGTTGATTGGGTCGGGGATAACCTGTATTGGTGTGATAAGGGGCGGGACACTATTGAAGTGTCGAAGCTGAACGGAGCATACAGGACGGTCCTGGTCAACACGGGACTAAAGGAACCCAGAGCCATAGCTGTGGACATCCGCAATGGGTAAACATCCAAAATGCCTTAATTGCTTTCTTTTTCCATTATTTTGTTCCCATCTTCCTGTTTCTGCTAATAAGGATCATGAAGTGTAAGTGTCTGTCTTTGTCAGGTACCTGTACTGGTCTGACTGGGGTGATAATCCTCATATCGGCCGCATTGGGATGGACGGCACCAACAGAAGTGTGATTATACAGGACAAGATAACCTGGCCCAACGGTCTCACTCTGGACTTCATCAATAATCGCATCTACTGGGCAGACGCCCGAGAGGACTACATCGAATTCGCCAGCTTAGACGGATCCAACAGACATATAGGTGAAGACCAAAACACAAATAAAAGCTATTCTGTGAAGGGGTCACAGGTTTCAGAGCTGGATTTGTATTTTTTATTTTTTTGATTCAGTACAGCAGCACAACTGACTATAAACTGTAGTTAAGAGGATAGCATGAAATTACTTACACTTTAGCAATTTAACCAGTTTTAGCATATCTTCAATATGACTAGTTAAGTGACGTTTATTTATATAGCGCTTTTAACAAATCAGATTGTGTCAAAGCAACTTTACAATAACAAAATAGGAAAAGAGTGTGTCAATAATGTAGTTGAAAGATACGCAAAGCAAGAGTTTAATGACTGGTCAACTGTTATACAATCATAAAATAAAAATATATACTAATCATTTTTAAGAAGTCTCTGATGCCTACCAAGACTTCACTTATTTGATACAAATACAATAATAATAGTAATATTTTTACTATTATAAATGTTTTCACTGATTTTTGCTGTTTTTAATGCATCATTGCTAAATGAGACTATTAAATCTCACTTACCCCAAACTTTTGAACAGTACTATATAAAATAATATATTATGTAATAATAAAAATATATATAAATTAAAATATTAGTTACAATTTTCCTACAAAGTGCTTCAGTGAATTTTAATGTGTTTCTAAGGATAATATTTAATGTTCGATTATGCAAGGTTGTTGTGTGATGTTTGTGTAGTAAATTATCCCTGTGTTTGTGCTGCAGTTTTGACTCAGGACATCCCGCACATATTCGCCATGACTATTTTTGAGGAGTACATCTACTGGACTGACTGGGAGACCAAGTCTATCAACAGAGCTCATAAAACACTGGGCACCAACAAGACCATGCTGATCAGCACCTTACACAGACCCATGGACATCCACATCTACCACCCCTACAGACAACCAGAGGGTCAGGACACTCATTTACACACGTCACCGTCAAAGACACTCTTAGATGATCTTGTTTTATGCCTTGATGTTATCGCTCTTGAAATGGTTGGAGTTGAAGGTTTAATGTAGCGCTCTCTTGTCTCCCGCTGTAGTCACAAATCACCCGTGCCAGACAGACAATGGCGGCTGCAGTAACTTGTGTCTGCTCTCTCCGGGCGGAGGTTATAAATGTGCCTGTCCCACGAACTTCTACCTGGCCGCTGATGGGAAACAGTGCATGTCCAACTGCACCGCCAGCCAGGTCAGCACATGATACTTGACCCACATCATGACCTTAAACTTCACAATGACATGTACCATTTCTCATTTGAAATATGTTCCTCCACATCTCTCATCAGTTTGTCTGCAAGAACGACAAGTGTATCCCGTTCTGGTGGAAGTGTGACACCGAGGACGACTGTGGCGACCGATCCGACGAGCCTGCTGACTGCCGTGAGTGATGTGGATTATAGGAGACACATTTTCTCCCTGTAGCATAACTAACAGATGTGTAATAAAAGCACATTTGTGCATATGTCTTTCAACAGCTGAGTTTAAATGCAGACCAGGTCAGTTCCAGTGTGACACTGGTATCTGTACAAACCCAGCGTACATCTGTGACGGAGACAACGACTGTCAGGATAACTCTGACGAGGCCAACTGCGGTATGTTTCATTAATTCACTAATAAAGCTATAAATAATGTTAAAATAATGCAAATGAATGCCCATGCACAGTCCTCTCTGTTATAGCAGTTCATATAATGATGTAATGAGATATATAACTATTATATTTGCAAATCATTCTTGCTAAAATATGAACACATTTTGCCCTGTGTGAAGTTTTTTGCACAGTTGCTTATGCATATTGAAATTTAATGTTATAATAGCTTATGTTTTGGTAATAAAATACACATTTTGCTTATTTGCAGATCAATACAAATTTAATCTCTTCATCCACTAATCTTAGATAAGTAAAATTGCAAAATAAATAAACATTAACAACACTTTTTTTTTTACTTTCTAAACTTTCCCTTACATTAAAAATCAAATACTTACTCATGTAAAATTGAAAATGAGTACTTCGAGTAATATTTTATGAGGGTACATGCACTGAAACGAAAGTACTTGATATTTGTACTTTGTCATTGTAAAATATCCAGAACAGTATTTCCAGAATATGTGCTAGTGAACTATAGGATTATTCAGAATATTGTTAATATTAAGTACAAGTAGTGTATTTATTTAACACTAGTGCTTTTTAGAGTATTGCTGTTGCTGCTGTTTTTTAAGAGCTTGACTTTGTGCCTAAGTACACAGTATTATATGTGGTAAGATTGCAGTAAATAATAAGTCTCCAACTGTCTCCAATAGGGCAATAACTGGATCACCTTTGTTACTCTGCTAATGTGTTTGTATGTGTGATTTGCAGATATTCACGTGTGTTTGCCCAGTCAGTTTAAATGCACCAATCCCAGTCGCTGTATTCCTGGAATATTCCGCTGTAACGGCCAAGACAACTGCGGGGAAGGAGAGGATGAGAAAGACTGCCGTGAGTTTCATTATAAGACAATAAGACATAAAAATAAGACAAAAAAAGAGCAGCTTTAATATAAGCACATGATGATGATACAGGAGTGAAGCTAGTCAATAACTTGAAGAAAAAAAGAGAGGAAGCCAACAGCAAATGCAAAACATCAAGACAATATCAGACAAATGACTAAGGAAACAAAGGGCTATATATATACAAAGGGAATAACGAGAAGCTACACAAAAAACTGGTGTGAACAATCAGAAACTATGGAAATATAATCAGTCACTCTGGAAACTAAAAGGAACAGGAATTAAACACTGAAATTTGTAATAATGCAGCCTTTGTCAGCAGAAGAGACTTCTTTCAAAAATATAAAAAAATCTTGCAGACCCAAATCTTTTGAATACTAATATGTATTTGCGCACAAGTATAACACTTAAATACATATCATGACCATTTTTTAGTTTAGTGTGTTTGGTTTAGGCTTTACATTACATTTTTTTACATTACATTATTTATTTATTTTTTCTTTTGAGAATATGATTAAAGTATAACCTGTTTATTTGTGTGTAGCGGAGGTAACATGTGCACCTAACCAGTTCCAGTGTACCATAACCAAACGTTGCATCCCACGTGTGTGGGTGTGTGACCGTGATAATGACTGCGTTGATGGATCTGACGAACCCGCCAACTGCAGTAAGTGGAAATTTTTTTAATTGAAAACTATAAAAATTTGAATCAAAACTCGCTGTACATTATCCATTGCCAAGCCTATTAATAGATAGAAACAGGCATGGTTATGTTCTCAAAATATCTTAATATCTGCTGATACTATTGTTTTAACACTTCTACCAATTAGCACATATCAATATTATTAATTCATTTCTTTCTTATATCTCTTTCTGTAGCTCAGATGACATGTGGTGTGGATGAGTTCCGCTGTAAAGACTCTGGCCGCTGTATCCCAGCTCGCTGGAAATGCGACGGAGAGGATGACTGTGGCGATTCTTCAGATGAACCCAAAGAGGAGTGTGGTGCGTTCATATGCTCAAATGACTATCAAATGAAGTATATTAGAGTAGTTTCATTAATTAAAATTGATTCTCTGAGAGGAAACGAGACGCCGCATCAAAACGCTGTGGAAAAGTGATTGTGATTACCTCTTGAAGCACGTGTGAAATCAGTCCAATGGAGTGGTGAGACATCACGGGTGGGGTAATGTAGAAACCAGGAAGCTTAAAAGCACATCCGGAACAGACAGCATTAGCTTCTGATAGGTCAAAGCGAGTTGCTCACAGGGATGCAGGGAGTATGGCAGGGAGACGAAGCGTCTCGTTCCCTCTCAGGGAACCTTGGGTATAGACATAACCTTGGGTATAGACACAACGAAACGCTGTGGGAGAGACATTACCTGCTTCACCATACTGACGAATACCTGTCTACCATGAATCATGGCGAGCAAAGCTAAGGGAGGAGAACTTAAAAGCTTGGCAGTGATCCCAGGTCTAAATAATAGAACCTGATGAATGTGAGTGAGGAAGAACAGCCCACCACATCGCAAATGTCTTGCAGGGACAACGGTTTTCTTTCCAATGACTGACCACACAAAGGGGCCTGGGGCCTCATTTATAAAATGTTGCACAGAAACCATCCTAAAATTGATCTTACGATCATGTCTCAAATATGCGTACATAAAATGAACGTACGTACAGAAAACGCACGTACGCGTCTCGCAAATGATTTTGAACTTGCGCGCAAATGGTTTCAGCTCTCTGCCTTGTAAACGACTCCTAATTAATGTCATTAACATGTAAAATATCACCAGTCATCATCCAAATTCTTTAATTTAGAACAGCGAGCTGCAAGAAAAGTTACATTTTCAAAAACCTGCAGTACTCGAACAAGAAAAAGTGTACGTCTGCTCAGACCCTGACGTGACGCCAAGCACTTTTCCACGTCAAAGTCAGTTTTTACAAATATGACTGTTGGCGTAGATTTAAGCGTACCCACTGTAGCAAATTAGCTCAAAGTGAGATGAACATAATTAATCATAACGAGTTGTTATCCATTATATATTTATCTTCAGGAATTAACTGTAGCATTGATAGTACAATAAAATGATTTGTTCGTCCGCAGTACGGACAGTTTTAATCGTCTATTAACTCTAATAAAAATTATTTCTCTGGTCACGAAAAATAATTTCCTCATTAATACATTGCTCATAGAGCATGTAACAAAACCAGAACGTTAAAGTGACCTCGTTTCTGTGAGCTGCAGACACAGACAACCAAGTGTGAATACATATGGATGTTTATTAAACTACAATACAAAGGGGAACATGTAACATTGAACTAAACACAAACATACACACATTAAACACAGATGCCAACGCAAGGAAGGCATGGAGAGAGAGAGAGCACGCGCTCCCCCCGAAAGGGGAGTCGTGAGGTTTCCACGGTTATGTGCCTGTTCAGGGCACCGAAGGTGAAGAGAAGAGAGCGTCTTTTGGGTGTGGGAGAAGTTTTATCTGACCCAGTTACACCCATTTGTGGTCAGTTCGACCAATAACAAGGCACATAGTTTTAGCGGGAAAGTGTTTCTTTGTCTCACTTGACACCTCATTTGCATGTTTTATTACTGTTCTGCTTGATCAGTGTAATTCTTCCCACAGTACCATAAGAATAGAATGATGCATTTCACGAGGTCCATCATTGTTTGAGAAATAAAGAGCAGATCATTTTGATATCAAGAACGGGACATCTAGCAGATATTAAACCAGAGATACATTCATACACCCGAATATGAGTATTTAGAGCTTACTAATACAAATAACGAGTGGTCACTAGGCTAATATAATAAGGAAACACACAAACAACACATGCCTATACCAGATACCTTTGTAACTGAATAATTATGGTCTAAGTAAAGGAAATATCTCTATGCGTGTGTGTTGTGTGTGTGTTGTACTCCACTGGTCAGCCAGGCCTGGTACCGAGGGTCATTTAGTTCTCTTGGAATGTGTTTGAAGTCCGATGGAGAGAACACATAGTCAATTCTGCTTAGCATCTGGCAGTGGGGGGGACAATCACTGGCAAGTAAGCACCCATATAAATGTAGAATGTGGGGCCAGGTCTGTGAATTATTTAGCCAATGTCAAATGCTAAAAGGGGTCTCTTAAGACATAAAGCCACAATGACCATCAAGGATCATAAACAGATGCTACACCACACTCTAAGATCAAATCTGAGCATACGTACACTTTATAAATGAGGCCCCTGATAAGCAGCTTTGGCCACCACATACACCTTTAAGGTGGAGGGAGATAACCTTGTGGAGAATCACTCCTGTACAATCTCCAGCACTGAACCAATCGGGCAGTAAACTAGGTCCTGCTGTCAATTTCCACACCAAATGAACAGTGCCCACCTCAAGGCGTACTGTTTTCTCGTGGAGGAAGCTCTGGAGTGGAGTATGCTCTCTGCAACCTCAGCTGAGAGACCGGAATCTATAAACCCATAGCGTCCATAACTCCAGGTGAGGGTGAAGGATTAAGCCCCCTGCCTAAGACAAAAGGTCCCACCTGACCAGAACCTCCCATAGAGAGCCATTGAGGAGGGCCACTAGGCCTGAGAACCATACTCGAGCCGGCCAGAACAAGACTACTAGTAATAGATGGACCCTGTCCCGGCGATCTCTCTCCAGAACACCCGACAGCAGAGCAATTGAGGGAAATGCATACAGACGCAGCCTCAGCAATGTCTGTAGCATGGCATCCAGTCCGAGAGAAGCTCGCGTGAGGGAAAACCAGAGCAGACATTGGCTGTTTACATGCGCAATTTTTGTTTCAATCGGACTGAATTCAATGCAATTCATGAATCTGAATGTAGTGTTTATATGAAGGCTAAATAAAGTGATCGGGTTGATTGGAATAGATTTTTTTGGACATGCGCACACTGTTGAACAGTTTCCCACTTTTTGCACATAATAACCACTCTCCTACACTGTTTCTTTATTTGTTTTAAACAGCGGAATTGATATTTATACATTTCTGGATAAATATTACATTTCAAACACTGTGCCGTGCTGCTTATATTTATCACGCAGTAAAAACGTGCCCAAAACCAGTCGTCCGTGGATGAGAATCCAAAACAAGGATTGGTGAGGCACTGTCCTGCTCCACTTCACAGTTGCTGAGTAAAAGGAGAGTTTTATAATGACAGGACATTCAATTATACAACTATTTATTCAACGGAAAGAACAGCTTGTTCAGCGCGTCATATGTCATTACGCTATTTCTGCATCATTGCACATGCACAGTCCTTTCAGTTTCCAATCCGATCAAGTGATTTAGAAAAGGAATAAACCACCCCTTTCAATCCGATCCAAATTTCACTCAGAACGAGCACAATTGGATTGATTAAGGTGTTTACATGAAGGTTTTCAGTCTGATTGAGCTGTCAATCCGATTACTGACAGATCATTTGGTTGCATGTAAACACAGCCAGTGTCGTTTCTTGAGATGCAAACAAGTCCACTTCCGCCTGGCCGAACTCCCTCCAAATCTACTCCACCACCTTGGGAGACCAGTTTTCCCTGAGACAGTTGAGGATCTGGTGTGCAACTTGCAAAGTGGATGTGACCACAGACCCTCCTGATGATTGATGTAAGAGACCACAAATGTGTTGTCTATATGGACAAGCACATGATGGCCTCTCGGTTCTGAGAGAAAATATTTAAATGCTCAGAACACAGCCAGCATCTCCAGGCAATTGATGTGCCATGAGAGATGATGTCTTCCCACAGACCCTGAGCTGAGCGAACAGTTCATGATTGCTCCCCAGCCAGTGAGGGATGGATCTGTTGTAAGCGTTATGCGATGACAAGGAGCTCCCTACACAGGGACACTGGGACAAAAACCAAGGCTTCTTCCACATAATTGTATGGCATTGCGTGTGACATTGATCGTACGAAGTGGGTTGCCCCTCAGGGAAAACCCCTTGGTTCTGAGCCACCACTGCAAAGGTCTCATGGACAGCAGGCCAAAAAGTATCACATTGGATGCTGCTGCCATCAGACCCAACAGTCTCTAAAACTGTTTTACAGTGAGTGACTGGCCTAGCCTCACTCTGTTTACGGCTACAAGAATCAAATCGATATGAGCAGGAGACAGATGTGCCTACATCATTGTCAAATCCCATACCACGCCAATATAAGTTGTCCTCTGTACTGGAGAAAGCACTCTCTTCTTGGCTTCTTGGCTGAATGTCCAGCGCTCTCTCCACCCTCAATACCACGACTGAGGTGCCCTTGAGCAAGGCACCGAACCCCCAACTGCTCCCCGGGCGCTGCAGCATAAAATGGCTGCCCACTGCTCCGGGTGTGTGTTCACGGTGTGTGTGTGTTCACTGCTGTGTGTGTGCACGTTGGATGGGTTAAATGCAGAGCACGAATTCCGAGTATGGGTCACCATACTTGGCTGAATGTCACTTCACTTCAGGCTTAACCCCTGCTCTTTCATGTGGGTGAGGCATCACAGAAAGCAAAACTCTGCTTCTAAGTGGTGCAACACCAGGAGCTGTTCCCTTCCAGAAGCCCCGAAGACCTGAGGCTGGCGAGGGAGGTAGAGTTGGAAAGCTGCTGCCTGCTATTTATCCTCCTGCAACCTGTCGACAACTAAGGTGACAACGGCACTGAACAGGCCAGAAGGTGCAAGTAGAGCATCCAGGAGGAAAAACTTTTCCTTCTCTCTGATGTCAGAGAAGTTCACAGATTCCTATCCATGGCCACCAGGGCTTCCATAGAATTGCTGATGGCTCTGACCGTCTCCTTAGTGGACCGAAGACACAAATCGGTTGCCTGGTCCAGTTCTTGGATTGCGTCCGGACCTACCCCCTCGCTCTCATCAATGTCTTTTAACAGGTCAACCTGGTATGCCTGCAGACATCCCCTGGCTTGACCTGCCACCTTACCCACCAGAGCCGAAGTTGTTCTACACGGCTTGGTGGATAATTTTGGAGACTTAAGAGACGATGCTGTATCGGGGGACAGATCGCTTGCAAGCATCTGCTTTACCTTAGGCTTTGCCCCATAGCCCTGCTTATTCAACCCCTTGATGTTTGCATAGTCTGATACATTAGGGCTGAAGAGCTGAGCTGAATATGGTTTATTTTATATAAGGCAGAGCCCATCTGATAACCAAACTAGATAAGTTTGCGAGTCCCACAATCTCAATTGCCACTCTGTCTCGACTGCAGCGGGACCGGAACCGTGTGTGTTCCCACTCGTAATATAGCGCGGGTAGGGAAGAACACACAATCATTTCGATTTAGGCCTTATTTAGACTCTTTGCTCACCATATTTGACTTGTTTTGACATTGATTGTGCACTGGCACAGACAAACAAACATAAACACAGACATACACAGAATGCTTGCTGAAGACACAAAAGCGCATCTTGAACAAACAGCATGAGCTTCTAAGTGTCCTGGTTTATACATCACCCCGCCCGTGACGTCTCACCGCTCCATTGGACTGATTTCACACATGCTTCAAGAGGCAGAGGCGCTCCCACAGTGTTTTGATGCAGCATGAGTTCCTTTAAAAAGGAAATAAAAATTGTCATCATTTACTCACCCTCGTTTTGTTCCAAACTCATAAGACTTTGGCTAATCTTTGATTAAGACATTTTTAATGTATAAGTTAGAGGATCTTAAAGATTATAAACGGTTTGTAAAACAAACTAATTCATATGAATCTAGTGGATTAATTCTTGTGAAGAGATACAATTGCTTTAAAGCGTAAATTAAATCTGTTCACTATATATTTACATCTAAACAATGATCAACACGCATACAGAGAGCTCAGACATACAAGTGTGATGTACAAGAGCCAGTGAGGTTTGTTCTAGCGTATGATGCACACACAAGCTTCTGCGTTTACTATATGTGACCCTGGACCACAAAACCAGTCATAAGGGTACATTTTCAAAATTGAGATTACATCATCTGAAAGCTGAATAAATAAGATTCCCATTGATGTATGGTTTGTTATGATGGGACAATATTTGGCTGAGATACAGCTATTTGAATCTGAGGGAGCAAAACAATCTAAATCTCCTTTAAAGTTGTTCAAATGAAGTTCTTAGCAGTGCATATTACTAATCAAAAATGAAGTTTTGATATATTTACAGTAGGAAATTTACAAAATATCTTCATGGAACATGATCTTTACTTAATGTCCTAATGATTTTTGGCATAAATAAAAATCAATAATTTTGACCCATGCAATGTATTTTTGGGTGTTGCTACAAATATACCCCAGCGACTCAAGACTGCTTTTGTGGTCCAGGGTCACATGTGATTCACTCCATGTACAGTATGTGTGTTTATTTTAATACGGACATTATATTAATACACACAAGCCTAAATGAAATCTTTGCATCATATAAAGCTATCATATCTCTTAACGAGATTTGAATGTTTTTGTTTTGCGACGCTTTTATGACCTTTTTAGATCTTCTAAGATTTGGTTAGCTGGACCTCAATGGGGGGACATAAACCTCTTAGGTTTCATTAAAAAATATGTTTTCAATATTGAAGATTAACCAAAATGTTATGAGTTTGGAACAACATGAGGGTGAGTAAAATTCTGAAAGATTTGTGGGTTAACTATCCCTTAATTTCTAAAATATTAAAGTTTGTATAATTGAGTTATTTTAGACGCTGCCGCTGTAGAATCAAACAGCATTAATGTTGTGGTTATATATGCAGATGAGAGGACGTGTGAGCCATATCAGTTCCGCTGTAAAAACAATCGCTGTGTTCCCGGCCGCTGGCAGTGTGACTATGACAACGACTGCGGGGACAACTCGGACGAGGATAAGTGTGGTAGGTTTCCACCGCCCACTGCCCATGGGTCCGGATGAACATCAGGCACACACACATCCAGAGACACGCTTCACCTTACATCCCAGCAATGGCAGCAGGAACAGAACGTTCTGAAATAAAGCCCTGCTGTTAGGCTCTCAGACAAGTTGCACTCAGCAATACAAAATGAACCGAAAAACCTGATCGATGTCATTCTCATTTATTTGTTCATGAGCACATTTTAATGAACGAGAGAAGTTTTTTTCCTTTGTGCATGTTTTTGTTTCGTCCAGTCATTTACGTGTCTGCATCTTGTTTATTCTTCATTTCACACTGCCACATTGATGTGGGTTAGAGGTAGGTTTCCATTTTCAAATGTCCACTTCAGTCCTGAACATCTCCTTCAGTGGCTGCTTGCTGGTGACACTGGGAGGCTTGAATGCTCTTTTCTGTTTCACTGTGCATGAAAAACAGAAGACAGCAATTTATGTAAATGGTTAAAGAAGATATAATCATGATAATCAATGATTAATAATGAGCCTTTTCCAGTACTCAGCAGCTAGCCACTGTTAAGCCTTTTCCTGCCGTTTTTGAGCAGTTATGGTTTGGATTCGATGTTTTTGCCTGCTGCTCCCAAACACCCAAACCTCCATCTGTCCTTGTGCCTCTGGTTTAAGATGTATGCCCTTAACAATCATATTATCTAAAACCCCCTGCTTCTACAGCTGAAGTGATCTAATGAGACCCTTCTGAGTGAATGTCAAGAAAGAAAAAAAAAAATCCATGCCACATTTTACATGGCATACAATTGCCTTTTGTTTTTAGAAAATTCATCTTGGTTTTAGGACCATTAAGATTTTTTGTCATTTTTTTTTATGACATCAAAGCACATTTTCCTCCTAAACTTTCCTCCTTTAAATCTTTGTTGACCCCAAACAATTGAACAGTTGTGTATAAATACTCAGCAATTCAAGAAAACTTTTTTATTTATTTAATTACTGTAATGAGAATAAGCATTGTTTTTGTACTACGGATGAGAATTGGGATGAAAACTTATGGAAGCCCGTTTCCACCACTGAATAAAAAATAAAAAAGGTAATTGTGACTTATCTCACAATTTATTTTTTTCTCATAATTGCAAGTTGTAAAGTCAGAATTGTGAGATATAAACTCAAAAACATATCAGCCCCTACTCAAAACTGGACTTTCACTCGCAATTGCCAGTTTTCATCTCACAATTCTGTGAAAAAAAGTCAGAATTGTTGGATAAAAAGTCGCAGTAACCTTTTTTATTTTTTATTCAGTGGCGGAAATGGGCTTCCATGGAAAACTTGCTTTATTTTCATAAATAATATGATGTCAAAAAATCTTTAGCCTAACAACAGTTTTGGTTTCATGCAAAATCTCTTTCTTTTGACTATGTTGTGAAATGTGACCTGGATTTGATTTGACTGCTTTGTAAGATTCACCCTACTGTATTCTAAAATATGACAAGATATTGTTGAAATCTAACAGAGGTGTGATTTGTGCTGTGTCAGTGCCCAGGCAGTGCTCTGAGAGTGAGTTTGCCTGCACCAGCGGCCGCTGTATTGCTGGCAGATGGAAGTGTGATGGAGATCATGACTGTGCTGACGGGTCTGATGAGGCAAGTCACAAAACCCCTCATTCACACCTGCTTCAGGAAAACACACACCTCAGCAGAATTTTCATCAATGAATAGCAAATATTCACTGCAGTGTGTACCGTGTGTGTATTTTGCAGCACGGCTGTGATGTGAAGTGTGATAATGACCAGTTTCAGTGTAAGAACGGTCACTGTATCCCATTCCGCTGGAGGTGTGACGCCGATGCCGACTGCATGGATGGCAGCGACGAGGAGAACTGCGACACTGGAGGTTAAAATTGCACAAAAACACACTAAATACAGAATTACCTTCAGCCAAAACTGTAATTTATTACAGGAATATTTCACCTAAAAATGGAAATTGCTAAAAATGTAGTTAGCCTCAAGCCACACAAGATGTAGTTGTGTTTGTTTCTTCATCTTATTTGAGAAATACATTACATCACTTGCTCACCAGTGGATCTTCTGCAGTGAATGGGTGCCGTCAGAATGCGAAAAGCTGCATGTTTAATATTATGGATAGAAGACTTGTATTTTAGCCAGACACAGTGGTTTTGAAGTTAAAAACATCTTGATGTATTTGTTTCTTACAACCATGCAGCTTTTGGCTTCACAAGATGTTTACGGATAGACTGGATTCGTGTGGATTTCTTGAGTTATTGTGTTTGCAGTCTCATTCTGACGGCGCCCATTCCACATTTTCATTTTATCGGTGAACTATTACTATTACAAACTTTGTTTGTAACTTGTACAGTATGCTGCTTTAGAAACTTTTTGAAGAACTTACTAATACAGTGAGGGAAAAAATGATTTGATCCCCTGCTGATTTTGTATGTTTGCCCACTGAAAAAGAAATGAGTCTATAATTTTAATGGTAGGTTTATTTTAACAGTGAGAGACAGAATAACAACAAAAAATACAGAAAAACTGCATTTTAATGTCAAATAAGTATTTGACCCCTTCACAAAACATGACTTAGTACTTGATGGAAAAACCCTTGTCGTTTCTTGTAGTTGGCCACCAGGTTTGCACACATCTCAGGAGGGATTTTGTCCCACTCCTCTTTCAGATCCTCTCCAAGTTATTAACTGAGACGGACTAAATCCAGAAGAACTGTGGCAAAGCTCATGAGAAACTCTGCTCAAGTGCACCGAGGGCAAAAGCTGCTTTAAATTTAAAGGATGATCGCACCAAATGTTGATTTAATTTAGTTAACAGAAGTTAATTGATAAAGAAAATCTATTTATTACATTATTTTTGACAGCATCCTCATTTTACAGCATTTTTTCACAAGTGTCTAAAACTTTCAATAATGCCATTTACATGATTTTACATGATTTTACAAGGCCTCTATAACTTACTGTTAACCTGGATAAACCTCTTGTGTTCTGATTAAAGCAACAAAAGCATTCACTAAAATAGAGGAAGAGTAAAAGGACCATGAGAGCTTAAGTCTAACTTTGCATACTGTGGACAATATTACATTTAACAATATTTAAGAATAATATTACATACCTGTAATATCGTGGTTTAACGTCAAGGGTAACGTTACCTGAGGAAAAAAAGAGCACGAAAATAAATTATTGTTGGATTCGACACGTCGCAGGCATTTGCTTGGGGAAAAAAAAGACCTTAAAAGATCAATTTTAGTGCGAAATGTAATTATGACAAAACATTACAAAGCCATACAGAAACGTTACACAGAAAGTAAGTTAACTGAACTTACCCCTGTATTTCTGACCTAACGATAGTTCATACCTTTTCTATGAGGCGGTAAAATATAAAACTTTGCACGCCTCGCGACTCTGAGGTGGATATATATACTTTTATATATATAACTTTTATATAATGATAATGTCACGGTGCACACACGGAGATGATACAAGAACACGGAGACGAGGAGTAAACTCAAATGAACAGTCTTTAATGTAGACATAAAGGCACGGCAGGGCAAGATAAGGCAAGGCTGACGAGTAGACTAGACGAAATCAAACTGAACAGACAGGACTATAAATACACAGAATAATTATAGATAGAGACAAACACGGCTGAATGGAATTAACTAATAATCACACTAGACGAGGACAGGAAACAAACCAAATATGGAAATAAGAGGCGGGAACACATGACACACAACAGTCTGACAGATAAAGAGATTGAGGCCTTTTTTGTCAACAAAAAAATGTAGTCGGCTACTTCATTCACAGAATAACGCTAACGTCAACCCCCACAGCGACAGATCAAATATCACATGAACCGTGAAATCAATGTGCTCTTACTACAGCTTATTAAAAATAGAGGTAAATAATCATATCATTATATTAATTTACCTTATAATCCTGCTTGCTGCGAGTTGTTTGACCATCTGACGACGAGACGAGTGAAGAATCCAGAAAATTCAAGGAAAAATAAACAAACCGGTTGGGTCAAAATAACCCAACCCAGGTGTTCAGTGGTGAAAGAACCCCTTGCAGTCCATTTGACCCAGCATGAACAACCCAACTGTGTTTACAGTACCTCAAACAACCCAGAATTATGACCCAGCACAATAAACCCAACAATGTGTTTACAGAAATAACCCAGCACTTTTAAGAGTGTAATGTTTCCACCTCCATGTTTGACGGTGGGGATGGTGTTCTTGGGGTCATGGGCAGCATTCCTCCTCCTCCAAACACGGCGAGTTGAGTTGATGCCAAAGAGCTGGATTTTGGTCTCATCTGACCACAACACTTTCACCCAGTTCTCCTCTGAATCATTGGCAAACTTCAGACGGGCTGTACATGTGCTTTCTTGAGCAGGTGGACCTTGCGGACGCTGTAGGATTTCAGTCCTTCACGGCGTAGTGTTACCAATTGTTTTCTTGGTGACTATGGTCCCAGCTGCCTTGAGATCATTGACATGATCCTCCCGTGTAGTTCTGGGCTGAATCCTCACCGTTCTCATGATCATTGAAACTCTAGGAGGTGAGATCTTGCATGGAGCCCCAGTCCGAGGGAAATTTTTTGTTATTTCGTGTTTCTTCCATAGACTGTAAAAAAAGATGGACGACTGGTCTCAGCTTTCTTCCGCTATAGAAAAGTGAAGCCAAAACATCTCAGTATGGCCGCTGCCATCGTGAGTAAATGATGCTGTAAAGTCGTGAGGTGGAGCCGCGGAATCAAACTCCTACCCAAACTCCTGCAGATCCAATCAACCATAACGACATGTTTTTATAGCATTAAATTACTAGCTAAAATCAAACTTACCACAAAAACGAACAATTGAACATATATCAGCATGATAACAACTACCTTAAATGACCAAAATCATATTTTGTTAAATTGTATTGGAAGTGTAGTAAATTTTTTTGTTATGACTCAAGTCCCATTCGTTTACATGGAGAGCCAGCCACCAGGGGGCGAACAAAGAGCCCGCAGCTTCACTTTCCAGTACGAGTGAGACACACCCGGTTTCTTCCATTTGTGAATAATCGCACCAACTGTTGTCGCCTTCTCACCAAGCTGCTTGGCGATGGTCTTATAGCCTGTTACAGCCTTGTGTAGGTCTACAATCTTGTCCCTGACATCCTTGGACAGCTCTTTGGTCTTGGCCATGGTGGAGAGTTTGGAATCTGATTGATTGATTGCTTCTGTGGACTGGTTGTCTTTTATACAGGTAACAAACTGAGACTCGCTTTAACAGAGTGCTCCTAATCTCAGCTCCTTACCTGTATAAAAGACACCTGGGAGCCAGAAATCTTGCTGATTGATCGGGGATCAAATACTTATTTCACTCATTAAAATGCAAATAAATGTATAACTTTTTTGAAATGCGTTTTTCTGGATTCTTTGTTATTATGTCTCTCACTGTTCAAATGAACCTACCATTAAAATTATAGACTGATCATTTCTTTGTCAGTGGGCAAACGTACAAAATCAGATCAAATATTTTTTTTGCCTGTGTTCTTGTCTAGATTCTATGTTTGTATGTATGTGTAGTTAACACAAGGTGAAGAGGTTAAATTCCAACTTGAAATATAGTGCACAAGTGGTATGGACTGCTTTTATGGTGCTTTTATTGTGTTTTTGTGAAGAGCAGGGAAAAGAAAAAAAAAAAACTGTTCAACATCGTACAGATTTAAAACAATATGAGAGTAAGTAAATAATGATAGAATTTGTATTTATGGTTGAACGATTCCTTTAAACAACAGCATTACCCATAAACCAGTGCCTGCAGCATTAATTAGAGTGATCAGACTCTGGAGAGGGTTTTAGTATTCAAGGAGGCCTTTCTGAAGATGCATTGCCAAGTGTTTTACACACACACACACACACGCGCACACACACGGTAATTGCTGTGTGGTTGTGCTGGAATGAATACAGATGAGTTACCCCGTGTGTGTGTGTGTGTGTGTGTGTGTGTGTGTGTGTGTGTGTGTGTGTTTGTGTGTAGTGGGTCGATTCTGCCCTCTGGATGAGTTTCAGTGTAATAACACTCTGTGTAAGCCGCTGGGCTGGATGTGTGACGGCGAGGACGATTGTGGAGACAATTCAGACGAGAACCCAGATGTGTGCAGTGAGTAGTTCATTTTTTTCAGCTCAATTAGCACTTCATATTCTCTTCAGACTCCCACTTAAATATTTCCCAGAACTGTGGTACATGAAGTACAATAGTGGTGGATGATATGACCCAAATCTTGCATCAGGCTTTGTAATTTTATGTGGGTAATTTTATTTGTGTGAAATTGAAGCCGGGGTGGTTTATATATTAAATCCCCATCTGCCAGTGCCTGTTTTTGAGTAACCGAATTAAACAGTTCACAGATGAAAGATATTTTGCATTGTTTGATCATTTTAAATCTCAGATAAGTCTGATATCGTGTTTCTTCATTGCTCTTACATGTAAGTAATTTGATGGAATTCTGCCCACTGCGCTCTGTAAATATTTAGAAATATAAGCCTCACGTTTCAAATATTAAACAGATTCTTTCCTGGATGCTGTTCAGCATATTACTATACTTCACCTGTATGTGTATGTGTCAGGGACGTTACCTTTTACATGCAATGTGAATATTGCAACCTGTTAATAAAGGTGTGAAAAAATAAAAGTGTGAAACAGGCCTTAGGATTCTTCATTTACATCATCATTTACATTAACTGTTGCACAAACTCTATCAAATATAGCTTTTGAATGTTTGGGGTTCAGTCTGACTCTGCTGGTGAAATCGTCTGAATTTTCACTGGTGTGTTTTTATTCTGTGTGTGTTTCAGAGAGATTCCAGTGTCCTCCCACCAGACAGTTCCGATGCCATAATGACCGAGTGTGTCTGCCAGTGTCTAAACAATGTGACGGTGTTGACAACTGCGGAGACAACAGTGATGAACTCAACTGCCGTGAGTAATTGCTACATTTCTTGGCTGATTTATTTAAAATGTCATGTTTTTTTTGCATGTTTTTTGCCTGTGCCATTACACTAAACATTTAACATTTTCATGTATAATTTCTTACTGAAAATATTAGTATATACTAGTGCTGTCAAACGATTAATCGCATCCAAAATAAAAGTTTTTGTTTACATACAAACCCGATTCCAAAAAAGTTGGGACACTGTACAAATTGTGAATAAAAACAGAATGCAATGATGTGGAAGTTTCAAATTTCAATATTTTATTCAGAATACAACATAGATGACATATCAAATGTTTAAACTGAGAAAATGTATAATTTTAAGGGAAAAATAAGTTTATTTAAAATTTCATGGCATCAACACATCTCAAAAAAGTTGGGACAAGGCCATGTTTACCCCTGTGTGGCATCCCCTCTTCTTTTTATAACAGTCTGCAAACGTCTGGGGACTGAGGAGACAAGTTGCTCAAGTTTAGGAATGTTGTCCCATTCTTGTCTAATACAGGCTTCTAGTTGCTCAACTGTCTTAGGTCTTCTTTGTGGCATCTTCCTCTTTATGATGCGCCAAATGTTTTCTATGGGTGAAAGATCTGGACTGCAGGCTGGCCATTTCAGTACCCGGATCCTCCTTCTACGCAGCCATGATGTTGTAATTGATGCAGTATGTGGTCTGGCATTGTCATGTTGGAAAATGCAAGGTCTTCCCTGAAAGAGACAACGTCTGGATGGGAGCATATGTTGTTCTAGAACTTGGATATACCTTTCAGCATTGATGGTGCCTTTCCAGATGTGTAAGCTGCCCATGCCACACGCACTCATGCAACCCCATACCATCAGAGATGCAGGCTTCTGAACTGAGCGCTGATAACAACTTGGGTTGTCCTTGTCCTCTTTAGTCCGGATGACATGGCGTCCCAATTTTCCAAAAAGAACTTCAAATTTTGATTCGTCTGACCACAGAGCAGTTTTCCACTTTGTCACAGTCCATTTTAAATAAGCCTTGGCCCAGAGAAAACGCCTGCGCTTCTGGATCATGTTTAGATATGGCTTCTTTTTTGACCTATAGAGTTTTAGCCGGCAACGGCGAATGGCACGGTGGATTGTGTTCACCAACAATGTTTTCTGGAAGTATTCCTGAGCCCATGTTGTGATTTCCATTACAGTAGCATTCCTGTATGTGATGCAGTGCCGTCTAAGGGGCAGAAGATCACAGGCATCCAGTATGGTTTTCCGGCCTTGACCCTTACGCACAGAGATTGTTCCAGATTCTCTGAATCTTTGGATGATATTATGCACTGTAGATGAGGATAACTTCAAACTCTTTGCAATTTTTCTCTGAGAAACTCCTTTCTGATATTGCTCCACTATTTTTCGCCGCAGCATTGGGGGAATTGGTGATCCTCTTGCCATCTTGCCACTCTGACAGGCTCTTTTTATACCCAATCATGTTGCCAATTGACCTAATAAGTTGCAAATTGGTCCTCCAGCTGTTCCTTATATGTACATTTAACTTTTCCGGCCTCTTATTGCTACCTGTCCCAACTTTTTTGGAATGTGTAGCCCTCATGAAATCCAAAATGAGCCAATATTTGGCATGACATTTCAAAATGTCTCACTTTCAACATTTGATATGTTATCTATATTCTATTGTGAATAAAATATAAGTTTATGAGATTTGTAAATTATTGCATTCCTTTTTTATTCGTAATTTGTACAGTGTCCCAACTTTTTTGGAATCAGGTTTGTAATATATGTGTGTGCTGTGTATATTTATAATGTGTATATATAAATACAAACACATGCATGTATATATTTAAGAAAAATGGTATGTTTATATATTAAATATATTTATATAATATAAATATTTCCTAAATATATGCTGTATGTGAGTGTATTTATACATACATAATAAATATAAACAGTACACACACATATATTATGTAAACAAAAACTTTTATTTTGGATGCGATTAATCGTTTGACAGCACTAGTATATACATGTGTGTGAATTTTTTATTTTTTTTTGCTGAACTTTTAGGACATTTTCTTACCACCATAGAAAATGGGGGATCTTGTCCTCTAAATATGTGGTTACAGCCTTGCCAGTAGTTATTTATCATTACTAACACTAACCCTAATGTGTTACAACTTTTCAACTCAATCACAATACGTTCAGTATGGAATTCATATACTGTGCATATTATTTGAATAATAAAGCAATTATCTGCTAGTAACACTTGTCCTTTACACTTTGTATTTTGGAAGATATATCAAGAACCCATGGAGCTTCTCTTTCAAAACATGTTTTGTGTATTTAAACCATTACATCACATGTTTTTGGGGTTGAATATTTTGAGTTGAACCCAACCACATGATCCACAGTGAATATTTTTCTGTAACTTTATACCAAGAAAAATCTGATATTGAAATTGACTAGAATGACAAGATAAGTGCAAATGATTAAATTAAAAAAGATTGTCAAAGAAACCTACCTCATGATGACATCCTTTAGATATGATGCAGAAAGTATTATTACTACTGGTGGAAATGACACAGCATAACAGTATTGAACAGAAAGTCAAGTCAGCTTTATTTATATAGCGCTTTTAACAATACAGATTGTGTCAAAGCACTTAACAGTATCAAATTGGAGGATAGAGTGTCAGTAATGTATAATAAGATTAAACACTCAATTTTGAATTCAGAAAGTGAGGGATTCATTCATGTATTAATTTATTTCTGTTAATTATAAGCAGTCATGAGGACACCAATGAGAATGAGCCATTGATTATGCTAGTAAATGTCTATTGAAGTGAATTTGTCCCTGTTTCCTGTCAGAAACTCCTGCGCCTGCGGTTTGTGGAAAGGGTGAGTTTACCTGCAGCACTGGGAAGTGTATAAGCATTAACCTACGCTGCAATTTCTTCAACGACTGTGAGGACTACGGCTCTGATGAGATCAACTGCAACAAGAAAAGTGAGTCTACTTGATTGTTTGACAGCTTTTTTCGTCAAACATAAAAGATTGAGGTTCACTGAGTGTCTGTTTGTGTTGTTCTGTGTCTCTGAACAGATTCAGGTCTAAATGAATGCCATAACAACCGCAGTATTTGTGAAGATGAAGGTCACTGTGTGGTGAACGGAACCGACTCGTTCTGCTCCTGCAAACCCGGCTTCCAGAAAACACACCCGCAAACCTGCACAGGTACCGTTATTTATTTATATATATATATATATATATATATATATATATATATATATATATATATATATTAGTAACTAATATTTGGTTTAAAAAAAAGCCAATAATGACAAGAAAAATGTAACTAAAATCACATAAAATTAGGACTAAATATAGAATCTGTATTACTTGCGCTAATAACAAATCATACCAGCAGTGTCAAACAAGTATGAATCCATCATATAATCACTCAGCAGAGATGCTTGTAAAATTCACTTCATACATCTGATGTTTTGTGCCTGTCCACGTTGTGATTTTTCCCTCTCAACAGATGTGAACGAGTGCAAGCAGTTCGGGATCTGTTCTCACATCTGTAACAACACTAAAGGCTCTCACAAATGCAGCTGCCACAAGAACTTCATCAAAGTGAACGACACCTGCAAGGCTGACAGTACGTTTCAAACTACAGCCAAGTCTAGTCTGTTTGTATATTTTCACAATAAGCATTGTTTCAAGGTAGTTTTTCATCAAATCTAGATTTTAATGATTAAAAAATCTTCATATGTTAATATCAGTATCCTAATATCTTCTTAATATCTGCCTTATAGTCACGTTTAGCAGATTTGAACTGAACGATAATATCGATTATTTGTGACAACAAAGTTATATAAGTATATCTCTTAAGTGAGTATACTGTATCTATGCGGATAAAGTTGGATGTACTATATATCCAACATTAAAGGGGCATAACACACGCAGTTTCACCCAATCTCATGTTAATCTTGAGTACCTATAGAGTATACTGCATCCTTCATATCTCCAAAAAGTCTTACGTTTTATCATATTAATAAAAGAAAGATACAGCTTTACGATTCTCTCTGAAAACAGCCGAGCTCCTGGAGGCGCGCTGTGGGCAGAGCTAAAGAGTGACGAGCACTTAAGCGCCAATCACCAACATTTGATGCCGTTTAACTTACCGTCTGCAGTTCCGAATCATGACCGGGATCTTTTATAGCTGAGAGAGACTCCATCTTTCAGTATCAAACGATGTGCAAATCCAGCGTCGAACTGGGGCTTGTTTATAAAACGTTCGTAAACAAACACAGAGAAACTCCACTGCTGCCCCGAAAACAAACTGCATCCACTGTTCACATAACGCAGGGTACTTTTGGGAAGCTGAACAAGGTTATCTTACCCTCACAACCAAAACCACACTTCTTTAGAGATATTCTTCCCGAGCGAGTCCCGTGCAGCGCGTTGATGGGCGCGCTCTTGCTCTCGCTCCGGTCGATGTGTGCACTTTGTTCCACCCTTCATTACGTCAGGAAGAGCCATGATTGAAAAAAACTTTCCAAAAGTTGTACGAACCCGGAAGGAAGATTTTTAGCACAGAAATACTCCGTCATACTTCCAAATCGTTTTTTGAAACTTAGCATGAGAATCCAACTCTTTAACAGTGTAAACAACCCCGAATGCATGAAACAGCATTGCCCCCCCCCCCCCCACCCCCGTAAATATATTGTTGTGGGATAATATAGTTTATATTTTGCGATAATAAAAAAATCCAGCAGTTGAGATGTTTTATATTTTTCATATCGCTATATGAGAGTATATTGTATGTATGCAGATTAAGTTCTAAATTTATTTTATTGAGGTGTATTGCTGTTATCTTGATTTCAGTATTACATTTGCTTTCTGTCATTGTGCTGTAACGCCCCTATCTGTCATTTTAGGCAGTGACAAACAGGCTCTGTACGTGGCAGATGATAATGAAATTCGCAGTTTGTATCCTGGAATGCAAAACTGGATATATGAACAGGCCTTCCAAGGAGACGCCAATGTACGAATCGACGCCATGGACCTGCACATCAAATCCAAACGGATCTTCTGGACCAACTGGCACACGGGCAGAATCTCATCCTTCGAGCAGCCTTCTGCTGGACCCGCCTCGCCGAACTCAAACCGCAACCGAAGACAAACCGATTCCAGAGTCACTGATCTAGAGGTCAGTGCCGTTACAGCACATTTGTGACTTGAATGTGAGAGACTTGCGGCTTCAGTTACTTAACCTGTCCAAAAACAGTCCTTTGATATTCCTAACCGATATTTGTTATCAGAAGTCTCCCTAAAAAACCCTAACAATACAAACATGCAAAATATAATTGCATAACCAGTGTTGGGGGTAACGCATTACAAGTCACGCAAGTTACACAATCAGATTACTTTTTTCAAGTAACTAGTAAAGTAACACATTACTTTTTAGTTTACAAGAAAATATCTGAGTTACTTTATCAAATATGTGATGCCAGTTACTTGTTTTCCCGAGATGCAAACCTGCAATAAAGGAAAGGACGTGACGTGTGGCCATACTTGGAATTTGTGCTCTGCATTTAATCCATCCAAGTGCACACACACAGCAGTGAGAAGTAAACACACATGCACGCGCACACACAAAAGGAGCAGTGGGCAGCCAATGCTGTGGCGCCTGGGGAGCAGTTGGGGTTTCGGTGTCTCACCTCATTCGTGGCATTGAGGGTGGAGAGAGCGCCAGACATTCGCTCCCCCTACAATTCCTGCCTTACATGAAACCCGAATCCGCTACCTTCAAGTTACAAGTCCGGCTCTCTAACCATTAGGCCACCAATGCCCCCAATAATTAAACATGTATTTTATTCCCATTTTATTAATCAATGTTATATTTCCTTCAGCCTGAGGCTGATCCATTTCACTTTTGGTGTGAAAGGGCTTTTATTTTTGCCAAAAATATAATTTTTTTATTAAAAACAAACAAGCAAGTCCTGGTCAGATTTAAAAAGTAATGCAAAAGTAACCCAACACATTACTTTCCATGAAAAGTAACTAAGTAACGTAATTAGTTACTTTTTTAGGGAGTAACACAATAAAAGTTGCTTTCTCCAACACTGTGCAAAACAGAATTTAACAGAAGGAATAAATGAATTAACCTTTGATTTGTTATAGATCCCTGGCCTGAAGATGCCTCGTGGGATTGCTGTGGACTGGGTGGCCAACAACATCTACTGGACAGACTCGGGTCGTGATGTGATCGAGGTGGCGCAGATGAACGGACGGAATCGTAAGACGCTCATCTCAGGCATGATTGACGAGCCCTACGCCATCGTCGTGGACCCACCGAGAGGGTGAGCGGATAATCAACAGAAAGTGGATGCTTCCCTTGCATTCTTTAGCATCAGCACTAGCTCAGCATATTTTGCTGCACAACATTACATTTATTAGTGGTGCTTGCTAAGTCAATTATACAGTTCATACTTAGGGTTAACACTCTTGAAATAAGTAGTTGACTTTGTATTAAAACTATGTTAACCATTGATTCTTGAAGCACCATGTACTGGGCCGACTGGGGAAACCACCCTAAGATCGAGACGGCTGCTATGGACGGCACCATGAGAGAGACACTGGTGCATGAAAACATCCAGTGGCCCACAGGTCAGACATCATGTGAATCAAACATCACACACTCGGATTCCATCACCTGTGACACCGGTAACGTGACTTCTGTTGGGTTTGTTTGCCAGGTCTGGCTGTGGATTACTTCAATGAGCGTCTGTACTGGGCTGATGCCAAACTCTCTGTTATCGGGAGCGTCAGACTGAACGGAACAGATCCGGTCATAGCTGTCACCAGTGTTAAAAACAGTTGAGTCACTCTCTTGATCAATTTAGTCAAAGAATTTTTTGTCCCAAATTTTTATCAGTTTTACTGGCAGTCCACTGTATGAAGAATTTTGGGGTATAATATGTCACAGTTCACTTTTATTTTGCTATCTTCACTTAACATGTTAATAAACATAAATTAACTATAGTGTCCCGCAAGCACTGGTAAAAAAAAAATATATAAAAAATGATATCTGGTGTCTGAATAATTTTTGGTTTGACTGTACTAGGACAACAAGCCTGGGAAAATTCAATTCACTTGTGCATCCTCAAACAGCTCTGGATCAGTCCAGAGGAATTACATTTTAAATGAATTATTATTCATTTTGTATTTGAAAAGCCTAAACAGAATAATACATTAGAGCCAAGACGTGAGCAGAAACTCTTCATAATTTAATGCAGAATTGTAAACATCTTAATGAACAAACAACCTGCACATGAAATGTTGGACATTTGACTTTTTTGACATTTTTATATTTTATTTTATTTAAATTATTGTGTGTTTCAGGTAACGAAAACACCTTTGTATAGATTTAGTTTTAGTTAACTACAATATTTATATTATACGATTTTTTAATGTAAATGTATCACTTAAGTTTGAAGTTCTGTAAAGCTTGAGATATAAAATAACGACAGTTTCTCTCTCTCAGATTTGCACCATCCTTTCAGTATCGACATCTTTGAGGATTTCATATACGGTGTGACCTATCACAACAACTTTGTCTTCCGCGTCAACAAGTTTGGCAAGAGTGCAGTGGAGCATCTGACCACAGGAATAAACCACGCCACAGATGTGGTCCTGTACCACCCTTACAAACAGCCAGAGAGTAAGTCATGGAAATAAATCTGTCAGCCAACCGAACTGTTTTTGAACTCAATCACGAAGCATAATCAATGTAGTTTTTGCCTCTTGATTGATAGAAGAATAGAAAAAATTGCTGGGAGAAATTTAGACAAAAGGTTTAGTTTGACCGTTCATGTATCATGTGCTGTTTTTTTTCATAGTGGCCAACCCATGTGACAGGAAGAAGTGTGAGTGGTTGTGTCTGCTCAGCCCCAGCGGCCCAGTCTGCATGTGTCCCAACGGCAGAATACTGGACAATGGCACCTGCGTGGAGGTTCCCACCCCAACGCTGTCCCCTTTCTGTGAGTATACAGCTGTGACCTTTCAAAAAAAAGGAAACAGATGCTGCAGTTTCATGTGGTATTTGTTGAATGAACACTGACATCTTATGGCTTAGTCAGTGTGACAGGCTGTGGTGCAGTATGACTGGCGTAATGTGTTCCTGTGCTATACAGTGCAGAGACAGGAGTGAGGACACATAAGAGCAGAGTGTCAGTCAAAGGTGCAAGAATAATAGAATGGTTTGGAAATAAAACGAAACTGCAAAACAATCATAGTTCCCATCAGTTTTGGGGAAGCTACTCTGAAACTATAGCTCGACCAACTACAAGCTACTCATAAATTAAAGTAGTTAAGCTACATTCCAGCTACCCTTCTGAAAAAGTAGCTAGCAGACCTCAAGTTCCTATCAAAAAGTAGCTAGCTACATTGAAACTACTTTCAATTATTTTTTTTTATTTAATTAAATTTATTTTATTATTATTATTATTATTTACAATTAATATTACAAATAACTGAATAACTGCTAATGAAGAATTATAATGAATTTATAAGTATTCGGGGATTAAAGCAGCATATTGTAATGCAATCACCCAAAGAATAGGGTGAATTCAGGTTGATTGGGACACTTTTTCCAAGTCATTTCAATGACAATGTATCTCGCGATTTTGTTTTCTGTGGGGGGGACAGATATTTGTATATAGAGTGCAATTAAGCAAGAAAATTAATCAGTTTTAAAAATCTATTATTCACCTCCTGTATGTCCTTTAAGTATTCTATGTTGACCGCATTTTAATCTTTGTTTTACATAAATTACAGTTCATTCATGTGAAATATCCACTTCTGTACATCCTTCGCAAAATCATCAGACAATCTCTTGTTGGTAAACAGAGTGTGAAGCCGCAACGTGTGATTTCACAGCAGATGGCGGTAATGAACAAATTTAGTTCTTCTGATCTAGTCAGAAGAAGACGCTGCATTACAGGCTCATGACTCGTTAGAACCAAATTACTAAAGGGACTTTGGTCAGAATGTAGCTTTTGGTTGTGCGCTACACTGCTGCTTGTTGGAAAAAGTAGTTAGCTACTGGAAAATCTACACTGTTTTAAAAGTAGCTGAGCTACTGTCACGCTACTGAAAAATGTAGATACGTTAGTAGTGTCGCTAATGGTAGGTAGCTACTCCGCAACATCAGTCTACTCATCACCTTTGCGTTTGTAGTCGGCGTCACTAGCCAGACCAATAAACAGAGACCGCAAGTTATCTTCGGGCCAGGCACATGTACCTGATGAAACCCTCTACAGGAGTGAATTTAGGCTTGGAGCATGGACAAGGACATAGGTGTTCCTGTAGCTCAGTGGTTCCCAATCCTGGTCCTGGAGAACCCCCAACACTGCACATTTTACATGTCTCCCTAATCAAACACACCTGATTAAACTCATCAGTTCATTAGTAAAAACTCCAAGACCTCAAATGTTCAGTTCAAGTTTATTTGTATAGCGCTTTGTACGATACAAGTCGTTACAAAGCAGCTCTACAGGAAATTAACTTTCCACAATATATTTATATATTGCAGAACCTTAATATATTTAACTTATGGTAAAATTTGGTAATTCTGTATGTTGTCTGAGCGTTGGCATCCTCTGAGGGGTTGGCATTATCTTTTCTCAGGTGTTCGGTCATCTCAGATCATTTAAGGGTTGGATCCAGACTGAAGTTTCTGTAATTCCTAGTTACATCCCGTGGCAGAAACAGAGAAACAAATAGAGACATAATTAGCGTTGCTGCTGTTCCATCGAAGTAAAAATTATTTGTTCAACCCAAGCTAAAGAATAATAATAATATACTTTTGATCAGATATAACTGCAGTGCAAGATTATAAGATGCATTATGTGAATGCTTGGCTAAAGAGATGCGTCTTTAATCTAGATTTAAACAGATAGAGTGTGTCTGAACCCGTTATCAGGAAGGCTATTCCAGAGTTTGGGAGCCAAATGTGAAAAAGCTCTACCTCCTTTAGTGGACTTTGCCATCCTAGGTACTACCAAAAGTCCAGAGATTTGTGACCTTAGGGAGCGGGTTGGATTGTAGCGTGGTAGAAGACAAGTTAGGTACGCAGGAGCTAAACCATTATATATAATGGCCTTATAGGCAAGTAATAATATTTTGTAAATGATACGGAACTTAAAAGGTAGCCAGTGCAGAGACTGTAAAATTGGGGTAATATGATATTTTCTTGACCTGGTAAGAACTCTAGCCGCTGAATTTTGGAAATCTGTAGCTTGTTTATTGAAGATGCAGGACAACCAGCTAGCAGTGCATTACAATAGTCCAGTCTAGAGGTCATGAATGCATTGACTAGCTTTTCTGTATCAGAAACAGGTAGCATGTGTCGAAGCTTGGCAGTGTTTCTAAGATGGAAGAATGCTGTTTTTGTAACATGGGAAATATGATTTTCAAAGGACAAGTTGCTGTCTAATATAACACCCAGATTTTTGACTTTAGAGGACGTAACAGTGCATCCGTCTAGTTGCAAATTGTAATCCAAGAGATTCTGTGTAATGTTTTTTGGTCCAATAAGTAATATCTCTGTCTTATCTGAATTTAATAGGAGGAAATTATTGGTCATCCAATCTTTTACATTTTTTACACAATTTATTAGCTTAGATAGTTTAGAAGTTTCATCTGGTCTTGTTGAGATATATAGTTGAGTATCATCAGCATAACAATGAAAACTAATCCCGTATTTTCTAATAATATTACCAAGAGGCAACATGTATATTGAAAATAGCAGAGGACCTAGGACAGATCCTTGTGGTACTCCATACTTTACTGGTGATAACTGAGATGACTCCCCATTTAAATGAACAAAGTGGTAGCGATCGGACAAGTAGGATCTAAACCATCTTAAAGCCTGCCCTTGAATAGCAGTATAGTTTTGTAATCGATCTTTGAGTATGTCATGGTCTATAGTGTAGAACGCAGCATTAAGATCAAGATTACGAGTTTCTTTCTTGAGCAAATGGGTATAACTGTTGTACCATGGCGCAGTACGTTTTTCTCTAACCTTTTTCAATTTGAGGGGGGCAACAGCTTCTAATGTATTAGAGAAGATAGTGCCCATGTTGCTAGTCATTTCGTCTAGTTCATGTGTATTTATGGGTACACGGAGCAGTTGAGATAAATCAGACAGGTTATTTGTGAATCTGTCTTTGCTGGCTGGAACAATAGTTCTGCCCGGACGATAACACGGAGCGATATCTATATCGGTAAGATCAATTCCATGCAATATAATTAAATCTAGCGTATGATTAAAACGATGAGTGGGCCCGGTGACGTTTTGCTTGACTCCAAAAGAGTTTATTAGGTCAGTAAACGCAAGTCCTAACTCATCATTTGTATTATCAACGTGAATGTTAAAATCTCCGACAATTAGCACTTTATCAACATTAACTAATAGATCTGAGAGGAAATCTGAAAATTATTTTAGGAAATCTGTATGTGGCCCTGGCGGTCTATACACAGTATAGAGCAAAGGAGAGATTTATTTTGCATATCTAACAGTGTAACATTAAGCAGAAGTAGTTCGAATGAGTTAAACCTCCTGTATCCTGTTTTCTGAGTAACATTCAGAATATCACTATATATTGTTGCCACACTGTCGTCACGAGCAGTCTGAGTGTGTTTTAGATAAGAGAGACATCAAAAACGTGCAGTGTTGGGGGTTCTCCAGGACCAGGATTAGGAACCACTGCGGTAGCTCATACAGTACAGCTCAGAAATGTCAATTCACTGATGTCCACCAACTTAGACAATGCGTTCGTCAAAGAAATTATTTCAAGAAAGTCAGCATGTAATTAAACCTCTCCAGATTGATTGAAATTTCTTTATTTTTGGTCATATTATTAATGATTAATTTGTGTATGTTATCCCAAAGAAAGAAAATGTTGGGGTAGAGATGACTTTTCCAATGAGGTCACTTAGGCTGCATGGGTTATTGGATAATGTTATCCAGTGGCAAAATACCTTTTAGGTATTGTTTTAGCAAACTAACTAATTGGTTTGGCATAATTTTGGTTTGACTGGTAGCACCCGCTTTTATCCATCAAAAAATAGCTATCTGGTTAAATATCAAGTTTTACTCTGAAATGTCACACTATGGAAATAAAATGGATTGTCCACTTGGGTTGACCTCTTATAAAACAAGCTCTTTTTATCTGTCTCTTTGTCTTCCCTCAGCTCCGAGTGGCACCTGTAATCTGCTGTGTTTAAATGGTGGAACTTGTGTCCTGAATGCCAGAAAACAACCCAAATGTCGCTGTCAGCCCAACTATGGAGGAGAGAGATGTGAGCTAAACCAGTGCAGAGAGTACTGCCAGAACGGAGGAACGTGTACCGCATCACCCACAGGTACAGTACCACAAAAACATCTCAGGTTATGCATGTAACCATGGTTCCCTGAGAAGGGGAAAGAGCATGGACATTTCTTCAACATGAAGACATTTCAAGACATTACATTCCTGGTAGGCTTGCAACACGGCCATTGTGTGCCAAGCCGCCCCAGCCTGACCCGCTGCAGCATATGCTCTGCCTTTCAGCCGTGATGTAACACGCGATGGCTTAGTTGGCAGAGACGGCGTCTTCAATGCGGATACCTCACCAACCGAGAGATAGCTAGCCAGTGTCTCTTCAATCGGAGGCATCGACGCATATCCATATTCCTGCATTCCCTCCACATCAGTATAGTTTGCTTGTGAATAATGAATGCGAGCAGAATATGGCTTTCCCCAGGCTCCCCGCACCTCAGTGTGAAGATCTGGCAGAAAGGGAAGACTCGTACAAGCTGGGCGGTTATGTCCCGACAAAAAGCGTTCATCGAGGCGACCAAGAGGGGGCTCACGCTTCTTGCGCTTTGACGGCAGATCTAATCTTTCCGTGGCGCAAGACATAACATCCAACAGCTCATGAGTGCTCAGAGACATCGTCGACATCATGATCTCAACAGCCTCTTCCTGCTCATCTTGGCTTGAGGCGAGGAACGCGCTCGCTGCCAGGTCAGATGACGTGAGCTTGCTGTCGCCCGCCACCGACAAATGAGAAATACTCATACCTTTCTCGAACTTGTCAGCAAGCTCCACCTGCGAACCCCACGATTGCAGTCTCCTACTCACCTCGACTGCAGCAGGTCCTGAACCACAGGGTAGAGATGGCTGTTCCGATTCCCTCAAGAAAAGGGACAGATGAGAGCGAAGCATCCTCAAAGAAAAGCTGTCCCAATGCACGCAATTGGGACTGAGCCCCCTCAAGGACTGAGCGTGCATGCTCCTCACCCATGCACATAACACACATAACATGCGTGTCATCAGGTGTCAAGAAACGCTGACACGGCTGAACACACTTCCTAAAGTTCACCGTGCTAGTGCTTCCCATAGTTGCCTGATTAGACCACACACTCAAACAAGCGGACTCCTTGAAGAAAAGAAAGAGGATGACATTTTTTACAGGTGCCCTTTTATACTCTCGGGTGCACCTGTCGTGACGTCATGGGCTGCCGCCTGCCAATGTCAAGTTCATTGTCGTGTTTAGACTCATATTTCAGACACCACTCATGCTGAAGACATTCCAAAAAAGCGCTCTCTAGGGGACGCAGCGTGGAGTTCCCATTCAAAGGGAACACCATATGGGCTTTAAATATCTTCTCACATGCCTAATCTTACATAGCACTGCTGTACAACATATCAGTGAATCCTGAGAGACATTGCTCACCTGCTTCTGGTCTCACCTGACTCTTCAATCTCTCCACTTCCATGTTTGTAGTAATGGTGGCTAAAGATTGTTAGCGTGCAAAAGGAATATCATGTTATAATAACAATAATAAAACAAAAATAACTTGCCTTATAATGTTTTCAGGAGCTCCGACTTGCCGTTGTCTGGCTGGCTTCACAGGACCCAACTGTAACCAGCGCACATGCGAAAACTACTGTAAGAATGGAGGAAACTGCACAGTTAATCGTGGAAACCAACCCACCTGCAGCTGCCCTGCAGACTTCCTGGGAGACCAGTGCCAATATCGTAAGTACTACAGAAAAAAAATTGTAATTGTTTAAGTCTTTCCATTTCAGCCATATCCACTGGACAAGAGTTTCATTTTAAACCCAAACATTGGATAATTAAAAAGGTGAATAGGGCCCTTCATCGTGTGCTGGGATGCATTAGAATATAAGGTGTGAATAGGGTCTAAAGGTGATCTTCAAGCCATGATGAAGAAACTAACCGAGATGAAGTGGGATGTTAATCACTGTCCCCTGCTTCTAACAGGGACATGTGATGCATTCTGTGATCATGGAGGGACATGTATGCAGTCGAGTGATGGGTCGAGACAATGCCGCTGCCCTCCACGCTTCATCGGCAACAACTGTGAAGTGGACAAGTGTCACTATTGCCGTGATGGAAAGTGTATTCCCACCAACATCTACCAGCCGCATGGAGACGTTACATGCAGGTACACAATCTCATGCTCTAGTACACATATACAAATGTTAGGGCTACATAGAATTCAAATTGATCTATTTAATTTCTTAATCTCGATTCTCTTTCAATTAGCTCGTTCAACATCTTTAAATGGCTATTGTGTAGCCAATCTTGAAGCCCTTTATAATCACGCCTTAATGGCTGTAGCAAGTGATGGCTGGTCAAATGATTCTTACTTGTTTTATTCATCATTATAATATTTACAAATGAACACAACTTGTTTTAATTTTGAAGGCTAAATGCAATTGCCAGAAGTAATTTAAATGAACCACACCACAGTCACGTGACTTCAACATTACCATCAGTACGCTTTAGGCAACTCTTCCAGTATTTAAAAAACACTTTCCCTGAAAGTTTGGGATAGTTTGCAAGAGTGTGAATGTAAACACAACAAGGCTGTGAAACTGACTAGTGAGGACATGGGTTTGCATGTCCTCGACATCCTCTGTAGTCCTGTTTAGACACCTGTTAACAACCGTGTTTTTCAAGACACGTAAAGTTAAAATTACGAGTGAGGTATTACATAGCATAAAATTCTGAAAATATCTTGGCACAGACCTTATTCCAGGCATTTATTCAAAAAGAGATCTGTCCTGCAGTGAGCGATGTTCAGCTTCCACACTCCGCACAGACACTTGAACAGCGCACATTTTTAGGTTAACATTTGATTGAGCTGCCATGTAAAGTTTCTGCTACTAACATTTTTCAGATAAGTCATATTTGAGGTCGATGAATGATAGGCGAGCATTTGGATGTCCTGCCCAAGTACTGTATTACTGTATTTTTTTTTACGCAACTAAGCGACTAATAAAATAAAATTAGCCCCATTAATTCACTATATAATACACTGCACAAGCCCAAAAGGGCATCCTACATCTTTTCTCTCGCAGCATCTGCAACAAGGCTTTGCTGTTCAGTTGCATCTATAGTTGATATCGATTTGATGCTTGGAAAACTGAGTTACCACTGGAACATCTGGAGCTGACATTATCCTCTTACTTTTCAAACCCTCTCCTGCCATATTGAGACAAAGGCATTTCACAGTGGTTAAAAACAACACCTGTTTTTGCACTGCAGCAGTGTTGTTCTCTCCTGAGACGCACCTTGATGGTTGGCAACTTTACTTTTTCTTTTTTTTTTTTCATGTTTTTTCGTGTTTCTTACTTTATTATGATAGGACAGATCACAGTTGACAGGAAGAGGCATGGGAGAGTAAGAGGGGGACGGGATTGGGAAAGGTCCTTGAGCCGGGATTCAAACTTGGGATGCCCGTAGCGCAACGACACTGTATGTCGGCGCGATGCCCACATGGCTGTCGGCACTGACTCATAATTCTTTTTTTGTTTTCTTGTTTGTTTGTTTGTTTGTATTGTGTTTTTTATATTACTGATGTACATATGTTCACTGTGTGTTATAGGTGTACAAGTGGCAGAATCCAGCCAAGCTGTTATACGTGTGAAGGATACTGTGCTAATGGGCAGTGCTCTCTTAGTGCCACAAACCTCCCACAGTGCAAGTAAGCAGTGTTATTTTAGTAATATTTATATATTGTAGTATATTATAGCATTTATTAATTAATTAGTAATTATTTTTTAATATATTAATAGTTTGCCTTTTATTTTTATTTACATTTTATTTTTAGTAATTTTAGTAAGTTAATTTTTTCAGTTTAGTTTTTCAAGTTTAAGTTTTCTTCTAATATTTATATTTTATTTTTTCATCTTTATATTAGTTACTGAAAATAATTTTTTATAGTTTTAGGTAACAGTGCTGCAAGTCATATAAACTAAACATATTCAATAGTACCACTTGAACACGCAATCATATGCTCTACCACTCACCACCAAATTATTTTCAATCTACAAGGTTACTTCAAATGAAGATAGCATGCATAATCCCAATACTCCAACAATAAAACCAATTTCCAGGCTTTTGCTATATGAAACCGCATTTCTTCCAATCGTGACTAAAGCTGTGCTGCTTGTCCTCTGTCAGTCAGACTAGAAAACTAGTCATTTTGTTGATGCTGCTTTCCATTCTTCAATCAAGTTTGTGTAGCAAATCATTGGTTAGAATGTTGTAGCAAATCTCTGCAACATACTGCATGCTATTTCTATGCATCAGTCTGTCTGACACTATCAAGCACGGAGTTTTGACTTCTAGACCAGCAGAGACTGGCATTCTCTGTTAGCGTTTTAGTGGTTTGTATGCTACCTGTACGACATGTCTCATCTTGTAAACTGGACGGGTTCTTATTGCTTACCATATGCACCTTTGCCACTGGGGTACCCCAAGGGTTGATGCTAAGGCCCTTATTCTTTTCCAGCTCACCAGGCATAACTCACATAGTTGATGCCTGCAGGTGGGTTAAAAAGCTTGGTGTGGGGACCGCATTATATCCTGCCATTTCATCCTCCAATTCCTCTGTTTCTTCACATAGATGTCCTCTGGGATGGGAGGGTCATCGCTGTGAGAATCCTGCTCCCAATGTAAATGCTGAATCCAGCGGCCGTAAGTCAATTTTTGAATTCAACAGCTATATTCCCCGAAGTCTTTATAATACTTGTTATAATAACATCTGTTTCTGTTAGGTACAGCTTCAATAGTTATTCCATTAGTTTTACTGATACTGCTGGTGTTGCTGATTGGAGGAGCAGTATTATGGTACAGAAAAAGAATGAGAGGGTGAGTATTTATATAAAAGTTGTACTTCTGTACTTCTCTCTAAAGTGTTGTACTGTTCAGAATTTGAAATATAAGCAACTTTCCATCCCAAAACGCCTCTTTTCTCTCCTTCTTTCTTGGTAAACCGCATCTGCTCTTTTCCGTAGGCTTGGCAAACCCCGCTCCAAACGACCGCGGTAACGGTCTTTGTCCATTGTGTCTTTATTTTGTCTTTCTCCCATTCTGTCCATCTTTCTCGCTGGTTTGGAGAATTGTGGTCCAAGTGTTCTTGTTGTCTTCATGGTCTCATCCGATCTCTTTCTTTCATACCTCTGTCAAACCACCTGACTAAACCCTACAAGTGGTTTGTGCCTTGTTCAGATGAGCAGGTGGTAATCTGTTACCGAGAACAAAGAAATAGATCCAATTGTGTTTGACCGTGAGAACTTGTCGTATTGTTTTCAACAGAGCCATAACGGTCCTGCTGTAATACCGTATGTTTATCTGCGATCGGTTCTCAGCAGGACTGCATCTGTTGAACGTGCGCCATGTTCAAAATCCAGTGTTTATCAAGATAATGTGGCCATTTGATGGCCTTCACTTAAAGGATTCGTTCACTTCCAGAATAAAAATGTCCCGATAATTTACTCACCCTCATGTCATCCAAGATGCTCATGTCTTTCTTTCTTCAGTCGAAAAGAAATCTTGTTTTATTGGGAACTTGATAGATGTAAAATATCTGATTATTCATAACAAATGAACCATCCCTCAAACCTTCACTTCAATCCGTTTCAGTTCATATTTAATAAAATGCATTTAGCTGGATTTAGCTTAGATTTAACTGGACTTGACTATTGAAATAGCTAACTAAATAACTGAACTAAATCAAAATTGATATTTCTGATTGTCAGCTGAAGACATTTGTGACACTGACACTGTTCGTCCTGTTTATTTCTGTAAAGCTGCTTTGTATAAAACTGGACTTGACATTTGCATAACACTTTCGTTTAAAAGACTTTAAAATATATATATAATTGACTTTTTTATTACTGAACAAACCACATGTAAAGCTGTAGTTAAATACATCAATAAATATATGTCTGTGACCACACATCAGTTTAATTTAATTGAACTAATGTATATTACAGGGTTAGTTCAGCTAAAATCATTTACTCGCCCTTAATCCCATAAGACTTTTATTCATAGTTGAAACACAACTGTTTACTGAAACCTGTGAGATTTCTGTCCCTCCAATGAAAGTCCAAACAATCAAAATTTCAAGCTTCCAAACATTTATATAGAGATTGTACAAATAATCCATATGAATCGAGTTATGTCTCTTCCTAAGAGATACGATCGCTTTACATGATAAACAGATTTAATTTAGATTCTTATTCACATAAAATTGATCAACACACATACTGCATTTATTTAGCACATCAAATATGGAAAATGAATGCTCAAACTGTCTTTATGAACTGTTTTGGTGTAAGGACATTCAAAGGAGGTACATGAATATCTCAAGTTTCATTAAAATATATCTTCATTTGTGTTTTGAAGATGAACTAAAGTCTTATAGTCATACAGCCCAACCTTGTTTATACACATACTTTTGTACTTGTAAATTAATAAAGGATAAGAATTTTCTAATCAAGTTGGTTGACTTAAAATTGTGGTTACAGGCAAAAAGATTATACACATATACTATGTATTTTGGTAAATGCTGGGTTTATGATGGTGGTGCTTCATTTTAGGTTGTTCCAGTGACTGTTAGTGGCATCCTCTGTGTTGTGGCCGTATTTCTCCCTCTGCTGCTTTGTACGGTGTAATACTGACCCCAAGCTCATTTCCTGTGAATAAAAACTGTGTATTGTGTATCTGCAGAGCCAAAGGCTTTCAGCATCAGAGAATGACAAATGGCGCTATGAATGTTGAGATTGGAAACCCAGCCTATAAAATTTATGAAGGAGAGCAAGATGACGACGTTGGAGAATTGCTGGATGCTGACTTCACTCTGGATCCTGACAAGGTAAGCAAATTACATGTATTGTGAAAGATGTCTATGCTTTATTTCACTACTCTAAAACAAGTCTAGAAGAGCAAACTTCAAATTCCATTCATCCATTTCATAAAATGAGATTTTCTTACAGCCACAGTTATTGTTATGATTGAGTTCTGGGAGTTGAAATCCCTATTATCTTTCTCTCTAGAGATTTTTTTTTCATGGCAATAATTGACTATTTGCGTTACTAAACATTACATGGACCACTTAGGAATACAGTGACTTTGAAATTTGTATTTTTTGAAAAATACTTTTTATTATTGTAGCAATACTTTGCGGCAAAATGAATCCAATAATTACCTTCATGCAAAGACAAAAGAGCACTACCGCCTACATAGACAGCTACTTTTCCACCATCTAGAGGGCACAAGGAGTCTTTGAAGGCAGCATATGTTTGGAACAATCTTTCTGTCAGGAGTGTGGATACGATGCCTCACAATGCTGACTAGGTGAACTAGGTGAGCACAGCTGGTGGTCTTTGAGCTAAAGAATCGGTCTGATCCATGTATTTCTAACTTTTTCTTTTGTAGCCAACCAACTTCACGAATCCTGTGTATGCTACTCTGTACATGGGAGCTCACAACAGCCGCAATTCCCTGGCCAGTACAGATGAGAAGAAGGAGCTGCTATCACGGGGCGACGAGGAGCCCCTGGTGGACCCCCTGGCTTAGACTGTCCATCAGTTTGGTCCATACATGGAAAATACCATTTGCCTTTTTGAGAAAAACAGAAAAAGAAGAAAAAAACAGAAAGAAAATCAATGATTAAGTGTTAACACTGTATAAAATGTACAAAATGAAGGACTACTTTTGTATGTGATTGCAGTATTATAGTTTGTTCTTTTACAATTCCTCTGGTCACAACAAAACATCACAACAACAAAAGATACTTTTTTTTTTAACAAGATGATGCAGTCTCAATTTTTAGGTCACCTCCCCTTTACCTTAATAGCCACTACCTCTGTGCAATATGGAGTCAAAGAAGGAAAAAAAGAGAGATTGGAACAATGACATTTTTTATTTTTGTATGAGATGTATAGAGAAAAATGTTGTTCCATCAGTAATGCCAATTGTATGTTTGACTGTGTGGAGAGGGGAACTTTGACATGGAACCAGTGTTGTTTGCTTCAAATTTACTACAATATCAATCAGATGTTATCAATTTTGTGTGCCAGTTTTACTACTCCCAGTTCATAATTATTTATAACAATAATCGATTTCGTGTGCACAGATCCAAACCATTGCAATATTACATATGCTTATTACAGAACAATTTTTACAGAACAATTTGTTTTTAAGTGAGAATGTCAGTGTTGTAGATTTGGACACACTTGACAGAAATGTTTTCTTAAAAACCTTTTGATCTAAAGGCTTCTGCTTAACTGCTTGAAATTAGTTTTATAGACAACAATAAATTGTGCCTATCTATGAATCTCTTTACAAAACTAAAAAAAAAAAAAATGGTTAAAAATAAAATGAAACGTTGAGTTAGAAAGGATGGTAAAAGAAAAGCAGCCACCAGGAGTCCAGCACATTTGAGAACTCCCTCAGTATTGCTTGAATTAAGAGTGAAGAATAAAAAAATGAACATAGTGTGCAGAGCTGGAATCTAGACAACACAACAGTTTTTGGTCACTACATAATTCCCATACTTCAGTTTGATTTTAGGTTAATAGTAAAGAATGAGTAGGTGTGTCCCAACGTTTGACTGGTACTGTATTTATTTTCAGATGAATGAAGTAAAGCATGGATCACTGAAAGAGAACATTCTTGTAGAAAATAAAGAGCTGAAATAAAGAGGAAATCCCAAATCAATCAAATACACATTTATGCATTGGTTGTAGTGACACGTTTGAGCACCTTTAAAGCTGCACATACTCCTGAAGAGGGTTTTTGACAGAAGAAAGTGCATTTTTACACTTGTTTATAATTGTTTTTAAAATGTCACAGTTAAAAATGAAAAACCGATGTGTTCTAATATTGACACACTTTCATCTTGTCTTTTGTAATCTGCCTCTGAAATATGCCATACATCATGTTGCTTTTACTTTTAAAATGTAAACTTTTTTCCTCAGTAAATCCATATTGTCCTACTTGTTGCTGACATGCTGATTTTGTCAGAATCATTAGCTGTGATGTAAAACGTAAGAAGAAAAAAAAACAATCAAAAGTGCACTCATCATCTCAGATGAATCACTAATGCCAAGATCCTCAGTTGATCTTTTGTTGAGAGATGACAACTTTTGTAGTACAAAACGCATGGAAACTTTTATTTTTAACATTAAATTTCAGGATCGTAAATCACTTGTGAAGGGCTTGGGACTGTGAGCATTCCTGTGGTACCATCAGTGTTGTCATTCCCTGACTATTAAATAATCACATGACGTTTACAAGACAGGTTATTATATGCAGAACTCCAGTGCCTGCGAGCAAGCATGGCAGGTGGCATATTTTGTGATTAGATGAATGAGAAAGTTAAATGAGATTTCTTATAGATAAGAGCTATATGACTTGAAATGGCCACCTGAGTATATTGTCAGTATGGTCACTGTGAAATTACTTAGACCTATTTATTCACATTGATTTACACTTAATTGACACTCGTTAGTATACAGGCACCAGCTGTCACAAAAGGGATATAGAGATGCTGATGAAGGTAAAGTTTCCCAAATAAGATTTAATAATATCAACAGGTAGATCCGAATATAAGCAGGCAAGTATCACAACCATAACACAAATGGCCTCAAGCCATATAGCTCAAGACTGGTTGCCCACTGAAGCTAAGCAGGGTTGAGCCTGGTCAGTACCTGTATGGGAAACCTTCTGGGAAGACTAGGTTGCTGCTGGAAGAGATGTTAGTGAGACCAGAAGGGGGTGCTCACCCTGCAGTCTGTGTGGGTCCTAATACCCCAGTATAGTGACAGGGACTCTACGTATACTTCGGATGAGACCTTAAACGAGGTCCCGTCCCTCTGTGGTCATTAAAATGGCACTTCTCATAAATAGTGTGTAACCCTGGCATCCTGGCCAAATTCCCTCCACTGGCCCTTATTAATGTTGGCCTCCTAAAAATAATACCCATTGGCCGTATCTCTCTCTCCTCTCCACCTATAGCTGGTGTGTGGTAAGTGCACTGGCGCTGATGTACCTACCGTGAGAGAGAAGTGCTTTGGGTGTACAGTAGTACATAATAAAGAGCTACATAAATGCCTCATTCATTCAGACAAAGAAAATAAACTAAACAGGGAGTATAAATAAGAATAACTACTTAATAATTATAAATAACTACTGAGTTAATGAGGACACAGGTGAATATAATAAAACAGACTATGAAACTCGGTCAAACATTAAGACAGTACCAAAACACAAAGAAACAGAACATAACTGTGGCATAATGCCTCCCTCTGGGAAGGTGCGGCCATGCACCGTAAACTGGTTGAGAATGTGGATCCAGAGGTGGATGAGTGGATAGGACAGGAGACCAGAGAATCCAAGGAGGAGTAGATAAAGGAAGGACCCATTGAGGCAATGACAGTGGAAGAAGTCACGGAAAAGTGGATGGTGGAAGGACCCATGATGGCCAATGAGATCTAGAGCGACCCAGGAGATAGCTATGAGGGAGATAACCTACGGTGGAACTTATCGAGGGAGGAGCCAAGGTGGAAACCTTGAGATGAAACCTGGAGATGATGAGACCCATGTGGCGTTTGATGGACCGAGAGATCCGGTGACACTGAAGGATCAGGAGACCAAGGCAAATTTTCGGTGAAAAGTGGCTGCAGAGTAGCCATTGTGTCTGAGGACTGCATTGACTACGGTGCAAGTGAGGACAACGGTTGAGCCTAAGGGAAGGAGCCGGGATGGAACGCAGTGGTGACCCCAGCGGGCTCAGTGATGGACAGGACTGGTGACGATGAAGAACACACTGTGATGGACAGAACTGGTGATGAAGAAGATAGGATCAGTAATGACGAAGACTCTGAGTTGAATGGGATCAGTTTCGAAAGAAGGACCAGGAGGAAGGTTCATGGTGTAATATGGCCACATAAGTAGAAGCTTATTTATAGTATTAATTAATGATAAGACTGTATTTAATTGACTGTATTAAAAACTGTTAATTCCTATACCTTTGTACTGTTCTTTGTCCTCTTGTGTGTCTGTTTTTGACCTCAGTCTCAACTCTTGCGATATTTTCGTGATCCTGCGCTTTGTGATTCCAGGAAGTGTGCTTTCATTCATAAAACAAGTGATCATTTGAGTACTGCTGTAATCAGACTTTTTTTTTTTTTTTTTTTTTTTTTTTTTTTTTGGGGAGTGTTGATTTTGTCACCGTCACATTATGGAGTTTATAATTTTGATTATTTTATTATTATTGTATTTTTTATTAAATTATATATATATATATATATATATATATATATATATATATATATATATATATATATTAGAAGTCTCCCTAATAAAACACACCTGATTCAACTCATTAGCTCATTAGTAAAGACTCCAAGACCTCAAATGTGTGTGTCAGACAAGAGAGACATCAAAAATTAGCAGTGTTGGAGGTTCTCCAGGACCAGGATTGGGGAACCATAGCTCTAGAGGTCCAGCAGACCTCAGTCACACCAACCTAGTGTAACATCACATTCAAGCCTGACCAGGTCCACTACTGAAACCTCATTTGATGGACCAAGGACAAACACACCATCAAAGATGCTTACCCGTTTCCAAGAATCCAAGAAACACTGAATACCCTTCATATGGTGAAATGGTTCAGGACTGTAGATCTAGCCTTCGGGTATTGGCAAGTGAAGATGAGTTCAGATGCTTGGCAGTCTGAACTTCATTTTGTAGTTGTTTGAGTAGAATGTTATGCCATTTGGCCTTTGTAATAGCCCAGTGATATTCCAGCATTTAATAGATGATGTCTTGGCTGGAATGCAGTGAGAGATCTGTCTTGTCTATTTAGACAATGTCATTGTGCTAAGTATGGATGTGAAGGAAATGCTCTGGCGCCTGGCACAGGTGTTTATGCCAGGCCTAGTTAAAAGTTAAACTGAAAGTGTTGCCTCTTCCACTGTCAAGTGGCTTACCTGTAACACATCATTACAAAGATTGTCATTGCCAGTAACCTCCACGGGGTGTAGAAGATTTGAGAGTGACCATAGCCATAATGATGTCTGACAATTTACTACAGACCATTTGTCAAAGAGTTTGCCACAGTGGCCAAAGTGGGGAAGTCGTGGCCTAATGGTTAGAGAGTCGGACTCGTAATCGAAAGGTTGCGAGTTCGAGCCCCCGGCCGGCAGGAATTGTAGGTGGGGGGAGGGAATGTCCAGCGCTCTCTCCACCCTCAATACCACGACTGAGGTGCCCTTGAGCAAGACACCGAACCCCCAACTGCTCCCCGGGCGCTGCAGCATGGCTGCCCACTGCTCCGGGTGTGTGTTCACGGTGTGTGTGTGTGTGTGTGTGTGTGTGTGTGGATTTGTTCACTACTCACTGCTGTGTGTGTGCACTTGGATGGGTTAAACGCAGAGCACCAATTTCGAGTATGGGTCACCATACTTGACAATACGTCACGACTTACTTACTTACTTTTTTACTTTAAACACCTTCATACGGTATTCAGAATTTAATACCAATGGAGCAGAATTACTGCACCACAAGAAAGGTACTGTTGGTTAGTACAATTCACAGCATGCTTCTGTCAATACCAGCTGGGCTGACCTTTTGTCATGCATACAGACCATAGTAGCCTATAATGACTAATGAAGATGAAAGTACCATAGGGAAAATTGGCCCAATAGCTAAAGGAGGAGGGGGTACGATTTCAGAGTTGTATGTCGCCTTAGGCACTATCACGAAAATGTAGATGTGTTCAGAAGGCTATGCCATTCAACCAGCCCCGTAACCTTAAAGAACACCTTGAGGAAAACTGCAATTCCATCATCAGGCAATTCTATGTGACTTTAATAGCAAACACTCTCATGCAGTGTATCGCTGCATCTGTAATCAAATACTGCCCTACTATATAATATGCGAAACACAGTATGCCTAAAGAGTAGTATGTCCAAATTCATAGTATTTGAAAAACAGTACAACCCGAATTCCAGAACTGTTGGGACGTTTTTTAAATTTGAATAAAATGAAAACTAAAAGAATTTCAAATCACATGAGCCAATATTTTATTCGCAATAGAACATAGATAACATAAATGTTTAAACTGAGAAATTTTACAATTGTAGCCACAAAATGAGCTCATTTCAAATGTGATGTCTGCTACAGGTCTCAAAATAGTTTGGGATGGGGGCATGTTTACCATGATGTAGCATCTCCTCTTCTTTACAAACCAGTTTGAAGACGTCTGGGCATCAAGGTTATGAGTTTCTGGAGTTTTGGTGTTGGAATTTGGCCCCATTCTTGCCTGATGTAGGTTTCCAGCTTCTGAAGATTTCGTGGTCGTCTTTGACATATTTTTCGTTTAATGATGCACCAAATCTTCTCTATAGGTGAAAGATCTGGACTGTAGACAGGTCAATTCAGCACCCGGACTCTTCTACTATGAAGCCATGCTGTTGTAATAGCTGAAGTATGTGGTTTTGCATTGTCCCAAATTATACATTGTAGCTATTTTTAGATGTTTTGGTTCCTTTTCACACCACACTGTTTGCTCTGGTCCGAACCAGCTGAAACTAACCAAAATTCAGTCACGTGACAACATCCGCTTCACTTGTTGGCTAGATGTGTCTTTGAACGCATTCCCTAAACTGCTTTTTGATTGGTCAGAAAGAGCGTGCGGAAAGTAAACAAAGCCAGGAGTAAAATGCAGCAGACAGCACACTGCTATTTTGAGGCTCCGCACCTCCTCACAACCCCAAGTTTGTCTGCGGCCGCCATGCTAAACTGCAAACTCTGTCAACTGTCAACAAGCACTTCCTCGTCCTATAATGCACAACGCAGCTGACTACGGCAGCTGGTTTAGTCCAAAAATGCGCAGTTCTTTTTGCAGTTGGGTCTGTTTGAGGTCAGATCGCGTTCTCACCACAAACGAACCTCTCCAGGGTTCGTTTGAAAGCGTGCCGAGACCACCTCTTCAAGGAGGTCTTGGTACGCTTGTTTGCTCCGCTTTTGGTGTGCACCCGAGTGCGATTGCTGCTTTCTGTGTGAAAGCACCCTAAGACATCCCTTTTATAGCTAATCATGTTACAGACCTAATGTCAATTAACTTCAGTAGTTGCTGGATGTTCTCCCAGCTGAATATTTTCAAAATGTCTTGCTTTTTCAGCCATTGTTGCCCCCGTGCTAACTTTTTTGATACCTGTAGCAGGCATTCAATTTGAAATGAGCTCATTTAGCTCAAATATTGTCTCATGTGATTTGAAATTCTTTTAGTTTTCATTTTAATCAAATTTAAAAAACGTCGCAACATTTCCGGAATTCGGGTTGTAGAAGAAAAATTCCTGAATTACCTTCCGCCAGGATTCTGAAGTGTGCAGTCAGTGGATACTTTACTATCCCATGAGGCCATGGGAAAGGATTTATGAATGGTAGTGATGAAACTGACTGGTAGAACATGTGATAGTAACTGACATGGCATCCGAATTTCATACATACTACCCAAATTAATACTATATAGAACATACTTTTTTAATGGTTGCGAAGTAAGTTCAAATTCAAATGTGCTACCTATTTAGACAGTATGCAATTTCAGACTCACCCTATATTTCATTTATACTTAAAGCTGGAGAATGCTCTCATGCAGAAAGTCCAAAACAGACTCAAAGAAGTAATAATTTAAAGGCTCCCAGCTATCGCTGCAGCTAAGCTGAATAAAAAGCCGAAACGTTTTGACTGATGAAACATGAAGGCAATAAACACACGACAATATGGTTTATGTGTGTCTTTCAAGTCGTTATTCAGGTAATAAAGTGTATGAATAAAACAGTGCTAATTGACATTTATTTTGTAATAAAAATGGGGGGGGGGGGGGGTTTCTTAGAAAATTAAAAGAGAAAAGAAAAAAGAAAAAACTAACAAAAAAATACAAATAAATAAAATAAAACCTGTCAATAAATAAAATAAGTCTAACCTAAAGGAGCAATGTCACAACTACTGTTTTGAGTGTACAAAGTGGAGCGTATTTGCTAAAAACAACTTTTCCACAGTCAGAAACATCCATCTTTTCTCTGACCAGAAACCACAGACGACCAAAAAATTCAAGAATCTGTCCATCTGGGAGCTCATTGGAGCAGGAGAAGCTTTCGTGCAATGCAATGATCCAAGATGCTTTGTCCTCACCAAAATGCTGCAAGGGAGAGTGTATCTCAATGGTGAGCAGATGACGACTTCTTGAAAACAGACAGCTGTCTGAAGGAGAAAGATTCTAAGGCAGTGACATTTAGCCATCGCCTCAGCAACTGTGCCAGCCACCATCACCAAAGTAAACTTTTAGATTTATTTTGTAACTGTAACAGTTCACACCGAGAAGTGAGTAGGCTTCGTATAAAATTTGCAGTGGTTGGGTATGCCAGACTTTTCTTAATAATGTACAGTAATTCCGATGACAATTTTGAAGACAACCTTCAAACTATTTCACTAAAATAAACAATGAGAGCTGCTTACTTTAGATCCATGGGCATTAGAACACAGGGATTCTTTTTCTCTTAAATTCGTTCTGAGCCAGGCCTTTGATAAGAAAGCTCCACTTCCATAAAATCTGTTCTGGCATCCGTTTTTATTTGATTGTTCAAATATAAAAGTTGAGAAGCATGGGGAGAAGATGCGGTTTTAAGATCAGATAACATGAGGTCAAGCCATTTGATGTGTGTCTCCAGAGATAAAGTGCTTCCTGTTGTGCCCTGCCTCAGTAACCATGGCTTTACCACATCAAATGCTGTCTTCATTTGTGGACTCCTTGGCCTCCTTGACTGCCTGTCTCTGCTAAACAATTTGATTTGGTTTATTGTAAAGGATAATGATTTGGGAATTCTTCTGAATGGACCTCAGTACCATTACAACAATTCTTCAGGTGACAGCAAACAGAAATATCACAGTATGTTGAGATTTATTTAGTGATTTATTCTCCACTCGCTTGGCTGGTGCAGCCCCCTGTGGAAGTACAGATACACATCTTTGGGTGTGCGCTTTGGAACTTGGAATTTTCTTTCAAAATTCACATTTCAGAAATTCCAGAAAGGATTTTGAATGTCTATGGCATTCTGAAAATCTGGATGGAAATGTTTTCCTTGCTCCTGAAAGTGATGAATAACGGGATACAACATTATGTTGGTATGGATTTAGTGTGAGCTAAATCTACTGAGTGTTGGCATTTTTCATACCTGGGCCAGTTTTGCACCATGTGTGTGTATTGGATAGGCCCTGTGACTAATGACTACGGCCAGAGGAAAATCACATATCCTCCTACCAGCAGGGACTAATGGTGTCAAGCCTTGCCCTGCATCCCAATGTCCATACTATCCATTCTAAATAGTATGTGAGATTACAATAAGTGTGTCCCAAAGCATAGTATGTTGAAAAGAGTATGCCAAAAGTCCCTGGATGGTCTACTATTTTTTATATTATTTTTGAAGTGTGGATAAGTGCACACTCTAATGGCTAAAATTGCCCACAATCCATTGCGCTTTGGTGAAGGATTCGGTCCAGAACTGCAAACACGTATAAAACGCGTTAGAAAAACGACAAATGTGGCGGATGCGCACGATCGACCGTTAGGTAGAAAGGTTTACAAAAAAGGGTTTGAGTTACTAATAATCAACATTTAACCTAGTAAAAAATATTTATTTATTGTTATCCTTGTTATATTTCATCTGCAACAGCAATGTGAACTTTTATAAACATCCATTTGGTCGTTAACTTTTAAATGCATCATTATGCAGAAAATATGAGCTGAGTTCTAAAGATCAACGAGCTACTTCCTTTCTCTTCAATACCTTAGGAAGTTAAATTAACTGAAATATGGAGGATGTTAACTGTGACAAGATGATTGACAGGCCAGTTTACAGTGACAGGGGGATAGTATGTCCCAAAGCTTGCCTACTCTTCACTCAAAAGTGTGTACTTTTTCTTCACCAAAAGAGTACATACTTTAAAGGCGTAGTATAAGTAGGCACACAGGGATGCAGCACATGTCCCGTTTGTTGAGAATCAACGTTATTCAAATGCAAGCCAAAAGATATTTTTTGAGTGACAGACACGTAGAAGGGTGGGGGCACACTCGGGGGCCAATCAGTTAAAGATGCAGTTGTGTGACCTGATAGTATGTCCCAAAGCTTGCCTACTCTTCACCAAAAGAGTACATACTTTAAGGGCGTAGTATAAGTAGGCACATTGGGCCGCAGCACGAGTCAAGGGAATAAAATCTAAGACACAGACACAGAGACAAATGTGTAGCTTGCTAATGCTAGTGATGGGGGAGGAGCATGCAACTGCTGCTTGTATTTTCAACTTTGAACTCTAGGTGTCACCATCTAAACATCTTACCAAGCTTTTGCAACTAGATTCTGCAACTGCAACCCAGTATGGAGGCAGCTCACTGGAGTAAGCCTTGAAATAAGTCCATAGTCCCTTTTCAGTTAGAAAATGATGGTTCATGTTTCCATCTTAGCACAATTTGACCAAAATACACAACGTTAAAAATTGGTTAAACAGAGATATAAGAAGGAGGTGTGAAGCATGTTATTAAAGATGTATGGTTGACCTTTTTTCCTCTTTCATGTGTTGTATTTATGAAGCATACTTTTGTATGTATACACGACTGAACAGATATTCACACTGTTCAAATTAGCTGGAGGCAGTTCAAGTAGATTAATGACCTTTTATGATCTTAATTTGGAAATGTGGTGGAAATTGCATCAATTCAGGGTTTGAATTGAACATTGTTAGGCATTGTTATTAGACAAATTACATAAACTTAAACAGTAGCCTATTTCAGGAAAGAGAGACTATTCAACATTGTCCAAGTTCAAGAATATTTTTTTGTTCTTTGCTTTGGTTGTTTTCTGTTGCTCAGGATGACCTAATCAAATGTGAAATGCCTAACCAGTGTGATATGGTAGTTGTTAGTTTTGTGATATTTGGAGGCAATGAAAATTTCAATTTTTCTAATCATATTATAATTCTGTTTTTATATCATTTGAAGGACCAAAACAATACTTAAGCTGCTTGTAACCATGTAAACAACCAGCATGTACAATGCTTAGGCACTCAATAGCTCATTTGTGTGGATTTTATGAGACACAATTCCCATAACTGAGGGGGTTGCCTGGCATTAGACTTGTTTATACCCAAACCATATTAGTCTCCACGGGGACAGAGCAGCTCTCATTCACTTCGCTTCTCTGGCTGAGGGTCGTTTTAAGACAGCATTCCGTATACATCCAATTACAGCATTCACATTCATGCTAAAATTATAATTGTGAAGTTGAACTGAAAGGAATTGTCAAACTTGAAGTATTTATGATAATCTTATGAATAATTAGACCTAAATAAATTAGACCTAGACCTAAACCTATCAAAGAGAAGTACCTGCGTGTGTTTCATGTGATAGCATATAAATGAACCAGTTTTACTCATCTTTTAATATCAGATGAGAATCAATCTGACTACATTAGGGTAACACAAGTAATTTTATCAATCAGATAAAAAAGCAGGGAATATCTGTACAGTTCCAGATTTTAAGTGGTAACGTGATTTTTACATGTGTTTTTGCTTCTTGCAGTTTGTCCCTAAGGCATAACTCTGGAATAAAATGGATGTGCAGGTGAAAGGTTTTAGGCTAAAATCAGTCAATAGTTGATTTCATGAGCTGTCTTTGATATGACACACTGCATGATTATCACACATGTAAATAAGCACCGATTTGCCTCGGATTTTGGGCATTTGTCGGTGATTTCAAAAATATGTCAGTGAGTGAAAATCGTGTAAACCTGCCATTATTTGCAGCACATTTCATACACCAGAGCTTTTTGTAAAAAAAAAAAGACAAATAAATAAAAGTTGAATTGAAATGGATGGATTGAGAGAATTTATCCTCAAGTACATTTTTTTCTGTAGATAAATTATTCACATTAGTCAGGTTTCATGCATTGTCAAGTATACAGATGTACTTTTTCAGGTTTCAGTGTTGTAGTGGCTGTGGCGTCATGACCCAGACAGGGTTACAGAGAGACGTGATTGCTCTCACAGAAGTTGAAGCAATGATGAAAGAAACTAACAATGCAGGATATGAGCATACACCATTGCTCAGCCCAATCTCCACCATGGCTCCTCCCTCCCTCCTTCCTGGCTGGGTTCCCCATCTGGCTCCTCCTGCTCCTCTGCTCCTGGCTCCTCCCTGGTTTCTCCCACCCTCAACCTTCTCCCTGTTCCAAGTCCTCCTCCAGAGCCCCCTCCCTCCTCAGTTGGACCATTTGCAGAAGGAAGACTTTTCAAAGATTGCCAAGCTTGTGCTAAGCAGTTGGCCAAAAATGTAAGAAGCCAGAAAAATGGGAAACAGGCCTTAATAAAGGAAGGCTATTCACTCACTGATGGACTGAAAGAGTTGATTTTTAATTGATGATCCCAGTAAGGTAACATTTAGGCATAAAAGGTAGAAATAATCTTATAAAGCTGTTTAGGGAAAGTTAGTAAACTACAGTTCATATGCAGTAAATTGGTATGGTTTTGATATTCAGTTATAAAGGACAATATGCTCAGTCCTGTATAACAGAAGGAAGTTGGTTTATTTTTAATCTTCGAATGTTAGGGGGTTGAAAAATAGTGATAAGTGTAACTATTTGTTAAATTATTGTTTTGCGCGAAACAAAAAGAAAATTGCGTTTTTTAACAGGAGACATGTTTTGTTTTGAGGGATGAACAATTTGGAAAAATTCGTTTTTGCACATGGATTTTCACGTTCGTCTGTAATTACGGTATTATTTAAGCTTTAGGTTTGCAGGCTCTATAATGACATATGCTACATCTTACTATGTAATTTTGGTTATCATAAAGTGGCTAATGGAGAAATGCTTGAGGAATTTGGTAATCTGGTGAACAAATAATCTATAAATCAGAAAATGTGATTATGGGGGGAGAGTTTAATATATCTCCTGAATTATGGTTAGACCGAAAACCTTCAAAGAAGTTCATATTTGGTGTATAATGATAGAATATTACATTTGTGTATAGTCAATGCACATGGTGTAACCCTTCAGGAAATGGACAATATTTGAGACTCTAAACCTCAAATCTCTCCTAATATTTGGAAGGTCAATCATGACTTGTTAAAGAATGTTACAATCTGTCAACAGGTGACGACTCTCATTGAGGAGATTGAAAAACTCTAACATGAATCAATGGGAAATTCTTGTCATTGATGATGAAACAAAAACAAAAGGAACTTCTTCAGAAAATAAATGTATTGGTAGTTAATTCACAACTATAACCAAAAACACTGCATTGATCATTGCAGTCTCAATGAGATGAGTTATAGAAAAAGCATGTGGACCTTATATCCGTTCAAGAGCCAGGTGGATTGAAAAAGGAAAAAAAAGTTAATCGATACACAAAGCTTTTCAGCTTTGATAAAGATAAGCAAAGAAAATTCAATAATCTCAAGATTAATGATATTATAACAGATCAAAAAGTAATTCAAGATGAAATAAATCCATAAATCCAAATATTAAAGCGGATTTTGAAACATTAAAGATTAGATTTGAAAACTGAATGAGGAAAACAACTGACAAATGATGACAAATGAACTTAAAGTGAATTGATAAATTGATGTGGCATTAAAACTAATTAAAAATGGCAAATCACCAGGTATTGACAGATTAACAACAGACATTTTAAAACACTTTTGGAAATCAGTATGGAATGCATTCAGAAAGGGTGCTTATTCCCTAAAATGAAATCAGGATTATTTACCTTGCTAAACATAATGCTATCATTAGACATTGAGAAACAAATAACTCTTGCCTTGGTAAGTGCTAGTCATCTGAAACTAGTGCTTGGGGAACTTTTTTTGTAAGCATTTAATGCTGTAACTCTTAGAATGTTTAGTTTTGGGGAAGGGTTCTGAAAGGTTATTGGAATGTTCTGTAAAAGCATTTATAGTTCTATATCCCGTAACCCATATGCCTGCATTTAAAACAATGTGAACTATAGAATCATACAGTGATGAAGGCACAATCCGATCTGTCTATGGACAGAAGCAAGGCATATCTAAATTAATTTACCCATGTTACTCTCTTTATGATTCTCCTCGACTAATTAAAAAGCTTATATTTAATATGTACTCAAAAATTCGATTACAACTTATTTAGCGCCGCCTGATTTAAAATGGTTTAATTTACCAAAATGTGCATTCAGCAGAGTCTCAGCTTTAGAGTCCATATTCCTGTATCATTTCTCACTTGAGTATGCAAATTTAAAATGTTCAAAGAAAAAAAAAGAAAAAGAGATCCCGCCTGAACTTCCTCTGACTGACGTCAGCCTCGCCGCTCCGGACACCGCGCTGAGAAAAAATGCTGCTCTCCGTCGCGCCGAGGACGGGAATCAACCCCTACAACGGATACAACAGCAGAAACAGCAGAAAGGTAACGCAGACGGGCTCTTCTTTGTATTTGGCTGCTGCTTTCCAAAAGCAGTGGCTTTCCATGCACAAATGCGAGCGGCGGTGTCCTTGACAAATCAGCTGCAGGCTTCTGCGGGATCATTGTCTGGAGACAGCGCGTTTAAAACACGGCTCAGGGTCGGATGGGGTTTGTTGGGAATGTTTCTGGTAATAATAGCTGCATTCGTTCTGTGGCTTTTAATCACATTAAAACACGCATCTATTTGCTCGGCTTTGCTGCCTAAGTTTCAGCTGCCCGCGGAAGAGGAGAACTTTGGTAGGCGAGGATGGAACATGTCTCTCGGGAGAAAGGCTTGAAAATGAAGATCTCGTTGATGAACTATTCAGAAGCGACTAGAATCGTGAAGTGCTCAACATATTCAGTGTCGCAGCAAAAGAGGGACGCGGATGCTTTGATGTTTCTGTTGCTTTGCAGTCGCGAAAGTTTTCAGCGGTGGGAAAATACAACGCCCCACCCCTTGAAAAACAAACCCACCGTGACGCTTCGACCGTCGCGTTGTGGAGTAATAGCATGGAAAAAAGTTTCTGTTCGGCGCACTTATCCGACTGTGTGGGCGATGTTTACGCCTCTTGTGACCGTCCGTGTTTGTTAAAGGACCGAAGCAGTAACTTCGACGAACAACGCGACGCGACAAGCGCGCGACGCGACAGACTGTACGAGAACGATGATCATAAACGAAGCAGTTGCAGCGTTGAAAGCGTAGTTGTTTATAATGGGAGCGTCCCTGTAGCAGCAGGTGGGGTTAAACAGTTACATAATTCAGGATGTGAATGTCCCATTGTTTCCCTGAACGAAGTTTTTTTTTTGGGGGGTGGGCTTCTATAAATAAATGCGACACTGTACTAAATGTCACACACATCCAGAAAATGATTAAATATCAGTGCTCTTCTTAATATCTCTCCTATAGTTGCCAGCTAGTTAATTTGAGTTTATTATGATTTCGAACGTCAGAAAGAGCAACAGTTATATAGGCTATATATTGATGCCTATATATATTATATTTGTGCGAATATTATATATGTGGAGAGAAATTATGATTTATTATATAAGTAACCTATTATTGACTTTAACTTTGAAGTTTCCTTTATATTCAATGAAGTAATAAGATATAACAAGGTTGGTGAGAAAGACGTCAAGAGATTTACATTACATTTAGAAGATGCTTCAATCCTATGTATAGCATTCAGGCTGTAGGTTTGATCAGTCCATGTGTCGTCTGTGAATGAACCCATGACTTTGGTGTTGCTAATGCTGTTCTTCAACCAGAACTGAAGAAACTACAGGAGTTTTAAGAAGGCAAGCAGCCCATGTTGGTTAGACCTCTGAAGACTGTTGATGATATTGTGCAAGAGTCAAGTGTCTGGAATGTTTGCCGTCACAAGCGTTTGACTTCACTGCTCGTGACGCTGTAGTGTATCACGGTCAGAGAGAACAGAACGTCACAGATAAACAATACAAACTGATTGTAATTTGAGGCTGTCACTTGTTTAATTGCTTTGCACTGACAAATTAACAAATTACTTCATGTCTGTACATCAATTATATATATATATATATACAAACACAAACCTTTTTTGAGAGTACTTTTCCTTCATATGGTCACTGAAAATTGAAAGTGACATGAAAATCTGCTTGCTTTGTCCATGAAATGCATTAAAGGGATAGTTCACTCAAACAAAATTGAAATTCTGTCATCATTTACTAACCCTCAAGTTGTTCCTAACTTCTATGAATGTCTTTCTTCTGCTGAACACACAGACACACACAAAGATATTTTGAAAAAAGTTGGTAACCAGACAGTTGTTCTGGGGAAAATGCTATGGAAGTCAATGCTATGGGACCAGGAACTGTTTGGTTACTCACATTCTTCACAGTATCTTCTTTTGTTTTTAGCAGAATAAAGTCAGTTAGGAACAATTTAAGGGTGAGTTATTTATTTATTTTTTTTATTTGAATTAACCCTTGAAGAATTTTTTTTTTTTTTTTTTAAACGTTCTTAATAAGTACTGGACTTTGCATGCATGTTCGAGTGTTTTGGTGATGTGATGTGGGCATGTTCATTGCCAAGTTGAGAACTGTGTAACTTTATGTAAATGATCAGCAACTTTTGGGAGCAACGTTTTATTTTAAATCAAGGCTACTCACTACAAACAAATTGGCAGGTGTTTGTCTTATGAAATGGCATGGCAGTAGTTTGCTTTGCAGTTAGGAATCCCACCTTTTATAGCAGCTCATCAAAGTTTGTCCTCTCTCCAGCCAAAAGTACTGGAAGCAGACTTCACGTCACATGCTCTGCACCAGCCGCTGGTATTCTCCATGCTGGCTGCCAGCCTGAATAATCTTGTGGACCCGTACAGGCCAGTGCTTACTCGCACCGCAGATCGAGGATGTGTTGTTTTGCATTTATCTTGTTTGCATTGACTCCATGTCTTAATGGTTGAATGCCATGAACTGAATCTAATCTGTTATGAACCTTTCAGTGTAGGGTTTGATTTCAGGTATTCAGATTACATTAAAGGGATAGTTCACAAAAAATTAAAACTCTGGTCAAAACTAAATTGGAATTTTAAAACAAACCCCAAATCAAATAAATAAGTAACAGAAATAAAATAAATCTCTTCATATAAACAATAAGGCTTTGTCTGTGCTCTTTCCATTTAAAATGAGAGGCAACCACTGCATTTAAATCATGATCCAAACAAAGAGTTTTTAATCTAAATTTGACTCTATAATTTCAAAACTTGAAGCAAAAACAGATTGGTCTGACTTCAGTTTTGTGAAACTATACATAGAAAATATCTGCATAAAACAGAAACAGCAGACGAACTGAATGAGATGCAGTTTCACTCTCTGCCAGCAGGTGGCGCTTACATTTACATTTATTCATTTAGCTGATGCTTTTATCCAATTGAAAGTTACAATTGCTATATATGTCAGAGGTCGCACGCCTCTGGAGCAACTAGGGGGTTAAGTGTCTTGCTCAGGGACACATTGGTGTCTCACAGTGGATTCGAACCCGGGTCTCTCACACCAACTGTCTTATCCACTGCGCCATCACCACCTGCTTAAAGCATTGACTTGGTTTCCGCTGTAAACAAAGCAGCGCTGCACTTATGAACTTTAATATGCATTATACAGAGGCAAACAAATAGGGATGCATGATATTGGATTTTTGCCGATATGCCGATATTTTTCAACTCATTTTGGCCGATACCGATGCCAATACCCATATATTTCCTTTTGTTTGGAAACAACACCAAGTCTCTCCTGTGCAGGAATTATAAGCTAAATATTTTTAATTTTGGTTAGTTTTAAACAAAAGAGTTGTAAAAATTCTGAAAATCTTTTAGAGCTCATGATTTGTTTAAAAAATAAAACATATTATACATTAATGAATAAATCGGTGTATATATAAAATTATTTAATTTACAAGTGTCATGTTTCTGACCATTAAACCAAAACATTATTTTGTGACATCAATTACTGCTTTATTTAATCAGAAACACAGTCTAAATGCTATTTGTGTAGGCTATTTTACTTTTAATTTAATTAGAAGTAGGCACACATCGCCCCCTACAAATTAAAACTCCTTACTGAATGGGCATTAGGACCCGGGGAGGCTGTTACTGCTGCCGCTGCATGTGCCATTACTGTTTACTCCAGCACACACCGAACAGATTCTGTACATGCTTTCACAGATTAAATGCAGCGATCCAAAACAGCGAATCTAATCATCATTCAGACAAAACTTTGCTTCAAGAATGAGCCACACTGCTGATGTGATCTAATCACTAGCACACCCTGAGCACAAGTGAGTTAACCCATTACTCTTATCGGCAAGACATATTGGCATCATTTTTCATATCAGGCCGATATTTACATTTAAAGCCATTATCGGCCGATTCAAGATTTTTATTCGTCACATACACAATTATACAGAGTATAACCAGCAGTGAAATGTAAGTCAGGTCCGCTCCAAGGACAGTGCAATTATATAGAATACAAATATTAAGAAAAAGAAAAGTAGAAAAAAAATTTTAAAGAATAAAATAAAAGATAAAAAAATATAAATATAAATGTGCAGGTCAGTATGTTGTTGACATTAATAGTAATATAACAGGAATGTGCAAAATAATGTGCAAAAACGTTGTACAGGGCATTTAAATAGCAGCATATGAGGTAGAAAAAATTATGAATAGCTTATTGATATAGTGATGTTATGACACAGAGTTAGAGTTTAGGAGCCTGATGGCCTGGGGGAAGAAGCTCCTCCTAAGTCTCTCAGTTTTTGCCATCAGGCTACGGAAGCGCTGACCAGATGGAAGCAAAGTGAATAGATGGTTACCAGGGTGATTTGAGTCCTTGAAGATTTTAACAGCTCTATTTTTGCAGCGTTTGAGGTAGATGTCCTGCAGAGAGGGGAGAGCAGACCCTGAGATACGCTCAGCTAAGCGCACAACTCTCTGTAGTGCTTTGCAGTCCTGATTGGAGCTGTTTCCATACCACACTGAGATGCACTGAGTCAATACACTTTCTATGGTCCCTGAATAGAAAGTTTTCAGGATTGCTGGTGAGACCCTGAATTTCCTCAGCTGGTGCAGATGGTACAGTCTTTGCCTGGCTTTCTTAACCTGTGTTTGGATGTGTGTAGTCCAAGTCAGGTTCTCGGAGATGTTTACACCGAGGTACTTGAAGCTACTCACCCTCTCCACAGGGGTCCCACTGATCATAAGAGGAGTGTAGGGCTGCTGCTGTCCTGGCACCATGATGTGAGTCTCTCTACCTCATCCAAGTATGCGGTCTCATCGTTGTTGGAGATGAGGCCCAGAACCACAGTATCATCAGCGAATTTGACAATCGATGTGGAGCTGTGAGAGGACACGCAGTCATGCGTGTAGAGAGAGTAGAGCAGGGGACTCAGGACACAGCCCTGTGGGGCTCCTATGTTCAGAGTGATGGAGTTTGAGGTGAACTGGCCAACTTTCACCACTTGAGGTCTGCCGGTGAGGAAGTCTTGAATCCAGTCACAGAGTGAGGAGTTTAGGCCGAGGTCTGTGAGTTTAGGAGCCAGCTTGATGGGGACTATAGTGTTGAAAGCTGAGCTATAGTAATTGAATAGCAGCCTTACATAATTCCCATTGTTGCTGTCCAAGTGTGTGAGGGAAGAGTGGAGGACGTGAGAGATGGCATCGTCAGTGGATCTGTTTGGGCGATAGGCAAACTGAAGAGGGTCCAAAGTATCAGGGATGGAGGAGCAGATGTGGCTCTTTACAAGTCTCTCAAAAACCTTCATGACTATAGATGTGAGGGCAACTGGGCGATAGTCATTCAGGCAAGAGAGTTTGTTGTTCTTAGGGATAAGGATTATGACGGATTTTTTTAAATGAGGTGGGAACCACGGAGGTAGCAAGGGACTCATTAAAGATAGACGTGAACAAACCAGCGAGCTGATCAGCGCAGGACCTCAGAACACGGCCGGTTATCCCACCAGGTCTGATATTCTGATAATATCGTGCATTTCTAAAAAGATACCATCTAAACTTTTCTAAAGACAGTCAGTTCCCCTCAGACATACATTCATATAAACTCGTACCCTTAATTGAATCCAGACTTGTTTAGCATCTCAACCGATTTGAATCGTCACATATTTTAATAGATTTTCAACCGGCTCGCGGTTAATCGTTACATCCCTAGAACACAAATTAAGTTTTTTTTTATGCATTCTGAGAGCTCTCTGACCCTCCCATAGACAGCAAGGATATTACCACAATCAACGCACAGAAACGTAGCAAGGACATCGTTAAAATAATCCATGTTACATCAGGGGTTTAACTGTAATTTTACGAAGCTACGAGAATACTTTTTGTGCGCAAAGAAAACCTAAACAATGACTTTATTCAACAATTTGTCTCCTCTACATCACCCTTGTGCCATTTTGAGAGTATCACATACGTAAACAACATATTCAACGTATGTACGTGGAAACATTGTTTACGTTCAGATCAAAGCGTAAACAGCGTCTGACACAGAACAGCATACGTTGTTTACGTGATACTCTCCAAAATGGCGCTACAGGGTGAAAACGAATGGTTGAAGTCATTATTTTTGTTTATTTTTAAAATAAGGTACATGTGAGGATACATTTATTACATTGATACCATTTTTAATTTTTTTTTTCTTTAACTGTTTCAAATTTTCATAAACTTTTTAATAAAATTAATAACATTTATATAAATTACAGTTTTAGTATTTGACATTTTCCATTTTAACATCAATCAGTCAGTAAAATTATTATTATTATTATTTGGACAACCTCAGCATGATTAATTTAAACTGCTCTGACTGTATATAGTCTGGAGCTTTACTCTGCATTAGGTTGTCAGGTTAAATTTGGATTTAAATGAATATGGATTATAATTGCAGACAGATAATTATTAGTATTCGTTATTATTATTTTCTTTGTAAGAATCACTCAGAAAATGTCTTGCACTTGCTACAGATACTCGTGAACTATTGTGGTTAAATATAAACAAGATAAATTGTTACATTAGTTGTACTGACTTATTAATTCAAAAATTCTTATAGAAACACACTCGAATAACTCAAGAACCAAACGTTTGTTTGGCTGAAAATAATAATAACAACAGTAACACTCATTTGCTGTGAAGCTTATTTGTCCCATGGTTATAAAATAAAACAAATGGTCTAAGCTTATTAGGGCTACTTCTGCTCCATAATAACCTAACAAATAATTTTGACCATGTGCTTGATTGAAAATGTACATTGCAGCAAACATTTCTATATTCAGATACATATAAAACGTGTACGCAGTGATATAACAAATGTATCTTAAACGTTATTTTATTATGTAGTCTTTTTATGCTTTCCCAACATAGCTACGTTCCTGAGACGAGAGTATTTCACAACACTATGGGTGAAGTGAACTGTTATGTTAGTGGTGAGAATGCTACTCCCATGACTAGCTGAAAAACATTTGGCCGTAGCCTGGAGTTCATGCACAGGTTAAGTGCACATGTGGAGAATTCCAGACATATCTCCTACCATCTCTCTTCTGTCTTTCTGAGCTGATCTCCCGTTCCTGTACCTGAGCCATAAGAGTAAACAAAGGAGAGAACACAAAATAAACAAGCCGAGGGACCAGAAAAGGCTCTTTGTGTGTGGGAGGCGATTATAGAACCAGATGGCACAGGGTTTTGAATTACCACATTGCTTTTCAAATGACGTTCCTCAAAACTACATTTCCCAGAAATCCTAATTCTGGGTCTCTTGCTGTGCTAATGAACTCGGCACATGTTTTTGCAAGATGTATTGACAGAATTGTAAGAAATGTTGCAGCTGTGAATTGAATCACTGCTTTCTAAGCAATGATTTGTGATGGTTTAGTCATATTTGCATATTTAGGCTTTTCACAGGAAAAAGCATTTTTGGGAAGAAAAAAATATCTATATTATGTTAAAATGTGAAAACTACAACAAATGTTGAAATGAAATACAGTATCTTGTGTTCTCAAGTTTGATGATCAGGTGCCATATGCTAGTTTTATATAGACATTAAAGCTATGAATTGTCTCTTTTTCCTTTAAATGACATGCACTGTCCAGGTTTGTGCTAGAAATCTTGCTGTAATGTGTGTATGTACTGCACAGTAGCGTAGAAAGTCAGCCCTGGGCCCATATGCAAAAAAAAAAAAGGGTGAAAAATTCACAAGCTGCTGAAAAATGAAGAAAAAAATTCTATTTGATCAACGCAGTATAACACAACTTTATTCTCGTAATTTTGACTTTATTCTAAAAATATGACTTTCATCTCGTAATCTTGGATTTGTTATTTATTTATGCATTTATTTTTAACATGGCACTAAAACGCCACCGTATTTAGTAAACTGCAAACACAATCTTGGCAAAAATCCTTGGAATGTAATTGAGTTTAAGAGACCCAAAGGACACACACACACAGGTAGAGAAGAAAAGAAGGTAAAGTCTGAGAGATGTTTAACGAGCAGGCTTGAGCCAGGGCTCTGTCCTCGTGGATATCCGGAGTCTTAATTAAGACCAGAGGAGCCAATAAAACGCTCCATGTGAAGCACAAGTTTCTATTACAGCCCTCATTGTGTACGGCTAGACTGTGACGGGATTTGGAGTTCCTTTCTGGGCCATCAGATCGGAAATGTGTTTCCCTTTTCTTACACCTAATGTGGAGTTATGGCAACAGTTCAGATAACAAAAGAAAATAAAGATTAAATGAAACGAAATACTATTGTTTTTCTTGTGAACCAATATGAGAAATTCCTTACAGTGAATTCTAAGTTTGTAAGTTCACAAAGAACACTGTTTTGAAATATGTTTTGATGTTATACTCTAAAGTTGGTTTTAAATGTTGAGAAAACTAATTATGTTATCAAATTCTAGATCTACGTTAGAAAGTTCGACTGCCCTCTGGACCCTGCAAGGAAATTCGATTACTTTAGTGTCAGAGTATAAATATCTGGGCATTATAATCGATAACACATTCAATTTTGGCTCATATATGAATTATTTTAAACACAAATGAAGGAAAAAGATAGTTTTTTATTTTAGAAATGTCTTGTTTTTCATTTTATGCATGGAAGAAACTTGCGTCTGTGACATTCTTACCAATTCTTGATTATGGGGACGTAGTGTACCAACATGCACCATCTTATCTTCTTTGCTCTTTAGATGCTGTGTATCATGGTGCCTTAAGGCTTCTCACTGATTGTAAACATTTAACACATCATTGTACATTATACAGTAGAGTCGCTTGGTCCTCTCTTGCTGTTTGAAGAAAAATGCACTGGTACCTAATGATATAGAAGGCAATTTTGGGTTTTTTACCACAGTGTCTCTGTTGTTTGATTCAACAACAAACCGTTGGTAATTATTCGTTCACAAATGTATTGTAATCTCAATGTGCTAGAACTAATTTGGGTACTAAGTCTTTTAAATATTCTGCCCCTTCGGACTGGAATTTTCTTCAAATGAAATTAAGGTTAAATCAGTTGGTGCCTATTAGATATTTTAAAATACTTTTAAGTGGTTTGGAGAAAGACTTGGAGATTTGGAAATGTTTCTAATGGCTGTATTTTTAGCGCCTTTCTTTTTTTGGTGTAGTATTTTGTGTATTGTATGTGATTGTTTGTTATATGTATTAGTCAATTTGGGCCGCCTATCTTGGCCAGGACACTCCTGAAAGAGAGATTGTAATCTCAGTGAGTTTTTTCTTTCCTGGTTAAATAAAGGTTATAATCTAAGTGTTTGGTGATTCTTCCTGAAGACTCACTGTGCAATTCACAGTTTAAACTCTTATCTTTGTTTGCAATGACTGCAGATTATTGCAATAGCCATACTAGTTTTCTTTCTTAAAAATGTTTTGTGAATGCTATTTCCAGAGCATTTTTCTGTACTTTTCTTTTTCTTTTCATTCATCTATGTATTTGTTCATTCATTGATACATTTTCCCCCCTGCAACATGGCCTTAAAGAGGTCATCGGATGCAAAATTCACTTTTCAAGTTGTTTGAAGATAAATGTGTGTTGGAAGTGTGTACACATCCATCCGATAATGATAAAAATCCACCCAGTGTTTTTTTTTTTTTAAATCCCTATTTTAAAATCCCCTTTCTCAAATCAGGCTGAGTCCTGTCAGAATGATGTAGTTCTGTACAGACTCCTCCCATCATAGTTGATTGACAAGGCCGTCTTACCCTAGACCCGCCCTGAGTGAGCTGAGAGCTGTCCGCCTCCGGTGCAGGGGAATGTCTCTGATTAAGAGATTGAGGTATTTTGTTGTTGGATGTAATAATGAATATAGCAGTCGTCATTTACTCCCGACATCTGAGCCGCTGAAGATGCAGAGGATTAACGTTACTTTCACTTTGAAGTGAATGCGCCGATCCCCGATCTCCAGCCCCAAAATATTATAAAGATTGTGCACTGATGAATTGTGCTCAGGCTGGTGAAGATAACTTTAAAGTAAACTGCAACCTCAACTTTTGGTTTTGAAAGCCGAGGAACATCAGAGTTAATTTACTTTAGGTCAGCTTCATAAATGTCATTAGGTTTCAGGACACTGGCTGTCACATGCTCTTTGACAGTGGATCCAGTGATCATGTGCAGTACTGTAACAGGAAAGCAGCACTTCTAGAGTGTGGGCTGCATATTGCACTTTCATGAAAAAATGAAGCTTTCATTTCAAAGACATTTATTCATGTATGCTCTAATCTTACAGGGAACAGGTTGTCCAGGTGGCCGTTATGCTTGCGAAGTACAGTGTTAGCACACCAACACACCATTATTGAAGTGTTGACACCAGTAATGCAGAAACATCACCCATCATATTATCTTTTTGAGTGTTTTGGAAAATGCTTTTTATGCTTTCGTGTAATCTGGTCTTGTGTACACCTGGTATTAAGTAGGGGTGCCACGATACCATTTTTTGGAGTCTCTGTGGGACAGTGGGCTTATTCTGATCTAACATTGTGAAATAAGCCAATTTACAAACGAATCGAACGCTGTGGACTTAAAAAACAAACAAAAAAACATCAGTCACCTAGAAGTTGTCAGCAAATCCTTTACAATGTCAGAACAGAATAAGATAGAAAGATAGAAATCAGAAATATAAGTAGTTATAAAATTATAGAACAAAATGATGTATTGGCTAGAGAAGGTTTGTACCTCTTATGTTTCTTTTGTAACGTGGAAAGTAATGTTTGTTATAACGGTCAGTTTTTCTATGAAATTGAAATTTATTTTTGGCATAAAAGAAAAATGTATAGTTTTGACCCATACAATGCATTTTTAGCTATTGCTACAAATATACCTGTGCTACGTATGACTGTTTTTGTGCTTCAGGCTCACATATGTACTTCCGAGCCATTTATATTTAATAGTAACAATATAATGACACATTTCTGAGAGTGTTACATTTCTATTTACGAGGCCCTACAAAGGTCTTGAATTTAGCCTGACGAAACCTGCAGAAACCCTGTAATTGAATATGACTCATAGAACTATGGATTCGAACAGATCTACAATTGCTTAAGTATTCAGATTCAGATTTGGAGGTTTTTTTCTTTGGGTGAATCAACAGACAGAGATCAGACCAGGCTGTTCTTTTGAGAGTTTCTCTTGAAACTTTTAAAGCGCAAGCAAGATGGGCTCACAAAAGCAGAAAGGCTCATAATTAGCACGACTGTAGCGGGTCCCCGCAGGGCCCCCGAGCCCTTGATTTGTGCCGGTGGATCTTAAACTAGAAGGCCGCGATCTGTAACCCGCTAGCGGCGGTGTGCACAGTCAGATGTCTGCTGCCGACTGTAATTGGACGCTTTATCCTTCTCTGAACCGCATCAAGACCAAATAAGGCCCGAGAGTTTCCCGGAGTGATAATACAGAGTGAGTGTTATTATACCTCACATGGTGAAGCTGTGAGAGATCTTCAATTTGCTTAATGTGGCGTTCTTAGTCTGCTGTTTTCATGCAATCTTCCTGTAAATGTCTCTTGCTTCCAGAGGAAAAGTACATTCGTTTCTCTTGTAGCGCAGAATGGATCATTGTTTGTTGTATCGCGTATACAGTGCAGTAAACCTAACATTAACGTGTCTGTTAAAGTTTAAATAAATACATTCTGGATTTATGAAAGCATAAAACATGAACAATGTATTAATGTTTTAAAATGTAATGCAATTAAAATTGAACAATTCCTTTTTGTTGCTTTTATTTTTTTGGCAAACAAAGTGCTACACCACAGAAATTCATCCATCATGTTTGTACGTGTTTGCAGAAATCGTAGGGCCTTAGATAGTGTTTCACGGGAAATTTAATGTGGTTTTTAACTTTTGCAATATGCTGTTTCAGTAATCACATCATGATCACAATCCGTTGGGGACGTGGTTTCCACCTATTTAGTGCTGGAAAATGGGAATGCATCTTAATTTATTAATTTATTTATTTTTTGAATACATTTATTGCATCAGTGTATTGACACCAAAGCACCATAGGCCTATTTTGTCATCTGTGCAGTGGTGTGAAGATGTGTGGCTCTATCAGATGTCCTGTGAGTGAGAACCCTCTCACAGTTGAATAGACTGTACTTTTGAAAGGAGAGAACGACGGTATTCCCCTTCTTTTCATTTTTCCTCATTCCCTTCCTTATGTGAAAGGAACACTTCACGTTTTTCTAAAATTGCTTGTCGCCACATTCACATTACCTGTTAATAGTCTTTGTACTTGTTGTCAATTCTTGTTGATGTTGCATTTTGGAGCATTAACATGCTTGTGATGGAGCAGCACTGGAGTGAGAGGAAACACAGAAACTCAAGCTTCTCACTCCAAGCAAAATTGGGCAATTCTGTTTCCACTTTTCTTCACTCACATACTCCGGTTTAAAAACATTACCCATGCAGTCAGTCATGGCAGTCCACATCCTCTCCCTGTCTTGGCTCAGTGTTGTGAGGGCTGCAGCTCTCTGTGACAGCTTTATTACCTGTGTCCGTGTCCCCCGATTTCCCTTTCTCGGTGTGATTAATGTCCGATACATGGCGCCTTAAACCTTAGACCGAGATGAGCAGCACATTTTGCTGTCCTTCACATTTCAGTGCCTTTTTTTTTTTTGGCAAGCATCTGAAGGTTGCTTAATATTGTTATTATTGAATGGAAGAGACAAAAGGTTAAGTCAACAAACTCATGGAGCAGAGGGGAGAGGGGATGTTGAAACATGCAAGTTTTTGATTCTGTATGTGGGTGAATTGGATCATCGGTCACATTAGCCAGAGCAGGTTAATGTAAGGAAACGGCTGTTCTGTGTGAAGCCCGACACGCTGCACGATTTTAGCAATCCTATAAGATCGCTGCATGTTACACTGTTCGACATGAATCTTTTAAACTTGGCTATGACGTGTGTAGACTATACGATGAGGACACCTATTGACTTGTATGCTACAAAGCACGTTCCTATAGAAAAATAAAATGTCGTCATTTTAGCGCCATGTCGCGTTGAATTCATGTCACATTTTTATTGGTTGGTCAGTAAACGTGGATCATAACTGCAAACACACTGTACGATGATCATGCTGTATCGTAGGCTTAGGTCGCAAGACTGTGAAAACGGCCGTCTTTGAACCTCGCTCACTGTACGACATAAGAGCACCGATTAGGAGCCACGATCACAGAACTTGCCACGATTGTTTCACGATGCCAGTCTTTCGTCTGAAAATCGTGCAGTGTGTTTAGGGCTTAATACAGTCCTGGTCCTGGCCCCCTTTTCAGAACGGGGCGGAGCTTCAACTTAGGGCTGAGCGATTAATTGCATTTGCGATTTAATATCGCGATATGAAAAAACGCGATTTTTCAACCGCAGAGGCTGCGATTACACTCCGTCACGTGACACGCTGCTTCAAGTCGAACACATCTAAGCAGTCTTCAGAGGAAGCATCAAGTTGGCACGCTATGTTGCCAAGTCTGCAGTTTGCAGTCTTGCATATCATGCAGAATTGACGTGCTACATGTAAATTATATCCTTTGTTGTATTTTCCTGTCAAAATACGGAGTTCTTTTGGAATTCTTCAGCTTTTAAGAACTGCCGGTAGTGGGCGGGACTAACGCGCAAACGGCAATCTCATTGGCTGGCGCTCACCTATTATCCTCCCTGTTTTGATTTCAGCGAATCAGTTCGAGCGAACGCAGATAACCTGATTATTATTCATGAACCCAGCAGCTCAATAATCCTTAGTGCGTTTTATATTGTTCTTATTAGTTGTAGAATTCGTAGTAGTTTCATCTGATCAGTATTATTTGTAGTTTTTTCGCCCTTTTTTTTAATAGAAACACTAAATGACAAACAATAACCAGACCTAAGTTCAGTCAACATGACAAATATGCATTCATACATGGTTATTCTAATTACTAAAGTTCTATCATCATTTAATGCTAAATTATCATAATATCATATAATGTTTGACTGAGAGAGAGAGGTGTCTCTCACATTGTCCCACAGAAACATTAAAATAGTGTAGATTAGTGTACAATGTTTTATAATAATAATTTATTCTATTTAGTGACCATTTCATTCATTTAACATATTCAATATTGGGGGCATCCAAGTTATTTGACATATTTGAATAAAAAAAAAAAAAAGTAACAATAGTTACTTTCCCTGGTAATTAGTTTATTTTATAATGATGTAACTCAGTTACTGTTTGTGAGAAGTAACTAGTAATATAACTAATTACTTTTTTAAAGTAACGTGCCCAAAACTGCATACTATACAATGATTTATTACTTGTCTTTATTGAATAATACAGAATATAAAAAGCTTTTAAAAATAATCGCATATTAAATCGCAAACGCAATATTGGTCAAAAAAATTGCAATTAGATTATTTTCCAAAATTGTTCAGCCCTACTTCAAGTGCTCATACTCCGGAAATACTTGTCCTTTGCAAATACAACCCGAATTCCAGAAATGTTGGGATGTTTTTTAAATCTGAATAAAATTATAACTAAAAGATTTTCAAATCACATGAGCCAATATTTTCTTCACAATATAACATAGATAACATAACAAATGTTTCAACTGAGAAATGTTACAATTTTATGCACAAAATGAGCGCATTTCAAATTTGATGCCTGCTACAGGTCTCAAAATAGTTGGGATGGGGGCATGTTTACCATGGTGTAGCATCTCCTGTTCTTTTCAAAACGGTTTGAAGACGTCTGGGCATCGAGGTCATGAGATTCTGGAGTTTTGGTGTTGGAATTTGGTGACGCTGATGACACGCTCTTTAGCCTGGAGGACACGGCGTCTGATTTCTCAACAAGAATGTCAAATTTGGACTCGTCTGACCATAGAACACTTTTCCACTTTGAAACAAACCATTTTAAATGAGCCTTGGCCAACAGGACATGACGGCGCTTCTGGACCATTTTCACATATGGCTTCCTTTTTGCATGATAGAGCTTTAGTTGGCATCTGCAAATGGCACGGCGGATTGTGTTTACCGACAGTGGTTTCTGGACGTATTCCTGGGCCCATTTAGGAATGTCAATGACAGAATCATGCGTGGTTATTTCACTCATGGATGCATCAAAATTAAAATATTAACCAGAACAATAAAATAACATTAATGGCCGTTAATGGCCATTTCAAATCTGTTTCTGTTCAGAACTATTAAACTTGATTTTGTTTGTTTCTGGTTATGTTCCTGTCCAAATTTGGTTAATTTCCGGTTTTTGTTTACCTTCCTTAAACCGGTTCAGAGCCCTGATTTGTATCGGTTTTCTTTAACAGTAACAACATTTGATTTAACTATACTTATGTGATACGTTTTTTTTTTTTCATTTCAACAGCAAGCCTATGTGTCCTCCAGCCACCAGATGGCGCTGCCCAGTCTCAACAGCACCAGTAGTGCAGGAGGCGGGGAACAGCTGAGCAAAACCAACCTTTACATTCGTGGACTCCATCCGGGGACCACTGACCAAGACCTGGTCAAGCTCTGCCAACCGTAAGTCTCACTGCTCCGTGTAAGCTAGCTAACTTTGGTGTGCTTGCATGTAGTGTTGTTTTTGGCGGCCTGCTTTAATTTTAGTTTTAGTCTAGTCTTTGTGTGAAGCTGTCATTTTAGTTTTTATTAGTTTTAGTCACGTTCATACTCTTTTTAGTCTAGTCTAGTTTTAGTCGACGAAAACTGAGGACATTTTAATCTAGTTTTAGTCGACGAAAACCGAGGACATTTAGTCTAGTTTTAGTCGACGAAAACCGATGACATTTTAGTCTAGTTTTAGTCGACGAAAACCGATGACATTTAGTCTAGTTTTAGTCGACGAAAACCGAGGACATTTAATCTAGTTTTAGTCGACGAAAACCGAGGACATTTAGTCTAGTTTTAGTCGACGAAAACCGAGGACATTTTAGTCTAGTTTTAGTCGACGAAAACCGATGACATTTAGTCTAGTTTTAGTCGACGAAAACCGATGACATTTTAGTCTAGTTTTAGTCGACGAAAACCGAGGACATTTAGTCTAGTTGTAGTCGACGAAAACCGAGGACATTTAGTCTAGTTTTAGTCGTCGAAAACCGAGGACATTTAGTCTAGTTTTAGTCGACGAAAACCGAGGACATTTAGTCTAGTTTTAGTCGACGAAAACCGAGGACATTTAATCTAGTTTTAGTCGACGAAAACCGAGGACATTTAGTCTAGTTTTAGTCGACGAAAACCGAGAACATTTAGTCTAGTTTTAGTCGACGAAAACCGAGAACATTTAGTCTAGTTTTAGTCGACGAAAACCGAGGACATTTAGTCTAGTTTTAGTCGACGAAAACCGAGGACATTTAGTGTAGTTTTAGTCGACGAAAACCGAGGACATTTTAGTCTAGTTTTATTCGACGAAAACCGATGACATTTAGTCTAGTTTTAGTCGACGAAAACCGAGGACATTTTAATCTAGTTTTAGTCGACGAAAACCGATGACATTTAGTCTAGTTTTAGTCGACGAAAACCGAGGACATTTAGTCTAGTTTTAGTCGACGAAAACCGAGGACATTTTAATCTAGTTTTAGTCGACGAAAACCGAGGACATTTTAATCTAGTTTTAGTCGACGAAAACCGAGGACATTTAGTCTAGTTTTAGTCGACGAAAACCGAGGACATTTTAATCTAGTTTTAGTAGACGAAAACCGAGGACATTTTAATCTAGTTTTAGTCGACAAAAACCGAGGACATTTAGTCTAGTTTTAGACGACGAAAACCGAGGACATTTAGTCTAGTTTTAGTCGACGAAAACCGAGGACATTTTAATCTAGTTTTAGTCGACGAAAACCGAGGACATTTAGTCTAGTTTTAGTCGACGAAAACCGAGGACATTTTAATCTAGTTTTAGTCGACGAAAACCGAGGACATTTAGTCTAGTTTTAGTCGACGAAAACCGAGGACATTTAGTCTAGTTTTAGTCGACGAAAACGGAGGACATTTTAATCTAGTTTTAGTCGACGAAAACCGAGGACATTTAGTCTAGTTTTAGTCGACGAAAACCGAGGGCATTTTAATCTAGTTTTAGTCGACGAAAACCGAGGACATTTAGTCTAGTTTTAGTCGACGAAAACGGAGGACATTTTAATCTAGTTTTAGTCAACGAAAACCGAGGACATTTAGTCTAGTTTTAGTCGACGAAAACCGAGGACATTTAGTCAATGAAAATAGCATTTTAGTCTCTTTTTGGTAATGCTGTTCTATTGTTAGCATAATAAGAAACTGTAGAGTTGTTACCATTCAAATAAAATGACTATTAATAAGCTATCTTTCCACTTCTGCGGAAACAGAAGCTGCATCTGAAGTGGCATTAGATGCATTTATACAGACAGTTTGATGACGCTGAGGTGCCATAAATGCATTTACACTGCAAAATTTCAAAATACATAAATAAATTTATAAGATTAATGTTTTACATATTTTTTAAACACAAATAAATGTTGAAAAAAAAAAACGTAATGATACTTTTAAATATGACCTCACTGTACTGGCCTTTTAGCTTAGCTTGCTTGGTAATTAATGTGTTTGCAGACTAAAAATCTCATGATCATGTTCCTTTGAGTATGTTTTGTTCCGCAAACTGCAGTGTGCTTTGAGGTTTGAACTCGAGCCATTTGTGGTTCAAAAGAGGAAACATGAGGGTAGATTCGGGAGACATGAATTGAATAGGAGTGGCAGAAAGGAAATGCTTCATTTTTTCTTGTTCTGAGGTGGCCCTGTGATGAAGCCAAGTGCTCTATTTTAAAATATTACATCAAGCAGTTTTAGTCTTTCAGCAAATTGCATATGTACACACAAAACACTAAAAGGGTCAGCTATTACTTTTACCTTTTTATTTATCTATTTAAATTTATTTTCATAGTGAATCGGGGAGGTTTTATGTAGTGTAAGCTAACACAATACATCTATGTGAAGCTTTGCATGTTAAGCCTGATTGTGTGCTTTGATAACAAGCCTATACTCTGTCACTGTTAAGTTAATTTTGCCTCAGTGTACCGTAATTTTACAGATTTGTAGAGGCTGAGAACTGGTTTTGCTTCTGCAAGTCACGACGGATCTTGTTTAGACCCTATCATTAATGTTTAAACAGACACATTCTTCAGTTCAGTTCAGATGTGGGACAGCGTTAGCACCGCGGCGAGAGAGAGCTGCTGACGCCTTGCTTCTGTCGGAGATGAACTGGAAAAGTGTGACGTTGCTCTTAAACATTTCTGGAGAAAAAAACACGTGATTTTCCACAAACATCAGCACAGCCGTATTTAGGCTATGGAAAAATTAATGCGACAGTCGTCCATTTCTCGGAACGCAAACGCAGTGCTGTACTTCGCAATCCTGCAGTTAAACAGCACTTGAGCAGCTTTTCCTTTAAAATACATTACTCGTCTGAATTTGTTTCTCCTTATCTTAAAAGCAGCTTATAATTATTGAAATTAAATGAATAATATTGGTCAAGTCACCTTTGTTTATATACAATACGGATTGTGTCAATGCAGCTTTACAGTATCAAACAGGAAGATAGTGAGTAATAATGCAAAAGGACAACAGTAAACACTCAATTTTCAGTTAAAGGCAGTTCATCATTGAATTCAGTGAATGTCATCGTCCAGTATCTGTGCAATCAAGTCGACAATATCGCAGGAAATTAAGTACATATCTTGGTACATATGAATTTCTTTGGAACACGGGAAAACCAGCCGACAAGTGTCCAGTGTACATGTGAACTCCTTCAATATATTTATGAAGTTAGTTGAGAGAATAAACAAGTTCATCCACATTATTTGTTAAACAATAAAGCCAGTGAGTTGTGCTTTCTGTTTCGTCTCAGTATCTGCTTTATATGCATTTGCACGGAGGACTGTAGGTTAGGATGGGGGTTTTCGGTAATTTAGGGATGCTGTGTAAAGCTCTCCATTTCTGGTGTCACATGCTGTCTAGCCAACAGCCTTTTCCTGCCGTATGACGGATGTACCAGTCTCGAACAAACCACGTTTATTATTTGTTTTGGTGTGTAGTCGGCTAAATGCATGCATCATGTACTTCTGTCACAGCTTAATATGCAGAGACAACTAAATAAGTCATTCATAAGCTAAACACTGTGGCTCTGTGCAGCTTTCAACATTGCTCTTTTTGTTGAGCAGTCCAACATATCAACTGGATTAATGGAAGGTTGTTGTTTTGTAACAGTAATGTCTACTTAAGAGATGATTGGCCCATGATTTGGTCTGCCATTGTTTTATTTTAAATTTTTTGGGATTTAAATTAATTGAGAAAAGTTTCTGGTTGGCACAGACACGTGCATTAAACGTTATAAAAGAACAACATTATTTTAGTGGCTTTGTAAAAAAAGCTATACTGCCTTAAACTTAAAAGTGGAGGCAAAATAACTGCCTAAAACATTACTGTTTACAATTTACATCTAATATTTAAGCTTATTTTATGAAAATGATCATTTGACTAACATGTATTTAAGATCAAATATTTTTGTTAAATGTAAATAAAATATTTGAGAATGGAGAAATGATACCGATCCGTTTCCAAAAATAAAATGATTACTTATTATCACTGTTGTTCATCTTTAACTGGAGTAAGCTGGACAGAACTAACAGGTGAAGAGAGGGAAATCTGTTTTGTGTTTTCGCACAGGTTTCAGATGAGGGGAGATCTGCTCGTGTTTATGTTGGGATTTCTAGGGATTGCTTTAATGTTGGGGTTACTGTTGTGGTGATGAGTAGATCGAGGATGGGCCAAGAGACCTTTAGACTATATAAGACGCATGTTGCTTTATTTTAACTGCAGTAACTGTGTGCAGCGATAGTCTCTTAGCAGTTGCAGTTGGAATAGAAAATGTGTTTATTTTATAGTGAGCTCAAACAATGCAAGTTCACATTGCTGATAAATACTGGTTCATAAATCAGTTTTCTCAAAAGATTTGGGTTGTGCAGTGTACTCAGTTTTTACTCATTTACTTAATTCATAAGGTATATTTCAATGATTTCGCAGCTTTATAATTCGAGTATCAGACTTTGACTGAGAAGCAAATCTATAATTACATCAGTCACTTTTCTTTGGGCTGATGTTGATTTGTTAAAGCCGTCAGGGTGAGCGTAGACATAAGACTGGACTGAAGTGAGGAGAAGATGACAGGGTGAGAGGTGAGGAAGTGTTAGTGGAAATACTTTAAAGGAGAAACAAATACCAGAGAGTGTGACGGCAAGGACAGCATCAGCGCTAACTGGGTCATGGTTGAACGGTAGTGGCTCAGACGTCTCTCTACACACACACACACACAAATGCAAAACCAGATAGGTGTTTGACTGGTTACCTTTGAACTATTCAACAGGATGTATGTCACAGCATAATAAGGCACTTCCTCTATTTTTGTTGTCCTGTCTTGTGTTTGGTTTTTCCCCTTTCCCCCTTTGTCCTCTCAGTTATCTCACTCTCACACTGATAATGTGATACTTTATATGAACATTGACTTTATTTAGATTACTGAAAAATAAAGAATAGAATTGGCACATTATGCCAATGTGTTATCACATATATATATATATATATATATATATATATACACACACACACACACACACACACACGTATATATATATATATATATTATTTTGTGTGCAAAAATGTACAAACAAAATAAATGTACAGCATACATAATATTGACGTTTAGCTTGCACATTGTTTGAGATTTTGCCAAGATGTTTAATATGTAATCAATCAAAGATATAATCAACAAATGAATTATCAAAATGTTAATTGCAGCCCTTCAGCAGAATATCATATGAATCGTTTAAAATCCAGAGCTGATTTGTAAATGAAGCGTATTGGCCTTTTGATGTGGTGTTAGTAACTCCTGACAGACGAGGTTGTTGTAGCAGCCAAACGGTGTGTTAATAATGCTTGTTCTGTTCCAACAGTTGCACTCAAATGTAGAAAGTTATGCTTCATTTAGTCGTTCCAACGCAGCTTTGCCAACAGCACTCCACTGTGCCAACTGGCCAAACATCAGACTTCCCACATGTCAGCGTGATCGGAAAAGAGTCCGAGACAGACAGGAATGTCTGTGTGTACTGCCAGAGGCGCTGAAGAGTTATCTCTGTCTAAACGAGGATTAGAATGACTTTATGACGAACATTTGAAAGGTTATTGCTATGAAGCAACAGACGTTATGCATGCTATTTATACATGTAAATTAATTTAATTTTATTTACTTTATTAATAAAAAATTACATTGAAATTTAATTTTAAATCTAAATAAATGATGATAAATCAGTTTATATTTATCTAGGTGTAAGCTTTTAGATCAAAATTCTTCTAGGATTTGAGAAACAAATGAAACGGTGGTATTTTATGTAAAATATTTAATTTGGTATGTAATACATATTTTACAAAAAAAAAAAAAAATTCTGGAAACATAACACACACAAACATAATCAGCGTGATGGCAGTGAATCCAGTGTGCACTAAGACCCAGAGAGAGAGAGAGAGAGAGAGAGGAGCTGAAGGAGGAGACAGAAGTGGAGTCTGTTACATCCGTCATCTGCTCTCACTGAAGCTCACGAGAGCACAAAACATGCCTGCTCTTCATCTAATACATTATTTATGTCATGATACTATATGATCATTTGTGTGTCTGTGTAATGTACACAAATATAGTTTTGCATTTAATTACAGCAATCGTTTATTACTAAATTAGAATAATAGTTTGTTTTGTTTGTGTAATTCATATTTAGACATTAGTCATTTGAATTAATAAGATGAGCTGTTTTGCAAAATATGCATAAAACCTTTTTTGTTACATGAACTAAAAACTGGAGATGGATAGTTGACATGGACTACTTTTGATATCTTGACGTGCCCTGTGTGTGTGTGTGTGTGTGTGTGTGTGTGTGTGTGTGTGTGTGTATATATATGTAGAGAGAGAGAGGGAGGGGGGTGTTACAAAAAAATTCTGCCTGGAAAAAAAAAAAAAAAAAAAAAATATATATATATATAATTTTAGGAGAAAATTTCAAAGAGCATTTAGAGGTTTTTGCATCTGAACTAGGGCTGAGCGATATAAGCAAAAGTCCATATCTCGGTATTTTTTGGCTGATTTGCGGTATATATCTCGGTATTTTGTTTTTGGATTAAACAAATAAAGTGAATGTAAGCATGTAGGCATATATTATGTGCAAAAAAAGGTTAAAATCACATTACATTTTAACATTGTAACACACAAAAATAACCCTTTTAAAGCAGAAGTTAAATTTACTGAACTAAAAATGAAAATAATAAAGAAGCACAGACTAATCGAGTAAAAAGTCTATTTTGATTACCCCATTACACTTTACAGTTAGTGCTATCATACACACACTTGTAGGTTTAAAATTTTACATATGTCACATTTATTGTCCAACTTCAATTATTTAAGCAAAATGTATATTTTAGTCAGAATTATTGCGCTCATATTTCATTGCACTCTGTCTGTTTGAAGTCTCGGCGGCGCTCGTTCTGGATGAAGTCTGTGAAGTTTAGCGGAGAATCGCAAAGCTCATGCACTTCTGACAGCAGAATGGAAATATTTCAATTTTTAACAGTTACAGATGGAGAATAAACCTGTGAAATGTAAGTTATGCATTAAGGAAAACGGCACATCTCAAACACATTAAACAGCGCGAGAAGCATCTCAGTCAGCAGCCGGGGGGAGCGCGAGCCGCTTTAAACTGAAACTATAAACTATAAGCTACTATATCTTACAAGTTTTTTACGAGTCTTCATATGAAGCTTGTCACATGTTTAGAACAAATTGCATTAAGCACTTTCTCCGCAGCAGTTCAGTCTGTGTCCTCCCTAGATATTGTTTCTGATGCGCTCGTATCAAACTCGATATTAACGGTATTGTTTGATACCGTATCGCTTATAAAAATTATATCGATATATCGTACAAACCGCCCAGCCCTAATCTGAGCTTTTTATATATATACAGGTCCTTTTCAAAAAATTAGCATATTGTGATAAAGTTCATTATTTTCTGTAATGTACTGATAAACATTAGACTTTCATATATTTTAGATTAATTCCAACACAACTGAAGTAGTTCAAGCCTTTTATTGTTTTAATATTGATGATTTTGGCATACAGCTCATGAAAACCCAAAATTCCTATCTCAAAAAATTTGCCACAGACTTGCCTGATCTGGCGCCCCGTCTCTCGGTTCGGAAGCGGTCTCTTCCCCCGAGACGAGGGCTTGACGCTGCATCCTCCGAGGAGGTTGATGTGACGAGCGTTGACGAGGTTTCGCCGCCTCTCTCGCCCCAGAGAGCTACTTCTACACAGGAGCCTTCCGTTTTCCCCGATCTCCTCACCGAGGTGTCGAGATCGCGGGTGAAATTTTTTCGTCCCGGCCAGTCGTTCCCGCGGGAACTGAATGAGCGCGGGTATGCGGCGATGATGCCGCGGGTTGAACAGACGCTTGCGAGCTATCTGTCTCCCTCCACGGCATCGCCTTTGAAGGCTCCTGCTCTGCTTACAACATCTTTGGTGGGCAGAGGGTATGCACGCTCTCTAAACTCAGGTGGCTGCTGGGCGGGCGCAGCCTCCTCCGCATACCAGCTCCTCGCGCAAAAGGTCCTGACGGGCGAGCCCCAGGACCGCGGAGGGCGACCCCTACTGGGGTGGAGTGGCTTGCACCGCCGCACTCGGTGACCACTTCACCTCGGTGCCCTCCAGGGACTTGTCTGCTGACCCTGCCGCTGTTCCAGGGCACAGCCGGTCCCAGCGAGTATATTTCTCAGGTTTGTCCGCCCGGCAGCGCGGAGCCGAGAAACTCGCCTCAGCCGCCAGATTACGCGTCTCATTCCGGTGCGCCGCATCGAGACAGCGGTCTGGCCGCTTCTCTGAACCCAGAGGTCAGTCTCGAGAGACTGATTCCCTTAGAAGATCATTGGGCAGCGAGCTGCCGAATGTGTCTCTTTGGGTCCTGCCTTGCAGGGTCTGGTTCGTTCAGAGGTCCTGACGGGTGAGCCCCAGGACTACGGAGGACGACCCCTACCGGGGTGGAGCGGCTTGCACCGCGGCACACGGTGACCGTTTCCATTCGGTGCCCTCCAGGGACTTGTCTGCTGACCCTGCCGCTGTTCCAGGGCACAGCCGGTCCCAGCGAGTATATTTCTCAGGTTTGTCCGCCCGGCAGCGCGGAGCCGAGAAACTCGCCTCAGCCGCCAGATTACGCGTCTCCTGCCGGTGCGCCGCTTCAAGACAGCGGTCTGGCTGCACCAGAGGTCAGTCTCGAGAGACTGATTCCCTTAGTAGAGCATTTGACAGCCTGGCAGCGGCTGCCGAATGTGTCTCCTTGGGTCCTGCAGACCGTAGCGAAAGGCTATCGTATTCAGTTCGGCGGGCCACCCCCGCCGTTCTGCGGGGTTGTTATGACTGCGGTCCGCCCCGGGCAGGCTCTGGTTGTGGAACAGGAAGTTGGTACTCTGCTGAGGAAGGAAGCCATCGAGTTGGTTCCTCCTCACGAGACCCAGTCCGGTTTCTACAGCCTGTACTTCATTGTTCCGAAGAAGGATGGAGGGCTGAGGCCCATACTGGATCTGCGTCTACTGAACCGCTCAGTCAGAAAGCTTAAGTTCAGGGTGCTTACTATCAAGCAGGTCGTGACTCAAATCAGGTCCGAGGACTGGATTGTCACGATAGATCTCAAAGACGCATATTTCCATGTTTCCATCCTTCCTTCTCACAGGAAGTTCCTGAGGTTCGCCTTTGGGGGCAAAGCGTACCAATATCGGGTTCTTCCCTTCGGCCTAGCACTTTCACCCCGCACTTTCACCAAGTGTGTGGATGCGGCACTGGCCCCCGTTGCGGCTTCAGGGCATCCGCATACTCAATTATATCGACGATTGGTTAATCCTCGCTCAATCAGAGCGGTTGGCGGTTCGGCATCGAGATGTCGTTCTCGCCCACATGAAAGAACTGGGGTTGAGACTGAACGCCAAGAATAGTGTGCTTTCTCCGGTTCTGAGAATCACTTATCTAGGCGTGGTGTGGGATTCGACCACGATGCAGGCACGATTGTCCCCTGCTCGGATCGAGTCGATCCTTACTACAGTCAGGAGAGTGCGAGAAGGCCGGTCACTCACTGTCAAGCAGTGTCAGAGACTGCTGGGGCTCATGGCAGCTGCGTCCAGCGTGATACCTTCTGGCCTGCTGTACATGAGACCCCTACAGTGGTGGCTCAAGACCAAGGGGGTCTCCCTGAGGGGAAACTCACTCCGCGCTGTCAAAGTGTCACGCCGTTGTGTCCGTGCCTTCGACATGTGGAGGAATCCTTGGTTCTTGTCCCAGGGCCCGGTGTTGGGAGCTCCTTGTCGCCGCGTCTCGCTAGCGACGGACGCTTCCCTCACCGGTTGGGGTGCGGTCATGAGTGGCCACCCTGCCCGCGGTCTGTGGAGAGGTTGCCACCTGACGTGGCATATCAATCGGCTAGAGATGTTAGCGGTGTTCCGTGCACTCAAGCACTTCCTCCCAGACCTGAGAGATCACCACGTGCTGGTGCGCACCGACAGCACGGCAGTGGTCTCTTACATCAACCACCAAGGAGGTCTGCGGTCGCGCCCCTTGTACAAGCTGGCACACCAGATCCTTGTGTGGTCCCAGGGCAAGCTCTTATCTCTAAGAGCTATGCACATACCTGGGCATCTCAATGTGGGAGCAGACATCCTGTCGAGGCAGGGGCTGAGGCCCAGGGAATGGAGGCTTCACCCCGAGGTGGTGAAGCAGATTTGGGGTATTTTCGGCCAGGCCCAGGTGGACCTCTTTGCGACTCAAGAGTCAGCACAATGTCCTCTCTGGTTCTCGCTGACCCCTCCAGCTCCTCTGGGACTGGACGCTATGGTACAGACGTGGCCGAGGCTCCGTCTGTACGCCTTCCCCCCCGATCGCTCTGCTCCCTGGAGTTCTGGCGAGAGTGCGCCGGGACGAGGTCAGACTACTGTTAGTAGCACCGTTCTGGCCGGGCCGAGTATGGTTCTCGGACCTGATATCTCTCCTCGACGGCACTCCGTGGGAAGTGCCCGTCAGGAGGGACCTCCTCTCACAGGCCGGGGGCACCGAGGTGCACCCTCGCCCGGAGGGATGGAAGCTGTTGGTGTGACCCCTGAGGGGGCACAGCTCATAGTTTCCGGTCTGTCAACCGAGGTTGTCGAGACCGCCAGCTCGACCCAGTCAACTGCCCCGTTGGTGCAGTACTGGTGTTCCTGCAGGCCCGTTTCTCCGCAGGGGTAACCCATTACACTGTTAAGGTCTACGTGGCAGCTATTTCGTCATACCACGCCCTTACCGGTGGCCAGTCAGTGGGTAGACACCCCCTGGTTACACGTTTCCTCCGCGGTGCGCTGAGGCTGAGGCCTCCGGTACGATCTCGTCCCTACGTGGGATCTGGCTGTGGTTCTGGAGGCTCTGTGCAATGCACCTTTCGAGCCCATTCTGGAGATAACTGAGAGACTCCTCACTATCAAGACCGTTTTCTTATTGGCTATCACCTCTCTGAGGAGGGTGAGTGACCTTCAGGCCCTGACTACGGCCTCTATTCACTTTGCGCCCGGTTCGGCGAAAGTATTCCTCTACCCCCGCGTGGGGTATGTTCCGAAGGTCCCATCGGTCGTTCCACAGCCGGTCGTACTGCAGGCCTTCTGTCCTCCTCCCTTCGGGGAGCCAGACCAGGAGAAGCACAACCGTATGTGTCCAGTGCGAGCACTAGACGCATACATCCACAGGTCCTCCCTGTGGAGAAACCGGACCAGCTGCCCGTGTGCTATGGTCCGCCTAAGAGGGGTCTTCCTGCTACGAAGCCCTCCTCTTAGTAGGTGGATTGTGGGTGCCATGGCTTTGGCATACGAGGCCTCTGAGCTCCCCCCGCCGGTGGGAGTCAGAGCGCACTCAACCCGAGGTGTGGCGGCCTCCAAGGCCTTCTGGGCAGGTGTTCCATGCAGGACATCTGCAACGCAGCTGGGTGGTCCACGCCCCTGACTTTCGTTAGGTTCTATGACCTCGACATCCGAGCCACTCCCGGCTCCTCTGTCCTTTCGTCCTGACACCAGGCAGGGACTTGTCAGTCTGGCGGCGTTGTTATCTCGTTCCCATATGCGTTTTCGACTCAGCTCGAAGTTCCTGGAAGGGAACGTCTCAGGTTACGTATGTAACCATGGTTCCCTGAAGGGAACGAGATGCTGCGTCGCGTTGCCACACTTCCGGCATCCCTGCCAGCGCTTGCTTCATGACTTGAAGCTGAAGCCGGCTCCGCCGCACGTGCGTATATGCTTCCTGGCCGTGACGTCACCCCGCCCGTGACGCCTCGCCCTTGTTTGACTGATTACACATCATATTCAGAGCCTGGTCACGCTGAAGGCGTTCCCATATGCGTTTTCGACGCAGCGTCTCGTTCCCTTCAGGGAACCATGGTTACATACTTAACCTGAGACGTTTTCAAATAAGCCTGAAGGACTTGATCAGGGCTCCGGCCCTCCAGGAACTGAGTTTGACACCCCTGCTCTAGCACTTTAGTGCAAGTTGGAACGTCAGAGAACAGGCCCAAATGTTGGCAAATCAATTGAATAATATCAGTACGCTCAGAAGGATTTAAGACAAATGAGAATCCAAATCAGCCCAAATTTTTGAATTTGACAATCTACCTTATTCCTTAAGCCTCAATTGAATTGCACCTCCAGACAAAGGAGCAGTCATAGATGGTAGGGAAGCTGGCTTAACTTTCAAAACACCCATGTCAATTCTGACGATTTCCTTCACACTATCTTCCAGTCGCTTCTCACTACTTGGAACAGTAATATCATACTGAGGGGCCAACTGCAAGAGTTGATCCTTTGTAAAAAGCGCAAGCAACTCTTCTGAAGGCTCCTTTAGGAAATCCTCTAAAGAAGCCATTACTAAAACTCAACCCCAACTAAACTAGAGTGCTAACAACAAAAGCACAAAACATGGGAAATGTGGGAAAATAAAAAATAAAATACTACAAAATGAATTAATCATTTTCATACACTCTTAAAAATAATGGTGCTTCAAAAGGTTCTTCAAGCGAAAGAACCATTTCTTCCACAAAGAACCATTCAGTCAAAGGTTCTTTAAAGAACCATCTCTTGCTTACCATTTTATAATCTGAAGAACCTTATTTGCCACAAAGAATATTTTGTGAAACAGAAAGGTTCTTCAGATGTTAAAGGTTCTTTATGGAGCCATTTAGATAAAAGGGCTATTCTATGGCATCGTGAAGCACCTTTATTTTTAAGAGTGTAGTTAATACTCATATCAGTATAATACCCAAGACACTCTTATAAACTTTAACTTAAAATCTTGATGTTAATTAAATATGTGATGCATCATCCATCCTGGCCTGTAGAGGTAACATCTGAATATTGGCTAATTGAAAGAGATGTCTTGTTCGTAGTGTAGTGTACTTGGCTCTTTTCAGTAACAGGGCAGACAAACGGAGAGACAGACAGACAGGTGTGTTGGAGAAAAGCCCAGACAAATTGTTTTGTCTACATGGAAATAGCTCAACATACAGTAGCTTTGAAGCCGGTTGGAGCACGGAGATCTCCCTCAGAGTCATTCACAAGCGTGGGAGGTGTGTGTTTGGCCAGCTTTACATGCAGAAACACTGTGAATGTGAGTCATACGAGATTCACTGCCAGTTCTGACACTTGCCATCTTTATGGGAATGTTTGAAAAAGCATAAAGGATATTTAAAGAGTTGGTTATAAAAATGGGAAAATATGTTTGGTGTTGAATCGAAAAGTCGTAATATCAGGAATAATCTCAGCATTTGCCAAACATGCTCAAACTGCATAGAGATGATGTACATTTAACTAAATATTTGTGAAATGCCTCATATTTTTACTCATTTCTCACAGGTCAATACATAATAAGCATTATCAGAAAAAAAAGAGAAATTGTGCATTTAGCATTCATTAGCTGATGTATTAAATGCCTTTACAACTGTTGCTTCTTTGTTGTAATATCATGTACTCTACCGTTCAAAAGTTTGGGGCTGATAAGATTTTATATTCCAGTCTTTGTATTTTTATTGTTTTTTATAGGTATGGAAAGATTGTGTCCACCAAGGCTATTCTGGACAAAACTACCAACAAGTGCAAAGGTGGGTGAATAGAGGCTTTATGTTCTTGAGAGAATCACTCCTCAATTCTCAATGTTTCATTTACAATGATGTAAACTATGCATTTGACACACATTTATTGATTTTATGTATTGATTTGTGTGTGCAGGCTATGGCTTTGTGGATTTTGACAGTCCTGCAGCAGCACAGAAGGCTGTGACGGCGCTCAAGGCCAGCGGGGTTCAAGCTCAGATGGCAAAGGTAGACTTTTACAGAAAAAAAAACATGAACATAATGTCCATTCAGCACATAAACCTCTGATTGCGTTTGATGCTTCAGCAGCGTGCAGCGACGATTCACTCAACTCACGATTCGATTTTCTCACAATTTTTTTTTTAACAAAATACGACTGAAGACATTTTACAGTAAAAGAGAAGGTGTCCATTTATTAGGCTATTGCTGCACATTTCTTTGTGAAATTGAAATATAGCAAAACTAAATTGAAATTTTGAAACAAACGCCAAATCAAATAAGCAAGTTACACAAATAAAAGAAATATCTTCATATAAACAAACTAAGGCTTTGTCTGTGGTCTTTTCATTTAAAATGAGAGGAAACCACCACTGCATTTAATAATGATCTAAATAAAGATGAAGCATATGAGCAGTTTTTAATTGAAATTTCGAAATTTCGAAATTTGAAGCAAAAACAGAATGGTCTGACATTAGTTTTGTGAAACTATACTACATAAAACATATCTGAAGGAAACAGCAGACGAGCTGAATGAGATGCAAAGTCACTCTCTGCCAGCAGGTGGCGCTTATGAACAGCAGCATTTCCTGTATCTTTACTTTAATATGAATCGTTCAGAGGCAAGATGAAAGGAAAATACCACGTCAATTTTCTAAAGACAGTCAGTTCCCCTCCGAGATACATTCCTATAAACTCCTACTCCAATTGTATGTCGCGATTTGTTTGGCATCTCAACTGATTTGAATCATCACATATTCGAATAGATTTTCAACCGGTTCACAGTTAATTGTTACGTCCCTATCTTTGTTTATTTCATGAATTCCAGCTCTCATGCCTAGAAATGCCTAGATTCTCAGACCTCGGTCTCCACTGACGTGTTTCCGTTCGAGCAGTTAAGGCCTAATAAATCGCTGTGCCTCGATTGTCTCCAAAACTGAATGTCATATGATTCACGCCACAGCAGTTTAGACCGGACCAGAAATGAACGTAAAACAGTGTGCAAATAAGACTTGCTGCACACAGTCTAAGGCCGTGTGTTGTTTATGTCGTTTTGAGACTATTTAATGTCTTCTCATACACACGTTCGCTTCTGTTAGTTTTAAAGAAAATCTAGTATTATTATTTTTGACCCAAAATGAAACCTTTGCACATTTTTGTTTTTTTTATTAAAAAGAAAACACAACTTTTTATATACAAAATTAAAAATAAAGTAAAAAGTATATACTTATCCCAAACCTTTTTAGCTTATTTTTTATATATTTACACTTTTGTTGAGAAATTGTGCATTAAATTAAAAGTGACAGTAAAGACAATTATAGTATTGCAAAAAATATATATATTTCAAATAAATGCTGTACTTTTGAACTTTCTATTCTTTAAAAAAATGCTAAAAAAATGTATAATGGTTGAATACTGAAAGAAAAACTATAACGTTTCCACAAAAAGTATTAAACAGCAAAAACAACATTGATAATAATCAGAAATGTTTTTTGAGCAGCAAATCTGAATATTTGAGGTCAACCGATATGGGTTTTTCTCTGGTCGATGCCCATATTTAGAAATTTTAAGCACCCCCCCCCCCTTAAGCACCTTCTCAAAACAGTTCTGAAGCATGCTTTTTGTTTATGTTTGTTGACAGACACCAGTGTTTACCACAGACTTGCAAATGCAAATTCATTCTCTGCCAGCAGGAGGCGCTGCTGGAGCGGGAAATATAGCGGTTTCCCCGGTAACGGCTGCAATCAAATCAGCCTCTACTTTATCAGGCATTACAGGAAAGATGAAATGAAAATGACATAGTAGCTTTTCTGAAGACGGTCTGTTCTTTTCAAAGATACATTCATATAAAAACACCCGCACTGCATTTTAATTTTGAAACGTGCAGTCACTGCAGTGCTCAGTTTATTCAACAAAGTATAATTATAAGCCTTTTGGAAAATCTATTTGTGGCGGTCAGTTTTGATATTGTGACGAGCCGCCACAAATAACTCAATGTATGAGAAACACTGAACACTGCTATAAGTCAGTAATAACAAAAATAAAAGAGTTAACTTATATTACACAGCCTGCTGCTCATAACTGCTTAAAGCCCTAAACACACTGCATGATTTTCGGCTGTCCCAGATGACAATCGTGGCAATATCTGTGATCATGGCTCCTAATCGATGATCCTTCGTCGTACAGTGAGAGAGTTTCAAAGACGGCCGTTGTCACGGTCTTGCGACCAAAGATAGCCTACGATACAGCATAATCATCGCACAGTGTGTTTGCAGTTATGATCCATGTTTACTGACCAACCAATAAAAATGCGACATGAAATCAACGCGACATGGCGCTAAAACATAAAACTGCTTGCCTCAAGCTCTTATCCCTTCCTCTTCGCCGTTTCCACTTTTTTCAGCACACATGCAAATACAACTGCTAAAGTGTGATTCATCATGCTCTTTTTGTTTACCACTAGCGCATGCTGATAACATTTTATTCTACTATAGTAACATGCGTCGTAGCGTACGAGTCAGTAAGTGTCCTCATCATACAGTCTACACACATATCGTGGCCAAGTTTATTAGATCCATGTCACACAGTGTGGCATTCAGTGATCTTACAGGATTGCTAATATCGTGCAGCATGTTTTGGGTTTAAGCGTGCACTGGCCACGAGCGATGACATCAGGGAGGCTATTGTTGGACCCACAGACACATTTCATGAGGAAAGTTAACGTGCACGTTATAATCAGCCCAGAAGTTTAGTCTGAATTGCACGTGTTTCTACTTTCACATGCAAATGCATCAATTCTAATAGGGTAAAATGTAATTACACTTTTGAAATTATCTGTTTTTCCCCTCCCATTGTTAGCTGAAGCTGTGTGTGAACAAGCTGCGGCTGCAGAGTGTAAGCTGTGGTCTCACGCAGCCAGAGCATAGACTGAACAAAAAAAAGATGGACGACGCATCTCCACTTCCTTCCACTATAGAAAAGTGAAGCCAAAGGATCCCAATATGACCACTGTCCTCTTCAGTATAGAGATTCGTTTTGAGCCAGAGTCTGCGCAGTAGAGATTCGTTTTGAGCCAGAGTCTGCGCAGTAGAGATTCGTTTGGAGCCAGAGTCGGCGCAGTAGAGATTCGTTTGGAGCCAGAGTCGGCGCAGTAGAGATTCGTTTTGAGCCAGAGTCTGTGCAGTAGAAATTCGTTTTGAGCCACAGTCGGCGCAGTAGAGATTCGTTTGGAGCCAGAGTCTGCGCAGTAGAAATTCATTTGGAGCCAGAGTCTGCGCAGTAGAGATTCGTTTAGAGCCAGAGTCTGCGCAGTAGAGATTCGTTTGGAGCCAGAGTCTGCGCAGTAGAGATTGGCTTGGAGCCAGAGTCTGCGCAGTAGAGATTCGTTTGGAGCCAGAGTCTGCGCAGCAGAGATTTGTTTGAAGCCAGAGTCTGCACAGTAGAGATTCGTTTGGAGCCAGAGTCGGCGCAGTAGAGATTCGTTTTGAGCCAGAGTCGGCGCAGTAGAGATTCGTTTTGAGCCAAAGTCTGCGCAGTAGAGATTCGTTTGGAGCCAGAGTCTGCGCAGTAGAAATTCATTTGGAGCTACAGTCTGCGCAGTAGAGATTCGCTTGGAGCCAGAGTCGGCGCAGTAGAGATTCGTTTGGAGCCAGAGTCTGCGCAGTAGAGATTCGTTTAGAGCCAGAGTCTGCGCAGTAGAGATTCGTTTGGAGCCAGAGTCTGCGCAGCAGAGATTCGTTTGGAGCTAGAGTCTGCGCAGTAGAGATTCGTTTTGAGCCAGAGTCGGCGCAGTAGAGATTCGTTTGGAGCCAAGTCTGCGCAGTAGAGATTCGTTTTGAGCCAGAGTTGGCGCAGTAGAGATTCATTTGGAGCCAGAGTCTGCACAGTAGAGATTCGTTTGGAGCTAGAGTCTGCGCAGTAGGGATTCGTTTGGAGCCAGAGTCTGCGCAGTAGAGATTAATTTGGAGCTAGAGTCTGTGCAGTAGAAATGAATTTGGAGCCAGAGTCTGCGCAGCAGAGGTTCGTTTGGAGCTAGAGTCTGCGCAGCAGAGGTTCGTTTGAAGCCAGAGTCTGCACAGTAGAGATTTGTTTGGAGCCAGAGTCTGCACAGTAGAGATTTGTTTGGAGCCAGAGTCTGCACAGTAGAGATTTGTTTGGAGCCAGAGTCTGCACAGTAGAGATTTGTTTGGAGCCAGAGTCTGCACAGTAGAGATTTGTTTGGAGCCAGAGTCTGCACAGTAGAGATTTGTTTGGAGCCAGAGTCTGCACAGTAGAGATTCGTTTGGAGCTAGAGTCTGCACAGTAGAGATTCGTTTGGAGCTAGAGTCTGCACAGTAGAGATTCGTTTGGAGCTAGAGTCTGCACAGTAGAGATTCGTTTGAAGCCAGAGTCTGCACAGTAGAGATTCGTTTGGAGCTAGAGTCTGCACAGTAGAGATTCGTTTGAAGCCAGAGTCTGCACAGTAGAGATTCGTTTGGAGCCAGAGTCGGCGCAGTAGAGATTCGTTTTGAGCCAGAGTCTGTGCAGTAGAGATTCGTTTTGAGCCAAAGTCTGCGCAGTAGAGATTCGTTTGGAGCCAGAGTCTGCGCAGTAGAAATTCATTTGGAGCTACAGTCTGCGCAGTAGAGATTCGCTTGGAGCCAGAGTCGGCGCAGTAGAAATTCGTTTGGAGCCAGAGTCTGCGCAGTAGAGATTCGTTTGGAGCCAGAGTCTGCGCAGTAGAGATTCGTTTAGAGCCAGAGTCTGCGCAGTAGAGATTCGTTTGGAGCCAGAGTCTGCGCAGTAGAGATTGGCTTGGAGCCAGAGTCTGCGCAGTAGAGATTCGTTTGGAGCCAGAGTCTGCGCAGCAGAGATTCGTTTGGAGCTAGAGTCTGCGCAGTAGAGATTCATTTTGAGCCAGATTCGGCGCAGTAGAGATTCGTTTGGAGCCAAGTCTGCGCAGTAGAGATTCGTTTTGAGCCAGAGTTGGCGCAGTAGAGATTCGTTTGGAGCCAGAGTCTGCACAGTAGAGATTCGTTTGGAGCTAGAGTCTGCGCAGTAGGGATTCGTTTGGAGCCAGAGTCTGCGCAGTAGAGATTAATTTGGAGCTAGAGTCTGTGCAGTAGAAATTAATTTGGAGCCAGAGTCTGCGCAGCAGAGGTTCGTTTGGAGCTAGAGTCTGCGCAGCAGAGATTTGTTTGAAGCCAGAGTCTGCACAGTAGAGATTTGTTTGGAGCCAGAGTCTGCACAGTAGAGATTTGTTTGGAGCCAGAGTCTGCACAGTAGAGATTTGTTTGGAGCCAGAGTCTGCACAGTAGAGATTTGTTTGAAGCCAGAGTCTGCACAGTAGAGATTCGTTTGGAGCCAGAGTCTGCACAGTAGAGATTCGTTTGGAGCCAGAGTCTGCACAGTAGAGATTCGTTTGGAGCCCGAGTCTGCACAGTAGAGATTCGTTTGGAGCTAGAGTCTGTGCAGTAGAAATTCATTTGGAGCCAGTGTCTGCGCAGTAGAGATTCGTTTGGAGCCCAGTGTCTGTGCAGTAGTGTCGTGAGGTGGAGCCACGGAATCACACTCCCGCCCAAACTCCCGCAGACCCAATCCACCATAACAACACACCCCATTTTTATAGCATCAAATTACTAGCTAAAATGAAACTTATCACAAAAATTAACAATTGAACATATATCAGCATGATAACAACTACCTTAAATGACCAAAACCATATTTCGAAAAATTGTACTGGAAGTGTAATTTTTTTTTTTTTGACTCAAGTCCCATTTATTTACATGGAGAGGGCGGGGTTTATGACCTGTACTGCAGCCAGCCACCAGGGGACGATCAAAGAGCCCGCAGCTTCACTTTTCAGAACCTGTGAGGCACACCTGATCCAGAGGGAGAGAGGTTCTCCGATACAGCGTTCCACAACAACGCTTAGCTGCCTGCAGATGCGCCTGCCTATAAATCTGCCTAATTTGCGCACAATCGGCTGATGCCGATTAATTAAAAAATGCCAAAAATTGGCCCGATTAATTGTTTGACCTCTACTGCATATTGGAATGATTTCTGAAGGATCATGTGACACTGAAGACTGGAATAATGATGCTGAAAATTCAGCTTTGATCACAGGTATATACACAAAATGTAATGTTAAGACTTTTAAACAGTGTTGTAAATGCAGAACAGCAATGTAAAATATAGTGCTACCCACATTTTACCACAAACTAAAAGTATGTGCACATTTACATGTACAAAACCACTGTTACATACCTGTCGAATGGCCTCATGGACACGAGTCAAGCTTTGTGTTTTATCATGAGGTTAGTTGATATTGGTTAGATAATGTTTGGCTGGTTTAATCATACACACACGCGCACACACACATCTTTATTCCCACTGATAAGATAAAATGACACACATTTGACTAGATAAAGATATGTATATGTCTCTTGGCTGTCTGAGTCTTTTCTCTGGCATGTTTTGTGGCATTGTTTGCCATTTAGCTGCGGTGTGTGTGTGTGTGTTGTGATCCCTCTGTGTCTCCCAGACTCCCTTTTGTACGACACCAGGGGAGTGTGCTAAGGTCATACACACACACACACACACACATACACACAGAGAGGTATACATCCATACAGTGAATCTGCACACATTTTATTGAAAGAACGAATGGTAACACTTCATTTTAATGTGATGTAGTAACAAATGTTACATGAACTATGTATTTTTGTCTATTGCGTATTGTTTTTTACATATTTATTTTTAATCGCTTGTTATCTGTGTCTTGTCACTTGTCACCCTGTCTGTGACCTGGAAGCTTCTGTAAGCACGCTTGGCAATAAAGCACTTTCTGATTCTGATTGGATTCTGAACTTGCTACAATAACAATAAATGATGCATTAGTTTATTAATATTACTCTTATTACACTTATTTGAGTAATTACACTGTAACAACGTCCCCTTAAAATAAAGTGTAATTAAATAAACTGACTAATTTGTCATCTCTCTCTGCTAGCAATTTTGAATAAATTACTCCTGTTTTAATTGTTTTAAGATAACTATAAAACACAGTGGATGCTGACTAATGGAATACATTCTGGTTATGCCTTAACACACAATACATCTGTTCAATGCATCACTGCACAGCTCCCATAGAGGCAAAGAATGAACTTTACATGAGTTCATGTTTGAAACGGAATAGCTACCTATTAAAAAGACTAAGCAGTAGGTGATTTTCCACAGTTAACATTTCCAACAGAACTGTGCTATATTGTGATGTCATGTGATTGACATCCGTCATATTTCTAAATTATCAACATGATCAACACTTTGTTGTTAAACCTGTTGCACACAACCTACTACATGCTTTCTGTTGTCTGATTGAAAGTTTATATTTTTTTAGCAAGTAAAATGCCTTTAATATAACTGAAAAAACATCCACCTTTAGCTTGTTCTTCATGTCTTTTGTTTGTTTGTTTTTTAATTCTTTACTGATTTTTAAGTAAATGTGGGAAAAACTTTTATATTGTTACTTATTTTGAAGATGAACACTTATTGCACTGAAGCAACTTTGCTTTACTTGGTTTTTTAGATGTTCAGATGTGAGTATCAAATATGATCATCTGGCTTTTGAGGAACATTTGTTCACTGTATTGCATTACATTATATGTTTAAAAACTACAGAGCTTTAATCATAAAACTAAGGATTGAAATATCATCTCACTAAGACATAATTGGGAGATGTAGTGACTGATGTTTATGTGTTTTATGTAAGTATCTGCTATACTGTTATAAAGACGACCGTGTTGATGCAAATGAGTAAACAGACAGTGCAATTCTACACTTATGGTTTCTTCAAAATGCAGAAACACAGACAAATAAACATATATACTGATGGCCAACATGACAAGTCCGTTCAGATTAACTCCTGTATTTGCATTCATATGTCTGTGAGCATACGTGTGTGTGTGTGTGTGTGAGTGTGTGTGTGTGCGCGTGTGTGTGTGTGTGTGTGCGCTAGAGCCCTGCACGGGCCTCAAATTTAGGCCCTAGCCCGGCCTTGGTCCGAAACGCTGAGGCCCTAGCCCGGCCCACGTCCGACAGCTCATCAGAATTACCGGCCCGAGCCCGTCTTTTTTCCCCCTTCTCCTAAAACAGTTTATACTACTGTTTCGGCTATTAAAATAGTTCCGTTTTGTGTGTAATGGCAAAATTATTATATTTTTAGTTTTTTTTATTAAGCTAATTTAGAAAAACGTTTGGAGCATTTTTGTTCGTTAAATAACCTATAAGTTTTTTTTTTTTTTTTTAAGTAACGACCAAGCGGCCAGCTGCATGAGCTGATCATAGCCTATGTTTGATCAATTTAGCCTTCTCAAATCATCACGACTTGCCTAAAATAACATCTATAGATATACTAAAACAGTTCAAGCATATAACAATGTTTAAACGTTAAACCTGTGCTACAATAATAATGTGCGCTAGCCTATAGCCTATGTAAGTTTGTGCGGAGAGAGGAAGCTAAAGCGCGCTCTGCAGGACATGGAGGCACCAGCAAACACTTGCATTGTTTTCAGTGGAAACAAATTAAAATAGCCTACAGTCATTTTTTTTTTTTTGATAAAGGCAAGAGTAATACATCATTGGGACCTGTAAAGGGTCTACTTGTATTTGTGTGCACTCACAATACCAACAAAAGGTAGTTCTTTTGTAAAACAAAGAAACCAAACATGATGCGCTTTCTGCGTCTCATCTTGAACAGGAGCGCTTCACAAAAATGAACCGAAGCTGAGCGAATACATGCCTCACAGACATGATAAATATATCTATAGAAAGCTTTAAATTATCACTTAACGAAATAAAAAAAAATTGAAAACAAATACTCTTATTATAATCTTAATCATAATCAATAAAGATACATTTCTCTCTAAAGGCGCGTGTAATGAGGAGACGGTGAGTCAGGATCAGCAACTTCATCCTTGCGACACGGACTCTATTAGTAAATCATTCAAATATCTCCTTAATATTTCGCGCAGACACATTCATGGTTATGTTTGCTGGGGTTTTACAGCAAGCTTTAGTCTATTGCGTGCATTTGAAGCAGAACTATTCTGCTGCGCTGAAGTCACTCGCTGCTGGACACTAAACACCATCCAGCTGCTCTCAGTCGCGGCACGGTCTCCTGTTGTTTCCACCAGCGCGGCGATTTTTTTCATTACTAATCGATAGATGTCTACAATATAAAAATAAGGAGAAACCCAAAACAGGCCCGATGCCCGGCCCGCCTCTGAACTATGACTTGGAAATTGGCCCGAGGCCCGGCCCTAGAGGCGTAAAAAAAGTCGGGGCCCATCGGGCCCGGGCCGAAATGCAGGGCTCTAATGTGCGTACATGTGTCTGTCATTGTGTCTAGGATTGGGGAAGGAAGCATACAACTGAAATAGCATCATAATAGATTGATAACAGATATAAGTAGTGTAAAAAATAAAAAAATAAATAAAGACGAATAATAATAATAGTAATAATAAATACAACAAATGTTATTAGCACCAATAATAACCATAATAATATTAATCATAATGATAATAATAATAATAATGATGATTTCATGAAAACTGGGAGAGGGTGGAGGACAATGAAGAGGGCAAGTAAAAATAATAATATTAGTAATATTAGTTGTGAATTATAAATTGATGTTTAATAATGGGGGGGAGGGAAGTCAGAACCAGCCTGGGCAAGTGGCAGTGGAAGCGATAGCTCAGGGAGACGGCGGGGAGACACAAGCCCCACCTCACAGCCACCCACCCGTATTGCAACTCCACCACACCAGATACAGACCTGGATGTCATAGCCTACTGGGGACCGGAGGACAAACAAAAAAGATGAAGAAGAAGAAAAAATCTTATCGATGTTGTCCTCCACCCCTTCCCAAAACTCAAAGATTAATATTCCAATTAAGTTCAAATAGTAGTTTAGGTGGGGATGTGTTGTTGTGATTGGTCTCAGACAAAGAAGGTCAGCAGATTTATGACTGCTGGAGGGTGATGAGAGCTGAAGGGGTGTAATTCTACTGTATTATGAGATGAATTGGATAGATTTTCCATTGAGATGTAATCAATTAGTAGGTTTTTCCAGGATGCAATATGTATGGATTTTCTTGATTTCCAGTTCATGAGGATAGTTTTCTTGGCGATAGCTAGCGCTACCAGGAGTAACTGACTGTTTGTATTGTCTAAAACAGGAGTGTTTGTTGATTGTCTGACTAATGGTAAATCTGAAATTAGAATATCCTTACAAATTGTTTGCTCAATATCTAGCCATATGCTTTCTGATGAGTTTGGGTGAATGCATTTGTATATCTGTTGAAGCTGATTAGCCAGAGAGTAGTGGTAGAAATGTGGTGCTTCCAATCCTCGTGTTTTTGGTTTCTGTAACGTAGCTAGTTTAATTCTTGGGGTCTTATTTTTCCAGTAAAATTTGATAATAATAGAGTCTAAAGATTTAAACCAGGTGAGGGTGGGTTGTGTTGGGATCATTGAGAATAAATAGTTTAGTTTAGGGAGTATAGTCATTTTGATTATTGATATTCTGCCCATAATGTATAATGGTAAATTCATCCAGCGTTGAAGATCATTTATTGTTTTGAGTAATGGGGTGAAATTAAGACTAGCCAGCTCTGACAGCCTGGGGGAAATATTAATGCCTAAATATGTGATGTGATTGGTGCATAGAGGGATAGGTGATGTCTGGGATGTCACATCCAAGCTATTGTGATTTAATGAAAGAATGGAAGATTTACTCCAGAGTATTCAGAAATGTTCGAAAATGAATCAATACGTTTAATTGTTACTTGTAATGATGATGAGGGACCTTGTAAATATAGTAATACGTCATCTGCGTAAAGACTGATTTTGTGCTGTATGTTTAATGTTTGAACTCCTTTAATGTAGCTGTTTTGGCGGATGGCTGCTGCTAATGGTTCGATACAAATGGTGAATAATGAGGGAGAGAGTGGGCATCCTTGTCTAGTCCCGCGGTGCAGTGTGAAGCTACGTGATGTTAGTCCATTAGTGATGACAGTGGCTGAAGGTGCTGTATATAGATGTTTAATCCAATTAATGAATGACTCCCCAAAACCAAACCTCTCTAATGTGGAAAGCAGGAATTTCCAGTTGACCCTGTCAAAAGCTTTTTCTGCATCCAGAGTGGCTATGATGGCTTTTGAGAAATTAAGTTGAATAGTCTGCGTGTATTGGTGAATGCTAGTCTACCTTTAATGAAACCGGTTTGATCTGGGTGTATTATAGATGGTGTGACCTTTTCTATTCTATGGGATAATACTTTGGCGATGATTTTAATGTCAGCATTGATCAGAGAAATGGGACGGTAGCTTGATGGTAATTTTGGATCTTTCTTGGGTTTGAGAAGAAGTGAAATTGTGGCAGTATTCATATTAGCTGGGAGTTTTAATTCTTGTTAACGTTCTGATGAAGAGTGGTGATAGAGTGGACCAAAAGTGTTTGTAGAACTCAGCGGGGAATCCTTCAGGACCTGGTGCTTTATTATTAGGCATGTGTTGCAGTGCTGTAAGAAGATGGCTGATTCTAGGCTATTTCTTTGGTGTTCATTCAGTTGTGGCAGATTGATACGGTTAAGAAATGAGTTTATCATTTTGATTTGGGTGTTTTTCATCATTTTTTTTCGGATTGGGAAGAGATGTTTTCGACGCTTGAGAATGTCCTTTGGATATTGATCGTTGAGTCTGTAGTTTGTGCTTTGAGTTGTCTGCCTTGCCTCTGAACCAGTTCTTTTTGTTTATAATGTTCGAATTTTGTGATTGGACGTGGGCGATCGCTGTTGTTTTGGCATCTGATGCGATGCACGCGGTGAAAAGTGATATCCTGTAGAGTTTCAGATGGTAATTTGAGCTGTTTTATCATGAAGTCTTTAACTGTTTTTTCGGTGTCGTCTGGGGTTTGTTCCGGAATGCCTGTGAAGACTAGATTGTCCCTCATGCTTCGCGATTGTAAGTCCAGAATGCTCTCTTTCATGGTTTTGTTTTGTGTGACAACGGAGGAGAGTTGAGCGGTAAGAGAGTGAACAGAGTCCTTAAAAAAAAAAATTCTTTGGTGAGAGTGTCTATCTGTTCTTGACTGAATTCTAAGCTGTGCCGTGGTTCTTGAATGTCCTCGTGTATTACTTCTATTAGCGCGATCCTTGCATCCAGTCCGGAAAGTTTGTTTTCAATGGAGAGTAGAATGTCGTTTACCTCTGTGCAGCATGGCGGTTTAGCTGATGTGGATGGTGTTGTACCTGTGCTGGATAGGGAGTCTGGACGGGGTCTTTTGGAGTTTGGAGTGAGATTGCCTTTACTTTTTTTGTTGTCGTCTGGTTTGTCCTTGTTCATGGTGCTGTAGAGTCTGTTGTAATGCGTGTCGATGTATTACTCAAGGTAATCCAGGTTGCAAAGCGTTATAGTCCAGTTTTAATGAGAAAACAACGTTTGTTATGTCGATATCACAACAAAAATAAAGTCGTGATCATGAGAAAACGAAAAGGAAAAAAAATGCATGGCCGCTTAGAACTTCCGTAGTAATAGAGACACATCACCTGCTTCAAGATCTTTTACTGTTTGCACTCTGATTTAGGCACATACTGTAAGCACACAAACAGTGCAAATCTGCATGTATTTACCTATTTGCCACCTATATCTTATTCCTATCTTATAATAGAGCACCTGCCTCAAGATCTCTCACCCCAATTGATGCACTTGACAAAACAGAAAATGCTGCTACTCCTACTCTGCCTGCCCTAGATGAGACTTCACTTTACACCAACGATAGGCACAGCTGTCACAGAACAGGCCACAGCCAAGGTGAAGTAATATTAAAAATCATGTGCATCAATCGCGGTATCCGGTGGCTGTAAACAGTGAGAGATCTTGAGACTTGCGCGATGCTTTGGTGCCACTGCCCATGGGACGCATGCTCCATAACTGATTAAAACTGGTAAAATATGAAATAATACAAAATAAATAAGGTGGAAAACGGGGAGATAAATATAGATTGGCACTGTTTTTTCATCACTCTTTTACAGATTAAACGAAATGAATAATGTATTGTAATAAGTGTCTGTTTACTCATTTGCATCAATCAGAATGAGAGAAACAGTGAGAGATGTCGAGACAGGTGAAAAGCGTTTGGGTAATAGTGAATATTGACCCATTGTGCGTACCGTTGTTGCTCCCACTGTTCGCACGCTACATTTGGGGTAAAAAAAAGATTATTATAATTATTATAATAAAAAAATAATGTATTGTTCCAGAAAGGTTTTCAGTTCGATCACACAGGCACGAACTGATTGGCAGCTGCCTTTAGCGGAGCCTTTATCGATTACCTGCATTGATCAAAGCATTCGGCACGGTCGTCTGTGAGTGACGTCACCTCCCAATACAAACACGCCCCCTTGTATAGTCCCGCCCACTCACATTGATTGACAGCTTTCCGTGAAGACATAGGAAATTCAAATCCAAAAGGAATTGTGATTCCATTTGAGTTTTGGCAGGTTACATGCACGACGCAGAGAAAGTGAAAAGGCAATTAATATTGCTATTTAAATATGACAGGCACATGGGAAATACAGTTGCAATTGGACTATGCTTTTCATTTGAAATGTGGCAGTCACTGTGTGTTCGTGAAAGGAAAAAAACGATAATGCAAGATTTGCGATTGCATTTGGATTATGTCACAATTTATGCGCCCCCACATGTGGAAAACGCAATTGAAAATACAATTTGCAGTTCCTTTTGAAAAAAATCCTGAATATTATTCCATAAAATTGCATATTTTGGATTTATGAATAATATTGAGGTCTTTTTCCTCCTTGATTATGATCTTGATAATCTCACTATGCCAAGCAAACTATATGAACCATAAAAGCTTGATGTATCATTTATGATACTTAACAAAAAACACATGCAAACTTTTAGATTTTGGACTAAAAAAGACTATTATTTCATATCGTGAGTGTTATAGGCGTAACCTGACAGTCTGATTAAATAATGCATAAAGAAAGGGATCTGTGCAGCTCACTGTAATTACTTCTGCTTCATTTATCACACTGGCAGTAGAAGGTCGAGTCGAGGGCATTGCATTGTGGTATACGGTCTTATGTGGAGTGTGCTCATTTGTATACTGCATATTCTGGCAAGTATTAGTAGTAGGTCACCGTCTGGCTATGCATTCAGTAATATTGCATACTTTGCACAGTATACAGGCTGAGAGTCTAAGTGTAGTGTGTTAGTAGTTTACACTTTATTTTAAGGTGTCCTTGTTACAGTGTAATTATACATTAAGTACTGAGTAATATTAATTAACTACATGTACTTACTCTATGGTTAGGGTTAGGATTTGGCTTAGGCTTACTTGCTTGTTATTATAATAGTATGTAACGTGTAACCTTAAAATAAAGTGTCACATGTTGGTATACTAAGCCAGCGAGCTTGCATAATATAATTTTTAATGAAATACTGTCATAAATATTTTGTTTCATATGTTGGATACTTTTTTTTTATTAAGTCTTTAAGAAAGCATGGAAAGCGTGTCATGGATAAAGGAGCGAAGAGACAGACAGAGCAAAGATCATGGCAGTCTTTTTATCACATCCTGCTGTTTCTCTCTTCACTCGCTGAGATCTTGTGTGTCGTTGAGCCGTGCGCTGATTTGACTCTGATGTAAATGCTCTTTGCAGGGATGATCAAGAAGAAAGAGCTGTCATTTGATTCCGACAAATAAATGATTATGCAAAATTGATGATTTGCTACAAAAAAGAGATTACATGCTGTAAAGTTTGATTTTAGCATGAGTGTTTTGTTTTTTATGTATCTTAGCATGCATTTGAATCCAGAATATAATCTATTTTATCTCTTAGTTGTTGGTAAAAGTTAAGAAAAAGATGATAACACTGTAGCTGGTCGCCAGCAGAGATAATCTTATCTTGGCTGGGAGGGCAGTAGAAAATGCTAGTTATGATATAACAATTGTGTGAGTAAATGGAGACATTGAATCTTCAGAATAAACATAATTTAAGTATCCAGATGATCAATGTTCTTGACCCATTACCTGGTCTATATATGATAATTGTATTTGTATCATTATAATTGAAGTCCCACTTAAAAACAGCTAAAAATGTTAATAATTGCACCCAACCCTCTTGTATTAAAATCTGCTATGATTGTGTCTTTATCTTTATGAGTCTATGAATAGTACAATTAGTTTTTCCATGTATGTTTACTTAAATCAAAATGGACGTGACAGTTAAACTGTTAATAGTGTGAGGAATGAAGGAAAATGTCAAATTGAAAAGTAGAAAAGACTTTATAGTTTCGATGAAATATTTTACAGATTGAAAAGTGCAGTCAATCAGATTTACGTTATGTGTTTATTTCCAGCAACAGGAACAGGACCCTACCAACCTGTACATCTCTAACCTGCCCGTGTCCATGGACGAGCAGGAGCTGGAGGCCATGCTCAAATCCTTCGGCCAGGTGATTTCCACTCGGATCTTACGGGACGCCAACGGAACCAGCAGAGGCGTAGGATTTGCAAGGTACTTTAATAAAGGGATGGTTCACCCAAAAATGACAATTCTGGCATTAATTATTCACCCTCATGTCGTTCCAAACCCGTAAGACCATCGTTTATCTTCGGAACACAAATTAAGATGTTTTTGATGCATTACGAGAGCTTTATTTACATTTGATCTGAACCTAAACAATGTTTCTGCGTACATGCGTTGCATACATTGTATGTGATACTCTCCAAAATGGTGCTATAGGGTGACGCGAAGGAGACGAATTGTTGAATAAAGTCATTATTTTTGTTTTCTTTGAGCACAAAAAGTATTCTCGTAGCTTTATAATATTCCGGTTGAACCACTGAAGTCACATGGATTATTTTAACCATCATCAAAAATATCTTCATGTATGTTCCAAAGATGAACGAAGGAAGGTCTTATGGGTTTGGAACGACACGAGGGTGAGTAATTAATGACAGAATGTTTGGGTGAACTAACCCTTTAATCACTCAAGCTGCATAATGTATAACACCGGGTGTGGAGAAACTAGAGTTTACTGATGTATTTGATTTGGTATTTTGACCTGAGCTCAATCTCTATATATCCTCATAACAAATTGCAACTTATCCCACCTTTTATTAATGTCTTTGTATAACAGGATGGAGTCCACAGAGAAATGTGAAGCCATCATTCAGCATTTTAATGGAAAATATATCAAAACCCCACCTGGAGTGCCAGGTAGATGATCTATCATTTATTTGATATCAATTCCAAATAAAGAATTCATTATTGATTATGGAACTTTTAAAAATAACCTCTTACTTCTTACACTTCACCTGTAGTACCTACAGAACCGTTGTTATGCAAGTTTGCTGACGGAGGACAAAAGAAGCGACAGAACCAGGCAAAGTACCTACAGAACGGTCGACCCTGGGCTAGAGATGGTGAAACGGTATGAGAGCTCTCTTTGTGGACTCTGACAAAGTGCTTACACAGACCTTGCACATTTTATATCAAATTTGTCATTTTCCTTTCCACGTTCAGGGAGGAATGACGCTCACGTACGACCCAACGGCTTTACAGAACGGGTGAGCGCAACATCCTCACACTCAGAGCCTGGTTTAATGCGTCTCCTTTTTAAAGTGCTTTAGAGCAGTATTTAAAGGTATATTCTTGTTCGTGTTGTCATCATAAACCTCATTGGTTCTCGTGCATCAATCAAGCACATTTGGATTAAACCGCTGGATTCCTATGGATTACTCTCATGATCTGTTTATGAACATTTTGGTTGCATGGACTTTCATTCGCTCAGGTTTCATTAAAAATATTTTCATTTATGTATCAAAGTCCATTGGAAATCTCATGGGTTTGGAGCGACAACATGAGCGTGAATAAATGATGACAGAATTTTCTTTTTTTTGGGGTGAACTGTCCCTTTAAGAATTAAATTACGCAAGCATGGTGTTCTTCACAATAACTCTCAATGGCTTTTTAAATGAACAGCTAATGTCACAAAATGTGCTCATGTTTCTTACTGTTTTTGCTTTTTATGTTCAGGTTTTATTCTTCTCCGTACAGCATCGCTCCAAACAGAATGATCGCTCAGACCTCTCTGTCTCCATACATGCCTTCACAAGTACCATCCTACCAGGTGAGTATCACCAAGATAATGTTATCAATTTAATGCGTGTCACAATTGTATGTTCTGAATACACACAGTGATACAGCACTGTTTTTCACCCAATATTATTGCGCAATATAATTGAAAATATTTCTTTAAAATATGTCTGAGCAAAATAGTTTTCATAGTAGGACTCCTTGACTACATATGGTTCAAATACATAATGTTTCATTGTCAAATTTCAGGCAGAAATGTATAGGACTTGAATTTAGTCTCCTCCGCTTGAGTTATAACGGTTGATTGAAATGCTTTGCTACAGCAAAACCGTTTCGCTCATTCGTTTTGCGATCCATGTCTTTATAAACAGACTTTTTGTGATTACCCATTTCTGTGTGTTATTAGGAAAGTTTAGGTCAATCCTGATTCTGTTTCATTTTTGTTGCGATAGTGAGCTCAAGCTGAGTGTGTGCCAAAGCCGACAGCAGTCGAATGGGAACTGACTGACTCACAGCATGTGTTCAGTGAGAATATTAGAGCGCAGTGATTCAGCTGATCTGGGGCTTGTGGGAACTCTCACACCTTATTGAGTGCTGATGGATGAACAGGCAAAAGCAAATAATGTATGCTGAGATCCTGTAGGTCTGGCACGCGTGCTCAAAATGCACTGAACGGCCCATTAGAGCCGGATTACTGAGAAATGACGCTACGGCTCAGTCTGCTAGCGCATAACATTAGTCTTATATGAAGAGTTATAGAAGACTGAGCGCACATTAAGGGCCAGTTTTACTAACAGCTTTCACCAGCGCACACCATTTTTTGGGGTTAAAATAGTACTGTCATGATTTACTGAAGATGCGCAGTGACGAATTAGCGCTGAAAAGGCGTGGACACTGTTATTTTTGCACCTGACTTTATTGCATTTTGCATTTTGAAGAGTTTCCCTTTCAGACGCAAAAGTTTTGGGAGGAGAGTATTCAAAGGAATCACACAACATGATTTACTAACGTTTGCGCTCGCTAAATTACTGGTATTTGCGCCATTATTTAACGCCCCAAAAAAACATGTCTTAAAGTATGTCTTAAAGGTTATTTTTATAAACGATTGGGGTTGGTGAGATTTAGTAAATTTTTAAAGAAGTCTCTTCTGCTTTTCTAGGCTGTATTTATTTGATCAAAAATACCATAAAAACGATATCTCTATTTGAACGTTCCTGTGATTAAAGCATCATTACTTCAGTCTCCAGTCAGTGTCACATGATCCTTCAGAAATCATTCTAATATGCTGATTAGCTGATTAGAAATATTTCAAATTTTTTTTTTTTTTTTTTTTATTAATAGAAAGTTCAAAAGAACAGCATTTATTTGAAATAGAAATCTTTTGTAACATTATAAATATTTGTACTGTTCAATTTTATGTACCCTTGATGAATAAAAGTATTACATTTATATCAAAATATATATCTTAAAGACATAAAATTTGACAATTGACCGCAAACCAGTCACAAGGGTCAATTGTTTTAAGCTTTCCATTGATGTATGGTTTGTTAGGATCAGACAACATTTGAAAATCTGGAATCTGAGGGTGCAAAAAAAATCTAAATATTGAGAAAATCTCCTTTAAAGTTGTTCAAATGAAGTTCTTAGCAATGCATATTACTAATCAAAAATTACATTTTGATATATTTACGGTAATAAATTTACAAAATATCTTCATGGAACATGATCTTTACTTAATATCCTAATGATTTTTGATCATAAAAGAAAAATCAATAATTTTGACCCATACAGTGTAATGTTGACTATTGCTACAAATATATCCGTGCTACTGATGACTGCTTTTGTGCTGCAGGGTCACACATTTTTAAAATGTAGTTTATAAATCACCTTTAAAAGCTATGCAAAGGGGACAGATGCAAACCCCGTCCCGTTCCCGTCACCATCACCATCTGGCGTCAGATGAGTAGCATATACACCCAACTGCACGTTAGGATAGCTAGTTAAAATTGGCTGCTATGGTGCATATTAATTCAGGGACAATATTTTGCTAGTGCCTGCACTGTGATTTTGGATTTGGAGAAACTAGTAATGGGCCGGAATTCAAATTTTGAGCCGAAACCAAAAATTGAAGGTAAATGTAACACAATGAGACATCACACAAGCTATCTGACGTCCTCTGTGGATGAAGCACTGATTGAGCGATTACATGAGTTGATTTAAGGATTTAAGAATCCTTGTAAGTATCGATTACAAAAGCTAAATCAGTATTGGTAAATCATCCAGCTATAAGCTGGCAGGGTGCCTGTAGTTTATCCACAGTGTCACTGACATTCAAAACATTCAGTCAGTGATTTTGACCCTCCAAAATGATTTCTATTTAGAAGATTCCCGGTTGATTCATATGCAGGGTTTCTGTCTCTGTCCTCAGGTGCACAGCCCGTCCTGGATGCATCATCAGTCGTACCTCATGCAGCCCACCGTGAGTGCTGCTCACATATGAGCTCAGATATCTTTGTAGGGTTTGAACTGTAGCTTTACTGTACTTCACATAAAAGTTTTCTTATCTTCCCTATAATGACAAAAGAAGCACTATGTTGATTCAGACACCCATGAGGTTTGGATATCTAGCAATCAGCGTTGCTTTCTGGGTTTCTGAGCATCTCTCTCTCTCCGCAGGGGACCGTTCTGACTCCAGCTATGGATCACCCGATGTCCATTCAGCCCACGTCTATGATCGGACCCCTGACCCAGCAGCTCAGTCACCTGTCGCTCGGCAGCGCTGGCACGGTTGGTGGCCTATTATCGTCAATTTAGTTCCTCAATAAGAGTTTGTCCTCTAAATATAGAACCTAATTACCATCAAAACGTGATGGCAAGCATTATATGTGTGACCAGTTACTGTATTTATTTTGCCCCGCAGTATATACCTAACGCAGCTATGCAAGGAACGTATATCCCTCAGTACACCCCAGTGCCTCCATCTAGTGTTACATTAGAGGTACGACAAGCGTTGGTCTGCACACGTTGCTTTGAATGCTGAACAGGGTCGTGGTTAAGATTTGATTCATTCTCGTTTTTTCGTCACGTAGGAAAACAGTGGACAGCAGCAGCAGGTTTCCATGGAGACGCCTTCAGAACACACTAATTATTCCTATCAACACAGCAAATGAAGCTACGGTAAGACAAGAAATGAAAGATGTGCTGTCTGTCAAATCTGGCAGGTTTAGCACTGTGCATTTATCCTTCAAATGCAGCCAGCTTGCATATTATTCTATTCAGAGAATAGCTATATAAATTCACATATTTTATTATAAGCTGTTTTTGAGTCAAAACCAACTTTGTGTTGGTAATTAATACTCTAATAGTGTACGACAGTATGTATCGTGTAGTTATACAAGAACATTTTCTTTAAAATTACCCTGCCGTTCAAAAGTTTGGGATTAGTACCCACTTAAATGTGGATTCATCATGTACCACTCTTCAGCAATAGCATTAACTGTGAACTGGACTTTGCATTGCTGCAGCACACACAACAATACACATCATTATTGGCTATTACTGTTTCTCTATCTCATACCCTTATTCCTTGTCAATGTCGTACTGTTCTGGTTTACATACTGGGATATTGCTGATCATGTTGGACCTTATTATGTTTACATTCTATGTATTTGCACTTTAAGAAACTGCACTGTCGATTGAGGCTCTAATGCAGGGGTGCCCAAACTCAGTCCTGGAGGGCCGGTGTCCTGCAGAGTTTAGCCTCAACACACCTGCTGGGAAGTTTCTAGTATGCCTAGTAAGAGCTTGATTAGCTGCTTCAGGTGTGTTTAATTGGGGTTGGAGCTAAAGTAGGACACCGGCCCTCCAGGACCGAGTTTGGGCACCCCTGCTCTAATGTAATTTCGTTGTTTTACAACAATGACAATAAATTATTTATTCATTATTCATAGTAAAATTTTGAATGTTTTTTATTTATTTAATTCTGTATTTGACAGGGACAATAGACAGTCCGAAAACTGCCCCAGAATTAGCTCAATTTCATCTGCTGTCCCTGGGCAGGAGAATACAAAACAAATTATGTGACAAAAAAACATCAGTATAATACCATTTACAGTAAAATCCCTCCAAAATTTTACATAAAAAATGATTTCTCACATAGAAACTACAAACCAAATTTCTACAAAATATCCCCTATTAATAATGCAAAGCATCATCCTACAAACAAATTAAAAAACTCAATTTCATTAAAAACACAGAAATACTCAATGGTCACACACCTGACTCTTTTTTTTAACCAAGATTTCAAATGTAACTTAAACTGTGCTAAAGTAGAACACTGTCTTATAGTAATTGGTAAATTATTCCAGTTATTACCAGCCCTTACAGAGAAAGCTGAACGACCAAAATCAGTAGCTCTAGAATTCACTGCACAATCACCTCTAGACGAAGCTCTAGTATGTCTTATATTTTCAGTACAAGAAAAAACAAATTCCTTTAAGGGTGAGGGTGCAAGATTGTTAACAATTTTGTACATTAGACAACAATTATAAAACGCAATAAAATTGTCAAAAGTAAAAAAATTATACTTATCAATAATCAAACAATGATGATACCTGAAAGGTTTCCTATCGAATACTTTTAAAGCACGTTTATACAAAATATATAAAGGTCTAAGAGCAGATTTTCCTGCTTGCGACCATGAAGTAAAACAATAAGAGAAATGAGAAAAGATCAAAGAATTAAAAAAAAACTCTTGAGGCTTCTATTGAAAGCTGACTCCGTATAAATGTTAAATTTCTAAGTTGAGGTGACACTGCACAAACTATTTTTCGAACATGCTTTTCAAATGTCATATGAGAATCTAAAATAACTCCAAGATACTTAAAATCAGGTACAATTTGTAATTTTTCACCATTAACTAATATAGCTGGTTGGACCGCCTCCTTTTTAATTTTAAAATACATACATGCACTTTTACGAACATTTAATGTTAAGCAGCACTGAGTAAACCAATCTAAAATTTTTGTCATTGCAATAGATAATTTTTGTGCCACCTTTTCTTTTGTTTTGTCGTGTACATAAATCACAGTGTCATCTGCGTACATTTGAATATGCACATCAGGACAAACATCTGGAAGATCATTCAGATACAGACTAAAGAGTAATGGCCCTAGGGTTGACCCCTGAGGAACCCCTGTGGGACAATCTCGTAAAGAGGATATGTATGTATTAATCCGGGTACACTGTTTCCTTGATGTAAGATAAGACTCAATCCATTTTACTGTATCTTCTGAAAAATTAAAATGTGATCATTTAGAATAATTAAAATATTGTGATTTAGTGTATCGAATGCCTTTTGTAATTCAAGGAACACAGCACCAACAACCCCACCCTTATCTAATTTTGACTAAATTTGCTCAATAAAATAACATACAGCAGTTTCTGTCGAATGCTGTTTACGAAACCCAAATTGCATAGGACACAATAAATTATGTATATCTACGAAATTCACAGTTACTGTGAATCATCAGTTACTACTTTTTCTACTATTTTAGACACTACTGATAGAATTGAAATCGGCCTATAATTTACCACATTAGTTGGATCACCTGTCTTAAAAACTGGGGTAACTAACCCTGTTTTCCAACAACTTGGGAATGTAGTTTGTGTAATTGATAAATTCACGAAATGAGTAATTGGTGCTAAAAAGATATCACTATTATTGAAAAAGAAATTACAGTCTAAACCATCTATATCTTTGGCATTAGAATTTTTTTAATCTTTAATAATATTCTGAATTATACTCTCTGTAACTGTTGTCAAATGAAACACAGATTTTTCTAAATTCACTGATTTAATTTATTTGTCTTATTCCAAATTTATCACTCAAAGTTTGAACTGAGTCAACAAAGTAATTATTAAATGCATCAGCAATTTTGTCAGATTTATAAATTATACTTCCTTTAAAATCCAATTCTAAACATTTATTACATGATTTAATGTCTTTCTTTATCAATTTATTAATAGTTTGCCATACCCTTTTACTATTGCCTTTAGCCTCATTTAGAATATTAACAAAACATTGTGCCTCAGCCTGCCGTAATGTCTTAACTACCTTATTTCTTAAACTATTAAAAAGAAGTCGATCTTGTTGCAAACCAGATTTTATAGCTTTTTTTAAGGCAATATCACACTTTTTCATAAGCATCCATACCTGTTCATTAATCCATGGTAAATTATTCTTTCTAGACGTATTTCTGACTAGTTTTGTATATTTATTCCTTACATTTTTTTAGCTCCTCAATAAATATTCTATGTGCAGTATCCAGGTTTTCAGAAGATAAAAGTGATTGCCAATCAATTTGTCCAAGCTCTTCTCCAAAAGCACTCATATCCTTTTTTGGTATTCTATATGAATAATTCTGGTTACTCTGATTAGTATTATGATATACAAATCTATTCTTATTCAGCTTCCTGGAAACAAGTATTAAATTGTGATCTGATATTCCAGTTAAAAGATTTAAAGTTTTTGTAATTCTATCTGGTTTATTAGTAAAAATGAGATCTAGTAAAGTTCGAGAAGTAGCTGTAATTCGTGTAGGGCCCTCAACCATTTGTGTAAAATCATGTAATTTAGTTATTTCCTTCAGTTTCTTTTTGGTCATTTTATCAGACCAGTTAAGATTGAAATCCCCCAAAACAATACACTCTTTACTTATCTCAATTTCGTTAAAAAGTTTTCTAAAATGATCATAAAATGAAATATCAGATGAGGGGGGCCTATAAACTGCAACAATGGTTAAAAGACATTTGAGAAGATAAAGTAATTAAAACAGCAATACATTCAAAATCATTTGAGCATTCAAGATGAACTTGTTTACTTATAAAGTGATCTTTAACATAGATAAGAAGCCCTCCTCCTCTGCCATTTTTCCTATCTTGTCTGAAATATTTATACCCAGGCATTACTAAAGATGCACAAGGAAACCTTTTAGTAAGCCACGTTTCAGACAAACACAAGTCGTCTAAATTTGAGTCCATAAGCAATTTTTCAAGTTGTTCATGTTTTGATAACATACTTCGAACATTTAAATGTCCTTCTAGAATACCTTTCGGTTTCGCCCCACGATCCCAGATTATTTTAGAATGGTTCACCGTTTGAAAGTATTGCAGCTTGCGATGCTTCTCAACGGCTGATTCACGGTGTAGCGTCGTGGAAACTTTTAATGGAGTCTCTTATGTTCGTCAATATATTTGATCACAGATACAGAAAAATACTGGTTTAATATACTTTATAATATAATACAGGTCCCAAATAAATGAAGTAGCCCAACTGATTGATTATCAATCAGCATATTAGAATGATTTCTGAAGATCATGTGACACTGAAGACTGGAGTAATGATGCTGAAAATTCAGCTTTGATCACAGGAATAAATAATATTTTATAATATATTAAAATAAGAAACTGTTGTTTTAAATTTTGTTTGTTTGTTTTGAATCAAATATATACAGCGTTGATGAGCATAAAAAAACCTTCTTTAAAAAAAAAAAAAAAAAAAATTAAAATCTTACTGATCCCAAACATTTGAATAGCAGTGTACTTATAAATTAAATTGTCACCAAAATTATTATTTTCAGTGCTCAAGAGAAAAAATAAAAGGTTGATATTGATAATGACAGGACTGTAGTTTCATTCCAGAGAAGCCCTCTGACCGCCCGCCCCGTGCATTAACCAAATACTGATTGAATTGAGCAAAACCTCAACATTCCAGAATGCATTCAGAGCAATTGTGCATCTGTCACATTTCCTAAGCCAAGAAAGGTTCACCCAAGTTATAATTTGCTTAAAAGGTACTCACCCTTAGGCCATCCAAGATGTAGATGAGTTTGCCCCTTCATCCAAACAGATTTGGAGAAATTTAGCATTACATGGATCCTGTGCAGTGAATGGGTGCCGTCAGAACGAGAGTCCAAACAGCTGCTAAAAACATCACAGTAATCCACACCACTCCAGTCCATCCATCAGCATCTTGTGAAGACAAAATCTGCATTGCGACAATTTGAAGTTGAAACGTCTTGAAGGATTTGTTTCTTACAAACACACATTTTCATTTCACAAAACTTCATGTCAGTTGGCCTAAGGGTGAGGACATTTTCATTTTAAGATGAGCTATTCCTTTAAATAAGCCTTGGCATATTTAAAATATTCAAAGTTGAGGCATCACTATTTTCATCACAGAGCAGCTCTTTGAGTGTGCAGTACATTAACCAATCTGTCCAGATATGCAGTGAAAGTGCATACTATAACATTTTCACAATCAATCAGCTTTAGCCCTTCTGCACTATTCTACTCGCAGTTCTGGAGGAGTGTTATTGCGGCTGGCAGCTTATTGTTGGTACCCTTGTGCTCTGTTTTCCACTCAAAGCACCGCTTTAGGCCAAATTTATTTTAGAAATCAAAATGATATTACCTTCCAGTGTATTTGAAGATAATGTCTGCTCCATTTTTTAAACATAAAAAATGTTTAAACTGAGAAATTTCACACTTTTATCCACTAAATGAGCTCATATCAAATTTGATGCCTGTTACATGTCTCAAAAAAGTTGGCACGGGGGGCAACAAAGGGCTGAAAAATCAAGAAATTTTGAAAAGATTCAGCTGGGAGAATACTTAAGTTAACTAATTAAGTTAATTGACATCAGGTCTGTAACATGATTAGCTATAAAAGGGATTTCTTAGAGAGGCAGAGTCTCTCAGAAGTAAAGATGAGCAGAGGCTCTCCAATATATATATATAAATATATAATAATATATATATATATATATATATATATATATATATATATATATATTGTGGAATACTTTAAAAACAACATTCCTCAACGTCAAATTGCAAAGGCTTTGCAAATTTCACCATCTACAGTACATAACATCATCAAAATATTCAGAGAAACTGGAGAAAGCTCTGTGCGTAAGGGACAAGGCCGAAGACCTTTGTTGGATGCCCGTGGTCTTTGGGCCCTCAGACGACACGGCATCACTCATTGGCAAGATTCTGTCATTGACATTACTAAATGGGCTCAGGAATACTTCCAGAAACCACTGTCGGTAAACAGAATCCGCTGTGCCATCTGCAGATGCCAACTAAAGCTCTGTCATGCAAAAAGGAAGCAATATGTGAACATGGTCCAGGAGCGCTGCCGTGTCCTGTGGGCCAAGGCTCATTTAAAATGATTGTTTCAAAGTGGAAAAGTGTTCTATTGTCAGACGAGTCCAAATTTGACATTCTTGTTGTAAATCATGGACGCTGTGTCCTCCGGGCTAAAGAGGAGGGAGACCTTCCAGCGTGTCATCAGTGTTCCGTTCAAAAGCCAGCATCTCTGATGGTATGGGGGTGCATAAGGTCATACGGTATGGGCAGCTTGCATGTTTTGGAAGGCACTATAAATGCTGAAAGGTATGTAAAGGTTTTAGAGCAACATATGCTCCCTTCCAGATGACGTCTATTTCAGGGAAGGCCTTGTGTATTTCAGCAGGACAATGCAAAACCACATACTTCAGCTATTACAACAGCATGGCTTCGTAGTAGAAGAGTCCGGGTGCTGAATTGGCCTGTCTGCAGTCCAGATCTTTCACCTATAGAGAACATTTGGTGCATCATTAAATGATAAAAACGTCAAATATATATCAGGCAAGAATGGGACCAAATTCCAACACCAAAACTCCAGAAACTCATAACCTCAATCACCAGACGTCTTAAAACTGTTTTGAAAAGAAGAGGAGATGCTACACCATGATAAACATGCCCCCATCCCAGCTATTTTGAGACCTGTAGCAGGCATCAGATTTGAAATGAGCTCATTTTGTGCATAAAATTGTAAAATTTCTCAGTTTAAACATTTATGTTATCCATGTTCTATTGTGAATAAAATATTGGCTCGTGTGATTTGAAAGTCTTTTAGTTTTCATTTTATTCAAATTTAAAAAAAGGTCCCAACATTTCCGGAATTCGGGTTGTCGTTTTCATCACTAAACATGAGCTATATTTTCCTTGTTATTTTATGTCTCTTGCTCCCGCGCAGGTCCTCTGGAGGTGCTGCACCGCGCTGTGGACAGTGGGAATCTCTCAGAGAGATTTGCGGATTACCACAGACAAAGAGTACCAGAGGGATCCGGATCACAAAAGGAGCGTGTATCTTTTGTAGGAGAGAGACAAAAAGGACATCACTCATCTTTTGTTCAACTCCTCTCTCTTCAGGAGTCACTCAGCCAACGGTGGGAGTTTGTGCAAAAGAGCTATCAATCTTTCATCTATTTTGATAACAAAACAGAAAAAGTGTAAAAAAAACAATGTTGATTTAGAAAAGGAAAACACAATGTGTTCTTTTATGCACGTAATGGCAAATTCTTTTCTTAAACTTTTTTTTTAAGATTTGTTCTTTTTTTTTTTCTTCAGTCAGCAGCAGTAAGATATTTTGTACAGATTAATATGCAAACAGTGCATTTTGTTTGTCCTGTTTTTGAATTTGTTGTTCGATATTTAGATATTTTGGTGAAAAAACCATTTAAAGCCACTTCTTCATGCAGCACCATTTTAAGAATCTTCCAAGAAATAGTGATGAAATCGCTCTAATTCAATCTCCACGTCTCTGAAAGCAACAGACAATCGTTAACTTATTATTTATTACAAAGTTTGGTGCATAGCAAAGCAATAAAGCTTTGTCTTTGAAGTTCACATAAGATATTAGATGCAGAAATAGCAATTCTCCAGTTATGTCCTTTTTCTTTTTAATTAGTATTGAAAATGAATCAGAATTTTATAAAAAGGTATTTTATGAGGGGCATTTTAAATCTAATGATTACCTGTGAAACAGTTTGTGCCTAACATTAGTGTTCAGGATCATTTCCTTTTTATTTAAAATTTGAAAATGTAAAAAAGAATTTAGTATTATTTTTCCGATGTATATACATTAATGACACCAAATATTTCAGCTTTCTGAAAGCTGGTAATGTACATAGTGTTTCGTACATGTGGGTTGCATTGGCTTACAGTACAGGAGCCTCGAGGAAGTGACTTTAAGTGGTTTGTTAATATCAAAGTGATGATAACACATGACTTGATGAGGTTTCTCAATACCACACTGCTATAACTCTTCTTCATGCTGTAGTAAAGCAGATTTGTGTCAGTATGGTTGGAAGACTGAGAAGAAGAAAACAAGGTATGAATCCATCAAACACATGCAGTAGGAGAATATAATCATGAAAAGGGAAGAAAATCAAGGCATTTGGCTTTTAATTGGCCTACGTGTTAGGTTTTTTTATATCAATTGTGTAGATTATGATCAAAAAAGTAACATAGTGTACCTTTTAATTCTTTGTCTTTCTTAACTTTCTACCGTATTGACTTTTTTTGTTTATTTAAAGGAATAGTTCACCCAAAAAAAATAATAATAATTTAGCATTACATGCAGTGAATGGGTGCCGTCAGAATGAGTCCAAACGGCTGATAAAAACATCACAATAATCCACAAGTAATCCAGTCCATCAATAAACATCTTGTGAAGAGAAAAACTACATGTTTGTAAAAAACCAAATCTATCAAGATATTTCTAACTACAAACCGTTGCTTCCGGCTGAAGTCCATAATCCATGATATTGCTTTCTCCAGTTAAAATCTCATATAAATAAGGACAGAAATCTGCACAGATCGATCACCGTTTACAAGGAAACCGTCCAAAACAGCTCTAAACTAATATGTGGGTGGATTTTAATGTAAAAGGAAAACAGGGGCTGGGCTTTTTTTACTGGAAGGAAGCGTTATTAAAACTGAAGGACTGCTATTTTGGTCGGAAGCATTGGTTTGAAGTTAAAAACTTTTTAATGATGGCTTTTGACTTCTCCAGATGTTAACTGATGGACTGGAGTGGTGTGGATTATTTTTATCAGCTGTTTGGACTCTAATTCTGACGGCACCCATTCACTGCAGAGCATCCATTCCTGAGCAAGTGATGCAGAGACACATTTCTCCAAATCTGTTCCCATGAAGAAACTCATCTACATCATAGTTGGCCTGAGGCCTGTGTTTTATTTTGAAGACCAAAAAGCCGTTTTGCAGTGTGTCCTCATCAGGTTGTGTGTTATCGTGGCTTTGGTTCTGTACAGTGCAGAGATTTGTCGAAACATCTTCCAAACGGTGCTGGGTTATACATGAGACATGTATAGCAGGAAAAACTATTATATGGAACAGACGGTTAGGATCAAGAAGGACAGAAGCAGTTCTTCAGCACGTGTAGTCGCTTTCTTCCTTCATGCTGCTGGTTTTTTTATGTTTTATCTTCCAAGTGAGATTAGCTGTAGTGTTTGGGCGAAGCTTTACTTTCTGAAAACTTTTGAGATGATGAATTCATTTGGTCGTGTGTATTGGTTGCTGTTCCTTTGTAAATCCCAGATTAATAGGATTTTTTATATGTTTGTGTGCAAAGGAAAGCATTTTCTTGAGTTTCTTTTATGTTCTTCTCTGTGCTGTTTGTTGTTTTACTTGAAATGTACTGTCTTGGTCAATCATGATGCACTTCTAAAAGAATTTGAATATCCAAAATGAAACTTTTTGATATCATTAATTGAAAAAAAAAAAAAAAAAAAAATCAGTGTTCACTTGTGAGTGGTTTTTGTACACTAAAACATACCAATATATGTTATAAATGTCTTTACACTCTTAAAACAAAGGTGTTTTACGGTGCCATAGAACAACCCTTTTTTGTCTAAATGGTTCCATAAAGAACCTTTAACTTCTGAAGAACCTTCTTCAGATTATAAAAAAGTAAGAAAGAGATGGTTCTTTGACTGAATGGTTCTTCTATGGCATCGCTGTGAAGAACCTTTTAAGCACCTTTATTTTTTCAAATGTAGAAAGATCCGCTCTTCTATAGGATATAAACACAAGGGCTTATATTATAGAACACTAAAGACACGTGATGCATTTGTTACTTCCTTCATTTGAGGGCTTCCTCTTGGTGCATTTTACATTTTATGAATGTAAAGCCATGACCTTGATCTGAAAACTATCAAATGGTTTTCATTAAGAGACTCTTCTCCATCCATAAAAATAGCTGCTAGCTTGATCACCTTCTAGGATAGTTTGACCTTCATTCAAAGACGTTGTGTTATTGAAACTGATCAATACCTCTTTAACAGTTTACCTTCACTCAGGCTGAAATTCTAACTATTGAAATCTTTGTGATACACTTGTCTTTGGATTCCCAAAGAATGGATTCGTTTCCGGCTACCAAAGATAGCTACGCCACCAAGATATAACATGCTTATAGAGTATGACAACAATCAAATAAATTTCCTATGAAGAAATGTACTATAATACATCCATGCAAGGGGCTGATGAGTTTGTTGGTTACGGCAAAGCAAACGTTTTTCCTTTGGCAGGATCACCTTTTTCCATTACTTTGACTTCTCATCCTTTGCCCACCTTTTCAATGTGATTTTACTGTTGATGTTTTAAGTCAAATCTTCTGTACTAAAGTTATACAATGCAGTTCACCTCATGAAGGAAAATGGGATTTGCTTTGGTTGTCAAACTGATAAATCGTTTCATCCATTATTAACACAAAACATTAAACGTGGTTTTGAAACTATGAAATGATGTGTTGGTTTTTATTCAGATTGATTACATCTAAATTATCAATTATCTACCATTTTCAACAGCTGGGATGATGCTGAATGTGAAAGTCAGTGCTCTGTTCTCGTCGATCAGTTCAGATTTTCAAAGAAGAGCTGCTAATTGTTCAAAGAGCTCATTTCATAGTTTCAAAATGTATTGCTGCTAACATTATTTATACAATAACACATTTTGTACAGGTAGCTGAAGAAACAGTTTGGTGGTTTGTTTGCATGTTAACCGGAGCTTCTAGACAGAAATGTGTCTTCCTGTGCCACAGTTTCTGATTTCCTGTTACTTTTTTTTTTTTTTTTTAAGAAAAACTAAAAAAAAAAAAAAAATGTTCTTCTGTTTTTGTTTGTGCCTTTTTTAAACTGATCTCTTGAATTCCTTTTTTTTTAATAAAATCTTGGTTGTATTTCTTTGGTTTATTTACTTTTTCAGTTATTCACAGCATTTTCATCAAAGAACATTAAAACACCGACTGCAGTTTTATTATTATTATTAGTATTACTCAGATTTATTATAAATTGTGAAGACTCTTATTTTTATAATTATGCATTTATACTTCATTTGCCACAAATTCTACCACATTTCTTTAATTTATTAATCAATTTAGTTGATGTTCAAATGATTTTGTCTTTCGGATGCAAATCTTTACTATTCATACATGTTACACTGTAAATAATAGTAACCTGCAATTATTAGCTTACCTTTACCGTAATAGCCCTAATTTACCCCAAATGTGTCATTGGTAAAAACATATTCAGATTCATTCAGTGTGATATTAATTATTTTTCCCCCAACTTGAATATGTCAGTCCTCTGTCGTGTGTGTCATGTGTTCCCGCCTCTTGTGTCCATATTTGGTTTGTTTCCTGACCTTGTTTAATGTGATTATTAGTTTATTGTGTTCAGCTGTGTTTTAGTCATTAACCTGTGTATTTAAGTTCCTGCCTGTTCAGTTTTGTGTCGTCTGGTCTACTCGTTACTCCCCGGTGTTCCTGTCTGTGTCAGCCTTGCCTTGCCTTGCCTTGCCTTGTCTTGTCTTGCCCTGCCTTGTTTGCATTTTATTAAGGACTGTTATTTGAGTTTACCTCCTCGTCTGCGTGTTCCTGTGTCCTCCTCGTGTGTACACTGTGACAGAATAAAACCAGTTCATTTCAATTTAATCATTTGTAAGATAACTTTTTTTATAGTGCACTGTTCTTCAAATTTACGGTTACCATATTTTAGAATAAGTAAGCCGTTAAAGTCAGCAAATTAAAATATGGGAAGTTTTATTCCAAAATATGTTCAAATTAAATCTTCCTAATATATAAACAAGTCCTTGAATATGATTGGCTGAGCCCTTCCATGAGTGCTGTTGAATATTTGACTTATTTTGTGTTATTTTGTTGTGCCAGTAGATGGAGTCAAGGGACTGTGAGTTGACTGTGAGTTGTTCCCCGCCATGTGCAGGAACACTGCAAATGTTGCATTTCACATGAATGTTTTGAATCAAACACACCTGGTTCACGTCATCAGTTCATTAGTAAAGACTGAAACGGCTGAAAAAGACAAAGGAGCCATGCAAAATGTGGAGTGTTGGGGGGGCTCCAGGAACGTGGTTGGGAGCCACCAAGTTAATAGACCTTTCATTCAGGAACGAAACAAGGAAATTTTGTGAACTTTGCATATCACTTCATACAGCTCAACAGATAAACAACGCAGTGCTGGGGTAATGGCAAAGCTGATGCTTTTCTTCACAGAGATCAATGCATCAACCAGTGCTGATGCCTATCATGTGTTTGTTTACACTTGTATTTAATATATATTCTGTATGTCAAGCGTTTACAGACACTCCCACCCTACTGTTGCCTCAAATTCATAGAGGGAACAGGATCTTAAGGAATCTATTGTGTGACTCCCAAGAATCAAGCTCAAGGCAGGCCTGCAATAAAAGGGTTATATTCCTTGAATAGTAATGGACACTAAATTCCAGTAAAAGCACCACAGAATACTTTGTTCACTCTTCATTGCCACATTTAAGAAGCAACACTATGTAGTCAGTGAAGGACACCAAACCTCTCCTGCTTGTTCAGAAGAAAGTGCTTGTTTTTGATCAGCAGTTTGTTTCGAAATAATCATTTTATGTGCATTAAAGAAAATTTAGCAATACTTGAATACATTTCCAAAATATGTAGTATACAACTAGCACACTGTTTTAAATGTTATATTCAAGAATGTGTTGCACTCGACCTGCATTTCAAGTTCAAGTTCAAGTTTATTTGTATAGCGCTTTTTACGATACAAATCGTTGCAAAGTAGCTCTACAGGAAATTAAGTTTCCACAATATATTTATATATTGCAGAACCTTAATATGTTTAACTTATGGCAAAACTTGGTAATTCTGTATGTTGTCGGAGCATTGGCATCCTCTGAGGGGTTGGCATTATCTTTTCTCAGGTGTTCGGTCATCTCAGATCATTTAAGGGTTGGATCCAGACTGAAGCTTCTGTCATTCCTAGTTACCATGGGATGTTAATCAACAGAGAAACAAATAGAGACATAATTAGCGTAGCTGCTGTTCCATCTAAGCAAAAATTATTTGTTCAATCCAAGCTAAAGAATAATAATAAAGTACATTTGATCAGATATAACTGCAGTACAAGATTATAAGATGCATTATGTGAATGCTTGGCTAAAGAGATGTATCTTTAATCTAGACTTAAACAGATAGAGTGTGTCTGAACACCGAACGTTATCAGGAAGGCTATTCCAGAGTTTGGGAGCCAAATGTGAAAAAGCTCTACCTCCTTTAGTGGACTTTGCTCTCCTAGGTACTACCAAAAGTCCAGAGTTTTGCGACCTTAGGGAGCGGGTTGGATTGTAGCGTGGTAGAAGACAAGTTAGGTACGCAGGAGCTAAACCATTTAGGGCCTTATAGGCAAGTAATAATATTTTGTAAATGATACGGAACTTAATAGGAAGCCAGTGTAAAATTGGGGTAATATGATCATATTTTCTTCACCTGGTAAGAACTCTAGCCGCTGCATTTTGGACTATCTGTAGCTTGTTTATTGAAGATGCAGGACAACCATCTAGCAGTGCATTACAATAGTCCAGTCTAGAGGTCATGAATGCATTGACTAGCTTTTCTGTATCAGAAACAGGTAGCATGTTTCAAAGCTTGGCAATGTTTCTAAGATGGAAGAATGCTGTTTTTGTAACATGGGAAATATGATTTTCAAAGGACAAGTTGCTGTCTAATATAACACCCAGATTTTTTACTTTAGAGGACGTAACAGTACATCTGTCTAGTTGTAAATTGTAATCCATGAGATTCTGTGTACTGTTTTTTGGTCCAATAAGTAATATCTCTGTCTTATCTGAATTTAATAGGAGGAAAGTATTGGTCATCCAATCTTTTAATTTTTTTACACAATTTATTAGCTTAGATAGTTTAGAAGTTTCATCTGGTCTTGTTGAGATATATAGTTGAGTATCATCAGCATAACAATGAAAACTAATCCCGTATTTTCTAATAATATTACCAAGAGGCAAATAGCAGAGGACCTAGGACAGATCCTAGTGGTACTCCATACTTTACTGGTGATAATTGAGATGACTCCCCATTTAAATGGACAAAGTGGTAGCGATCGGACAGGTAGGATCTAAACCATCTTAAAGCCTGCCCTTGAATACCAGTATAGTTTTGTAATCGATCTATGGTCTATAGTATCTAAAGCAGCACTAAGATCAAGTAATACTAGCAATGAGATGCAGCCTTGCTCTGAAGCAAGAAGCAAGTCATTTGTAATTTTAACATGTGCAGTTTCTGTGCTATGGTGAGGCCTGAAACCTGACTGAAATTCTTCATAGAGATAATTTTTTGCAAGAAGGAGCACAATTGAGCAGACACAACTTTTTCTAAAGCACGTATTCACCTCAGCAACCCACTCTGCACTTCACCACCTTGATTGTGAATAAATCCACCCTCCGGGGTATTTATTTTGAGCTCTCCTTGTCGTGTGATTCTTTCACCCGTCACAGTGGTGGAGAATGCGGGCATGAATAGTGGAAGTTTTCCCCGACAGGCGGCTGCTCCTCCCCACGAGATGTTAGAGATGAACTCCTCCAGCGATTAGCACAGGTCAGCCTTCGCCAACAACAAATCGTGGAGCACCTTGCCACACGGCAGGGACAGGCTGATCAAGAGATCGCCGCCCTCCGCACGGCCGCCCTCCAGCGCGTTCTGTTACCACACCCAAGGGTCCAGGCCGCCCAGTTGTTGCCAAAGATGACGGTCCACTATGACGTCGAAGTATATCGCCAAATGTTTGAGAATACGGCAACGACGGAAGGATGGGACCGAGACGACTGGGCACGCGCACTGGCCCCCCTTCTCACCGGGGAAGCCCAGAGAACCTTCTTCAGTCTTCCCACGGCTCTCGCAGAACGATATGACGACGTCAAGAGGGAAATCCTAGCCCGAGTAGGGCTGTGCTTTCATGAGTGGGTATATCAACCTCGTCTGCCAGCACGGGCCCAGGCCGCCAAACTTTCACGTCTCGCGCAACACTGGCTCATGGATGGGCCACCGACAGCCGCCCAGATATAGGAACGCGTCGTTATCGACCGCCTCCTCCGGGCCCTGCCGCGAACCCATCGCCAAGCAGTCGGTATGCGTAATCCCAAGACTATGCTGGAGTTAGGGGAGGTGGTCAAGCTGGCTAATGCGGCCCACCGACGCGAGGCTGGGGAGCGAGCGCCGTCTTTTCCTCGGAGGGTGGTTCCAGAGCAACGTGCGCCGGAGGGCATCTCGCGGCCAATAGGCAGGACGGCGGCCTCCAACCCGCCGGATGAGTAAATGCCCACAGCGCCTTCTCCTCGGCCCCGGACATGGCTGGCAGGCTGTATTCTGCATCAGGACCTGCCCACTGGTGCTCCAGAAGCAGTGATAAAGATTAATGGCCGGCCGTTTAAAGCCCTATTGGACTCTGGCAGCGCCGTCAGCCTCGTCCATGCAAGTGTCCTTCTTCCCCGCAGCGAGACTAAGTCCGTGCTACCAATAACTTGTGTGCATGGTGACACCCGGCAGGTGCCTGCCCGGCACGTGACCATTTCAGCGTCCCCAGGGTCCTGGCCCGTGGAGATCAGTATTGTGAAAGATCTACCAGTGTCTTGCTAGGGCAAGACTGGCCGGGCTTTGAGCCCCTGCTAACTGCAGCCACATAGCCTGCCAGCCCATGGGGGGCCGCCGAGGGCTGCGCACAGCCAAGAAACCTCGTCGCCGCCCCATTCTCCTGGCCTCCGACAGTGGGAGAGATGGGGAGTCCCCTTCCCAGAATCCTAACGTGTTTTATGATGTCTTCCAACAGGTCACGGGAGGGGGCTCGTTTGGCCGAGCCCAGCGGGAGGACGACCGCCTGAAACACTCCTGGTCACAAGTGTGTGCGGTGGAGGGCAAAGATACGCAGCCAAAACCCCATCCTCTCCCACATTTCATTGTTGAGAACGGCCTGCTCTATTGTGTCACCCAGCGTAGGGGGGAGGAAAAAAGGCTACTGGTGGTACCCCGCTCCAAAACGGAAACCATCCTGTAGTTAGCCCATGCCCATCTCGGCGTGGCCAACACCACCCAGCACCTCCACGACCGTTTCCACTGGCCCGACCTGGAGGCTGAAGTGAAACGGTTTTGCCAGGCGTGCCCCGTGTGTCAAAAGACCTCGCCCAAGCCGCCTCCCCCCACGCCGCTCATTCCGATGCCCATCATAGAGGTGCCCTTCGAGCGCATCGAGATGGATCTGGTGGGGCCGTGCCAAAGTCAGCCCGGGGACACGCGCACATCCTGGTGATCGTCGACTATGCCACCCGGTACCCCAAAGCAGTGCCCCTCCGAAAAGCCACTGCCAAAAACATCGCCCACGAGCTGTTCCTGTTCTTCAGCTGAGTCGGCATCCCAGCAGAGATTCTGACCGATCAGGGAACACCATTTATGTCCCGGCTAATGGCTGACCTCTGCCGGCTGCTCCGGGTAAAGCAGCTACGGGCGACCGTCTACCAGCCCCAAACGGACGGACTCGTGGAATGGTTTAACCAAACGCTCAAACAGATGTTGCGACGGGTGGCAGCGGAGGATAAGCGGGACTGCTGGATTGGCTGTGGGAGGGTGCTGATGGAACTTCGGAGGGCTGGACTCACCGCCAACCCTCGTAAATGTCATCTGGCGCTCTTTGAGGCAATGTACCTAGGTTTTCAGGTGGGACGGGGCCTTATCAAGCCCCAGGAGAAAAAAGTAGAAGCCGTCCGTGCCGCACCGAGACCCGACACGAAAACTCAGGTATGAGCGCTCTTAGGGTTGGCGGGATATTATCGCTGCTTCATCCATATGTCATATACGTTGCCTTTATACATTTTTGGGATCTTCTAAATAACTTAATTTGTGATTTAAAAGATAAACCAAAGTCACCCAGGACTGTAAATGAGGGTGAGTAAATGAAGACAAAATTTTAAGTTTTCTGTAAACTAAGCGTATTATCCATGCATTTTTGTTTTAAATAATAACTGGCTTTGTTGTCTCTAATTTAACCTCAGTAGTCTGTGTTCTAACCAACAATTATTGTCCATTACTTTAATAATTCTGTAATACAAATTTGCATTACAGGCCGTACTATGAGATAAATGCCTTAGAAAAATAAAACACACTGTGTTACTCACGAGAACAAAGCTGTATATCATATAAAATGTTATTTAATATTATATGGTTAATTACTTGTATCCATTAGTAGGTATGTTGTGTCACCCAGTGAATAAGGCACTGTTAGTGGTGCTCCACATAATTAGTTCCCTTTTAAAAAAACTGTCTCTCATGTTGCATAAACATGCTTATGGGGAGACTCCTGTTTACTCTGAATGCTGAAGCCTGATTTGATTACGTTTGTGCAGCTGCATGAACAAATGCCATTTAAGCCCACCAAAATGGGTGGAGCCAACTGTCTATATAAGTTGGCACTGAATGCTATTTCATCAGAATTTTCTCTGTGAAAGATCATCTCCTCACTGGACTCAGAGCTCCAGCAGCAGAAAAAATGCTCCTCTTCAGCGCTCCTCCCCTGCAGTCATCCAGTGATCACAAAGAGTAAATTTCCTAAGAGAAATTTCCAAATATCTGCCCTCCATTGGCCCTTGGACTGAAAGCGAAGGCTACGTACTCATCCAAGCCCTGCAGGACCACCTCGGCCATAGTGAGTAGAGCTTATTCAGTGGCTGGCAATGGACGAATCCGGCCCGAGTCATGATGCTTTTAAGGAGCTGTGCACAGGAACTGACCTGGGTCTGTACGCTACTAAGGCTACTGCACAGGCAATCGGCAAGGCCATGACAAACTCGGTGGTGCTTGACCACCTTTGGCTGAACTTGACTGAGATAAAGGACGTGGACAAAATCTCTAGACCGTTCTCGAGATTTGCATTTAAGTGTGTCGCTTATCAATATACAGTCCTGCCTTTTGGACTGTCTCTGGGAGAGATGGGAATCCTCATTATGAATTACCTCGATGATTGGTTGTGTTAGTAACTAACACGTTTTGGAAGCTAGAGCCCCGTCTGTGAATGGGCCTCTACTCCCTGTTCTTTAACAAGCTTGTTAAGTTCCTGAGGGGAGCTCGGGGATTGAATCCACCTCCCACTCATACTGTGCTGACCTGTGGCTTATCCATAAGACCGCCCTCCTATTGGCTTTAGCATCAGACAAGCAAGTAGGCGATCTGTAAGCGCTTTCAATCAGCTCTTCCTGTCTAGAGTTTGGGCCTAACCACTGTAAAGTCGTCCTCAAACCAAGACACAGCTATGTGCCCAAGGTGCTATCCACTTCAGAGCACAGGTTATCGCCCTTCTAGCATTATCTAACTTAAAGGACAAGCAGGGTCCTAATTCACTCTGCCCCATTCGGCTTGTCCCCCCCCCCCCCCGCCCCCCCCCCCCCCCCCGCCCCCTTAATGTCTATTGTGGTTACGGTCCTGCCCCATAAGTGTTTTTTATCCAATATCACTATTACAGAGTGAACAGAGGAAGCGTGCGGATCCATATGCAAAGCTTTATTTCATGACATGATCACAAACAGGCATGGGTTGACAACAACAGGAATGGCATAGGCAAGTCAAAGAGTAATCCAAAGACAGGCGAGGGTAAACACTGGCACGGTTCCTTTATTTTTTATTTTTTTGTGAGCATTATTATCAATCTAATCAATTCATTGTGATTATACTTGTGTACTGACATTCATCATTATTGTCATTCTTCTTTTTTCCATTTTCCTAGCTTTATCATACTTATTAACCAACTAACAAGAAAATCCAACTTTATCATACTCATTAGCCAACTAACAAGAAAATCATTTTACTTTTTAAAAAAAGTAATACTCCAAAAGCTGTTATGTAAAAGCTTGGGATTAGAGAAAAAAAAATCATACATTCCTGATGCCTGATGAGTTACACTCCTCACTTAGTAAACACAATTTAGTGTCTGTCTATCATTCATTTCTGTGCATTATTTTTTCATAGACAGAAATATTAATCCCTTAATGAGGACAGGCTTAAGTTGTAAACAGAAGTGCTGTAGTATATTGAACCAGCAGCAGATGAAATATGATAAACCTTTCAAATACGGAATAATTTGTATGCGAATACTACAGTTAGTAGTAGTTACAATACTACAGTGCATTGCAAAATGAATGATCTCACAATGACAAATTGTGATAATCAAATATTTATATGACAGTTTCAGAATATTCTGTAATTTTAATGGTTTTACATGTCGTTACACTCAATGACTGTATAACATGTATATAAAAAATAAATACACAGATTATTGATATGAAAATAACAGAGCTTAATATAAACTCCACATTTGAACACAGTTTGACACAAATATAAATAAAATCATTTGTCATAAGCAAAAAAGGTCTTACTTCCATTTTTGTAGCTCCTTTTAAGCCAAGAGTTCATAATTAAAACCCAGATTTGATGGACATTTTAAATCTTAATTTGTATTTTCAATTTTATTTTTATTTTAAAATGAATTCTTGCACATGTTTTGGTGCAACCAAATATAGTTATAATTTAGTCAGTCATGTGAAAAGTTTTTGACTTTGACCTTTGAATAACACATGAAGTGCATATTTCAGTACCTGAGAAAACATTCTTATAGAGTTGAGTTTAAACCTAATAATAAATAAAAGGCCACATGTTGTTCTAAAAACGTTGAGCTTGCAGAACGGTTTGAAACATTAGCTATCAGTATTGTACATGACGGACATTATTACAACACAACCATGCTCATTCGCTTCCATTACCAAACAACTGCAGCAGGAACGTGAACAAGTTCACAATATCCAGGTAGAGACTGAGAGTTGCAAAGATATATTCTTCAGGACTCATTGCGTATTGCTTGTTCCCCATCAGCAGCTGTGTATCAAAGGCAAGAAACTGGGACAGAAGATGCGAGAGAAGAAAAAGAGACACAGGTCAGTCAACGTTATATCACCTTAATCACATCATCATTTAAATCCATAATCCTTTATTGACTAATCTGCTTCTCACCATGGTAAAGACCACAGCTCCTATGCTGGCGTAGACCGCATGTACCCAGGGAACCTTTCAAAAGACAAAGCCGTTAGAAAGTGACTAGTATCTATATTTGGACTGCTAATGCTTTTGTACAGATTAGGACTGGGACAATTATAGCTAGTATTAGGACTACAATGATCTAGAATCTAAAAATAAAAATACAGTCCTCAACCTGTTAATTTAAATGAAGTGGAAAACTCAGTGAGGTGTTCAGGTGCTGCTACATTTATGTTGACTTCAGAAAGCCATCATACTGCTATTCTGCTACCTAAAATTATTATTCTCCTGAAACTAACATTTCTGACAGTAACTCTTAGAGCTTTAAAGCTACAGCCATTAAACTCTCAAAATCTGCTAGCAACGTGAAAGCATTGCTACTGATTTGTCTGTAACACTTTTGATTAAGGACCAATTTTTACTATAAACTAGTTGCTTATTAGCATACATATTACTAGCAAATTGGCTGTTTATTAGTACTTATTAAGCACATATTCTGAATGATCATATTCTAAATCCTACCCAATACCACCCAATACCTAAATTTAACAACTACCGCACTAACTATTAATAAGCAGTACTTAGGTGTTTGAGGCAAAAGTCATAGTTTATAGTGAGTTAACAGTGACAATTAGACCTTAAAATAAACTTTGAATGAAATTGTCGGTCTGAGAGACTGCATGGCCTTCAAATCTGCAAATGTTGAGCTTTTAAAAACTACTTTAAACTTAAAACTGCTTCAAATTTCAAAGTTTCTGGTCAGGCTTTCTCAAGCCAATGTCAAAGTTTGTCTTGACAACCTTTTTTCTTTTTTTTAAATCTAGTTTACTTATATTTTTGGATACTTACATAGCCAAAGGGAACCACAAATCCCATGACAATAGCACAGAAAAACATGACCATACACAGAATGAAGAGAAGGCCTTGGAAAGAGGTGATGTCAATCTAGAGAGTCAAAAAAACAATTGTATTTTATGTGTGTATATAATTGGAAACACCAATATGATAAAAGATACTGACGTTCACTAAAAAGTGTATTAGTATTTATAGGTAGAATCATTCTTCTGGCATTCGCTCACCTTGCTCTGAAAGCTGAAGATGGTGACACACAGACACACTGTGGCAGTGATACCAATGCACAGCACTACAGACTTGGTATTGTAGAAACTGGTAAGAAAAGGTACTGTTATGTTCAGTAGAAATTAAACATATATTGTAGATTTTAGAAGATTATGTTTGGAAAAGCATGCACACACAACATATTTCATTACCTAGAGATAAAACCCAACATGCAAGCCATACTCAGAGTCTGTGTTTGCACAATGTTCACAGAAGCATGCAAAATAAATGACAGAGGGGGAAAAAGAACATTTAAAAATCTAGTAATAATTTTTTATATTACTGTAATGATTAAAAAAAAAATGCAATCCACAGTATATACTTTAAACTATGACTCTAGAAATTCTAAAATACTACAAATTAATTAGACCAAAGGACAACATGCACTTTACTTGGGGTGAGGGACAGTTTTAAGTATGTAAGTGTAAAATTATAAGTGAAAGTGGGTGAAATTTTAAAAGGATTAGTTCGGTCCAAGAAACAATTTCTTTCTTTCTTTCTTTCTTTCTTTCTTTCTTTCTTTCTTTCAGATTTGGAGAAATGTGTCATTCCATCTCTTGTTCACCAGTGGATCCTCTGCAGTGAATGGGTGCCGTCAGAATGAGAGTCCAAACGGTTGATAAAAACAACTCAATAATCCCCAAGTAATCCACACCACTCCAGTCCATCATTTAACATCTTGTGGAGCCAAAAGCTTTGTGTTCATATCCATGCATTAAACAAATCCATCAAGACATTTTTAAACTTAAAATCTTTGCTGCTGAGTCCATAGTCCATAATAACACTTCCTCCAGTAAAAAAGTATACTCTCATCTGAATCAGGCGAGAAATATGCACAGATCTAAGCAACATTTATGAACCAAACAGTCCAAAACGCCTCTAAACAAATGTCAGTGGATTTGATTTGAGAGACAACAGAAGATGGACTTTTTCATTGGAGGAAGCGCTATAATTGATTATGGACTCATATTTTAGCCAGAAGCAACGGTTTAAAGTTAAAATACTTTAATGATGTATTTGTTTATTAAAAATCACACAGCTTTTGGCTTCACATGATGTTAATTGGTGGACTGGAGTGGTGTGGATTATTGTGATGTTATCATCAGCTGTTTGGACTCTCATTCTGACGGCACCCATTCACTGCAGAGCATCCATTGCTGAGCAAGACATGCAATGCTAAATTTCTTCAAATCCATGAAAAAAAAAAAACATATCTACATCTTAAATGGTCTGAGAGTTAGTAAATTTACAGCAAATTTTAATTTTAGGGTGAGCTATTACTTGAATGTATCTTGATACTCACAAAGATTGTAAGCAGAATAAGATTCCATGGAAACTGCCTCCTGCAGTACAGAAGTGAAAAGATGGATGCCTCTATCATATTATTGTCACGGTGCACACACGAGGGAGGATCAAGGACACGCAGACGAGGACGTAACTCAAAACAAAGGACTTTAATGTCGAAGGCAAGGCAAGGCAAGGCAGACACTGACATCAAACCCCCGGGGAGTAACGAGTAGACCAGACGACATCTAACTCAACAGACAGGACTCTAAATACACAGGTAAATCATAGATAACGAGACAAACACAGCTGGACAACAATTAACTAATGATTACATATAACAAGGACAGGAAACAAACCAAATATGGACACAAGAGTCGGGGACACATGACACACACGACAGAGGACTGACAATTATGATGTTTTCCCAATTTTTTTCATATAGAGATGAGTGTATAAGCAGTATGTAATCACAACTGCAATTTATTAACAGTTTATTGACTTACCTCAAATCACCGCAGCAAGCCAATGAGATATATGTGACAAGAAACAGAAGACTGCAAAATACAAACATTGCTTGAGTTAGAAATAGTTAGTATACTGAAATGGCATTTCAGTATACTAAAGGTTTATGGCATTAAACCTTTTAATAACTGATGAAACAGCAGTTTCACATACTTGGACATGGAGTATAAAACAGGATGTGTCTGAATGTATATCCTCACTGGAGCACTAAAGCAGAGAGAAAAGGATCCGGAATCTCAAATAGTTCATATAAAATATAATATGCTTACACATAATTGATTCATAACATAAATTACCGTTCAAAAGTTTGGAGTCAGTAAGATTGTTTCATGTTTCTGAAAGAAGTGTCTTCTACTCACCATGGCTGCATTTATTTGTTAAAGTAAATACAGTAAAAAAAAATAATAATAATAATATTGTGAAATATTATCATTATTCGAAATAACTGTTTTCGGTTTGAATATATAGTAAAAATGTTAAACCGTGATCAAAGCTGAATTTTCAGCGTCATTACTCCAGTCGTGTCACATGATCCTTTAGAAATCATTCTAATATGCTAACATTTCTGATTATTATCAATGTTGAAAATAGTGTTTTTGTGAAGACTTACTGCCCCCAAACTTTTGATCGACAGTGTAATTCAGTGATAAGACATTGTCATATATTAATAATATACCTTCTTCACAATCTACGGATCAAGAATCAGTTACTCACCAAAATGTGAAGAGAGTAATAACTGCTACTGTTGAAAAGAGCTGCAGCATCAGAATTGAATAAACCTGCAAGAATATGATAGGTGTAAGATTTTTCACAAACATTTTGGTTTGATTGTCCTCTGTACTTATATAATTTTAAATATTTCAATTGCTACCTTTCGTATAAAAACACGTCTAATATACATGTCATCCCAGGAAAAAGTTCCTTCGCCATAGTAGTAACCAGGACATCCTGCAAAGAGATCATACAATGAAATAAAACAAAGATAAGAAAAAAAAAAAATATATATATGACAAAAGACGCAATGTTCATTCTGATAGATAGATAGATAGATAGATAGATAGATAGATAGATAGATAGATAGATAGATAGATAGATAGATAGATAGATAGATAGATAGATAGATAGATAGCTATACCTGCATTTGCCTCTTCATAGCTTGGAGGCATGTTTCCTTCAACAGTTTGGACTGTTGGTGCAACCTGTTAATAAACATATCAAGAGAATATTATGAGAATGTAATATAGAAGCCATTAATGTTGCCAAATAATGGCCTGAAATAATCATTTAATTCACTTAATCATAAAATACACTGAGCAAAACACATATAAAACTTCATGTTGTATCTAAGTTGTCGTCCATTTATCACAAGAATTACATTTTGGGATAAAATGTTTGTATCACTGCAGTGTTTTTTATAAACTCATAAATATGATCCAATCCTGTTCAGAGATTAACAGACCTGTGCAAAATAAACAGATGTACACTGTAAAAAATAATTCTGTAAAGTTTACGGTAAAAAACGGCAGCTGTGGTTCCCGGAATTCTACCGTAAAAAAATACGGTAACAACATTTTAGGTTTTACGGTTTTTACTTAAATTTACAGTTAAATACTGTAATGTCATTAACTGATATATATATATATATATATATATATATATATATATATATATATATATATATATAAACATATTGAAGTACCGGAATCTGTTTTGGGTCCCACTTTATACTAAGTGGCCTTAACGACTATGTACTTACATTCAAATTAATGATTTAGTACAGTGCACTTATTGTGTACATACATGTTTTTACATTGTACTTATATTTTAAAAATACCTGCATGAAATTATATCTGTAAATAATTAATGTAATTACATTTATAATTACACTGTTGACCCATCCCTTACACCTTAACCTATCCTTAAACCGACCCATACTACCAAACTGGTCCCTAACCTCACCCCACCTCAATAGCAGCTAAAGTGTTTTGCAATACAGTATGAACACAGTAACTACATTGTACTTATTTTGTATATAAGTACATAGTTGTTAATACCACTTAATATACAGTTTGACCCTGTTTTGTACCTTTGACACTGATAAGCACCCAATGCTGGTGGTGATGAGAAAGTCACATGATGAACTAAAGCCCATCCCATGTAGTTTTTAATTGAGAACATATAAAGAAGGTGCACAGTGTCATTCACGCAAGCACTAAACACCATCATGGTGAGATTCATTAAAGTGAAATATGCAATAAACATTAATTTAACAACATTAGATGTAACGTACAACCCTAATAAACATAACTAATAAGACGAAAATGAGGAAGAAACATAGTTACTTCAAAGAAAACACATCAAATTCAAACTAAATTTGAAATGCAACGCAAGGAATTCTGGGAACATCAGTTTACCTTTTTTCCCTGTAAATTTTACAGCAACTTACCGTTAACTATTTAACAGGTATTTCTGTAGCATTTTCACAGTTTTGTTAAAATAACAGTCAATTTTTACATTGTAGAATAAATAAATCAGATATAGAACATATGACGTCTTATGAAAAATATATAAACTTTATGCATGATTGCAAGGTTTGTTTAAATGATTTAGTTAGTGTAGGAATAAAACTGGGTTTATGCCTCTGAAATAATAAGGAAGCTTGATCTATAAATAGTCATAATAATCTCCTTAAAGAAAAGTGCTGGTTTAGAAGCAGTATCTTGAGAGGCTTCTGGATTGGTCTTCTGTGAGCATCAAATATTTTGTTCAGTTTTAATGCCACTAAATTTAAACCATTATTTTATATACTGATATCATGTCTTAATTCACTTCTATTACTGTGCTTAAAGGATTTCTATTCTATTCTATTTGAGTAATCAATAAAATGATATCTTACCTTTTTCTGTGTCATTTATTTCGTTATTTATTTTTGATCACTTGCAGATGATATGATGTCAAAGCAGACGCAGTAGTAGTCCTTTGTGCTGGATGTGGGTCAGTGTGTGTTACAGTGGAGATCTACTCCAGTCTTTTATAATGTCTATTCAGGCTAATCCCTCTTACGTTCCCATCAGTCCCTTCTCCACACAGGGCTTTCTCAGTTCCTTAGCAAAGTCTCAGTGCTGCACGGCATTAATGGGATTGAGCGGGAAAACACCACCTTCAACACAGAGATTGCATTTACATTTAATCTGTGACGCAACCTTTTCATTAGAAAACAGCAGTGCTATATTAAGAGTTACGTAGAATAAAGAAGCACATTATATACCGAGGATAAACCTGGCCTGAAGGATAAAGCTGATGCTGCGTAATATGAAGATGACATTATTTGAGAGGAAAGTGTGTGAGGTTGGTAATGAATGCATAGACATATACAGTAAGTACAGTACATCCTCCAAGTGTTTTATATAAAGTGCAGTACAATAAACACAACAACCACCACCTCACAAATACTGACGGAGCTCTAGCACTGTGGTTACAGCAGTCAATGTGTTCCATGGGTCATTTCACGAATGTGTGTGTGTGTTTAATTCATTTATTAATATGTATTTAATAAACATTTTCATAAAAACAATACATTTTACATCTTTTTAATAAAATATTAACAGTCTAACAAATGGGGAGAAGAAAAATACATTTTTATATAAGCTTTTGAAGTGTGTTCCTCTTTTATTTTGAGTTGTGATGTACACTTCAGGCAGCTTCATAGAACACAGTATTGCTTAAAGGCAATTACATAGGAAATATATATGACCATATGTGAGCAATAATAAGGTATAAGCACACCACCGTTTTGTAGGTTTGTAGATATTGTATAATAATGAGCTTTTGAAATGGTGATTGCATGGCTTTTGTGAGTCTGGTTTCAAACAACTGTTCACGGCTGCACTTCTGTACATGATCAACTGCAGTATGTACAGAGCCTTGTGTAACTTCTGTGCTACTGTAACTTTCTGTTATCCATGCATCAGCTTATTCCAAACATTTCTGACAACAAAACTACTAAACAGAGTGTTATTTCTCCATACACACCAACAGTTAGCAGCACTGACAATCAAAAGAGTGCCAGATTATTTTTTTTTGAGCACTTTTTATATTCACAATTAGATTTACTATGTTGTGTGTGTGTGTGTGTGTGTACAGGTATCTGGTATTCCCTGGGACCAAATGTCCCTACAATGATAATACCAATGCATCTGTGTTCTGTTCTCCATGAGGAAACAAGCTTATAAACCATACAGAATGATTTTTTTTTAAATCTAAAAATGCCTGTCTGTGTGTGTGTGTGTGTGTGTGTGTGTGTGCGTGTGTGCGTGTGTGTCAGATGTTAAATGTTCAGTTTTTTTTCTCTCTTGTTATCGTTGGATTTTAACTTGCAACCTACATTGGCTGGACAAGAAACTGTAAATAATACCTTGTAAAAACATATTTTAAGATTGTATTCAAATGAATATAATTAATGTTACTGTTACTGTTCATGTTAATGTAGTATGGCACAGTAGCCTCAAGAGGGCGCACTTACTGCATATAAGTCCATATATATAATATTGGTTTCATGTTCAAAATAACTTATTTTGTGTAGAATCTGGGTTAAGTTTCCATTCGTTAACATTAGTTACTTACATTTGTTAACATGAACGAGCAATGGAAAATACTTCCAAAGCATTTATTATGCTTAGTTAATGTTAAAAAAGCTGTGGCTGTTAATATTATTTAATGGCTCTGAGCAAAGTTGATTAATAAACCAAATGGAATACATAGCCTACTATAGCAAATGTATTGTTCGTCGCAGAGGTCTTCAACCCTGTTCCTGGGCACCCACTGTCCTGAAGAGTTTAGCTACAACCCTAATCAAACCCACCTGAAGCAGCTAATCCAGCTCCTCAAGACTGCTTGGAAATACACAGGCAGGTGTGCTGAAGCAGGTTGGAAATAAACTTTGCAGGATAGTGGGTCCCCAGGAGCAGGGTTAAGACCTCTAATGCATTAACAAATGCTAACTAATGAGACCTGAACTAAAGTGTTATCTATATTTTATTAAAACTAATGTCATTAATGTTCCTATTCATTTAAATGTAATATGGCGCAGTAACCTCAAGAGTGCGCACTAACAGTATATAATTCCATATCAAGCATTATTGGTTTCATATACATATTAGTAATTATATGTAGCTGTAACATCTCTCTCTCTCGCATTACATAATTATTCTTTTATTTCTATGTTTCTATATTTTTTCTTAAGAATCATGTGGCGCTGTCAAGACAGTGAGAGGAAGGAGTTGCAAACATACTGTTAATCTTTCCTTCTCTCTCTCTTTTAAACCACAACTACTCAGAGCAAAGGGAAGAGGGCAAAATGCAAACTGAGTTTCTCCCTGTTCTTTCGTCCCATTCCACAGCTGTGAGAGGCTTCCTGGCATGTTTGCTTTATTTCTGGTGCCTCATCCTCATTTAAAGGGAAACAAAGATTCCCATTCCCACTTGAACCCCTGGAGCCATTATTTAAATGAAGGTGAAAATCTTGCCATATGTATCATACATCAGCTCCATACACACTGGTTCCTTTTGCCAGTTGCTAGGATACCATAATATTGTGCACCATCAGCATTCCATGTGCAACGAAACGCACAGTACAATATGCATGCATATAAAATACTCAGCCTGATGCTTCGCAAAACTTGAAAGGTATTATTTTAATATCACATAATCTGCCATCTCTATGAAAAAAAAGCATAATACATTTACCAAATATACATTTAGATGCACATGAAATAAATGAATTGAATTTGCGTGATAATGACAAAGTCCACTTTTGCTGCTAACCCATCCTCTTTCAGAAAATTCTGAACCGCAAAGGGTAGAATAAACCATATCCATGCAGAGCTGTTGTAAATTACGCTGGTTTAACACTTTAATAGACATCGAGGAGTCCTTTTTTCATTAAACAACCCATTGCCCCGGTTCTGTCATGACATTAGCACACGAGAATACATACTACAGTCTTATACAGTTTTAAGAAACTATCATATATTTCAATTATAATACATGTTTTTTACAACCAAGGTTTTGACTCCCTGACAAATATAAACAATATTTGTAAACGTCCACAAAAAAATATAAGAATGTGTTTAATGAAATTATTGAATTGTGCAACTGAATTTAAGTTTATCTGAAAAGTTGTACAATGTGTTGAATATGATGATAAATGCATAGCATCTGGAGTGAGAACAATACTTATAACATCCCAAAACTTTATACAATGCTCTTGCACTGTGAGCCCAGATTAATTCTAGTTATAAAACGGTCATCACCTCAAAAATCTACACCATCTTCCTCTGTTCACGTTTCTTGAAAATCCTGAAAAGTCAAAATGTCCAGCATCTGCTCCATACTTCTGTTCCTCTTATGTTGCATTGGAAAAGTTCAATGTCAGTTTTATCTTGTGGTGGAGAAAGTCTGAGGTGTCTGTGTAAGTGCTAGTCAAAATCAGATGTTTGTCCTGAAATATGCATGGCTTATTTGTACAAGAAGAGCACCCTGAATCTATGTTTTGATCCCTTGTGTAGACTTGGGTAGGTCTGGTAATTGTCTCTTTCTGTTCTCAGGGGTCAATATGGAAGGCTAGGAGTTTCTCAGAGTGCTGGTTGCTGAGGGTACGGAGGTCAGGCAGACGTAGCAGGAGTTTGGAGAAGAGTGAGCTGTCCTCTGGCCTTCGCCGAGTGATGAGAGCACGAAGAGCGCCGATCAAATCCTCCTGGAGCTGCTCTACAGCCCCCACATCTGAGATACCTGAACGATCTGATAGAGAGCAAAATAATGATGAGTAACAGAAACATTACAGCTCTCTTCCAAACTCTAGTAAGCTGCCTCACTATCTATCTACACAAGCAACTACCTCAGTATTAAAAAGATACTTTGAATAGTGCTTGCATATGATAATTCTCTCAATTACTGGGAATCCAAGGTACCTGCAGAAACCAGCACCACAGCCATGAAGAGGGCCATCTCATCGGCTTCCAGACCCATGTTCCCCAGCTTCTCACTGAACTCAAACATGGCATCCAGAAGGCTGCCCATGCCTAGCACTCGCAGGGATGCCAGCGGGTAGGTCTGACCATTCAGGAATGTTACGGTACGTTCCTTGGCATCAAACAGCGAGCAGAACCTCACCATTAGAACCTGCAATTAACCAAAGTAAGGGTTAGAAAAATAACATTAAATAAACTGTTGAAGATTCAGCCATGTAAACTACATCATAATAACTCTCAAAGACGTTATTCGTCGCAATACAAGCCCTGCACATATTTTGCTTTCAGTTATTGAGTATTGATAAAGAAAACTAATTTGTAATTGGTCTAAAGTCTTGCACAGTCTGTAAATATTCATCCATAACACCATGTCTGTGACTTTTAATGAAACTACTTGGGAAATCCAATTCATATACAAATAGTTACTTTAAGCCAAATCTGCTCAATTAAACACTTTTTTACAACACTGGTCTGAAATGAATGGGCCACAATCAAAGACTAAAATAAATTTAGTACAGTTTAATGCTAAAACTGTTTTATTTTGCTTCTAAATAACATTAGAAATGGCAAAAAACATCTTTGGAGATAAAACTTATTCAAAACATAATAAACTGTCATATGATCCTTTATGCAAAAAAATATTTTAGAGGATGTAGGGCAGAATGTCAAGGGACCGCATGATGAGGCAACTGGGTCATGAAGTAAAGGAATCTCTGGACCGTTTTTTTAAATGATTACTTCAAAAGAACTGAGGACAGACGTTGGCGTTCCTCACCTGAAAGGTTCCTGCCTTCAGCAGCATGACTTGATCATGTTGACTCAGGGCCTGAAACCCTGGAATGTTCTTGGCAAATTCAACCACTTCTTTAACAGCTGGAGTGAAGCACTGGGAGAAACTCTCCCAGACTTGTTGACTGGAGCGACTGGCTGGGGAGATGGGACATGCATTGAGAGGACATGCCTGGAAAAATACAGAAAGAGACCATTTAAGTTATAGAAAATAGTAAACTAAGACCAGCAAACAAATCATATGCCATCACAAAAACATACCAAAACTTTAGCACCAGGGCTCAGTCTCCAAGGACAAGATGTTTGAGTGGAGTAATTGTTGTGCTTCGATGGATAGCTTTGAGAAGGTGTAGTTCCCTGACTGGGACTTGAGGACTGTGGGAAGTTATAGTGACTGTTGTCCATAACTTGGGTTGTCGGTTTGCTGTTGTGATTGGCGAATGGACATCTGGATTGGGGTAGACAGCTTGTTGTGGAATGGATGGAATGATCTTGGGGTGAGATGCTTGGCTGAAGGTGAGACTGGCTGTAACCAGACTCTTGAATTGGATTATGACGGAAGGAGGAAGGATTGTTGTTATTGATGTTGTTGTCAGCGTTAATCTTCACTAACAACTTCTCTCCGTTCACAAAGATATTGCGATAAGCTTGCGAGATAGCACCGATGGCCTCTTCTGACTGGCCATCTTCAGGGCTGGTAGGAGTCTCGGTGGGTGTAGTACAGGAGATGTCCATGGAAGCTGATTCATTAAGGCTGTTCATGTAACTCTGCATTTCGTCCAGTAGGCGTTGTTTCTCGCGCTTCGGAATGCGCCCAAATCGCACAGCTGGAAAAAATGGGGGTATAAATGTTACTAATGGTGAGATATAAAATGTGACCATTATCTTACAGCTTTAAAATAATGCATTGTGGTATGAGAGGCTGTGCTGTATTGTGAATATAGTAACGGTTAAATGGGATTGCTAGACGTGCAATGGAGTAGCTTTATTAACAATAGCAAAACCTTGATTTATAAAATGACCATTAAATACAAATCTTTCACTACAAACTTCCTGTAGACCAAAAAGGGGACAGTTTTGGCCAGTATTGCTCTCCATGCACCGCAGCAAAAATGGCTGCCCTTTGCTCCAGCTGTGTGTGTGTGCACTTGGATGGGTTAAACAATTTCTGAGTATACTATACTTGGCCTACAGGTCAGGGGTGTCAAATCCTGCTCCTGGAGCACCACTGTCCTACAAAGTTTAGCTCCAACCGTAAACCTGAACCTGCTAGGCTTTCTAAAAACTTTCAGGCAAGCTGGAGCTAAACTTTGAAAGAAAGTAGCACTCAAGGATAGAGTTTGGACACTCCTGCAGTAGACCATAGCGCTAGCAATGCCAAGGTAATTGATTCGATTCCCAGGGAATGCAAAAACTGATCAAATGAATGCCTTATTTTTTTTTCAAGATATAGTCCCTGCTATGAACTCTAATGGCCCAGGTTTTTGTAATTTTCCATGTTTGTTCCATCTTGTGCACACTAAGTATACAACTTTAGATGCTTTGGACTATCCAGACTATCTTTTTCTAAGTCCTCAAAACTCTCGTACATTTGGTACATGGTTCTCATTAACACATTTGGAAGACGGTTCTACTATAAGATATACTTTAGCACAGCAGGATCACTGTACTGACAAATCAGCATTTAGTTTTATAATAGACATGAAACCACCAGGCTTTCATATTAGATTACAGCTCCTGTGCAAAGCTTCTGTTTTACATCCCCCACATTTCCCCATCCAGTCTCTACCTCTCAGAGCTATTTATAGATCCTACTACTGTATAATACACCTCCTCCATCCTTCTCTTTCCCTCTCTCTGTGTCTCTATCCCATTGGGAAGTGGGTCAGTGGGTCACCGAAGCAGAGAAGATGTCACTGAGGGAATGAGTGATGGAGTGAATGACAGCAGGTGAAACAGATACTGTCATGAGTTAAAGGGTTAGCAGGTTAAGGGTGAAAAGGACTGAAAGGAGAAGGTATTTGAATAGTTAAGCGCTGAAACATTGTATGGCAGAGGAATGTGATATGATAAAGTGGACTGATAAGGAGCACCAAGTCTTCAGCAATGGGAGTTGCCTTCAGCAAGAAAGGTTAGGCTAAAACTGCTAAGACAAGCACTAATGCAAAACTAGATCTTTAGGTCTATAAGATAATGATTTGAAGGCTTTTGTGTTTAGAGGTGTCATATAGCACCATCACGTTGAAGGCGTGAGTCAGTGTAAGGAGAGATGTCAAGGTGACACGTGCAATGACATAATATAATGGAGAGAGATCGTACAATCAGCGACATTGAGTATTAGCTATGGTTTTGCATTCGAGGGCACTACAACATTATAGTACCCTGAAAAGTTAAAACTACAAAAGTTGTATTTATTTATTCATAAACTTCCGAATTAATTCGAAATCTAGTGTAGTTACAGTGTGAGTGGCTACTGGGGAGAAAAACAAGGTCAATTACATCATGTGATGCTGAAATATGATGGTGCATATCACTTTACTTTCCCGCTTTTTAGGTCACCTAAATATGTACACTAGCCCCAGAAAATATGATTTATTATCAGCCCAGTTTACAAAGCTCCCCAGAGACAATACTGTCCTGTATGGGCAAAGTGTGCTAGAGGACAAATCGAAAAGATATTTTACTATGCTTATGCATTGCATTCAATTGAAATAAAGGTCTCTTAGCTTCTGGGTTACATTGATAAAGCACTTTATTAAATCCCAGCTAGCATTCAGATCTTAATTAATCCTGAAATACAGCAATTGAAGACCTGGAAACACATTCAACTGCAGTGTACTAGGTGCCCGGGCTATTTGTGTCCCCAATTCCCCAAATGAACCTGATTTGCTGCAGTTTTTACAGTGAGTGATGACTTGTGGGATTTCAGAGAGCCCACACTAATAAATCAGAGGTGAAAGGAAACTGTCAGAGCAGGGTGTAAGCTATAGGTGCAAACAACACAGAACAGATATAAAGGAGAATTGAATGTATTTTTTAAATATATTTTAGTGGTGAGGTCACATTAGCGAAATTTCAGTTAAAAAAGAATCATTGTCCATTAGCAATAGTGTCGTGATGCATCAAACAGCACTTACAACCCAAGCAGCTTTCTCTTGGTTAACGTATCAAATTTGTGTAACGAACTTGAACCTGATGCTAGATCTGCATGGGGGAAAATTTTTGCCCTTACATAAAACTCCAAATTTGCAGATTCTGATTGAAAAGATCACTGGATTTTCAAAGCAAAACTTTGCATTATGAAGTTGCTGACTTATACTGAGCAGTTGCTAGGGTGTTGCATGTGGTTCTTAAGTGGGTTTTTACTGGCTTAAAACAAACCAGTCAATATTCTGGTCTAACTACTTAGAAAAGAGCAGATACTAGGGTGTACTGAGAGGTTACTAAAACATTGCTAAGTGGTTTCAAGGTGGTTGTTTACCAACCCAGCAACATTCCCAACACTATACTGATATTTCCCCTAGCAAACACTGAAAATAATGTAGTCTTTCCAAGAATAATAATTTTGTATATTGTTCATAACTGTATGTTTAAAGGTCTTACCATCTCTGGACATGCCGACAGAGAGGCACTTCTTAAATCGACAGTGCTGACAGCGATTGCGGTTCATCCTCATGATCAGACAGTTTTCATTCTTCACACACATCTTATAATTGATGTTCTGCTGGATACTGCGTCGGAAGAAACCCTGAGGATAACACAAGATCAGAGTAAATGTATGTTTCTGTAGGTTTGTGTGTGTGCCGTCAGTCTCAGACCAACACTAAACACATCAGTTATGCATTTTGAGGGTATTTTATGAGCGGAGCAGTGTGTATGTGTCTGTTCTCACCTTGCATCCCTCACATGCATGGACACCATAGTGAAATCCTGATGCAATATCCCCACATACTTTGCAAAGCAACACCATACCTCCTGTTTCTAGTAACACAAATTGTCAGCAGTAAGTTAGCAGTGCACGATGGTCACCGAATCTGAGACAATATCAAAAATTACTCAGATAATACTCACTGGTAAAGGTACCCGTGAACATACTTGGTCGCCTGCCGACTAATGGGTGAGAGTAGGTGTTTTGCCCTGATGATGTTACCGTCGGTGTAACGGGGTTGACAGTGGTAGCACTGCTTACTTCTGGAAATTGGAAAATCAGTTTGTTGCCATTGCTTCCAGTTGGATGTTTTTTAAGGGAAGCAAGCTCAGTGAAAGAGACCTCCTCTGGGGACGAGGGTTGAGAGGATGGAGATTGGGATTGGTACCCACTGGATGGGCTTCCTGGACTGGGGCTGGCGCTTCCAGTTGAGCCTGCATAGAGGATCACTCCTCCACCTGTGTGTGAAGGAAAAGGAGGGAAAACAAAGAATATTACATTAAGGGAAGTTGGTCTTATCATTTATATCTAGCTCTGTCATGAAACTCCAGGTGGTGCAGACTGATACATCCTTTATGCAATCTGCTAGTAATGAAATTGCTTGTTACATGCACCAACCAGATTGGTCTCTGGTACATCAGCAGCCAATGAGATTGCTTGCTCAACATTTAAAAAGTCTGATTCAGTGTTCGCTCTTCAGTAACCCTCCACCTCCCCTAGCTCCACCTGTCTAGATCTGCAATGCGTAATTTCATGCATGCTATTTGCACAGCATAGCTACAAGCTCACAACAGCTAGTCTGCATATGTATTGCCAGTAACACGTTTCTGTAATTGTGTAACTGTAACTTTGGTGGACTTAAACTTGAAAAATGTTGTGTAATGATGTCTTTCCGTGGTTCTGATGTTCATTCATGTTTATTTCATGCTTTAAGTAAATATGAAAAGATGATCGGGTCACATGCCGCTTGAACTGAGGCAATACAGTGATATGTCACGACACATTAAAGAGCCACAAAAGGGTATTTATTGTTTGAATTTCTTAAAAAAAAAAAAAAAAAGACAAAATTTGAAAGCTGAGGCCTTGTTTCATACCAGAAGTAAGCTGCTCTGTCTGTCGGCATATTGTCAGTTTCCTCTTTGCTCCGCAATGTATTTTTTACCGTGTGAGAACATGATGTGTAGTGTGAGAGCGGCATGGCTTGTCGGACATAGCAACAGTAACTAAGGAGGGTGGGTTTTTAGGAAGGGTCAATTGCTCTGTATCTATCAACATACTACTGTTATAATAGAAATATCTCTAATATCTTCCAAATTTATAGGCCCATGCAAAATCAGCAGAATTGGAATGCCTTAACTTACAGTTTTCTTCATATTCCCTGCAACGTACACATGTTTATTAAGTATTGTGTATTACAAATTTTGCATGTTTAAATTCATTCCACAGAATTCCTCAAATCTGTCATTTATTTGAGGCTTTTTCCCCCACCACACCAGTAGGATGCAGGCCACTAATTTCTATGTAAACTCGGAAATCTTTGAATCCTCTGCTTCTCCCAGTCCGTCAGCTCAACCTTCTCCATGAATCACATGTTTCAAACCGCGCCAGTGGAAGGTTTAAACATGTGAGAAATGAGCCAGGATGAGCCAGAACTGACTCACGTGCGCATGTGCAAGGTTGAGGAATCGGATTTATTTAAGCGAGTCGGTTCACTTCAGTGATTCGATCCGTTGCGTCTCCAAAACGTGTTCCAAGGAAACTGCATGCAGAATTTCACAAGTTATGTGTTACTTCAATTCCTGATTTGTATTATGTTCTGAATTACTTTTTATATTTTAGCAGGGCAGTGCTCCTACAGCACAAATTATTACTCCCTTCTCGAGTCACCCCCACTTCAAACCCTTAAAACTCATGCGTCATAAATCTTATTTCTGTATTTATTTTTCTAATTATGTTTATTTATCTATGCCTTTTTGTTATGCTGCTAGTACTTGGCATTTAAAAAACCCTTCCCCGAGTCAGTTAAACCGAATATTATAAAGAACCGACTCCAAAGAACAATCTGAGAACTCCAGCACGCGCTGCTCGCTCCTCTGGCGGCGCGCCCGGGAACGCGCTCCAGAGCTGCCAGCCACCTGACCGCTGACTCACATGCTCTCCTGACAGTGAACGCCCTAAAACACAAGCCTCTTTCCGCAGTCCCGTGGCTAGAACAGCCGCAGTACGAGAGAAAAAAAGGCACAGACTGCCAGCCTGCTGCTCACGTTTGAAGAGGACTTAAAAACAGTAACCAAGGCCATATTTATGCGAGCGTGTTTATAATACTCGAGTCACCGGAAACTGGAGTGCATGCATGAACGTGCACGGTCACGTTTACTCGACATACGAGCTTGTTTTGTGTTTGCCTTTTTTTTTTTTTTTTAAACCCAATAGATTTCACCTCATATCACTTGTTTATATAACGTGATGGCTTGAAATAAAGATTAGGCTACATTAACTATCATTGAATTAACGACGGTTGTGGCATTTTAAAGGGATACACATAGACATCATTTCCCGAAACACCATGACACACGAACAGCACATGCACGTGGGCGAATGTGAGTGACTCAAAGAATGAATAAATGAACGGGTTACTGAATTTCAGTCGTTTTTGCAGCAGCCATGAGAGAAAACACCTCCCACTCAAAAATGATAACTGACAGATGTAGACTGTATTATTTGATATGCAAGTTAATTTTTAATATAATCACTTTGTGAATGGATTTAAATCCCAATAGTGTAAACGTACATTTCTTTCTATGTTTAGTATGTTGTATTGCAGGGGTTCTCAACTCTGGCCCTCAGGGTCCATGCACTTTCCCGCAGAGTTTATCAAGGTCTTCAGGATCACTAGAAATAGAGATTGTCTTATTATTGGGAGATGTGAGGGATAATTACCATCGGAAAAAGTGTAACGCTAACTTGGATCACGTGAGGCACCTCAGCCAATCTTACAATGGCTCCTGGTCTCCTTGCGTACCGCCACAGCCACAGCATTACCCGTTACACTTTTTTGGTTAAAGGTTGCAGGATTGCCTTCCAATGGCTTTGCTATAAAGTTACTGGCAGGTGAGTTTGATCAAGGTTGATGGTAAACTATGCAGGAAAAAGGACCTCAAGGGCCAGATTTGAGAACCTCTGCTGTATTGGCATATTGCATTTTAATAATAACTACTATAGTGTTTTGTATCAATTGCAGTCTACTTGCCTAAAAGCAAATACCGATGCACTGCTGCTTTATTTGAGAGAGCTAATTATAGAAAAATTATAATCATTAAAAGAATTTCCAAAATTAGTCTGACCTAACTATATTTAAAAGCAAAAATCAATCATTGTTTATTCACCCTCAAGTTGTTCCAACCCTGTATGATTTATTTTCCTACTGTGGAATATAAATTACAGTATTTTGATATTTTGAGAAATGTCTTTTTCATATAATGGAAGTAAATGGTAACAAACAGTACTAATACATAATACACAATCTCTTCTTTTGTGTCAAAGAAAAAATAAAGAAAGAATGTTATACAGTTTGAAACAACATGGGGGTGATTATGACAGAATTTTTATTTTTGGGTGAACTATCCCTTTAAGTAAATTCCATTTTCACTGGTTTGGCAGGTGAGCTTTCTCAGTTGGGAGGCTCTGATTTCTTGTTTCAAGGCAGGTTCATAGAGCTGGATGCCCTATGACGTGCTGCTGCTGAAAAGTAGGTCAATACACGTGCAGTATAACTTATGCAAATTAATGCAAGAGCTGATAAAATGTAAAAACTGTAACTTGAATGCAGTGTAAGTCGCTTTGGTTAAACGCGTCTGCTAAATGCATAAATGTAAATGAATAACTATTACTATTATCATTTACTTTTTAATATAGTTAATTTATTTTTAACATCATACCTTAAAAGAATAAAAAAGTGTGCATAATGCAATTAAGAATTAAGGAACATTATCAGATACTAATAGATACTGGGACAATGTGCGAGTGACACACTTGTTACAGCTTGAGCTCTCTGTTTGTCAAACAATTTTCACTCAGAAATTGCTAGTAAATATTCCAAATAATTACAAGTAGCACACTGAATTAAACATGTCATTTTGAAGCAGAAGATGTATTTTTTTTTCAAAAATCATTTTTTTTTTCCAAAAATAGGAGCCATTCGTGGCCTTAAAAGGAGCATCTTCTGTCACATAAACGTATGCTTGTTATAAACATGTGAGTTAAACAGCGATCATGCAGGCAGAGAAGAAAGATCTGCGCTCATGTGCCTCTTTGACTTTGACCCAGTGACCAGCCTCCCTCCCTTCAGAGGCTGGATGAGACACGAGCTGCCAGAACAAAAACACAAGCAAGGAGGGGGTGTGTGCCTGGGAAATCACGCGTGGCACGTGGAGCTCGGAGTTGATCCTCGTGACGGTGAAAGTGAAAGTCTGTCTGTATGAACACCACTGTCATCATGCCTGATGACATACAAAACGTGCTGGTGGCAAACTGAGTGCTTTCTAAGAAATCCCCGGCACCAGATCCACACAAAAAACAAACAAAAAAAAAACATACTGGAGATGACTTTGCAACACAGCTGATGTGTTTCCAGAGATGTTCATATTTTAGATTTAAATGTTATAACATACTGATGGTTGAACCTTTCAGCAATTTGTAGCCTGTGACGATATACAAGATCTTCAATGATCAAGAGTCATTTAGAGCCTACATCATTATTATACTTGCTGCCAAAGCTTATTTTAAGCTTATTAGCCTACATTATAAGTTGGATACTTTACATTCAGACTTATTAAAAATACAAATGTCTAAGAGCACTTGTACCTATATAACTTTATAATAAATAACTTAAGATTAGCCATCTAAAAAAACATGTAATTGCCTTGTAAGGAACGAAACAATGGTTTATTGCCTGCTGTCTGTGCCATACATGCTGACTGTGTTTCCTTTGATAAATGATCTTTATCTTCTCAGGTTCATGAGCAGTTACTGACACTTTGAGCACGTGTTGGCGTGAATGTACAGGAGGAGCACTATAGATAATGACAGCCAGTCATCGGTTAATGACTCACAGAAACCTGATCAACAACTAAAACCTTACAGTTGCCAAGGTGGGGTTTGGATTTGACCCACCCCCATACTGGAGAAGGGTGTTCAATCACTAACGAAACGGAACAGAATCAGGCTAGATAGCTTTTCTTTGACAAATTTATTTTTAGCAACAAGTCGCTGGATTGGAGGTCAGGCCGTGAAACAAATCACGATTCGTTTATGAGGATGATGCGTCATGATGTAGCCTAAGTGCGCGTGAGCAGAGCGAACTGCACGTGAGTTTGTTTACGTGCAACGCGAGACCGGAAACATTTGCCAGTCCGTTCGCGATATAGTAAAAAAATAAAAACATATATATATAAAAAAAAATACTTTCATTCCAGCGTGAAGATGCTAAAAAAGCATCATGTTTATTTTATTTTTTCGAGTGTGTGTAAAATGATAAACATGTCAAAATATAATGTATTTTAATTACAAATCCTGACAGTACATGTATTCATTTTATATTCAAATGCAGTAACTTATTCGTGTCACCATAAAGTGAAACAAGATATTAAAATAAATGACAAAGTTGGCTAAAATACCTAAACGAAACATTACTACCATCATCCGTGCAAATAATTAATCATATTTATAGACAATATATTGTTTTTAACTCACCTGGACTATTGTCCATGACGCTGATGAAGGAAATATGCAGGTATCTGAGGAGAGTCTATAATTTTCAGCGTGTTACAAATTCCGTCCAGACAGGTAAGAACTTCAAGAAGTCTGTTAGGCAATGTCTCTAAAAAGAAGCTCTATGTCAGACGTCCTTCAGCTAAGCAGGGCAATGTGCCGTCCTCACTCTTTGAAAGATGTCCTCAAAGACTGTCTCGAGTGCACCACAGTAGCGCTTTTCTTCAAAACAATCAGAGCCAGTGCACAAGGCAGAGCTGTGTAACTAGTTTGAGACATGCACAAGCATCACACACAAACACCGGACACGTTTTCAGGTGTCTTAAAAATGTGACTGCGCTTTCCCCCACTAGTTCCCCCTCCTTTCTTTGCCCTTTAAATTGTTTGTGTTATTGTATGCCAAGAACTGTTGCTCTGTTTCTCACGCCCTCCTTCTTTCCTTCCCAGTCACGCTGCTGTAGTAGAGATGCGGTTCCTTCCTTCCTCTTGCCTCCTCCTCCTCTCTGCTCTCAGTGGCTGATGAATGCCATCGGAATGCCTTCTGCATGCGCGCACTGCATGTGAGCTCTGCCCTACTGACACACATTTTATGCAAATGAGCGCCGCTCTGATGAGGAGGAGGAGAGCCGTGGGGGAAGCACATGGAGAAGAGGAGGAGCGCACCGTGACTGCTGTTTACTTCCCCCCAGAGCTTTGTGTTGCTCGAGAAGATCCTCCTCTCTACAGTAGGCTACACTCGACTGATAGGCTTGGAGCCATCAAGGGTTTGCCCACACCACATCAAACAGCATGAGCACAGGGGCTGTCTGTTCTCAAAGGCATCCTGGGGGTCTCACGTTTTTGGCCTGCATCACACTGGTTTGGATGTAGGTCATGTGCCTAAATTAGAGACCCATATTTGAAAAACCTGAAAAAAAAATGATGGAGAACCCTAACTAAACATTGATGGGGTTCATTTCATTTTCATTTTTACTTCAAAGAAAGCACAATAAGCATGTGCTAAAGCATGCTACACCATTACTGGAGAAATGTATCTGTCCCTCTGTGAATTTAGTTAACATTCATCTATACGGCCTACATGTGGTCTTTTATAAAAGATATGGCATATATAATATGTTCATATTGTATTTTCAAACACTTCTAATGCTATTGAAGTGGGATATGGTAGGTTTAGGGACAGGTTTGGTAGTATGGGTAGGTTTAAGGGATGGGTCAACAGTGTAATTATAAAAGTAATTACAGATGTAATTACATACAGGTGTTTTTCAAAATATAAGTATAGTGTAAAAACATGTCATTACCATAGGATTAATGATTCATTTAAGTGTAAATACACAGTAGTTAAGGCCACTTAATATAAAGTGGGACCCATCATTTTTGGTGCTATAAAATAGAGATTATATTAAATATGGAGAGCCATATATATATATATATATATATATATATATATATATATATATATATATATACATATAATGTAGTGGAGCCATGAAAAACGTTTGGAACCCTGAGCGAACATTTAAAGATCATATACTACTGTACACACACAGTGCTGTTAACACACAGAACAGGCACATTGTGATTGTTTCTGCCATTGCTCCGTCTGCAAAATCAACAAAAAACAACGTGAATTGTACAGCAGTGAATAATGCTGGCATTGTGAATTCATGTGTATGAGAACATTCGTTGTCATTCTCTGTAACTGACAACCAGGGGCGGACTTAGTGATTTGGGGGTCCTAAGCAAATTCCAGGTATGGGTCGGCAACACACCAACTATTTGCTCTTTACCTTTTTTAACCCTTATGTTGCTGTCTCTCTCTCTTACTGTTTGTAGTTTATTTACCTCTTCACAACTTGTCTGTAGTGTAGCTAAATTCAGTAAATAATTAGTCAACCTGATGTTGTTTTAATCCCATGCAACCTATTCTGAAGGCATATGGCAGGTCTTGCCAAGAAAAAATAAAATAAAATGTAAACAACTGTATTACTAAGAGTGCACATCAGCTTGAGTCAGCACGCTCAGAAAAAAAAGCACACAAGTGAATCATTTTAAGAAAACAATGTGAATAAAATCATGATACACAAAATAGGAGCTCTATAAGGGGTTAGAAGGAGCAGCCCGTGCTGGCCTGGAGGAGAGAGGACATATGTCATCTAGACAAGAGGTTAAGGTAGAGCATAAAGTGTCAGTGGCTGCATTTACATCCAGAGAAGAGAAATGGGTAGGCGAGGGAAGAGAGGAGGATACTACAGAGGAAAGAAGGGAGGGGGAAAGGGAGCGTAGGTTGCGTCTGAAAGTAACCGGTAAGGGAGATGGTGGCACCTGGGTAGCAAAATGTAAAGTAAATGTAATGAAGAAATGGTCAGAGATGTGTAGTGGTTGTACCAGAATGTTATCTGTAGAACAATTGAGTGTGTAAATTAAGTCGAGTTGGTTACCTGGTTTGTGCGTGCTAGTAGTGGTGAGGCGTTTGAGATCAAATGACGCTAGGAGTGACTGGAAGTCTGTAGCTTAAGGCCTGTCTAGGTGAATGTTGAAATCGCCGAAGACTAAGAGTGGAGTGCCATCCTCCATGAAAGAGGACAGCAGTCCGTCCAGCTCATCAAGGAAGGTTGGTGGTATTTGGCCCGGCGGACGATAGATTACCACAATCTGGAGTCTTATAGGAGCTGATACAGTAACGGCATGCGATTCAAATGAGTTGAGATTGCCTAGGGGAGATAATAATCCAAGAGTATTTCCAATTGTTAGAAATGAGCAAACCAGTGCCCCCACCCCGGCCAACTTGCCTAGGGGTGTGAGAGAAAGAGAAATTGTGAGAGAGAGCTATATATATATATATATTTATATATTAATCTCTGGCGGCGTCTGCAGCGAAGAGCCGTGGAAGTGGCAGGATTTTGGGTGCACGAGCACCGCCAGCGAAAACTTCTACTTTCCTGCTATTCACAATTTGAATAAAAGTTTTAATAAATTAGTTTTGTTTACCTCATGTAAGAGATTTAACTTGTGGTTCGGGTCGGATATGGGTTGGGTGTTCTGTCAATACCGCGGGTATCAAACAGGACCCGTGCAGGACTCTGCCTCCAGATGCTATGTTTTTTTTTTTTTTTTACTGCGGTCAGGCCAGGCTCCACTTTGAAAAACACGGTCATTCTAGCCGCCACGTTATTTTGTGGTGAGCGCATATACTAGGCATTGCGGTAATAGCGAGTAAAAAAACTCAGATCAAAGGAAAAGCGATCTCTGGCATTTATTTATTAAGCCAGTTTCTCTGTCAATAATGAATGAATGAACGAATAAATAAATACAAATGTTTAAAAAACGGTCTGATAAAATGAAAATGACTTCAAATGTTCAGTAATATTAAGTGTAGAATTTCCAAATAATATGAAAATAACTGATGAGAAATAACAAAATAAAAGCCTTTCATGAACTTGTATAAAGTAAAAGTAAAGTAAAGTCGTGACGTATTGTCAAGTATGGTGACCCATACTCGAAATTGGTGCTCTGCGTTTAACCCATCCAAGTGCACACACACAGCAGTGAGTAGTGAACAAATCCACACACACACACACACACACACACACACCCGGAGCTGTGGGCAGCCATGCTGCAGCGCCCGGGGAGCAATTGGGGGTTCGGTGCCTTGCTCAAGGGCACCTCAGTCGTGGTATTGAGGGTGGAGAGAGCGCTGGACATTCCCTCCCCCCACCTACAATCCCTGCCGGCCGGGGGCTCGAACTCACAACCTTTCGATTACTAGTCCGACTCTCTAACCATTAGGCCACGACTTCCCCCCTGTAAATTCACATAGTTATAAAAAGAAAACTCCCTGTTTCCACAAAAAAAGTTTCACTTTTGATTAACAGTACACCACGCCAGAATGTCATTTGCCCAATGTCAGGACTGTCTGATTTTCTATTACAAAATAAAAGCATATATGACCAGTTTTGTCTTTGATTTTAGGTAGCTCTAAAATGGAAACAAATCCCAAATCTCACATTCTACCTGTTCTGCCTGTGATTTTAGGTAGCTCTAAAAAGGAAACTCCCTGTTTCCACAGAACAATTTCAATTCAGATTAATAGTCCGCTACCCCAGTCCCCAGGGTGTCACTCAACCAGTTTCAAGACGATCTGATGCTGCATTACATAATTAAAGCCCTCCAAAAACGCATATATGACCAGTTTTGTCTTTGATTTTAGGTAGCTCTAAAAAGGAAACTCCCTGTTTCCACAGAACAATTTCAATTCAGATCAATAGTCCGCTACCCCAGGGTGTTACTCAATCAGTTCCAAGACGATCTGATGTTTTATTACACAATAAAAGCCCTCCAAAATCTCATATATGACCAGTTTTGTCTTTGATTTTAGGTAGCTCTAAAAAGGAAACTCCCTGTTTCCACAGAACAATTTCAATTCAGATTGACAGACCACTACCCCAGGGTGTCAATCAATCAGTTCCAAGACGATCTGATGTTGCATTACATAATAAAAGCCCAAATAGTATTTTGTCTGTCCATTCTGATTGGTATAAAATTAAACTCCCTGTTTCCATAGACCACTTTAACTTTGGAGTGAGAGTACACCTGCTCAGAGAGTCACTCACACAGTGCCAGGACTATTTTATGTATAATTCCAAAATAAAAGGCTCATATTTAAGGTGCTTTGTCTACACTCTAAAAAAAATGCTGGGTTAAGTCAAGTCAAGTCAAGTCACCTTTATTTATATAGCGCTTTTAACAATGTAAATTGTGTCAAAGCAACTGCACAATATCAAACATATCACAATATCAATATCAAACATTGGCCTCTGGCCAACAAACCAGCAGTTCAATTTAACTGCAGCAAAGTCAGATTGTAAGGTCTCAACTAGTTCCAGTGGTCATTTGGTAATTCTGTATGTTGTCTGAGCGTTGGCATCCTCTGAGGGGTTGGCATTATCTTTTCTCAGGTGTTCGGTCATCTCAGATCATTTAGGGGTTGGATCCAGACTGAAGCTTCTGTCATTCCTAATTACCACGGGATGTTAATCCCGTGGCAGAAACAGAGACAAATAGAAACATAATTAGCGTAGCTGCTGTTCCATCCCAAGCTAAAGAATAATAATAATGTACATTTGATCAGATATACTACAGTACAAGATTATAAAATGCATTATGTGAATGCTTGGCTAAAGAGATGTGTCTTTAATCTAGATTTAAACATAGAGAGTGTGTCTGAACCCCGAACGTTATCAGGAAGGCTATTCCAGAGTTTGGGAGCCAAATGTGAAAAAGCTCTACCTCCTTTAGTGGACTTTGCTATCCTAGGTACTACCAAAAGTCCAGAGTTTTGCGACCTTAAAAACAACCCAGTGCTGGATTATTGGACATAACACATGCTTGGTTGTTTTCAACCAACCACTGGGTTAAATGTTTAACCCCACCTTCTGGGCAATAACCCAATTGCTGGATTTGTCCATATTTTACCCAGCGCTGGCTTATATTTAACCCAGCATTTTTTAGAGTGTATCTATTTGGATTGGTTTAAAAAGGAAACTCCGTTTCCACAGACCAGTTTCACTTAAGATAACCAGTACACCTCCCCAGTGCCGCTCCCACAATGTAAGGATTATCTGGTGCAATATTACAAGTTGAAGTCCTTCAAAAACATAAGATGTTTTGTATAACAGTTAAAATTTGTATAAAATGGAAACTGTTTCCCCAAACCATTTTCACTTCAGACTGATTGTACATCACCTCAGAATATCACTCACACAACTTTCTAATGATTCAGATAAGTAGAAAAGAGTACCTCCTTGTTTACACAGACTACATTCACATCAGATTGATAGTATGCCTTCTCATAGTATCATTTACACTACTTTAGGACTGTGTAGACAAAACACTGTATAAAAGTTTTGTCGGGCTCTTATTTTGAAATTCAACATCAGACAGTCCTGAAATGGTGTAAGTGGCAATGTGAGAAAGTGTACTGTTAATCTGAGGGGAAACTAGTCTGTGGAAATCAGAAGAAATCAGAAGTTTCTTTTTTATACAAATCTGAAATTAGACAAAATTTATTAGATTTTTTGGAAGGCTTTCATTTTGGAATTACACATCACATAGTTCTGAAATTGCATAAGTGACATTCTGGGGTGTTGTGCTATCAATCTGAAGTGAAAACAGTCTATGGAATCAGGGACTTTTCATTTTAGAGCTATCTGAAAATATGGGAAATATAGGTTATATGGAAGTTTTTGGAGGGCTTTTATTTTGTAATAGAATATCAGACCGTCCTGGCATTGGTCTAGTGACACCCTGGGGTGGTGGACTGTCGATCTAAATTGAAATTGGTCTGTGGAAACAGGGATGCCCTGTTGATACTCTACTGACCACAGTACATTTTTCTCGAGGCCATGAGTTTAATGTGTAAACAAACCTGAGTGACCATAGCAACCTGGGATTATCAGAGATGGATTCATTAATATTTCATTTTGAATTAAGAGATTATTATATTAATTATTACAAATTGTAACATTATTAAATTATTTTAACGATAGGTTTAGGCTACCGGACTGTAGCGCGCGATGTAGAAACCATTCGAATGATGTTTATCGTGAATAAATTACATAAAAGTACATAAAATAAAATAGGCCTGCAATAAAACATTTTTATACATCCCAAGTCCATTAACTGATCGTCTTTTTCCATAACATTTGTTTATTATTATTATTATTATTGGTTATAGCCTACAGCCTTCTGTAAATGCTTCCTTTTTTTTACTGGAAGCGCAGTTTAAAGGTTGAATTTAACATATATTTAATTTTATTTCGGCTAATTAATAGAATATTATAAATATAGTGATTCGTTGAGGAATTAATCATTTGCATAGTTTCATTTGTAAATGCAAACACAACACGCTCATTGTCACATATGGGTGCAAATACAATCATAAAGTCAAAAATTCATTGGCATAAGCGCTTACAGTATTTGCAAAATACGCTAGCATATTAATAATAATTCAGAACGTTAATTAGGTAAAGCTCTACTTGAATTGAAAGGGAAATAAGCATATATAACAATAAATATAAAAATATAACCCTAACCAGTTAATATAATAATTATAATATTATTATTAGCCTACAGTTTTAATAATAATAATATACAAATATTAAATAAAAAGACTCGATCAGTTAACAGATTTACAAAACTGTGGGATGGAGAAAAATTAAGCATAAGCAAAATTAGGTAGTTTTATTTGTTTTACCAGGGTTAGCATTAAAACATTTATAATCAGTTAAGCTCTCTACATTGTGAACTCGATCTCTTCTTTACATCCCGTCACTTACACTTTGTTACAATGAAAGGATTTTTTTTATATTCACACAGACCCAGACAGGTGCTGGTCAGCTAAATGCAGAAAATATGACGAGGAATGTCTTGCTATCTTCTACACTGGATGTGACAAATCGACCGTTGCAAATCATTTTAACTTTGTGTCAGTCATAGAACAAGGCATCAGTTTAACGTCGGGGATTTGTCTTGTTGCGCCACGCCACATCCAGTGTAAACAGCGACACTGATTATAATGGGTTCTACAGTATTTTACCGCTCGCGTCTGGTGTAGATATGGTGTGAATTGGGTCTCATGAAAATGCGTATAGTACGCCAAATAAAAACGAAAACTCGTGGGATTGATGCGCAAAAATGGACTTTGGCACGTGTTTGGCGTGCATAAAATACACAAGTTTCACGTGCATATGATACCAAATTTGTTGGCGTGCATATGATACGCAGTCTTCGCGTACATATGATACGGATCTACCCCACAACCCTTATCCTACCTACAGGGGCGGATTGGGGCCAAAAAGTGGCCCTGGACTTTTTGGCACAGAGCGCCCCACCAAACCCGGTCCGCAACACATCGCACCACTCATGTCTGGCATACTTCTTTACATTACAATTTGTCTTGGTTTAGCAAATAGTAAAGATTTATTTTAAGACATTTTACGAAGGACAGTTTAACATCACTAAAGTTAAATACCAGTATTATCATTCCATATGACACAATGCTCTGGTATCGTCTAGAACAGTCGTTCTCAAACCTGTCCTGGGGACCCCCAACCACCACACATTTTGTATGTCTCTCTCATAGGCCACACCCATTTCAAGTCTTGCAGATTCTACTAATGAGCTAATGAGTTGAATCAGGTGAGTTAAATGAGGGAGACATACAAAATATGCTGTGGTTGGGGGTCCCCAGGACAGGTTTGAGAACCACTGGTCTAGAAGACTTGAATAGTGCAGAATGCAGACTGTTTTTATGGTGCCTTTCTATTGGTCATATACAGTATTTGTCCTTTTGCAGGAGCCTGACATCTATCATTTTATGGAATAGATCTCCAATTGTGGAAAAGTGTTTACAAATTATGTTGATAATGAAAAATACAGTAAACAGTACTGTGAAATATATAATGTTACAATTTAAAATAGCTGTCTTTTATGCAAATATATAGTAAAATAATTTATTGCTTTGATCAAAGCTGAATTTTCAGCATCATTACTCCAGTCTTCAGTGTCACACGATCTTCAGAAATCATAATAATATACTGATTTACTGCTCAAGAAACATTTCTGATTATTATCAATGTTGAAAACTGTTTTGTTGCTTCATATTTTTGTGGAAAATGTGATAACATTCAGTCTTGGGCAAGATTAAAAAATATAAATATATACAGTGCCCTCCAAAAGTATTGGAACAGTAAAGACAAAATTGCTCTGTTGGCTGTGGAGTCAAAACATTTACAAATATGATTAAAAGATGAATATGAGACAAAACTACAGAATGTCACATTTTATTATTGGGTGATTCAACACATAGATGTTTTAGCAGCTAAGAAGTTCAGCACTTTTAGAGTTTCATCCCTCTATCTGATGTGAGCATAAGTATTGGAGCAGTTGCCTCACAGGTCTTTCTAAGTGACCAGCTGTGTCCTGTTGCATTAATTCTTCAGATATTAAAAGCAGGAAATGTGTCGTATCAGTTATATCCATTACTTCTGTATTCTGAATCTTGCATTCGATGATGACACACACAAACCAGGATGAAGATGAGGGAGCTGACTTTGAGAGAAAAGCAAGCAATTTGGATGCTAAAAGAAAAGAGGAAGTCAGTTAGAGCTATAGCAAAAACAAAGGGCATGGAGAAATCAAGAGTTTGGAAACCACCAGCGACACCAGCAACCAACAACGACCTGATCGGCTGAGAAAACAATAGTAGTTCATGACAGACAAATCATAAAAGCTGTGAAAATGAATCCTAAAAGACGTGTCTGTAAAATCAGCAACAACTTCCAGAAAGCTGGGGTGATGCTCTGACAATCTACTGTCCTCAGGAGACTTTGACACAGAATTACAGATGCTACACAGCAAGATGCAAACCTCTGACCAGCACCAAAAATAGAAAGGCAAGATTAGAGTTTGCAAAAAAGCACAAAGGTGAGCCAGAAGAGTTTTGAACTGTGTTTATGGACCGATGAGACAAAGATGAACCTTTATCTAAGTGACGGGAAAGCAAAAATGTGGAGAAAAAAAGGGAACTGCAAATGATCCCAAGCATACAGCCTCATCTGTAAAGCATGGTGGAGGTGGTGTCATGGCATGGGCATGCATGGCTGCCTCTGGAACAGGCCCTCTCAACTTTACTGATGACTTAATGTATGATGACAGCAGCAGAATGAATTTGGAAGAGTACAAAACCATCTTGCGTACCAATATTCAAGAAACTGCCACCAGATTCATTGGGAAGTGCTTCATATTGCATCAGGACAATGACCCAAAACACCCTGCCAGTTCAGTCAAGGAATTTATAAGGGCAAAGAAATGGAAAGTCTTAGAAAGACTACTTATAATTCAAATAAATGCTGTTCTTTAACTGAGAACCATTATACAAACCATTATTAATAACTGATCACAAATCATAACTGATAATAATTAAGCAGCAAATGAAGCAGCATTAAAAATGATTTCTGAAGGGACACTGAAGACTGGAGTAATGATGATGAAAATTCAGCTTTGATCACAGAAATAAATTACATTTGAAAATATCCTAAATAGAAAACGTCTCAGGTTACGTATGTAACCTTGGTTCCCTGAGAGTAGGGAGCCTATTTTAAGTGTAATATTTCATAATATTATAGTTTTTACTGTATTTTTGATTAAATAAATTAAATCTTCTTTCAAATAAATAAACAAAAAGCTTTAATTTCATATTTTTAACCACCTAAAATAATGCATGTGTGAATTAATAAGCAAATATTTTTTTTATTAAGCCTATAATTTAAATCACGTTCCAATGCACAGCACTCGAAAGCAAAAGTCTTCAGATTTACAATGTTCTAGAGTAAGACTGAGTATGATTTTTTATAGATTTTTAAACATTTTCTTAAACGTGAAATCACGGAAGAAAGCCTATAGAGATATACATTAACTCTTATCTCATGTCTGCTGACAACTGCTATATTATGTAGGCGACATTGTGACGAATAACGTAAATGGCATTCAAATCTGAGAAATTTGAAAAGGCCACTAGTAGTATGCATTCCTGAAAATTAATGTCTTTCATTTAACATTATTATTATTTTTTTTAATCGTAAAAGGTTGGCAAATATTGCTGAATTGTGTCATCATGTTTAGCTGCTTATATCTTACCTCAGCTCTGATTCAAGTCGCACACAGCAGCGTCTGTAAACGGTAAATCCTGCTGGACTCAGCATGTTGAGCCTTAAGTGGAGAAAAACCCTGGCTGGATGACCAGTCCATCATGAGGCTCATACTCACAATGGGGCTCAACTTGCCCTCTCCCTTGGCTCAATTTACCCCTTAATGAGGGCAAGTTGAGCTAAGAGACGTTTTTTTTGAAAGCCATATTTTGAAAGCAGTTTATTTTATATCCAAAGTAATTATTCCCGAGGATGCAGCACATCCTGAAATGTATGTACATATTTAAGTTGGACCCATTACAGTCATGTGCTCATTTTAAACACACCGTAAGTAAACACTGAATGAATGAATGAATGATGCATTTATATAGCGCTTTTATTGTGTATTGCCGTACACCCAAAGCACTTTACAATCATGTGGGGGTCTCTCCTCAACCACCACCAGTGTTCAACTCACTCTGCTCTCTCCTACTGGTGTATCACAAAAATGAAATTACAAATGAGAGGTATACAAATACAGTATACACATCTAATAACATTAAGAAATGTTTCTTGAGCAGCAAATCAGCATATTAGAATGATTTCTGAAGAATCATGTGACTCTGAAGACTGGAGTAATGATGCTGGAAATACAGCTGCAGATCACAGAAATAAATGTACAATATATTACAATAGAACATTAAATCTATAATTTACAATATGACTGTTTTTATTTTATTGTTGATCAGATCATCTTGGATAAGCATTAGTCTATGTTCTCAAACATGAAATATTTGACATTTGAACAGTATAAGTTTAACATGTGACGGTAATTGTTAACAAACATCATGACACACTTTCCTAGAACACATAGCCATGTTCTAAAATAGATTTATGCTTGGAAGATTTGACCAGCCTCCTAACTATTGCTAATAAGGCCATTTTTCCATGAGTGGATGGTATACTGTATAAGGGGACAGGAGACTATAGAGTCTAAAAATAGGTCTGCTTCATACTGGGTTACTGTATGAAGAACCTGAAACAGAAGGAGAGAGGCCAGAGTACAGACCACCACAGAAAGCTTTTACACATGTTAAAGGGCTAGTGCAAGAGAAAGGGAAAACCACAACAAAATCCAAACTAAAAAGTTTAGACTGACCACTTGTGATTGGTTTTGTGGAACGGATGCTGAAAAACAGTAAGTAGCTACTGTCTGAAACTGAAACTTCAAAATGGTTACAGTTTGATTAGAAACTGTTTAATTATTTAGAAGAGCTCATGTGTTCATATAACAAAAGAAATTTCCAAAAACTAAAAGGAATTTACATTAAAAACATGCAGTCAGCTTACATATTTACTTAAGAGTCATGCGTCTTTTCCATTCGGTGCATTCATAAATGGCTACAGAAGTGAAAATATGTTTATTCGGTTACACTTTATGTGAAGGTGTCCTTGTTACAGTGTAATTATATATTTAAAGTACTGAGTAATATTAATTAACTACATGTACTCACTATATATAAGGGTTTGGCTTAGGGTTACTTGCATGTAATTATGCATAATTTATTGTTATTATACTAGCAATTACATGTAACGTGTAACAAGGACACCTTAAAATAAAGAGTTACCGTTTATGCATCAGTAAGACAATTTGTAGAAGTATTTTTAAAACATTTAACTGTATGCATGTGCAAAGAAGGTGCACTTATTAAATAAGACATAATTAACATCCAAGTGTTTATATAATAATACAAGTTAAAAATGAACTCTAAAAAGCTTACTGCGGTACACATTTAAAGAGAGATGAAGGATAAACGATTCATTGATGTAATACTCACAATTTACAAAGGCAATGCAAAAGTATAACAAATCATGTCAAACTGTTGAGAGATGTGCAAGTAATGTGAGTCTTAATGGTTGCTGTTCAGTGTTCAAACAGCATGAAGACGCAATCAAACATTCTGAGAACTGGACTGTAATCAGATGAAGGAGGTTTTCTTACTGTGCTGCCACCTGCAGACTTGATCGAACCGAACATCTCTGGCATGCTACTCATTCGCATTATCTGCATGCATTGCATTAGTCATGCATAATTCATAAAGAGACATTTTAAGCTATAGTCTGAACTTTATATTTTAACTGGTTTATTAATATTTATTTTTATAAAATTCATGGCTAAAATTAAACTCTTTTAATTATAGAAAGAGCTCTGAACTCAGAGTTTAAGTTGAAAGTGTCCACAGTGTATATACACTCAACACACTGTGCAAAAAAAAAAAAAAGTTGAGCAAACTTAAAAGTTTAAGGCAACCAGCTTCAGCAGATTTTTCTTATTTTAAGTTTATACAACAAAAAGTTGTATAACCTCTATCTTTCTCTCCGCTTACTAGCTTGTACTTATTTGAACAATGACTGAGACTTGGTGTTACGAGCACTTCCTGTCTGATTGCCTCTTCAAGATTAATCGCTTTTGTATTCCCCAATTGTAAGTCGCTTTGGATAAAAGCGTCTGCCAAATGACCAAATGTATAAATGTAAATGTAGAAAAGTAAATTTCCTAAAAAAAAAATAAGTTGAGAAAACTAAAAAATCTGATGAAGATGGTTGCCTTACACTTTTAAGTCGGCTCAACTTTTTTTCTTTTTTTTTTTGTACAGTGCACTGTTTAGCATTGACATAGCATTGATCACAGGAAGTGCCCAATAATGTTATACACTGCCCTCCAAAAGTTTGGAAACACCCCAACCTCCCTAAACCTGCCAACAAGACAATGACCCAAGCACACTTCCAAGCTGTGCAAATCCTATTTGGAGAGGAAACAGTCAGCTGGCATCATGTCTGTCATGGAATGGCCCTAAAATCATGTGGGTGAGAGCGCTTGATTAAAATCATGCATGATTTCTGGTGACTTAACGTTCAATCACTGAACAAAGAGATGTGGACACAATTAACCATCCCGTGTTTACTGTCTCTAGTCATTTCATATTCAGTATTACATTCATATCAATTAAGATTCGTTGTCTGAAGGTTTTTCCCCCCTGTGCTATTGCTGAATTAGTATTCTCAATGATTGATAATACAAATGAATCAAATGATTCAGCTTCGTCAATGTTCATTTAGTTGTTTTGAAACATTTATTGATGATCATCACACTTACCATCAACAGACAAGCATCCATATATTTGTCTATATTTCCACTCCTTTTCTATATCTTATCACCCATACATTTATCAGTGACTCTGTTATATAAATATAGTCATTATTGAGGATTTGGAGGTTTGTTCATGTTCACTGCAGATAGTTAATTATATTACCACTTTTTAATATTTTAATTGAACTTTTTAAAAACATATCTCTTTGCAAAGAGCTTGCAGTTGTACTCAGTATATGAACCACACGAGGGCGCCCTTATAACAACACATTTCAATGAATGGGTTGAAATTAGATTTGAAATGCCACACATGACCAGTCTGCAGAATGGGAATGACTGGAACAGATTTTTTATTTATCTATTTATTTGACAACTGACAGCTGTAACCCAAACACAATCTACTATCCAACTGATCAAATTAATTGTTTAATTTAATTTAATTAGGCCTATGTTTTATTCATAAATAAGCTCTTTCATTTGGGATAAACCGGGTTAAAAATAATATAAATTTACTATAAATATAATGCGTATTTGACTACCTCTATAATATTAAGCGGGAATGGTCAAGCATTTCAGAGATGGAGGCAACTCCGAGACTTCAAAGGTTTTAAAACCGTCCCCGAGAGATGGCCTTTATTGCTCGACTGGTAAGATAGCAATCGTTATGTCGAATATCATCGTTGCCTTTTATAAGGTTATTTATTTAAATGAGTCAAAACAACAATGGAAGACAGTTAGCCTGTACTTGCTCAACTTTTGTTTTAGGAGAGAGCCGAGTTTTGACGCTGTTACTGATATAATGATCACCTCAAACAGCCATATTCATCCACGCTGTTCTCCCGCGAGGGACTTTATTTACACCTCAACCGCTACAGGGCTAAATAAATCTTCCGTACTGCAGCTTTAACAGTTAACCCACTGAGGTTACTTGATAAACAAGCTTTCTGGAACACCTGTGTTAAGCATACGATTTATATTCTTTGGACGCTAGTGATATACAGAATGCAATATAGGAGATGTTCATAGAAAACGAGTCTGCATACAGAGAGGAAGAGAGGATTTTAAAAAAAAAAGAAAGACGAGGTATCCAGAGAAGAAAAGTTTTTTTTGTCAGGACTTGTTGTGATGGGCATGTTGGTAATTACAGAGTGAGCGTGGTGTTTGGAAACTCAGCATACAGCTCTGCCAACACACACTTGCAAAATAGCTTGAGCCTGGAGCATTCAACGCCCTAATTCATAAAGACACTCTTATAAACACAAGCACATGTGCGCTCACACACACCAACCATGAAATCAGCATTATTGGCAAATCACGTTTAGTCAAGCACACCACAGGTTTGAATTGCCCGGAAAATCTATGAATACATTTCAAAAACAGCAGCTATGCAAAACGCAACATTGCATTTTGTTGGATCATAATTTGTAACTATTTATTTGTATTTATCCAAGTAATCATGGCAAATAAGTAAAATATCTTCACATTTCTGCACCAAAACAACTTCTGTCACAAAAGCAGGAATGAATTTACTGATCATGTCCAGAATCGTGGGCATCAGATCACAGTCCTTAAAAACAGACTCCAGTTTTTGTTTATGATACTGGCAAATCAAAACACAGAAAATATTAAATATCTTAAGTACTGCATGTGCACACTTTTTAAAATCTTAAAATCCATTTTAAGAATTCGTACATGTTCAGTTCATATGACTGTACTGTATTTTGGATGGTTTCCTGACCTGCTCTTGTTTAAGCAAATGTGCAGTTCTGCAGACGTTTTTTCACTTTGACAAAGGGGATCAATTCATTTTAGATACAGTGTAAACCTACATATAATTCTAACAATGCTTCAAATGATGTTTTTTCAGAAATAACTTTTTTCATGGTTGTTACCACAGGATGTGTTTCAATAACCTATGTTTTTAAGTTTGGCTTTTAGTGCCCATATAGCCAGTGTATGCACATGTAAAAGGTAAAACAACAACAGTTTTTTGAACTAAATTTGTTACAGATCAGAAGGCCCGAGGCAGTTGTTAATAGACCAATGGATTAGAGGACAGCGTCTCTCTAGTGCTGATTTTTAAACTCATGCTCCTGGCAGAAACAGCAGAAATTGTACAATTGTTTCCATATGTGCATCAAACTGCTTTTCCATTATTCAAACTCCTCCTTCTCGTTTTTTTTTCTCTCTCTCTCGCTTTCTCTCTCTCTTTTCTAATAATTTGGAGTTTTAAAAACTTTTATGATGTCTGGTTTAATCAGAAAAACCTGGCACATTTTGGCATGGCTACAAACTTATGGTAATTCAATCATTGTGAGAGAGAAAGAGAAAAAGTCAAAGTTACAAAGAGAGAGAGAGAGAGAGAACAGAGTAAAAACAGAAAAACTGTGGTAACCATCTTTCTCCCGACTGTGAGGCGATTTAAGCAAAAATAGATGTTCCATTACAGATGGAGGAATGGAAAGTAGTGAAGGCTTAAGTGAGGGAAAATGGAAAGAAAGAAGAAAAAAGTAAAAAAAGACGAGAGTCTGACAGTAATGGCAGTTGATGAACCTGAGTTCACAGCAGGTTTATAATGACATCACTGGCTTATATCAGAAAGTTTTATTTCATACCAAATAATTAGTTGAACAAGTAACACACACACACACACACACACACACACACACACAGACAACTTCCCTTCCATTCACCCACGCTGATTTTAGATTTAGATTTTCAGAAGAAAACATGAGTGTTGTTTGCCAACGCAAACTTAGCCACTATGATGCCAAGGTGTTGTGGCTGGTTGCTAGGGTGTTGTTTTTCATTACTAAAGTGTTTGGAGTGTTTAATTTAATACTGCTAAAGGCTGGGATACACGACTTTTAAAATGCACACTTACCGATCTTGGTAAGTAGTCACAGGGAAAAACTGACCATCGTACACCAAGTGACTGAGGATCACACACTTCCGGACTTTAAAGTCGTTCCAATCACAACAAACTCACACAGAAACACATGCCTTGTTTCCAGGAGATGTGTGACAAATGAAAACACTATGTGGTCTAAAACCGGCTAAAAATATCAAACATGTTTGATATCCTGCGACTGGATGGAATCATAGTCTGAAAAGTCTGTGACCATGACACACTACATGATTTTCTGTCGGCTCAAATCTGCAGACTGGCACTGACTGCTGACAAATAGAGTCAACTTCTCCAGACTGGCAAAAATCTGGGCAAAATTCATGTGATGCATTTCAGCCTTAAGCAGTGTTGGTGAAAGTTACTTTTAAAAGTAATGCATTACAATATTGCGTTACTCCCTAAAAAAGTAAGTAATTATGTTACGTAGTTACTTTTTATGGAAAGGCACAGCTCAAACTAATTGCATGGAGAATATGACGCAGGAGAAGAAAGTTCAACACTATTCAGCAAAAACAAAAATGAAACACAAATGTGTCATTTTGCTTAGTATGGTTGAATTGGATCATCGAAGGTCAGTAGCAAAGACATTAGTTAATAAAATGGGATTAAATACCTAAATTATATTTGTCTTATTTAGCATATTTAATTATTCCAGGTTTGTATAATATTCCTAGTTTGCATTCGACTGTTTTTATTCATTTTGAGGAATACTGTCCTGTTTTTGTGCGGTGAGATAAGTAAATACATCATGTTCACACAGCGCACACAACACCTCTGCACAAACTCCTGATTCTCTCAACATGGCAACACGAGAGCTGTCAGTCAATACATGGGAAAACAGAGTAACTGCCGTTACTTATTTGAAAAAGTAACTCAGATATTTCCTTCTAAATTAAAAAGTAATGCGTTACTTTACCAGTTACTTAAAAAGTAATCTGATTACGTAACTTGCATTACTTGTAATGCCTTACTCCCAACACTGGCCTTAAGGTGTTGCTAGATGGTTGAAAAGACCAGGGGTGCGTTTCCCCAAAAGCATCTCTGGTAGCAAGTTCCGTCATTACTAATAGAGTGTAGTGGAACTAACGACCATAGTTAGCTACCGATGCTTTTGTGAAACACTCCACAACTTGGAGTAGCATAGATTTCCAGTCTAGTTTGGAGCTGGTCTAATGGTGAAGATGGTTGACTCAGAAAGTGTTTCAGGCAAAGCTAGTTAAGAACACAGGCTGGGACACCAATAGACCAATTTTTGGGGTTCTCAGAAATTAAAATTTTCATAGTTGGTATATATATATATTTAATAGCAAATAATACAACAATGCTTAGGTAGGTGGTACATGTCAAAGTCCACATGGAGTGCAGGACTCAAGATTTCCCAGCAGAACATTGTCCAAAGCATCACACGGCCTCCGCTGGCTTGCCTTCTTCCCATATTGCATCCTGGTGCCATGTGTTCCCCAGGTAAGCAATGCACAGGCCACCTGTCTTCTATTGTTCTGTGGTCCAGTTTTGATGCTCACGTGCCCAATGTTGGCACTTTCGGCGGTGGACAGAGGTCAGCATGGGCACCCTGACTGGTCTTTTGCCCCATACACAACAAACTGTGATGCACTGTGTATTCTGACACCTTTCCATCAGAACCAGCATTAACTTCTTGAGCAATCTGAGCTACAGAGGCTTGTCTGTTGGATTGGACCACACGGTCCAGCCTTCGCTCCCCACGTGCATCAATGAGCCTTGGCCACCCATGACCCTGTCGCTGGTTCACCACTGTTCCTTCCTTGGACCACAAGAGCTGCAGTTTTGGAGATGCTTTGATCGAGTCATCTAGCCATCACAATTTGGCCCATGTCAAACTCGCTCAAATCCTTACCCTTGCCCATTTTTCTGCTTCTAAAGCCTGAGACACACTACATGATTTTGCAAAAAATAACGCAGTGTGTCTCGGGCTTAACACATCAAAATACTTGCTGGATAATATATCCCACCCCATAACAGGTGCCGTGATGAAGAGATAATCAGTGATATTCACCTCACCTGTCAATCGGTATATGAGGAATCTGTTGTACTCTTGGATACACCTCTTTGCAACACCTCTTTCTTGCATTTGCATTGTTTATACAGGTACCAGGATCTTTATTTAGGAGGAATAACGAAGAAGTTGCAAGTGTTCTGCCATTGTCGTGGCTTGTTGCAAGTATGGTAACCCTTACTCAAAATTTCTACTAAATTTTCTGAATTTATACTCAGAGCTGGGCTTTCAGTGTCTTGTTCAAGGGCACCGTCATGGTATTGAGGGTGGAAGAGAGCACTGTACACTCACTCCCCCCACATACAATCCCTGCTGGTACTGAGAATCAAACCCATGACCTTCAGGTTGCAAGTCTGACTCTCTAACATTAGCCCACAAATGCCCTTCATCTCTGATAGCAGAAACAGTCAACATTTATCAATGAACAAAAAACTTCACTAAAATCACCAATCAAATCTTGAAGTACCTGTTGATAAAAATATACACTCTTTGAGTACACCCTAAATTACAAATAATCTGGATGGAATTTTGCATACATTACTAACTTCTGATGAAGAAACTAATGAGGGGGCGAGAGGTTATCATTTAAATAAAACAAAAACAATAAGGACCACTCTAATATATATCTAATACACACACACACACATATATATATATATATATATATATATATATATATATATATATTCAGTGCGTATGAAATTCTGGTCATGCCTTATTTTAAGGTCCATTTCTCACTATTAACTATCTATTAACTACTACTTTTGTCTCATTAAACTGTTAATTTGCTGGTTACTAATAGTTAGTGAGTTAGTTATTAAGTTTAGATTTTTGGTAGATTAAATGATCTAAAAATATCGTTATGTAGAATAAGGCATTAATATGTGCTTTATAAGTATTGATAAACAGCTAAAATGCTACTAATATGCATGCTATAAGCAGCTAGTTAATAGTGAGAATTGTTCCTTAAAAACTAAAGTGCTACCAAAATGTTTTCGTTCATTCACCAGGAGAAAATCACCTTTAATATCACTATTACACGGTTTTGATTTAATGTTTGTGGGTATGTGTGTTGTAAGCTAGTATAGGCTAAACCTTCATTTTACACTTGTGTATGGGACTGTGTGTGAGCAGCACATGGCCTTGTGTCAACATGCATGAAGTAATTAAAGGGTTTGTATGTGTTTCCATGGCAGTGGAAGTGTATAAATGACTTCACATTCGGGCATCTGCACAATGAATGCACTCTTTCATTGGTTAGGATGTGAGCTTAACTTCATAACCCAAAACTAAAAACTCTCTCTCTTCCTCTCTTTGTCCATTTCTATCTTATATTCTCCTCATTTTCTTGCCAGGTCTCTTTAAATGCAGCACAGTGTGTTCAGTGTGTGTTTGCCTTTGCATGTTTTTTTGACTTTTAGTCTGTGTCTGCTTCAGTGTTGTTGTCGGTGTGTGTGTGTGTGTGTGTGTGCATGTTGTGTAAAATGATGTTGATGCATGTGCGGAGACACACGCAGACGTGCACACACACACACAACTTCACATGACATCAATCTATGTGGACTGTGTAGTGATCTCATTACAGACAACTTGCTGTTGATTAAAGCCTACTGTGTCACACACACACACACACACACACTTCTCTTTTCTCTTTTCTTCCTTCAGCCTGAGGCTCAGTCCATTCTGCGGTTTCTCCTCCGCTCGCTTCCAAACGGGGCCCCATTTTATGTTCTCTAAAAACTCACTCAACCGTACTTTCCTTTTTCTGTTCTTTTCTTTACTTTGTTGCTCTCATGCCCTCATATATTTGTTTTACTGATCTGTATGCATTGGATATATTCGTATATTTCCTGTTTTAAAAACTCTGATGTGTACAGGAAAGCTTCTGACATGCCTGTTTAATTTACTCCTGCAAACTAGCAGGTATATACAGTGGGGTCCAAAGGTTTGAGACCACTTTGGAAATCTTTTTTTTTTTTCATTCAAACTTGGAAATTAACAGAATAGTTAGGTTATTATTAAGTTATGATTGACAAAAGTGTTTGATGTGTCTATACACATGTATTTTGCTCATTTTAAGGCTTTTCACACTTAGTTAACCCTGGCTCAGTCTAAACCCCCAGTAAAAGAAAATCCTGGGTTTTCAAAATGTTTCACGCTGCTCATAATTTACCCTGGGTTAACAATTACTTCTGGGTATTCATACGCTGCACATTACTAAAGCTGTTTACATCAAGTTTACATCCGTAAAGGTAAGAATTAAACAGTCTCTTACCAACTCAAGTTGACGCATGTTTTTAGGCACCATTTGACATTTTTCCCCTCAAACAATGAAACAACTATTTATACAACACAGTGTTTCTGTAACTGTAAACACGAGGCATGCGATTGGTTGTTGGTTGCTAAGCATTTGGCCTTAAAGGGGTCATGACATGAGAAATGAAATTGGATTTTTTTTGACATAGAAAAGTCTTTTATAACTTAAAACCTCTTCTTCATTATAAACAAACATTTATTTAATCAAGCTTCTAAAATGGCTTCTTTGAACAATGGGAATCTGATGTGACAGGGGAAAATATATTTGCACATAACTGCCTCCAGAGTAAGTCATCAAAGAATAGTTATACATCATCACACCATAGGCCACACCCACTAGCGATCAGTCACTTAACGGCTGACAACATACCTGCACCGGATGTGAGCGTCACGTCACGTCAAAAGCAAACAGAGCCCATTGTAATCACTCAGTCTTGGCGGAATAGATCTGAATTACTGCTGCTGTTGGTAATCGCTGTTGTTGTAGATTATTGCTGCTGCAAGCAAGTACAGGAACTTGGTGCTGCCAGGACATACGCCATAAGGTGCTGTGAGTATTTAAGAGATACTGCTGTTACACAAATAGCGTATATATAATAACATAATAATATAAATAACATCATAATCCATAGCAAATCTATACAGGTGGAGCTGGGGAAGGTGGAGGGTTTCAGAGGAACACACAAAAATACTGAATGCTTACCAACCATTTAAATGCAAAGCTGCAAGCTCATTGACTGTGTATGCCAAGTAGATTTACACTGTGAATATCATCAGTTTGCGGTAAGGACCCATCAGCTATATATTAGCTATATCATATATTTGCACATTTCTATTTCATTTTCATTGGTCACTCACATCTGTTTCCTTTGACTTATTCCCTTTGTTCTGCTCTAATCGACCATATAAGCGATTTGCACATGCAAACCTTATGTAGCTACCTTTTTAGAGGTTTTGGACTGACAGAATATGCAAATTTGAGGGAAAAGAACAGATGCTTTTTCTAACATGCAGGCCTGGATGGTTTCTTCTTCACTGCTCTTTTACTAATAGATTATTGTATTTTCATCTTTTCTCTTCCTCTTTATTTTTTTCATGCTTTCACATCACTCTATCAAAACATTTTTTATACATTTCATATAAACATTTTTATACTTATTAGTACATGTAGAAATTTAAAGGTACACTGTAAAAAGTGATGCTGACTTAACATTTTTCTTAAAAAAATGGAGGAAACACGTTGCCTTAAAATTATTAAGTAAATAATAATTGAAAAAAAGGTTAAGTGACAATTGACAATTCACTTAACTTATACTTTTCTATTATTAATTACTTAATAATTTTAAGGCAACAGGTTTCCTCAATTTTTTAAAGTTAAGTCAACTTATCACTTTTTACAGTGATACGAAGCCTATTTATGAAATATTGTGTGTCATCGAGCAGCACGCAGACTCAACCTGTAAAAAGTGATAAGTTGACTTAACTTTAAAAAATCGAGGAAAGCTGTAGCTAACTGCTGTAATCACTGTAAAAAAAAAAAAAAAAAATTCTCATCTTAAAATAATGTTACCCTGCTGACTTAAAATTTTTTGTTTATTCAACTAAAATATTTTAGTTGTCCCTTAAATTAACATTGAGTATCTTAAAATTTCAATTTGACTAAACTAAAATTTTTAAGTCAGTGGGGTAACAAATTATTTTTTACAGTGTAAGAATTTACAATAAAGTCTCATTACTAACAATAAGCATTACATTTGTTCTAGTATTTATAAATCTTGATTAAAATTAGTTCATATAAATACAGCTTGTTAGTCTGTGTCAGTTTGTCCATGAAATAACACCAGATACGACCATACAATTACAGTAACTGTAATGAATTGCATAGTTAAATTATTATTATTTTTTAATTATTATTATTGTTTTGTCTCCGATGGAGTTTTGGTTCCTTGTCGCTGTCTCCTCTGGCTTGCTTCGTTGGGGACACTTCATTTCCAGCGATGTCGTCGTCTTGATTGCACCGATTCAAGATTTTTATTTGTATTTAATTATTATTATTATTTGTGCACATTCAGTTGGAATCGGATAATATTTAATGTGAACCATTCATACATTCATATGTGGTTTGAAATCCTATTCAAATCACATTTCTCAAACCCCGTTTCTTTTGGGGAACCTGGAAAAAAAAACTAATTAGAACCTTTGTTTTTAAGAGTGTAATTCAGTGGAAAGAATGATATGAGATTTTTTGTGAAATACAATAGCACAATATCTAGTAGAAACATGAAAGGTATGAAAAAAAACTCACTTAAAGTAAGACAATAGACAAAAGAAAGCATGATGGCATGCAGAGGGAAAATAATTAGGGGGAAGAGAAAAGCAGAGCAAGCAGTTTGACGAGCAAACGTGGAAGGAGATGGAAGGATAATAGGATGTAGAAACTGACACCCAGAAGAAGGCGGGTGGTGACTAGAGGGGCTGGAGAGATGCTATAGGAGGAGACGTATAGCAGGATAGAGCTGAACCAGCGGAGGGGGTAGAGAGGGAAACTTAAGCTTTCTGGCCCTGATTTTCCATCCCTAAAGGCATTCTGTGGTTTCTAAAAAAAAAAGCCCTGTATATTTGAAGTTTCGCGTCACGTGACCAGGGCTGTATTTATGAATCAAAGAGTACAGTGATTTCTGAGAGAAAGACAGAGAACGAGAGAAAAAGCAAGTAGTAGACAACAACAGCGGAACGCTTTACTGTACGCAAAACTACAAAGGCTGGAAAGAAGACATGCATGGCAGAGAAAGTTTGATTGAAAGAGGGAGGGCAAGAATGCCAGCGAGCGAATGAGGAGGTAGAGTGAGTGGCGGTGGAGGGGGGAGCAAAAGAGAAAAGGCGGAATGCATCAGGCTTCTTTATTCACACAGAGAAACACATCTGACTTATACAAGTCAAGCAAGCTGCTCTCGTACGCTCAGTTCAAGCTTCCCTCCAAACCTTCAGTCGCCATATCAGGTAAGTCTGATCTCCAACATGTTTCAGAAGAGCTTTGTTTTCATTTAAAGCTTTCCACCCCAGAATAAAGCCCTACTCATGAAAACGAAAGAGACATGTTAGAGCAAGAATAACTGTGTGTAGTCAGGTAATTCCTGCATACTGATCTGTATGTGTATGTGTTTGACATTGAACTTAAGATAAGTTCATGACATTTTTTTTCATGAATTTGCCTGGAATGTGCATCTGTAATACTTGTGTGCCATTACGTGCGGCTGAATTGGATGTTCTAAGTCAATGAGTTGAACTGGCAGCTGTCAGCAGGAAACGTCTTATCAAGATCATCATGTTCAGACATTGATGAAATCAACAGAAACGGCCTCAACCTGCTGCTAGGAAATGACACCTGAAGTTCTCAAAGATTCACAGAAACACCAACCAATGCAATTTGGGGTTCGCTACTATATCATGCAACAATTCAGAAGTTCTGATGAAACTTTATTTTATGACAGGGATATTATGAAATTTGATTTGAGTATTTTTTTCGAGTCATGAGGTGACTTGTTTACACGGTGTTTCACTGAGCAAGTGGTAGGGTTTTGAGGAAGCATTTAAAAAATTCTGGTCAGAAAATATCTGAAGGCATGAAAATTTGTTGCTAGTGTAAAATAAATCACGTCATCTGGTGATTTGTGCCTTATCAAAGCAAGAGCTGTTTGTCTCTTCTAAATTTGTCAAATGCTTGCTTAAACTTTACACACACTGACTATATCCACTACAGAACAACAGGCTTCTGATGAATGTCGTGTTTCGATTTGACTAGCGGTAATGACGCAATATTCCCAATCATACTCTCACATGCACACTGTAGATTCATGTCTAAATCTTCTGGGTAGTTGCTATAAGAAAACATGGTTATTTGACCCTTTCATTGCTTGACGTCCTTTTAAACAAAAGAGCAGCACAGAAGCAAATTATAGTGATTAGTTATTATTTTTATTATTAGATGCATTGATATCACAAGTGGACAGGTGAGAGCTTGTCAATAGCTTTGCTGAAGGTTATGTAAACACCTTAAACACATAATTATCCAAATGCATTGGAAATATTAAAATCAGCTGTTTTGAATATCATGAGTGATAAAATGTTTGTGTTGAGATTGCTCTTGCTTCCTTACTGGAAATATGTTGTGTGTTTGTACAGCGAGGTCAGGAAAGAGCCACTCGATACCCATTCATTCAGATGACCTCCCAATGTAAAGATCAGAATTGAGATCATTTCTCCTAAACAAAGAGATAAATAAGGCTCAGAGAGAGAATTCTGCCCCCCTCCCCCAGTAATCTCATGAGTAATCTCCAAAACCTTTTTGTTTTAGCTATGCTGTCCTCATATCTCTATAGTCTTACTGTATGTCGAGAATCATCTTGTTTGCATCTATTTTTATTCATTTATCTATTTGCTTCCAAGGAATTTGTTTGAAGGATTAATACATGATTGTGATCTCCAGTAATTTTCCCAAGTTTTGAAACAGCAACCTCTGATCAGTGAATTTTCCCTCAAGGCTCTTAAAAATAAAGATGGCAATCCAATGGCAGACGGGTTTTACATCTGAGAACTTTGTATGTTCCACTTTTTATTCTTTAGAAAATCATGTCTTTGCTGCTGCTGTAAAGAGCCCAGTAAGAACACTGATTTGAAGAACTGAACATCCTAATACATTTTATTTTTAAAGTGTGGAGTAAAAAATGTCATATCATGTACCACCCACATATTTAATGATCTCCAAAAGCATGAAGTAGGTTTAGCTCATAGATTTTTCTTGTCACAACCTGTTGTGCTGTGTGCAGCCATAGCTTTCATGGGTTTTTGTCAGCATTTATTTGGCTAACACATACTTTCATTAGTTGTGTGAGGGACTCGCCAGATTTGTATATGTTTAGACCTGCTCAAAAAAAAAAAAAAAACCCTGAACAAAACCTTTGTTGACCACAAACGATATACAACATCAGGTATTTGCATGCCATGTGTTAACGTGGCATATAGTATGCACACTAAAAATATTCCAGTTAAAGAGTTGGTGAAGCAAACTCATCAAGACCTGATTGTCCACAAAATGCCATAGTTGCAATAAAACTGGTCTTAGCCATCACCAACTAGGGAAATTGACAGAAAGATTGCAAAAACATCTTAAGACTTTTTTTTTCATTCTACAGTATAACAACAATAATTGTAGTTACTATGGTGATTATACAGACACAAGGTCAATATGGTCTTTCAAAGATAGAGGTTTGCTTGTGTACTGGTCTGTGTGTGTGTGTGTGTGCATGCATCTGGTTTATGAAAACTCTTTAGGCTTGTACACATCATTAGCTTAAATGTGTGGGCATGTTTACTAAAATAATTATTTACATTGTGATTTAAGTTAAAAGGCATGCCCTGAAACCATCATCATATGGCTGAGCTGAGATTAAATGCATCCATGTTCATAAATAAAAACCATCAGTCCTGATAGATAGAGCAATTGTTCGCAGCCTGGAAATGATTTATACTGATAAACATGAGGTTCACGAGCACAATAATTAGGGCATGCATGTGATTTATAGCTCATCAGTCAATCAGCGTGATGTCTTGAGCTCGGCTCGTCTCACCAGTCAGGCTGGCGTTGTTCGTCTAGTCTAGCTGCACTTTAAACGCATTGCTCCTGTTTGCTCCGGTGCACTGTTTGTGTGTGATTGACAGAGAGAAAGCGAGAGAGCACTCTCTATTTAAACACTTTAACTGCACCTCCCTTCATTTCTTATTGTTCTCAGCTTTTTGTGAAGCTTTTTTGTGTAAGAAATCGCTACAATATGAGCAATTTAACTTTAATTTTATAAATTCTGAATGATTATTCAAAGATCTGGATGTGGCTTGTGCATTTCAGAATTGAAATAGGCCTCTGGTCTTGCTCCAAAGTGAGAAATTTGATTATCAGAACTTTTTTGTGCTGCAGTATCAGGTCAGAGCCTTTTTATGGAAGAGCACAAATGAAGGTGAGAATGCTTGGCCGGCACTTTGCAAGTACATTCTACATAACATGCATTAACAAATACTAACAAAAATGAGTACTCAGACTTGGCTTAGTTACTTTCAAAAGACAGTGTTATTACATGAATAACAGTTGCATTTTATTTTACAGTATGTGCTCTTATGTGTACGTATAATGTACTTACGTAAGAAAGTTTTGGGTAATATAAGGTAAGAGTTAAGGTTAAGTTTAGGGGTAGGTTCAGGTTTACTACCTAGTTATTGTAATTACTATAATAAGTAGATAGTATGTACATGTGGAACAGGACTAGTTACACATAAGCGATTTATCTAAGTTGCTCAGGGGTGACAGTAGTTGCCCTGAAAGAGTAAACTGAATGTAGAAGAAAGGTAATCTTAATACCTATTGTAGCACCCCTTGTAGCAAAGCCAGATGAATGTGCATTTACATACTTCTGAAGAGTGTGTTTCAGGCCTTAAAGGTCCATTTACTCACCATCATGTTGTTCCAAACCTGTATGACTTTATTTTTCTTCAGTTAACACAAAAGAAGATACTTTAAAGAACTTTTGTTGGGCCCAAAACATGCTCATTAGCTTGGACCCTGTTAACTTTAAGGTGAAAAACACTTTTTATTGTAACGACATAAGGGTGAGTAAATAATGACAAAAATGTGAATACTTGGTTGGACTATGATTTTGATGAGCCTGTTCACTCTACTAGGACTTAATATGGCCATTAAGAAAATGCACTTTTTACTACATGGCCAACGACATAATGACGTCCATACATTGAAGTTATTGTGCACCAACAGTGACCACACTCATAAAAAATATTTTGGAGGGGGGAGAAGACTTGTGTTCCAGTTTATTAGGGGATGGAAACTCAAGCCATTACCTGCATCTGTATGTTTTATTTTGCTTTAAATTTGGAGCGTCAAGTGTAAAATTTAAAGCCTTAAAGCATACGCATGCTGTGAATAGAGTCTAAACTGTGCATGCACATGTGTGAACATTCGTGAGCTCTCACACCTGTGTGCATGGACTTTTAACTGTGCTGCTTTCGTGAAATATGTGACTCTGAGTCTCAATTTTGACACATGCACGCTTGTGTACAATAATGGCCATCTGTATTTGCTGAGCCCGTAGGCATGCATGTGAAAATCCCTGCCTTGCATATGTGTGTTAATATGTCTGTGTTTTAATGCACCACATCCTTTGGTTTGAAGTTCACAACCTCCCTCAAGGCACCTTGATTTATGGTTCATATTTCAGCAACGTAATTATTCCCTCTTAGTTCATGTTTTTCCAGACGTGTTTTGCCTTTGCGGCTGTTCATCGTTTCTTTGGGGAACTGCAGGGCTCTTGTTGGAGGTGCCAAACCTGATTCATTAGCGCGCATCAAAGACAAGCTCTCTCGAACCTGGAGCAAAGTCAGCTTTTGTCACACATGGCCGTGACCAGGTGCTGAGGCAGACCTTTTTAAAATCCACGTTCAAAGTGACATATAGACCTTGTTTAACATGACAAATCATTTGGTGTTGGATTGTAGTGCCCAACCAGCACTGTTCAAATCCAAAGAGAACACTTCATGAATACAGAACTGTAGTTTACTTTGATGAATTTATGCCATTCTGTGCCAGGGTATTACATATAGAGTTATAATGTCATAATATTGCCTTTCTTTGAAAATATTCCACAGAAGGTCAATTAACACATGCAGTTTATGGGTTTATGAGTCTATAGCAGATTGTGTGTTTTGTTGGCTAGGAAAACTATTACAATTTTCTCCCCACTCTTTCATTACACATTAGATGTGTCTGACCAAAATGTAATTTTTACTGCTAATTGGATGTTCCTACACAAAGTCATAAATTAAGGTGTTTCTATGAGGACTTTAGAGCAATTAACAGTCAGTAAAATGGGTTTTGCATTGTGTAGTTTTTGGTTTGCATTCAAAGAGCATGTCACTGTTATGACAACATTTTAATCTCATTCGGCTCAGTAGACTTAAAGCTGAAGTGTGTCATTTCTGTGCCAATAGTGTCACCGCATGCAACTGCATGCATGCATACATAAATAAAATAATGACTTTCACACAAGTTTCCTGGACATTCCCCATGTCTTCCACTGGTCGGCCAAACAGAAAGTCCCGTCTCAAATTCACACACTGGTTGAGCCTGTGTTGCTGTGTTGAACTGGTTAGGATGCTCAAACTAATAGACAGATTTTGATAGATACACAGTTTTCAGGATGGCAACCACCCAATAGAGGGGTTTTATTAGGGGTATAAACAAAATATTCACAAAAATCCGTTTACCACAAAAGAGGAAAATTAATCCCAAAACAACTTCAGTCATAAACATGTGCTCACTGGATATCACACTCACCGTCGGTCATTTAAACACTCCTATCCAAAGTGGCTTACAAATGAACATCACAAGCATTTCTCAAAGCAAGAATATTTACATATGGCACTGTCACGTTTCAGAAGTAGTAGTAGTACAGGAAGCAGAGTAGTAAACCTGGTAACATAAAGTAGCCTAGTTTCTTTTAGCTTTAGTTTTAGTCAATAGTTGACATGTAATGCCATCTGTCCATGTTGGTATCTACCTGTTTTGGCTAAATACTACCAAGTGGCAGATCAGTTTTTGCACCTCAAAATAATAAAAATGTATTTGTTCATTCTTGTTTATTTGCTATTTTATGAGTGAAATGTAGTTATACACACACACACATATATGTGTGTGTGTGTGCACCCTATCAGTCTTATCTCCCATTTTTAAATTTTAATAAATAAATAATAAATAACACACGTTTGTGTAATAGTGTAAAAGTTTTATACATTTTAAAGGTTTTTGGTGGACCCATAGATAGATAATCTTTAGTGTTAGGAGTGTAGATATGAGGAGACCAAGCTGTTGACTAAACTATTGGTAAAAACGAGTGGCTTGAATCTAGCTCACACAACTATGTGGTGCTGCAAAGGACCTTTGAAGAACCTTTATTTCTAATAATGAAGTGGCCATCTTATATTCCAAATGTTAAGTTGAAAAGTTGATGAGATCCATTGATTACTTAGAAACATGCCCTTTAGCATTGACTGTGTTTATGCTGTCTTTGTGTTACCCACATGAGATAAACATTTGCCAATAATGCATCATAGAAAATTTGTGGGCATTAGCTCATTACCTCCTCTCTTTATACCCCCTCCCTCTGTTCACGCTGGTAAATGAGAGCAGACCTAGACCAGGCAAACCCTGCCAGGCGGCCCGTCCTATAAATGCAGCATTGAGGCAAGGCACACAGACGCTTTTGTTGACAGTGCAAAGGTGTGCACCCTGCGGAGGGCCACAGAACAGAGCAGACCCTACAGTCCTGCAGCGTGTGTCCATCTGGAGGCTAGAGACATGGGTTACATGAAAGAATCATAGAAACTAGATGCTAAGCATGGCTAATGAACCTCAAAGAATTAATTAATTTGGTGAAATGTAGCATTACATCACTTGCTCACCAGTCGATCCTCTGCAATGAATGGGTGCCGTCAGATAAAAACATCACAATAATCCACACCACTCCAGTCCATCATTTAAGGGGTTGAGGGGGGAGGGGAGGATGGATTTGTAAGAAACAAATCCATCATTAAAACGTTTAAACTTCAAACCACTATGTCCGACTAAAATACCATAATAGCATTTCCTCCAGTGAAAAAGACATCTCTTCTAAATCAGATCAAGCACTGTCCAAAACAGTTTTTAACAAAAATGTGGGTGGACTTTGATGTGAGAGACAATAGGGGATGGACTTTTTCACTGGAGCAAAAGTTATTATGGATTATTGGATACATGCAGCTTTTCATTGCATTAATTGGATTATTTTTATGATGGTTTCATCAGCTGTTTGTACTTTCATTCTGATGGCACTGATTCACTGCATTGATCCATTGGTGAGACAGTGATGCAATGCTAAATTTCTCCAATTTTTTGGAGATGAATAACATTTTTGGGTGAACCGTTTCTTTAATAACTTGTAATTGTGCAGAATGTGGTTGGAAAATGGCTTAACGAAGGGGCTAAAATATTTTGTAAAAACATAATTAAGTTTAGTGGTTGGTTACAGTTATGATATAACAGATATAACTAGTTTAATATAAAATCAACAAAGGTCCCACCATATTATTCTATAAAAACAAATGTATGTGCATAAAATTGGTAATGTCTTCTTCAAATGCTATTTAAAAGAATGTATATATTACTATGTATTACCATATTAATACTGTGTATGGTACACTCTGGGTGAATGCTGGGTACACTTTGCTTACAAGTCGTTAACTCGTATAGGCAGTTTTCCTGTATAACTGCTTGTTATTTCAGCATTTTACTGGGTAAAATAAAACCATTGCTTTTTATATGCTGCAAGGCCTCAGTCACCCCTAACACGCACACACACACACACACACGCACGCACACACACACACCAGACTTCTCCTTATGCCCAATGTGTATCTAATTAATGAGCAACTACTGCACAATAGAGGAATGTTTTATTCCTGGCTTTGCATTTTCCACTTTTGTTTACTCTTTTGTTCTCATTTTGATCACTTTTTATTCTGTTTGATTTGATTTACACATCTTCATTGTTTTCTTTCATCCTGTTCTGCCTTTTTTTTTTTTGATTGTACTTCTCATCGCTTTGTTGAAAACATCTTGAAAACTGTCATCTTGAATGAGATGAAGAAACCGCTGAAGACGAAAACATGTCAAGAAGAAGGATTTTCAAAGGACAACGAGTCAAAGAGGGAGGGATGAAGAAAATATAAGGAACTCAGTTCTGAGGAATTTGGGGCTTGAATAAAATCAAATAAAATAAAGTCATATACATGTTAGTCAGTGAGTACGCAGGACAGTGAGGAGTATTTGAATGTACTTCAGTGTTTGTGTGTGCATGATCAGAGTGGGATTGATTGTTGATGCTTTATGAAACATGGCCATTCCGCACAGTCCTCACATGTGGAACAGTTTACTGCAGCCCTGCTCCAACAGCCTTACAGAGCAACAGACTGCAATTAAAAGACAGAACCAGGCAAAGAGACAGACAAAGATAGAGAGAGAATAGTCCACTTATAAGTAGATTAAAAGGAGTGAACTTTATAAATCAAATCTAAAAGGCAAAAGGTACCAGGTAATGTACGTGTGAAATGAAAACAATAGATGCCAATGAAAACTCCTTACTATAATGCTTTTAAAATGTGCAAAACAGCTAGATCTTTGACAGTAAACATGGTTTTAAAAAAAATAAAAAATACAATCCATTACAGTCATGTGTGTCAGTTAAGAAAACTTGTATGTATAATCTGTATGAAGATATGGAAAGTCAGCTTCACCATTTATGTGTTTGTGCTCTGGAACTTTCCATCAAGTCCTGATGGAGGCAGAAGGAGGGGGTTAGCGAGCGCCGGGTGCCCTCCACCCTGGGCATGTGGCAGTAGAACAGAGGCAGCTTTATTGAGCTGTGTCTCTGATTTAAATCATATGGCATTGCCTGGAATCACTTCATGGCTTGGAGGCCGTTCAAATGAATGCCCCAACAAGAGACTCACTCTATTTCTCCCCCTCATTTCATCTGTTTGTTGGCTCTCAATTTCTTTCACAGTGGTTCTCACTAAAGCAAATGGCATCATGTCTGTTTGATTATGATGCTGTGTCTTTTATATTGTTACGTGCCTTCCTAGTCTAGGGTCAGGAAGGGTGTAACAAGGAATTTTTGTTTTTAAATAAATCAAACTCTTAGCTGACTGTTTTCTCCTGTCCCAGACAGTACCATGTGATCTGATAGTTGACTTTCGGGTTGTTAGTGTACAACTTATTTACCTTTGAATCTTGGAAGAGACGTTGCTGCTCTGTTTTCCTCACGTAATTCAATTTAAGATTTAAGCCCAAGCTTTTATTGTCATTTTTGGAGCAGTAGGGAGGTGGATGCCTTTTGTTTAAAATCCATGTTTTCTCCTGTTTTTGGTTAGAAAGGGAGTAAGGTAAGACTTTTGTTGTTTGTTTTTCACTTTGTTTTGTGAGTTTAGAAAGTACTCTTCCTAAGTTCGAGTTTTTATGTTTGTTATTTTGGCCTGGTCCCCTCCCGAAGCTTTATTTGCTCGCCTTTTTGTACTTTATTTGAGCTTGTCAAATAAACCACTTTTTTTGGAGTGCTGGGACAGGAGAGAGGAGTTCCTGGTTGGCTGTTAAGAGTTTTATTTTATTTTTATTTTTTTCTCTGTGCTTGCATTTTATAAATTTCCTTGTTACACCCTTCCTGACCCTAGACTAGGAAGGCACGTAACGACTGGGGGCTCGTCCATCTCTTAAAAATGATGCGAATGCGAACACCCATTTTGTATTTCATTATTCCGCTGTTTCACTGAACTCCGCTGTCTCGTTATTTGTTGTATAGGTAAGTTTTGTTTGGCTGCTTTAAACTTTGGTGGGTGAGGAAGTTCTATATTATTGAAAATATGGATTTCGAGTTGATAAAGTTCACTCTATCTCCTTCTTTGGAGGAGTTCAATTGTTGTCGAAAAAAAGATCTGCTTTTAATAGTTGACTTTTATAACTTGACAGTTTCTAGAGGCGCACGTAAACAAGCAATAAAAGAGGAGTTGTGTAGCAAGTTAGTTGAGGCAGGTATCTTCCCAGAACAAGTACTAGAGCAGGAGGATGAAGCTGCCATTGGCACAGGAGCTGACTCAAGCTCTGTAACTAGCAGTAAAGGTGCATCTTCCGTAGATCCTCAGGTAGCTCTGAAATTAAAAGAGCTTGATCTCGCATTAAAAAAACAGGAACATGAGACACAGCTGCTTCGGCTAAGAGCTCTTGAAATCCAAGCAGATCATGACATTAAGTTGCGCAAGCTTGAGTTAGAAGTGCAAACTCTACGTAGTCGCCCGATTCCTACACCTCGTTCTAGACCGCCTTCTTCTAGTGATAGCATTGTATCTAAATCTGAATTCGAGGTTGGTAAATATGTCAAATTAGTACCACCCTTTCGCGAATCAGAGGTAGACTCCTATTTCGTTGCTTTCGAGCATGTTGCCGCAAAATTGAATTGGCCAAAAGACATGTGGGCTTTACTGCTGCAGTGTAACCTCATTGGCAAAGCACAAGAAGTATGTGCTGCTTTGCCAATTGTGGAATCGTTGGACTATGACACTGTGAAAGCAGCCGTGCTGAGAGCATACGAGTTGGTGCGGAGGCATATCGACAAAAGTTCAGGGCGTGTTTAAAGCAAGCCAAACAAACTTATATTGAAAAAAAATATTTTTGAAAAGTGGTGTCTTGCTAGTAAGATTACCACTTATGAAGAATTTCAAGAATTGGTCTTGCTTGAAGATTTTAAAACTTGTGTACCGGAAAACGTTGTTGCTCATTTAAATGAACAAAAAGTGTCAAAACTTTCTGATGCGGTGGGGTTTGATGATGAATTTGCACTTACCCACCGTACTGTCTTTTCCTCTGGGCGTCAATCTAAATCTTCCCTGGCTACAGAGACTATGGCTCAAGGTGCCCTCAGAGTGAATGTCGGTAAGACTAGTGGTGGAGGGAAGGCTGTCTCAAAGAGCACAGAAAGGAGGGTTTGCTTTTACTGTCTCGACCCTGGCCATATGATCTCTGATTGTAAGGCTTGGAAGCAGAAGGCCACAAATACCAAACCTAAAAGCTTTGCATCTGTACAGTCAGTTCCTGATTTGTTTGCTGCTGACACGTCGTCATATGGTCCCTTTCTTCTTACAGGTTGTGTATCACTAGCTGGTGACTCTGCAGTTAAGTGCGTGCAGGCTCTGAGAGATACGGGGTCAGCTCAATCCTTCGTGCTTGAGGATGTGTTGCCCTTCTCTGACGCATCATATACTGGCGCAAATGTCCTTGTGCGTGGTATTGATATGGGCTGCATTAGTGTTCCGTTACACACTGTCAATTTGAAGTCTGACCTTGTTACGGGCCTGGTCCAATGGGTGTGTGTCAAAAGTTACCAGTAGACAATGTCAGCTGGGAAATGACCTTGCCGGTGGTAATGGTTTTCCCAGTCCAATAGTCATAACCAAGCGAGTAGTCTGTGATTCCACTGATCTCTCTGCGAGGTATCCACTAGCTTTTCCAGCTTGTGCTGTTACGCAGTCCCAGGCAAGAAGTTTTCAAGATGTTGTGGATCTCTCTGATTCTTTTCTGAGTGTGCAACCTAATCAACAAGTTGTCTGTTGAGAATGAAATGGCCCCTGAGCGTGACTCCCAGTTTCCAGCTGAACTTCCTTCCATAGTGGGTAAGGAACATTTGGCTGCTGCCCAGAAGTCGGACCCTACACTTGTAAACTGCGTTGGTGCTGCAGTTGACAGTTGCGGTCTTTTGTTGGCAAAGGTAGCATACTTTTGGGACAATGGGATTCTAATGCGCAAGTGGTAGCCAAAATCTTCAGACGGAGATGATTGGCAAATAGTATATCAGATTGTTTTGCCTTCCAGTTATCGTTCCCATGTTTTGAAATTGGCACACGAAAACATTCTTGCTGGACATCTAGGTGTCACAAAGACATTTCAGTGGATAGTTAAACATTTCTACTGGCCTGGAGTTAAATCTTCGGTCTCTAGTTTCTGCCGGTCATGTGACATCTACCAGCATGTGGGAAAACCAAATCACAACCATTCCTAAAGCTCCTCTTCAACCGATTCCTGTCATTGAAGAGCCTTTTGAGAGGCTGGTGATGGATTGTGTAGAACCTCTTCCAAAGTCGAAACATGCACACCAGTATATTTTGAAAATAATGTGTACTGCAACCCGTTATCCTGAAGCTGTACCATTGCGTACATTGAAAGCACAAGTAGTGCTGAAGGAGGTCATAAAGTTTTGCACCACATTTGGTTTACCCAGAGTTATTCAAACCGACCAGGGGTCAAACTTCACCTCAAAGGTGTCACGGAACGCCGTGAAAAGAGGAAGTCTGGGTCCAAGTGCAGGTAAGGTGCTCTTTAATTAGAAAACAAAAGGCCAACACGGCACAAAAAACCAAAACAGTAAAGGACTGGGATACAAAAACGGCAACACAGTGCATGTATCCCAGACCAGAGCAAAAACTAGAAACACAACACATTCACAAATAACAATTAATGCAACCAGGCCGAGTGGTGAGAGCAGGGAGACGATGGCTGTGTCCAAATTCAGGGTCTGCATCCTTCGGAGTACTCATTTGAAGGATGTTACGTCACAGCGCCGCGACGAAGGCTGTCCAAATTCGTAGGATCCTTCAAATGCGGCCCACAAATACGTCCTCCTTTTCCCCGAATTGGAAGGATGGGTGTGGTGGATCCTTTCCCGTCCTACCTATCCCATAATTCTTTTCGGCAGAGCGTAATGGCGGACGAAGCGAGCGGTAGCGTAGTGGGAGAGGAGTTTCTCTGACAAAACAAGCTAAAGTTTATGCTTCGGCTCAATGAATTTGTAGGAGAAATTAGTAGAATACTTAAAAACAAATAAAAATAGGCTATAATGGCTTACCTGGATGTGACTGTCTTGTAGTCTGATATAAAAAAAACTCTCCGACAACGAGCAAAGAAAGTATTTAATTTATTTAATTGCTTTATTTCTTCCAAAAGAATTAAAATGAGGAGAATAACTCTTTGTTTGTCCATTTTCCCGTTGCTTGGCGCTGTCACGGTTGCTAGGCGACAGGATATGAGCAACAGGTAAGGGAGGGAACTGAAAGAAGGGTAGGCTGTCCAAATTCACAAACACCGACTTCCGGGTTTTGCGGACGTCGGAGGATCCCTCCTCCTTCAACCGGGTAGGAAGGATCCTAAGGAGGATGCAGACCCTGAATTTGGACACAGCCCATATAGTCTGTGGCAATGGGGAACAGGTGCGGGTGTAATGACTGTAATAATGTGACAGGTGTGTGTAATGTGGCAGCTGAGTGGAGTTAGGGGAATGAAGTCCGGGAGGAAGGGAGATGGTGACCTCTGGTGGAGAAAGGCAGAACTGCAGGGCCCGGACTCATGACAAAAGGTTTTTGGACAGATGTTAAAGGAGTTGGGAATAACACATCAGATGTCTAGTGCGTACCACCCTGAGTCACAGGGAGCAGTTGAACGCTTTCATCAAACTCTAAAATCTTTGCTCCGTACCTTTTGTATCGAGACTGGAAAGGACTGGGTGGATGGCTTGCCGTTGCTAGGAGTCACTAGGGTTTAGTCCTGCTGAGCTTGTATTTGCTCACACTGTTTGTGGCCCATTGAAGTTATTAAAGGAGGATTTAATGGGTAAGAATAGTTGTCTTCAAGGTGAAATTTCTTACCTGAAGAAATTAGGCACCCAAAAGGATTAGAATTCAAAGTTCCAGTGGTTTCTTGTCACTACTTAAAAGCATACCACGTGAATTGTGACAACTGATTTGTCGGATCTGGCTAAACTGTCCACCAATTCAGGCTAGATTATTTGTAATTAAGACAGGCAGCATTTTTTGGCTTATCCGGCTCAAACCCATTTAGTTGTTTACAGACCTAACAGCAGAAAACCACATGAAATCTGGCTTTTACAAACCCAGTCCAAACCACATTCATATGTGGTCTGAAATCAGATTGCAATTTCAGGTTCTTGGAAATGTGTGTGTTTCAGTCTGAATGGTCAGATCTGATTTATTTTTTATTTTTTCCAGACATCATTTACATTGCAACATCAAATGCACATTACTTAGCGCATAAAGACTGAACAAAAAATAAGTAAATTAAGGCACAACTGTAGATTATATAAGTATATTTTATGGAAAAATGTATATTTGATCTCATAGCTGTTAGATGTAAACAGTTCAATTTCTGCATTATTCTTCTTTATATGTTGATAACGCTCTTCTGACGTTGCCTCACCAGTTGGATCCTGACTAATTTTATGAGAAAGCATTGGTCTGACCTCTTGTGCTAACCTCTTGTGTGTCAAATTATGTTTTAAAGGCTGTTTTTTCCTCTTGTGTTTTTCTGCAGGCATCTGTTGGATTATTGTGCATAGGTTCTGGATCACTTGCTGAGATCGTCTTCCATTCAGATCAGTGCTGCGCAAATGTTGATAATGGATTTACAATTATTGCACACAGCTTAGTAAGAGAATTCCTTTTTTAAAGAGTGTAAAAGTGAAAAGATAGGAAACGAAAGGACCATAGGACAGTCTTTGGACACTGGAGGACCGCCATCATCAAAATGGCAACCAATAGGGAGAGGCCTATGAGTCATATGACAGGGTTCTACCCTTTTGCCTTCAGTTCAATGCGAAACCACTCCCCCTTCGATCTTCTGGCCAATGGCAGCCTGTTTGGACGATTTGGAGCAGACCTTCCCAAAGAGATGGCAGCTCTGTGTAAGTAGCAGAATAATTTCATTTTATGAATAAAACTGGAGCTAATAGTGTGTTCTTTTCTTATGTTGCCCTTTTTTTAACAGAAATATTGTGAAATATTATTACAATTGAAAATAACTGTTTTCTATTTTTAATAAATATTATATATGTACTTTATTCTGGAGATGGCAAAGGAAAACAAACAGCTTTAAATTACAGGAATAAATAACATTTTGCATTACATTTGCATAGAAAACAGTTATTTTAAATTGTGATAATTCACAATTTCACAGATTTATTGAATTTTTGTTCAAATAAAAGTGCATAAAGAGACTTCTTTCAAAAACATAAAAATTTTTGTAAATATGTACAGTGTATCTACACACTTAAATTATGCAAATATTATTTTGTTAAAAGTAAGAGCAAAAGAAATGAAGGTAATATAGAGAGTTCCACCAGTAAAGTGTGCTTGAGTTTGTTCAGTTCTGTGTGCTGGTGTGATTCAGGGTTTGTTCTTGATGTCGGTCTTGTTCAGACATGCACATCCACTGTATCAAACAGACCACATGTCACTCACCACCTCCTGGAATAATCCTGCCAAAGCATGCTCACACACACAAACACACACACACACACACACACACACACACACACACACACACACACACACACACACACACACACACACACATGTTGTTTTTTGTGGTTTATGGGGACTCTCCATAGGCGTAATGGTTTTTATACTGAACAAACTGTGTGTGCTATTGCCCTACACCAACCCTACACCTAAACTTAGCCCTCACAGGAGACTTTGTGCATTTTTAGATTTTCAAAAAAACACCATTTAGTATGTTTTTTAAGCCTTTTGAATTACGGGGACATAGGCAGTGTCCTCATAAACCACCTTCATATTGTAATACCTCTGTCATACCCATGTCATTATACAAATTTGTGTCCTCATAAACCACATAAACATGCACACACACACACACACACACAAACAGAAAGAAAGGCAAAATCAAATCCTTTGCACTCTGAAGAATGCATATAAACACATATGTCCATTTATAGCCAGAAAAGAGTGAAAGAGGAGGACACAACTTTCAGCAAACTGAAAAAAGATTACATTTCTATGCAAAAAATAAAAAAAGTCACTTAGCGGTCATAAGATGTTTGATGTATGATACCTGGGATACTGCTTCGTATTCTGTCTTCCTGAGAGATAAAAAGTAGTAAAAGTAAAATAGTTGTGTCAACAGTGCTATAACTATCCAGTGTGATTATCTCATTATGTGGTGCCTTCATACACAGACGCTCCATTAGCTCCATTTAATAAGAGATAACATCTACCCATCCTTCAATCTATCCTTTCTTCGTTCAGAGTGGGAGCATCAGAGGGAGAGACAGAGAGGCAGACGGGCTAGACGGATGGGGCAGTCCGTTTCTTTAAAAAGCTGATCACTCAATTGTTTGCATCGTAAACAACAGAGTATTTTAAAGCCTTCACCCTGTGCTACTCTTAAAATAAGGCCTAAAAAAAGTGACATATAATTCATGTGACACATAATGCAACAATGCACAAAATCCAGGTTGAGTAGCTAAAAGCATTTTGGGCTAAAGTGAGTCTTTGCACCATCTTAGCTTCAACAAAGCAAGTCAGTAATTTTCTTGTTGAGAACCGTATTATATATATATATACCACATCCATAATATAACCATATATAATGGGTTCTGGAGTCGAGCTATTTGGATTTTTGGAGATTCAAAAAGTTCTTGATGCTTCATTATGGGGTCTTTAGATCAGTGTTTTGTTTTCTATGATAGCACAAAATAAATAGCTTATAAGAACTAAGTCAGAGTAGAATAGTACTTTATGCTGTCTACTACTTTCTTAGAAATAGTATGTAAACAGCATGCAGTAGTGAAGTGAAGTGAAGTGAAGTGAAGTGAAGTGAAGTGAAGTGAAGTGAAGTGACATACGGCCAAGTATGGTGACCCATACTCGGATTTCGTGCTCTGCATTTAACCCATCCAACGTACACACACACAGCAGTGAACACACACCCGGAGCAGTGAACACACACACAGCAGTGAACACACACACAGCAGTGAACACACACACACACAGCAGTGAACACACACACACACACACAGCAGTGAACACACACACACCATGAACACACACCCGGAGCAGTGGGCAGCCATTTATGCTGCAGCGCCCGGGGAGCAGTTGGGGGTTCGGTGTCTTGCTCAAGGGCACCTCAGTCGTGGTATTGAGGGTGGAGAGAGCGCTGGACATTCACTCCCCCGCCACCTACAATTCCTGCCGGCCCGAGACTCGAACCCGCAATATATATATATACATATATTAATCCAATTTTCTGTAAAAATGTTCTGATTCATTCGTGTTTTTGGAAATGGAGTGTGCTCTCATAGTATAATAGACAGCAAAAATAATAAGTAGGAATAATGATTGCTATAAATATTGAATACTGCAGAAATATTAAGAGTAATATGGTAAAATAAACATAATTTGAAGTAAAGACATTTGTAAATGTGATTAGTATGCAGTAAGCTTTATTTTGCATATATTTACCTGCATATATGTCGGAGTGTTAAGGGCAGTGGTTGAGAATACATCATTTTAAATATGTTAAATATGTTTGCTGTTCTTTCTGCAGTGTTGGCATAAAAACTGCTGAAGTGAAGTGTTTTTGCTTAAAGACACCTTAAATACTACTGTATGTGTCTGCCAGCTCATGACTTCAGCGTACTGACAGCAACTCTATTAACTGTACATAAAAGACCACTTTACTTTTTTATTAGCTTCAGATTTAACATCCTGAGATGTTAGACAAATTCTGAGTAAAATCTAGTACACTTTGCATGCTTTTACTCTGCTCCTAAAACCTGTGACTTCTGTACGGCTAAAACTTTAAATTTGATATTCACCACACATAAAATAGAATCAGAAAATTGAAAAGTTGCAACAAATATGGAAATATAACATTTAATATTTGTATATTTTAAATATTGAATTTGCAGCACAAAATATTGCGTAACCTTTTAAATATCATATTTAAAAATATATAAATCTATTAAAAATTATTTCAAGTAATAGTATACTCAAAAAGTACTCACCCTCAGGTCATCCAAGATGTTCTGTAGATGAGCTTATTTCTTCATGGGAACAGATTTGGAGAAATGTGTCATTCCATCACTTGCTCAGGAATGGATGCTCTGCAGTGAATGGGTGCCGTCAGAATGAGAGTCCAAACAGCTGATAAAAACATCACAATAATCCACACCACTCCAGTCCATCAGTTAACACCTTGAGAAGTAAAAAGCTGTGTGTTTGATCCATCATTCAGACTTTTTGAACTTCAAACTCTTTCTGCTCTCCAGTCTGATCTGAATCAGGAGAGAATTAAGCTCCATTTACAAGCAAAAACAGTCCAAAACAGCGCTTTATTTTTTATTATTATTTTTTTTTTTTACAAACATCCAACCTTCACAAGACTTTGATTTAATTGATGAACTGGAGTGGTTTGGATTACTTGGGGATTATTGTGATGTTTTATCAGCTGTTTGGACTCTCATTCTGATGGCACCCATTCACTGCAGAGGATCCATTGGTGAACAAGTGATTAAATGCTGAATTTGTCCTTTTTTTTTTTTTGTCAATGAAGAAACAAGTTCATTTACATCTTAAGTATTTTTTCATGTTTTCGGGTGAAATATACCAGTCACCTCTCTGTAGCTCTACTGCCCCCAAAGGACAAATGTGGTATATTAGTTTAATGACATCATTACTGTAATTCACTTAGTTCAATAAGTCTCTCTCTCTCTCTTTCTCTCTATCAGTATTGTTGAATACAATAGGAAATATGGAATACTTATCAATGACACTGAAGTGTGCAATCTCACATTCTAATTCAAATGGTAGTGTGTGCTCAACATACATAAAATGGATTGCATCTGTCATACAAAAAAGCAGTCCTTTATCACACACCAACCCACACACTCACTCATCTGCACATGAGGTTGGGAATCTAGAGGAGCTTCTGGTTTCAGAAATGCAGAATGTGTGATGGAAAAAGAGGTAGCATTTGAAACAAATGGCACATTTTTCTCCTTTTAAGAGTGAGGCAGGGGATGGCCAAATGCAGAGGTTACTGCAGGACTGAGGCTGTGAAAGCACAAACTCCACATTGTGCCTCTTTATTTATTTATATAGAATTGGATTGGAATTTCTGGGGTTTGGCCCAATTCTTTAAACCACCAGTGGTGTGTGTGTGTGTGTGTGTGTGTGTGTGAGAGAGAGAGAGATAGATAGAGCGAGCGAGGAGAAAGAAATTAGATTTTTTTTTTCTGATTGATTGTTTGTTTGCATGATTCTAGTAAAGTAATATGTTATGGAGGTTATATTTTAAAACTGTTAATAATAATAATAATAAAAGTAAAAAAAGAAAGACAGGCAGACATACAGAGAGAGTGGGTGGTGATAAAGATCAGCCGGCTACATGCTGCAGGGAAACTGGCCCATCACAAGTTAGCTGGCATGACTTACTGACATTAAAACAGGAGCAAGTCGTGCACTTTTATGCCAGTGGGATTTGTCAAGCTGCTAAATATTTGTTCATTTACAGGAACAGTTAAAAAATGATCATTTCAATATCACTTAAAAATCTGAACATCATTTCTAGACATTCTTTATGACTGACTCTCTTCTGTGGAACACAAAAGGAGATGTTTAGCAGAACGTTATGCTTAGTGATGCTGCTCTTTTCCTGATCATATGAAATTAAATGACCTGAATAGGTCTGTGCGATTAATCCAGTTTTGATTGAATTAATCAAATTAATTCAATGATTATGAAACCACAATAATCCTATACGATAATTATTTATTTTATTTTATTTTTTTGCTGACTGTTTACTTGTTTTCTATATTAGTTTCTGCTGTGAAAGCGAAAACTTATTTGAGCGACAAAGAATATACTTTATTTACTTATATTTAATATTATTGTGATAAATAAATAAGTAAACGAACAAATGAATGAATGTATGAATGAACGAACGAACAAACGAATGCAAACAAATCCTGCAACAATCCTAATCATAGTAAATAATCGTGATTACAGTACTGACCATAATTAAAAAGTGATTTGACTGTGAAGTAGATTGCCTGGGGGAAGAAACTGGCTTGGATGTAAAGGATCCAGAGTCATTTTATGAGCCCTTTTCCTCAATCTGGATATATACAGTTCTTTAAGAGGTACATTTCTTGAAGTTATATTGTATATATTTCTATCATGACAACTCTGAAGATTTTTGCATGGCAATGGATATGACAGTGTTAATGTATGTGGTCTTGGCGGATTAGATCTGCTACGCTGCTGCTGCAAGCAACTACAGGAGCTTGCTACTGCCAATACATACACAGATATGGTGCTGTGAGTATTTAAGACATACTGCTGCTGCACAAATAGCATATAAAATAACCCCCAACAAAGCTGGAATGAGAAACAAAACAGCCAAAATGTGTATACTGCTTTGAGCATGAAAACATATTGCTGTTATACAATAATATGCTTGAAATCATCCCCATAAGGCAGGAGAGACACCTCGATTCCCCTCAACGAATTCTCTCCCTATAGTAGGACATTGACCATGCAATCCATATGATAAAATCATGGGTCTTAGCACCTGGCTGGCAAAAGTCGACATCACCTCAGCTTCCAAGCCATGCCTCCAGATTCATGGCACTTATTTAGGGTATGCTAGCACAGAAAATTCTATTTCATTGTACGCTTAACTTTTGGACGCAAGCAGCACCAAGATTTTTGGACGCATTATCAGAAAGCGCTATTGGTTTTGTCTTACAATCATGCAAACAATCCTCATAGCATCTACCCTATTAGATGACTCAATTATTCTGAGTATTGAACTCCCTGTCAGATGCTGCAAGAGCGCTCCCATATTTGGGGGGGGGGATCTTGGTCTGGCGCCTGTCCAACACTCAATTGCTTTTGGGGGGTACTCTGGGTTCGGGCCATTCCCGAGCTCGGAGCCCTTCCCCAGGACAGCACGCCAACTACACATTACCATATTCACCAAATACGCATTCCCTTACTCGTGCTAAATATATGTAAGTGTGAACTCGTGACACAACGCAGCATACCAATTGAACCCATTATAATAGGTGAATCTCTCCGCACTGTATGTGGTGCGATACAACCAACACGACAATTCAGAGGAACTCTGAAAGTGTGCTGCAAACTACTCTAGTGAATGCTAACCAGCCATTTAAATGTAAAGCGAGAAGCTCATTGGCTGCGTATGCAACATGAACCAATCAGCTTGTGCCAAGTAGTTTAATGCTGTGAATATCATCAGTTTGAGTTAACGAGCCATCAGCCCACGTCATCTAAATTTTCATGACAGAACTTGGCATATATATGATAGCTTTCAGAATTTTCTTCTTTGAATGAACTTCTTCTTTAAGTTAACATTTGCAGATTTATTACCAATGCAAATGAAGTTAATTGGACTTTTGCAAATGTTTGTATGTGTGTACATAAGTGCCCTGTAATGAAGGAAAGCCTGTATTCCCCCTAGAGGGTCAGATTACAATTCATGACCAGCACACAACACACACACACACACCAGACCCCCAAGGAACCACACATTCCAATACAAGCAAATCCAGCACACATGCAGTCAGAAATCCAAACCCAAATGCTGTGTAGCTCCAACCACAAAGTATGAGGGCCAGGTTTATGTTCTTCGCTGGAAGAAGAGTGAGCCGTTTGAACAGAGTAGGTTTTGTTCAGTCTGTCTGGGCATCCCATGACGCCAGTGCTCGGCAGTAAAAAACTTGCGTTTGATTCTGCAAAAGCCTGTGGATGAGCCACCAACACAATGGAGAAAGACAGAGACAATAAAAATAAAATATAAAACGATACAAAAAGAGCAGAGGCACAGATGGACAAGAATGACTGGCAGATAGATGAAAAGCAGAAGGGCCTGAGAAAGAGACAGAATGGGGCGCCTTTTCCTGTCTGCATTCCCCCTTCCTTTCTGCAGTCCTCGGGCCTTGGCTTGTGTGTGTGTGTGTGTGTGTGTGTGTTTAAAGGGGGGTGTAATTGCCTCAAGGTGTGGAGAGAACAGAACTGGCTGAGATTGTGCAGTGCTGCTCCCTGCTGTGTGTCACTGCGGAGTGTGTGCGTGTGTGCAAACGTGTGTGTGTGTGTGTGCAAGAGAGAGAGGGAGAACAAGAGAATGAGAAAGAGCAAGAGAGGGACTGGGACGTGTTGAAAGACAGGTGAAAATGTTGAGGCAGAGAGAGCAAAGGTATAGGGTGAAATAGGGGGTAAAGTATGTGCAGATTAACAGATGTCTACAATATTGGAAGGCGGGCGAAAGAAAAGCAACTTTGTAAATTGCGTTTGCTAAAATTTGGATTGCAATTTAGTGAAAATGCATTTTGTGAAAGCTTGATCAAATGGTTTTTACTTCTCTTAGTCAGAATGTAGTGCTTTTATGCTGCATTTCCCAAATATGAAATAACACTGATTAGCAGTCTATGAAACACAATTTTGTTGTTGTTCAAATTGCTGTAAGAAAAAGCAAACATATTTCCATTTGTACAGCCTTTACTAATATGTTATTACAATCAAAAGTTTTATCAGTTATTCAATGAACCTGAGCTGACTAACCATGAACTAAGAATGAACAGTTGTATTTTTTGTAACTAACATTAACAAAGACTGGTAACACTTTATTTTACAGTGTCCTTGTTACATGTTACATATATAGCAATGACAGTAAATTATGCATAATTACAACTAGCCTTAAGCCAATGCCTGATCATAATGATAACGCTATAGTATTGCATGTTGTTAATTAATATCGCTCATTACTTTAATATGTAAAGAAAAGTGTAACCAAAGATTAGTAAAAACTGTAACAAACGTATGGCTCATTGTTATTTAATGTTAGTTAATGCATTATCTAAATGGTTTAAATGATTCTAAATAATACATTTTTGATAAACTACATTCGCTAGTTTCAGTAAAATGTTTCTTTTCTCTTCTTAGATAGAATATTATTACTGCATACTGGATATTAGCAACCCTGCAAAACATGTCACAAACACATTTTCTTACATAAAGTAGTGTTGTATAAAACAATAAAACAATAGAATATTGTGGAAAAACAAAAACATGTAACACAATGAAAAGCAGACTGAGCAGAGCGAGGCAGGGATAGAAAACCAGGCGCCAGATAGAGAGAGAGCGAACGAGTGAGAGAGAGAGAGGGTGGGCAGAAGTTTTGGGGAAAGTTAGCACCCCACTGGGGCTCTCTTTCAGGGTTCAGTCCTCTCGAATGAGGGGAGGAAAAGGGAAAAGCAGAGCGAGAGGGAGGGAAGGTGGATCAGATAGGCTGTGTGGATTTGTGTAAATTTAATGCCACACTGTTTCTCTCACACTCTGAAGGAAATGTGATTATAATGAGACTCATGAGTCAGCCATGCAGTGTGATTTGATGAAGAACAAAATGGCAAAATGCAAAAAACAGTGTCAAACAGATGCATCTTGCAGAATAAATGCTTTTCATAAAACTGCTTAATTTAAAAGTCATAATATAAATATATTGCATGCTGTTTTGTTCAGGAAAATGTCAAACTGCAACATCTGGAGCAGAAACATAAAACATGTCTGTCATCATTTAATCAAAGTTTCCTCACTGATGCAGTTTTAAAGCAGCCTCTGTAAATATGCGGAGACAAATACGCCTGTAGTCTCCAGCACTGCATTCTAAATAATGCACACAACCATGAAAAACATGTCAATCTACACTGGATGCAGACTTTGGCTGGGTCAAGACAAGTTTGGAAGACATTGCAAAAGAATAAAGAAATGCAATACAGAGTCAACAGGGACAGTTGACGTAGATTTCGGCATATTTCAGTAGCAACTGTTTGGAAGAGTTACCACAGATCTGGACAGCATTAAGTTGTGGTCAACTTGATGAAATGACAAACTGAGAGAAAAAGAAAGATGATGCAAGTTGGGAACAGAAAAATAAGTAGTGAAAAGTAAAACTATCAAGGAGAGGTGAGAGCTGGGGCCGATGATAGGACTGCCAGTGAAATGTTGAAGGGGCTTTGCCAGGCTGTGAGTTGCCTAAAGGTGGCAGTAGGCTTCAAATAGTCACACGGTGCATCCGTAAACCTTTGCAGCTAAACCAAAACACACTTCTTCTCTATATCTACCTTTTTTGGTTCATTTTATCACCTTTTATTAATATATTTTTATTGTGAAAGGACAGGAAGTGAGAAGAAGAAAAAGCCATATCAACAATTGTTTTAAAAAATCTTTTCTAGGTTTCTCTAGGCTTTGAATATTGCCTGGACAAAGCTTCATTGTTTCAAAGTTTTGAAAAAGGTTTTAAATGTTTTAAGATCATTTAAGTCCAAAGGTCCAAGACCACTAGGGAAAATGCTTCAATTTTGCATTTTCTTTGTTTAATACAAAATGTTTCTTTACAAATTGAAAAGCTGAATCAAAGGATCATCATGAATTTCAGAATGTATTTGATGTCACAAATATATAACAAATATATTGCAAATCTGCATATAGTATGATGTAGATTTGTTTGTGTAAAATTCAGAACTGGAGAATTTGGTATTTAAGTCATTTAAAGTTAATCTATCCTTCTCAACGTCTAAAACAAAGTTTTATCAAGTTAACATTCAAAGTATATAAAAATGGTTGAAGTTCAAGTCATTGTAATTATACTTATTAAATTATACTTATTTTATTTAGTGTATATTCTGCATTCAGTTGATCTCAATTCAAATTCAGCAATAGAATTGAAATTTAAAAGACATTCTTCAATTCTGAAGGGTGCACAAGCATGTTTATCAACACTTGATTACGAAAGGGGGCTCCATGATGAAAAGGAAGGCGATATGTTTCATAGGAAGAGCAGAAGATTGATAGATAGAGGGAGTGAGAGGAGGTCATGTTGTTTGTTTTTATTTGCAAAGGTATACAATATGATGCAGGCTGACAGGATTGCTCTAGCAGAAAATGGAAGGGAAAGTTTTGTCTTTTACCCAACCACAAAAGCACCCGCCTCATTCCCTCCCTCTCTCTTCCCCTCCCTCGCTCTGTAATTCCTGCCCCTCTCCCTCTGTTGTGGGCTGAACTAGCTGCGGCGAGTGAAATAGCGCAGGTTGTCGAGTCACAGTATGTTAGCTGACACTTAAGAGTCTTGACAATCAGGCTGAGTTTGAAAAAGCTCTAGAACTCAACAGACGCTGGAGAAAAACAGGCACTGGGTGATGGTCAGCATAGAGCTGCACAGGAGCCGCTTGACTCGATGAGGAACTGCTAGGCTACAGAAAAGTTCAGGTTATAAGAGAGAAGCTGCTGGCTACAGTGATAGCTACACCTGAAACAGAAGTCTCAAGTCCTTGAGACTTTCTCTTGCCATTGATAGCTTTGGCAGGAGTTCCAGATTGACTGGGAAACTCCAGACTCTACATTGTTGTTGTTGGTCATCGTCTACTGTGTTGCTTAACCGTATCTGCAGTTGACAGGCAGCTTGAGACAGAGTACAGAACATCTGGGACAGAGTTTGAGTTCTTGGCGAAGGCTGGACATCATGTTTGACTGTGTGGAGGCTCTCGGGGTAGGGGCAAGACCCCTCTTTGACGTATCCACTCAGAGTTCATGCATGTTCAGGAAAGCAGGCTCCTTCTTCCCTGGCCTAGAACCTTTCTCATGGAGCAACAACACTAGCCTGCAGTGTAAGTCTGATGTCTCTGTACCTCCACTATACTCACTCCAACTGTGTTCTTGATACTGTGTGTCCTTTTAACTCTTAGCATTTATTAAGGCAGGAGTCTGAGTGAATGTAGTATGTGCTCAGCATCTTGTCATGTGCTAACTGACTTAAATGGTACTCTTATGAACTTCCTAATGGCTGGCTACCAGAAGTTTTGCCTAGATCACAGAACAAACTGACTTGTGCTGATAAATAATGTACTTCTGCATATTTTATAAGCACAATTTTACAGCTGTGCACATATTGTAAACTGTTCTTCTGTCAACATTTTTTTAACTGGCATATTTATGAATTGTGTCATTGATATGCTTATAATTAGTAATGATAATGACAACAGTTACACTTAAGTTTTTTTTCTGCAAAAGTGACAATTAAGAGTGGAGTGTAAAACATTGAAAGCATATAGATGTATTGTAACTACAAGTTTCAGGCATAACTTTGGTGGAAACAATTAAAAATGAATTATATAAATGTAGTGCCAATGTGTTCAATCAAAGTATAGCCTTTACTGGACACTGAAATATTTATGTATTACATTTATGTAAATGTAGGTAATAAACAAATACGAAATAATGCACACACTTTAGTTTTCAATATTGTCCAGAAAACTCTTTCTTACGTGTGTAAATGTGTGCTTGGAGTCTCTTGTCACTCCATTTTGACCTTAATGGATGTCTTTAATTATTCAATTATGAATACAATGAACTCAATTAAAGGATTAGGGAGCCCATGGGGACAGACAGAGAGCAGAAGAGAGCTGATGATTAAGGGGTTTCCTATCATCTTTTACTTCTTTATGGCCACTGGCAAGTTTGTTCCATATAGAAATGCTTTGCATATTTATTATCACATTTTAATGCCACATAATGAGATCCAAGTTATTTAGCACATTCGCTAAACATATGATATTAAATAAATGAACTGAAGTAACACAGGGACTCCATTATTTAAGAGAACTCAAGAGCCACCAATTCGCCAAAAAAATAAAATAAAATAAAAAATAATCGAGTTCTTCAGTCTGCTGGCTTATCCCGACTTACTCTTTGGTACATGAAAAAAACCGAGTCTGTTACATGCAGTAATTGAGCTGACTCATTGCAATGTTTATAGACTCATTGCAAACTCAGAGAAGTGAAGTGAGTGAAGTGAGTGAGTGAAGTGACATTCAGCCAAGTATGGTGACCCATACTCGGAATTCGTGCTCTGCATTTAACCCATCCAACGTGCACACACACAGCAGTGAACACACACACACCGTGAACACACACCCGGAGCAGTGGGCAGCCATTTATGCTGCGGCGCCCGGGGAGCAGTTGGGGGTTCGGTGCCTTGCTCAAGGGCACCTCAGTCGTGGTATTGAGGGTGGAGAGAGCGCTGGACATTCACTCCCCCCACCTACAATCCCTGCCGGCCCGAGACTCGAACCCACAACCTTCGGATTACAAGTCCGACTCTCTAACCATTAGGCCACGACTTCCCCCAGCAGAACTAGTAGGGAAATACTGAAAACAAGATCCATATTTAGGAAAATGAATCATAGGACAAAGCCCATGCAAATGTGTCTGTGCCTTATTCTATGTGCGACTGAGTAGATTTCACATGCCCCTGCTGGAATTTGCCCCTATGCTGTAATGCCATTTTATTGCCATACTGGGCTGGTTGAAAGAACATTGCACCCCACAACAAGGCCAACCCCACAATGAATCCTTTGACAATGGCCTGATCTCTTTTCTCACCCCTTTTAAACCACCCTCAAGATGCAACAACTGAGGTCTCAGAGTCGTACCTCACTGGCTAAACTTGAACTTGTTAGCTTTAGCTTGTTAGTTCATTAGCCTTGGGATCTGTTGTGGGCAGTGCTGTCTCCAATTTTAAGTGGTTAGTAACTCTTAGATCTGGGGTCTGTGCGCTTCAGTTGATGCAAGTTTAGTTTCCTCATTTGATTGTTGGTTATGGCTAGACATTTTGTAGACTTCAAGGTCAAGTTGTTCTCAGTCTTGTTACTAAATGCAAAGTGATTTATTTAAACAAATTATAGTTTGGTAACACTGTTGAACTAAAATGGAAACAGAGATTCTTCATCTCTTTGACCACAATGTAGTATATTTTTAACAAATTGTGATGTTTTGGCAGGGTGAAGTCCATCTTTGCAGCTCTCCACATTGTGTTCTTACTAGAATGGAATAATTGGCTAAATCCTTGTCAGGATGTGATGGGTTCTTTGGTTAAGTTCTCGTCAGGAAAGGGACGAATGACACTGAGTTGTTGATCAGGAATACGTTTTTTAGCCTGTCGGTTGAGTGGGGTGTTATGATGTTCATGGGGTCTGGGGAGGAGGTGGCCAAATGTTGACTCAGCTTCACCCTGAAAAGGCAAAATAAAAGGGTCAGTTTATGAGGTACTATAAAGAAGAAAGCTTTGTATGCATGCTGTTGAATGAAAGGGGCAATCCAAGTTTAACAACTTGCTTCTAAGAAAGACAGCTCCTGTTTTTGCAGTCTTCCTTCAGCCCATCAGGACATGTGTTGGTCCATGTGTGCAGAGGATCTGGGGGAGATGCTAGTTAAGGTTTATGCTTAGTTGTTCTTTGATGTTTCATAAATGGATACTTTTTGGTAAACTAAAACCATGGTGGACTTTCACTGATTCCACAGTTCGTTACATTCTGTCAAACAGACCAAAATTGAATATCTGATTTTACTGCATGTATAACCTGGTTTTAATTACATCTGTGTATTGGTATTGCAAAATCAAATATCCATATAATCCAAAATTTGTTGTTCGCTATGACACAAATAAATATCGGGCCACTTGAGATGGACTGACCCTTCACTTTATATGGTAATCCAAAAATAAAATAATCACGGTGCTGTTCCAGCAAGTTTAGGGGCCTTATTTATAAAATGTTGCGCAGAAACCATCCTAAAATTGATCTAACGATCATCTCTCAAATATGCGTACGTGTGATTCATAAAATGAACGTACGTACAGAAAACGCACGTACGCCTCTCTTTCAGATGTGAAATCTATGAATCGCAAATGATCTTGAACTTGCATGCAAATGAATGGTTTCATTCAGAACAGCTTACATTTTCAAAAACATGCAGTATTCTGACAAGAAAAAGTGTGCAAGTCTGCTCAGACCCTGACGTGAAGCACTTTTCTAAGCACTTTTCCACATCAAATACATTTTTACAAATATGAGCAAACGCATGCTTTATAAATGAGGCCCCAGGTGCTTCAACCAAACATAAAAGTCTAAATGAAAAGCTGAAAATGTCTATGGAAATGCACTGGAAATATACTTATTTTTAATACATAGTCACAGAGTAATAAATGCAGAAGATTCAGCCACAGGCCTTATTCAGTCTGGACCTAACATCATATGAATCAAACACTGTAACACATTTATCAGTCAGTGAATGATGCTCAATAATGACTATATTGGTTAAATAATAGATTTAAATGTATGTGTGAGTTACTGTACACATTCTTATAATCATCTGTCATTTCATCCGCTTTCTCATTTTTTTTTTCTGGCATTTTTGAGTTTATGATGACAGGACAGTTTAGAGTTTACAGAAAGCAAAAGTGGGAGAGAGAGAGGGTGCCAGGATCGGGAAAGGTCCTCAAGCTGGGATTTGAACTTGGGACGCCCGTAGCGCAACGGTGCTGTATGTCGTGCACTGCCTAGGCTATCGGCGCCGACCCTCTTTCTAATTTTTACCTCAATTTCTATCTACGGTATTAATATCCAGCTTTATTCATGTTCACAGTCTGGTCAAAGGCAGACAGCAGAATGGGTCAGGCATAGTGCATGTTTAGTATGTAGTTTCACATATGTGCTGGTTTGGATCAAGCACTGCTTGTTATAGGATTAAATGAGCTTTTAGTCAAGCCAAAGACTGTGGCTTTTGTTATGTGAGTCTCTTGTGAATGTGAAAAACAAGAATCGGTTTAGTTCACAGGCACAAGCATTATGTGTTTTCAAAGCTTAAATATTTGAGGGCATTATTTTCAAAATGGTGACATGCCAGGACAGGGAAAAGTCTGCATACGTATGTGTGTGAGTACTAGGTGCTCTGGTTTCCCCCACAATACAAAGGCGTGCTGGATAGGTAAATTGGAGACATTAAAGTGTCTGTAGGTGTGATTGTAGATGTAAATGTGTGTCTGTGTTAGCTCTGTGATAGCCGTTTCCCTGTGTGCACTCAGACATGCTTGGAAAGACTCCAGCATCCTACAGAGGACATGTGATTTGAAAAATACATGTATGTATGCATGCATCATTTCTACAGACTAACCCTGACTTAACTCCAAAAACCATGTTGTACCTATGTTTTCTCAAAAGTATATCCAAGTACACACACAGTGAGTGTGAATATTAAGTAAATAATTATAGTAAGAGAGATGACTTTTCAGCTGTTCAAACATAACTTTACATCACAAAAGAAAATGATTGATTAAGTTATCTCTTCGATTCTCACTGTTTGTTAAACTGAAAATTAATATACAGCAGTATTACTTATCATCTCCAACCATGGTCTCAAGAACTACATCTCTCGACCTGGTGAGAAGAAGATTAGTGTTAGTATGACTTATATGGGTATAGATATGTGTAAGTATGTATATATGCATTTAAGTATATATGCATTTCAATCAATTTCTTTCATTTTGAAGAGTGCGCGTATGCATTTATGTCTAAAGGAACCATGGAGAATATGGACAAAATGTTCTTCATTATACTTTAACTACAGGTGAATTATTAAATAAATAATATTTTCTTTGCCCTTATAGAGGTCCAGTGGAGGACTGTACACGCCATGGGAGATCAGAGCACACCACTGGTTAGTTTACCAGGGCATTGTTTAATATGAGCAGTTATGTAAAAGTACACCAAGCAAATCAAATGAGGTTTTAATGCCTCACTCAAACGTTGGCATTTACAGCATAAAGCAAACATCTAAACCCATACGGATTTGGAGGCAAACCTGAATTGACCCAACTTGTTAAATTTCTCAGTAACACTTCAAGTCGAATGTTGGTGAGATGTCACAAATTCTAACAACATGCAGAAAGCCTATAAAACTGATTGCGTCAGCATTTGACAAATACTGTTGTCTTTTAGAGGAGTTTTTTTTTTCCTGACAAGAAAACAAAAGAAACTATTCAAACAGCTCCACACAACTGACTATTATAGAGCTCTTGAATGATCTTTAAAGGGTTCTTCTTTGCTTCTGTATAAAAAGTTTTGTGTTCACTTAAAATCTGTTTGATGACTTCACTCTACAAATTGCTGGGTTAAATACAACCCAGCACTTGGTAAAATATGGACAAACCCAGAGATTGGGTTGTTTTTGACCCAGCGGTTGGGTTAAACATTTACCCCAACTGTTGGTTGAAAACAACCCAATCGGTGGGTTTGTCCGTATTTAACCCAGCATTTTTTTAGAGTGTACTAATGACTAATTTGCCTTTGCTCAATTTGTAGTTAAAAGAGCGTTAAAAGCTTCATGAATGCCTTGAAAGCAATAGTGTAACTTTTGAGTTGACTCAATCATGCAGTTCAGTCCATCCACACACACAACCACGCAGAAGAAATAAAAGAAGCATTCATCTCTACTCTCAGTCTGCAAACTATTGTGTGTGGGTGTAGATCCTACATATAGTGGACATACATAGCAAATGTATTTTGACAGTGATCTCATCCCAGATAGCAAAAATCTTTTGGCCCAGACCCATCTGAAATTCTGGACCAGATCCGCACAACAGACTCGAGCCAGTGTCTTTTGGCACAACGGGCCAATACCGGCAGGGATCCGATTTTCCGGATCTGGACCAGAACTGGACCAGCTCCGGAACAGATGCAGATTCCTTTATGGTGATTTGGACCAAATGTGGGCCTGATCTGGTCTAGTACCTTGCTGGATCTGGGCCAGCTCATTTTGTATGTATATATATATATATATAGGCCTACACACACACACACACATATATAAATTGTATACATATCTAGAATTCAAATACAATTTGTTTATTTGTACAGTACTTTTCACAATACATATTTCAATGCAGCTTTACAGAAAATGCACATTTCTTTGTTACAAATGAAAAGTTACTCTAAAAAATATAAGTTACTCTAAAAAAAGTAATTAATTACTAGCTACTAATTACATCTTCAAAAGTGTAATTAGATTACCGTACAAATTACTCTCTCCAAAAAGTATTTAATTACTTATTACTTTCTAAATCCTTTATCAACCTCAACAAGTTAATGAGGTCTTGCAGAATAAGACATTAATATGTGCTTTTTAAGTAATAATAAACAGCCAACATCCCAGAAATATTCAGGCTAATAACCAACTAGTTCATTATTTTACCAAAGTAAGAGGGATCATACAAAATGCATGTTATTTTTTATCTGCCTTGATCATTTTCACATCTTCTTCTTCTACTAAGGTTAATTGGTGGTTGGCAAACAACTTTTTGGTGCATTACCACCACCATCTGGTATGGAGTGTATACGCATTGTTTAAAAAATAAATCTATATCCTTCCACTTAAATTGGTTTCTCGAAGATATTGAAACAATATATTATAACACATATCTTTTGACCGCAACATATCTTTAACGTCTTCTGTTATGAACTCACTATGAATGAGCTGCCAGTATCCGCTCTGCGACAGTAGTTCCCGCCACTGAAACCGGGCCCGGGCTGGATCCGTGTTACAGCACTGAAACGGATGTGACTGTAACATGGATTTGCCAGTTTGAAAATGGATCCACAGAGTCAGCTGCTGTCAGTTTGTTCCATTTCCATATTTTGGTTTTTATTCAATAACTGATTCATGCATTTAATTTTCCTGTATGCTTTAACAACATCATTATTTTAGTTTTTCTTTTTTTCTAGTACATTCATTATGACAAAGGTCTATTCTGCTTGTATATGCTTGTACATACATACTCTGCTTGTACTATATGGTACTGATGGTGACCTAACAAGGTACTAACCCTGAATCTAATCTTAACCCATGTACAGTTTTTACATTATATGTTTTGAAAATGTAAACCTTTTTGCTTATGCACAATGATAAAGATTAGTGGTTGAAAACTTCTACAAATATAGCAAAATGTAGTCATGTCTGAATCTATGTTTAATTCATTAAATAACAATATAACATCAGGCACATGCTAGGCTTGAGCAGGCAAAATGTTGCACTGCATGATGCTTCTCTATAAAGTGAGAACTTGCTTCTTTCTGATGACGTCAGAGACACTGTGGTCACCTGTTAGTTTTGCTGAGGTTGCTGAAAGGCGGGGATTAATTCAATGTTTCCGTCATCGAATCCATGTCTCTCCCTGCACAATCTGAGCCAGCAGCGAGAACCTGGCTTGTCATGCTGAAGTCCTCAGCTGATAAAACCTGCTTCACCTTTCACTGTGTTCGTTGTCTAAACATTGCAAACATAAGTAATCTGCAGAAATATGGGCTGAGAGCATGCAATTAAATCATTTTCTTTCTGTGTAAATCAGTGCTTTAATGGAAGTCTAAATGTGACAATTCAATCCCATTCATAAAACAATGACTGAGCAGAAGTTAGAGTGGAATTATACATTTTCCATTTGTTCTGTTAATGCTGTCAAGTGCCAATTTAGAAAACCAATTTCTTCTGAATGCTTTATTTCAAAATCGGCCATGTATCCTCCACAAGTCAAAACTAGTATGTCAAATAAAACAAAGAAAGAAAATGAAATAGGAACAGAATAGCATTCCATCTTTCTTCTCCTTTTGTCTGTCAGTCATTTTACTGGTGGCGCCAGGTTTCCACTCCTCCAGCAGTGAAGGAGCTGGATGTTTTCAGAACCGCTCTGTCACTCAAGCATTGCTACCACATAAACACATAAAGCCAATTCAGCCTAAGTTACTACATAAACACAGTGATCAGGTTGCGTTCTCACCCACTCAGTCGCCCATCACCCTCGGCCTTGTGTTTTACAGAACATTATGTGTAATAACTATGTCTATCAGCATTCCAGAGACCTAGACGTGTTGATATGCATGACAGAACTGCACAAAATCTAAAGAAAAAGACACAATACCAGTGCTTGACCCTATACTGTAACTTTTTTTTTGTGAATCTTCATACATATGCATCAGACAGATGTCTTTTTCAGCCCTGTGAGCAATGATCACTGCTTTTTAAGATGCTGTGTCAAGTTAAAATGAGTTCAACTTGTAAAAAATGCATCTTGTGACCCTGCGTTCTGTTCTATTCTTGTGTGTGAACACCAACTTTAATGCAAGTTACACAATAGACTACAACAAGCAAATAACTCAACAAGTAGGCCATATGTGTGTGTGTGTGTGTGTGTGTGTGTGTGTGTGTGTGTGTGTTTATATATATATTCCAGTCAAATTATATACGACATCTAAGTTTCGTATATTTTGAAGTTTCAATATCTGCTGTTGCCAAAAAACAAAACAAAAATTGTGTTGTGACTTTGGAAAGTCTCTAGCACAGATTTCTGTGGTGTTTGGAAACGAAACGTCCTTTCATAGTTTGCCAAATGTCACATCATCAATATTGCATATTTTATCTCAGCTGAGGTTGCGATTAGATCATTGGCAGAATTTATGTGACTCTCAGTTCACGTTCGTGTCTCGAGAAGCCAACGATGCTGTCAAAGTCAAGGTCAAAGTGAAATTCACCCTTTACCCTCTCTCACGCATTCTTCATTTGTCTTTCCCAGCCTACCCCAGCCCCAGCTCCCCCTGTTTCTTTATGAGATTTCTCATCTATACCGTCTCTCATTTTGCTCTTGTTAAACGGTGAAGAAAGAGGGAATGAGAGGCACGTTCGGGGGATCCACTCCATTCACTAGGAGGAGGGGGCGAAGGCCTCTGTGGGCCGTAAAATCTGGAGTTCTGAAGACCCAGTTTTAGCTGTTTTTCTCTCATTTTTTACAAGTGGAGAGTGAGGGGACAGCTGCTGCTGGTGTGAATGGCTGACCAAGGTGACTCACTGCCAATAAAGTGCTGGTCATGCAGGCCTCAGGCCTCGGTCAGACCACAGACAGGCTTTACGGGCGATCTTGAGACTGGACCTCTAGTAAAAAGCCAGTCATCCAAGCCTGAGGAATTTAGGGTCCAGGAAACAAGAGCATGAGGGGGGAGAGGGTGTCTAGAGGTGAAAGTTGAACCGAGTGACAGTGTGGACTTGCGCAAAATATATTACACAGGATTCACACGGTTGTGTTTAAACTGGGCAAACCGTGTTAGATTATATGTATGCGTCTGTATGGCTGGTGTCCGGGATGTTTATGAATCTGACTGTGGTACCATTTGGGTGCGTGACAGCAAGTCGAACACATGCTGAGCTGTCAGTCAAAGCATATTATCAATTCATCCATCTGTCCCAGAGTTCATTTTTTCCCATCTCTCTTCTCTTTCAACACCTCTGCCCCTCAGTGTGCTCACTTAATATTTATCTTCGAGCTCAGACCCCTGGGCAGATACCTCTTAATGCATTTGTCGTCAGTCAGTCATCAGCCATCCAGTTTTTGTCTCTTTCATTCTAAGTATGCTAATATTCTTTAAAAAGGAAGCACATTCCTATTCAGTCATGAATTTGGATAGTGCAGTGCTATTAAATAATGACAAATGTGACCCTGCACCACAAAACCAGTCTTAAGTGTCAGTTTTTAGAAATTGAGATTTATACCTCATCTGAAAGCTGAATAAATAAGCTTCCCATTGATGTATATTCCATTGTATGTATATGGCAAAATTTGGCCGAGATACAACTATTTGAAAATCTGAAATCTGAGGTTGCAAAAAAATCCAAATATTGAGAAAATGACCTTTAAAATTGTCCAACTGAAGTTTTGAGCAATGCATATTACTAATAAAAAAGTAATTTTGACCCATACAATGTATTTTTGGCTATTGCTACATATATACCCCTGCGACTTTTAGGTCATTGGTCCATTGAAAACTCACAACTTTGCCCAGGCTTACTCTAAACAATTACTCTGATAGACAAGGGAGTGAAAGTGGCTTTGTTGTTTTAAGTGTAAATAGATTTTTAACATATTAACGGTATAAATAGATTTGTACATTTTTGTAGATTGGTGATGTTTGCCAGTGCAGAACTTGCCTGTGTGGGTAGAAAGTTTGAAAACAACAACCAGATTCTTACCTTTGTAATCACCATTAATTATCTGCTCTTTTTCTTCCTGATTTCTGCAGCGGTGGAGACCCAGAGCACAAGCTCAGAGGAGATGGTTCCCAGTTCTCCTTCTCCACCCCCTCCTCCTCGTGTCTATAAACCCTGCTTTGTGTGCCAGGACAAATCTTCTGGCTACCATTATGGAGTCAGCTCTTGTGAGGGCTGCAAGGTATGCAAACCTATACAGTATATATACATTTGACCAACAGACAGCAAATAAATATGTATTATTTTTTATAATAAGACCGTACCATACTTAATCCACAGATTTTATTTGGACAAACCCTAAATGTTACTTAATGTAGGTTAATATTGGCTTTTTAAACTTAATTTTGCCATAAACCAAAGATAAATTAGCTATAATATGAAAGTAGCATACATATATAGTTTTATTGATTTACTTTTTCTATGAAGAGTGTTGTTTTTAGACAAACTTCGAATGCACTTTAAATACATGACATACACAAAACAAAACCTGAGAATGCATTTTCCAATGTTAATCATATTTGAACCCTGTAGTGGGAAAAAGATTAGTGGATAATACAGCCTAATGTGAAGACTTAGACAAAGACACTTTTACATGTAATTACATTATAACACATCACATGTGTAAAATAAGCGTATGTGAATATTTGAGTGCTGCCACCTAGTGATACTGCCAAGATCAAGACTTTTGTTTTCATTCAAACATACTCTTTAGTGCCCTCTGCTGATTTATCTGATGAAGTTAATAAAAACTGTTCTCTATTACACAAAATTTTGAGTAATTTTCATGATTATGAAGCCTGAAACATGAATTTAAACTTGCCTTTTTTTCTGTCTATCTTTTTGTGTTTCTTTCTCTCTCTTATCTTCATAACAGGGTTTTTTCCGTCGCAGTATCCAGAAGAACATGGTGTACACCTGCCACAGAGACAAAAACTGCCAGATCAATAAGGTGACACGGAACCGCTGTCAGTACTGCCGGCTGCAGAAGTGCTTTGAGGTTGGCATGTCTAAGGAAGGTAAAAATCAGAGCAGTACGTCCCCATCTATACTGTTCTCAGTTCACACAACCAATAAAGACATGCTAGCTGTAGGCTAGATTAGAGTGAATTCATGAGTTTGAGTTTGTGAAAGCACATCTATGATTGTCTCAAAAAAAAAAAGTATTGTTCTGAACTACCTGGTATGAATAAAACCCTAAAGAAATGATATTGTCTAACTCTCAAGAGTAGCATGCTTTTTTTTTTTTCATGTATGCTACAAGGTTGACTTCATTTTGTGTTGTTCTTTATCTTTTAGCGGTCCGGAATGACAGGAATAAGAAAAAGAAGGACATAAAAGAGGAGATGGTTCTTCCTGAATGCTACGAGCTGAGTGGAGAACTGGAAGAACTGGTTAATAAAGTCAGCAAAGCACACAGGGAAACCTTCCCTTCGCTCTGTCAGCTCGGAAAATACACGACTGTGAGTCCTGAGCTCTCACACTTTAATTCATCTTCACATACATCCTTCTGTCTGTCAGCTAAATAAACATGAGCAGGACTGTGTGGGCCAAGATCGTGCAAATGATCCGCACCAATGCAATAACATTACACATGTACTGAACCATCAAATATAATGTGTAGTTTCTCATTTATTATAAGGCCACTGTGATCGATCAGTTGATTGCCTTATATTAAACTACACAGTTTCTCTGTACTTGTAATACTTCATATGCCATAAAGAAAATTTAAGTCTAATTTAAATCTAATTTAAATCTATCTATGTCTGTCTGTCTGTCTGTCTATCTATCTATCTATCTATCTATCTATCTATCTATCTATCTATCTATCTATCTATCTATCTATCTATCTATCTATCTATCTATCTATCTATCTATCTATCTATGTCTGTTTGTCTATCTGAAATCTGAAATTTCGGCAGTCACTGCTATAAACTCTTTGTGAGTGCTTTGAGCTACACACAGTGCCAGTGAAAGTATAATCTTAGCACCAGAGGGGAAATGAAAACGTTCCAAAAATATTGTTTATTTTACTGATGTTATAATATCGGTATGCTATTATGACTAGACATAATTGCAGCTGGATGGATCTTTAAAAAATATGACTTTTTCAAATTGAAATCTAAATTTTAACTTGTGGATTATGAGCATGCGATTTTCATTAGTCATAATTGCATTGTAGACATGTTTTATGTGAACTATTATAAGTCAGAATTGCATTACAGATATGTGCTCTGTGAATTATTAATATGAAATGTAACCAGTTACACTGAAACCTCTGTCCACCTATGCATATCTCCTATTGTACTTGCCAGCCTATACTGCTGTTGTAAACAAACACACACACACACACACACAAACAATGCGAACACACTGAATTTCCGTTCAGTGATTTAACAATGATTATCTTTTTTATGACATTTTGGTTTAATTGTATGGAGATGTATGGATAAGTATACTCAACGTTTTTTCCTGTTTTACTGTTACTTCAGAATTCCAGTGCGGATCATAGGGTTCAGCTGGATCTTGGACTGTGGGATAAGTTCAGTGAGCTCTCCACAAAGTGCATTATAAAGATTGTGGAGTTTGCCAAACGTCTGCCAGGTTTTACTTCACTCACCATTGCAGACCAGATCACCTTACTGAAATCTGCCTGCCTTGATATACTGGTAAATACAATAAAAACTTCAGTTTTATACATTACATTTATTCATTTAGCTGACGCTTTTATCCAAAGCGACTTACAATTGCTATATATGTCAGAGGTCGCACGCCTCTGGAGCAACTAGGGGGTTAAGTGTCTTGCTCAGGGACACATTGGTGTCTCAGTGGATTCGAACCCAGGTCTCTCACACCAAAGGCATGTGTCTTATCCACTGCGCCATCACCACCCCCAGTGGTGGTGATGGGGCAGTGCAAACAAAACACATTCTTGCATTGAAAAACTAGCTGTAGCACAAGGGAAGTTGGTAGAATACATGGTTCTAAGTAGTAAATTCTACAATAGATGCCACATCTTAAAGGGATAGTTCACAAAAAAAAAAAGAAGAAAAAAAGGTCATCATTTACTCACCCTCAAGAAGATATTTTGCAGAATGAGGTTAACCAGACAGCTGACAGTAGCCATTGACTTCCATAACATTCTTCAGAGTATCTTTTTGGTGTGTGTTCAGCAGAAGAAAGAAACTTACAAAGGTTTGGAACAAGTGGAGGGTAAGACAATGATGATTTGTATTTTCAGGTGAACTATCACTTTAAGGCCGATTCATTCTGCATTGAGAGACGCAGAGAAACTGCAACAGACACATTTGGTGGGTTTTGTGGGATCAGTGTGTAGATCACTGTTGCAATTGGTCAGCGCTTGTTTGTCAGGTCCTGGAACATCTGAGGGGTGACATACTGTAACATGGTGACTGTCGTTTTTTTTCTGTGTCTGTTTGTGCAGTGTGAATTGGCCTTTAAAATTTCCATGCACGTGGTGTGGGATTCTGAGAAAAAAAAAATGAGACACTGTTCCCTTTCATGTAGTTTTTTTTTTTTTTTACATTTTTCTTAATTGTGAAATTGAACTTTGCAGATGTTGCGGATTTGTACTCGCTACACTCCAGAACAGGACACTATGACCTTTTCGGATGGACTGACCCTCAACAGAACACAGATGCACAACGCCGGTTTCGGCCCACTCACAGACCTGGTGTTTGCTTTCGCCGGGCAGCTCCTGCCCCTGGAGATGGACGACACAGAGACAGGGCTCCTTAGCGCCATCTGCCTCATCTGCGGAGGTACTGCTGTCGCTCAGTGTGTTATTTACTTCTTCTCCAATTACTTATAGGTAGAAACTCAATTGCATGTGGAAACTGTGACTTGGGTTAACAATAAATAGCTGAGTAAGTTCTGTGATGTGCTAATCTTATCTCTAAGTGCTGTTTTAAACTGTGTACCTTCAGCAGTAGTTGATCTGGTTATCCTGCTTCTTTGCTAAACATTTTGACTCCGTGATTGGTTTATTCCTTCTGATGTCATTGAACCATGATTGACATGTCATGCCTTTCTGCATCTGGCTGAATGAGTAGATCGCATGGACCTGGAGGAACCTCATCGAGTGGACCAGCTACAGGAACCTCTGCTAGAGGCGTTAAAGATCTACGCTCGCCGGCGACGCCCCAACAAACCTCACATGTTCCCACGAATGTTGATGAAGGTCACTGACCTCCGAGGCATCAGCACTAAAGGTATGCATTGTTTATGCCTGTATGGTACTCAGTGTGAAGAATGTAAAAGTCTTGGAATTTTACGTTGCGATATGTTTAAAGTGCACTCGTCTAGTTGATAGCTGCTGACTTCTACACGACTTCTACTCGATACACTAACAGTCTTCACGAATCCGCTTAAATCTGAAAATCCAAGGTCCGACCAGAGACTCAAGCAAGTTTGGGTGCACAACTTTGATGAATGCCTCATACACAGGTTAGGACTGACATTAGTAGCCTTAGATCACGGGTTATTTGAAATAATTGTGCTTTTGCCGAATGGACACAAAAAGACCCAAGTTCTTATGCATGTCGGGTCCAAGAAGTCCAAGAGGTTTGGGTCGGGTACAGATCTTAAGACCTGAGAGCACCTCTACTACACACTGATGATAAATATGTAAAATATGGACCTAAATGAAGATATTAAAACACAAAACATGAAGACGATCTTCTTTGTGTGTGCGTTTAGGAGCAGAGCGAGCCATCACTCTAAAGATGGAGATCCCAGGCCCCATGCCTCCTCTGATCAGAGAGATGCTGGAGAATCCTGAGATCTTTGAGGAGAGCTCCGAATCTAAAGACACCGGTGCTTCTGCCCCCCTGCCGCCTCCCGCCATTCAGGCCATCAAACGTGAGAGGGATGAGGAATCTGCTCTGGAGGATGAAGAGGACGAGGATGATGAGTGTGCGGAGGAGGGACGGGACCGAGCAGGGGACAGCGAGGATGAGGAATGGGGACTCCTGCAAGTGGACATGGGCGGAGCTAGAAAGAGTGAGACAGGAAGAACACAGTGACCGCTGGAGGCTGGTCTGATACATACAAGATAACAGCTGACAACATTGTATTCCAGACACCTGATCAGTTGATACAAACAAAATCATTCAGTCAAGCAATTTCCCATATCGACTCAAAAAATAAGCTTCGTATGACACAAAACATGCACAACTTTGCACATCTAGTTTCCCTCAACTTTTCAAAAGCAGTAAAAATGAATTGTAAAAAGAGAAAACCTTAAGAACATGCCAACACTGTTACTTCAGACAGTGTTTCTCTAACTGAAAAGATAGAAATGAAAAAGAATGCAAGACCAGAGAAACATAAGCCATATAGTTCCATATCTGGAAGTATGCATATTTTCATATGGAGATACCAAATATTTTAGAATGCATCCCAAAGCCTTGTTCTGTAAGGGAAACATTTTCTTTTTTTAATGACTGCATATGGATACATAATCAGAACTGATCAATGAGAAAAAAGAAAGAAACCCCCCCCCAAAGAACAGCAAACAACCACATACAGCACATGACCGATTCAACACAACATACATTTACTGCATAATGTAACTTTATACTCTTGATATTGCATTGTCTCAGTAATATTTTATTTTGAATATTTTCAGCAACTCTGTGCTTCTTTCAGTGTGTTATTATGTGTTATCGATGACATACCTCTTTACGAAACACTCCAAATTCACAGCCCTCCAGCCACACATCTAAATTAAACACACTCTAGATCGAAATTTTAGGTTTTGGGCATTAGAAGATTATAAAATTAATACATCACATTATTCCAATCAAACCTTTCACTCAGGGCAAATCAAGGACCAAAGGTGATCTACATGTCTCAGAACATGTGTGCACTATACATGTATTTTATCTTCAGCTATTCTATATCGTTACACAAAAAGTAACATTAAAAGCTAAAATGTAAATTTTTCTCTGGGATTTAGAAGAGTTGTGTGATTAGGTATTAAAAGCAATAACACACTGATATGTTAGATAAGAAGAAGAACTCTAGAGTGTCAAACATGAGCCGAGCATCTCAGCAAATATGAGCAGTGGTGTGCACAAACTGTTCCTTTCAGTCTCGTAATAACTGACTATAAATACATTCGTTTCTTTGCAGATAGTGGGGATTTTTTTTTTTAAATCATTGAGCTGTATAATAAAAGAGTTTTAAAGCTCCAGCAGATCAGAGAGGCTTCAAAATGGACTGTGTATTGCTTTAATGGATGTTCATCAAACTATATAATAATAATAATATTAATAAAGCTCAAATTTCAATTACATCAGTTTGTCAGAATTACCCACTTTATAAGAGTGGTCCCTTTGTACAGTTCATATAATAAATAACAGAAGAGTTGTCTAATTCAACTTCTAATTCAAGATTATATTAAGTAAACAATAAATATAACAGCATCCTTTGAAGTGTGTTGGACCACCATGTATTCATATGAATATGAATATGGTAATTACTCTGTATGGCACCATGCAACTGTACTGAATAGCATGGAATGTAATGCCATGGTACTAAATGATTACCACATTCATATATTTACATTTGAATTCAAATGTGCTTCAAAACTTCCAAGAGTACCATGGTATTAATAACATGATATTACTATGTTAACAGTTATTTGTAGGTGAGAAATATCATAGACTAGGATGTTTTTGATTAAAAAGCACCCTACAAAATTAGTTCTATAGTGAGTTCTATAGCATTTTTTAGTATCCTTTTTGTTCTTCCGCCCTGCTAAGGTCTGTGCACGCCACTGATGACAACGTTATACCTCCTCACATGACAGAACAGTGTTACCAAAACAACTCATAAGCTTCTGATTGCTGCATATATAGAAGCAGCTCAGCAAGATGTTTGGGATAGAGCCATATGGTTTAAGGTTGTAAGCTGCGTGCATGCATACTTGTATACTATTTGCTTAAAACTGTAAAGATAACTCTTTTCTACTTTTGTGTCACTGCAAAGCATTTTATTTGAATACATCAAGAGGACATCTCAGACTTTTTGACTTTTAAAAAAAAAAATGTTCTCTTAAAATATTTTCAAATATAAACAAACACATCGTAGGTTATACATGTTCTTTTATTTATTGCTTATTTATCCTTGTCTTGTTACATTTTTGTTCTGTCTGTAGTCAGTTATGAACTGGGATTTTGACGGCTCCCATAAGTCCTTGTCTATCTCTCACAGTGTGGAGGAGTTTGTCTGTATGTACCGCCATTGTAATGATCAGCCAAAATGTAGATGTGCTTAGACAACAAAGTGAGATCGTTTCCATAGGTCTCAGAACAGAATGAATGCATGATTACCACAGAGTATGCTGGATAAATCTGCAGTGATCATAAAGTCTAGCAGCTTCATGTAAATGCACTGATCCGGATACGTGACAGGGTAAATATGCTCTGCAGTGGCAGCAGTAAGCGGTGGTACTCAACAGAATTAGTTGATCTCTTCTAGAGTCTATACTTCCATTCTCAGACCAAAGACAAATTTGCAGTTTTTGTTTTGGCATGTACATGCAACCACATAGACATAGCTATGTCTCTGGAAATATGATAAAAGTCTCTAGAAATGCATTAACCCTTCCAAGTCAGTTCAGCTTTGATAAATGTGTACATGTAGCAGTCCATGGCAAAGTGTAGTTTAAGAAGGCCACAGGATATTAATGTTTTTGCGAATTATGAGAGCAAATGTTTTTTGGCATACTTTCTTTAAACATGAGATATTGGATTTAATTAGAGACTTTTTCTTTTTTTTTTTTTTTCTTAAATAGTGTTTATCTTTTGTGCTTGTATTTTGCCATTTAGTGCAGTAGAGGTCAAATGTTTCCTTAATGAAGAATGCTTTTCTGGTGGTTTTGGAATATGTGTGTTTATTTGCATTATTTGTTGCTAAATTTGTCATTTTATTTGTGACTTGGTCTCTTCTGGGTTTTAAAACATAGGAAAAATGGTGAGTCATTTAAGGGTTGGAACTGCTAAGAATACACAAACAAGTTTGTGTTTTAATGCATATTTTTTATTTTACAAAATGATTGATCCTTGTTTGTTTGTATTTTCTTCTTTGTGTTCTAATTTCTAAACGTCGTTAACTATGGTTTCACAAACTATGTTCTTTCTATTATAGGATACCTATTTTTTATTATTATGATTGTTTTTTTAGCAACATGTTTTAAATATAATAGCATTTAATGTTTGTTTGTATTTTTTCCTCGTCTCCTCATTCTAATTTTGCATTTTCTTGTTTTTAGCATTTGTCTCAGTTATGTGCCTTGCAAAAAAAAATGTTTCAAATGCCTTGCACAACTTATGGAAATTGTTACAAGAATCTTACTGTACATGCAAGTGAAATTCCTTAAGTATTAATGACTTTAAATGATGTCCACATAATGTCTGGCCACATTCGTTTTTAAAAATACGTTGTTTTCCAAATGTTTTGATTTTATAAAACACTTTCTCATCAAATTTTGTACAGTCATACTTTCCTGCTGAACTTTTTTAACAAATTTGCCACACCATCAAATAACTATTAAACAGTAGAAATCAAAATCATTCACGCAATCTAAAAATGAAAACAATTAAAATAATCCAAAATACAAATCCAACACATTGTCAGGGTCTGAGAGCAGATGTACGTAGAATAGCTCTAAACTAAATTAAAGTTAAAATTAGGATGATGACTGGGTATCTTTTACATGTTAATGAGATTAATTAGGAGTTGTTTACAAGGCAGAGAAATTAAACCTTTAATTTGCGCTCAAGTTCAAGATAGTTTGCGATTTCATATCCGTGAGTTTTCTGTACATTTTATGAATCACCCGTACACATATTTGAGAGATGATCGTAAGATCAATTTTAGGACAACATTTTATAAATGAGGCCCTTGGCCTTTAGCAAGGTATACAAGGTTGATTGCTTGGTGCAGTGTGTGAAAACTGTGAGAAAAACTCAATATTGATACGATCCACCTTCATGCTGTTTTGATAGTTTTACTATAGGAAATTATATTTTTACTATAGGAAATGATATATACATGATGTACTATTTTATAATATAACATAACTGTGAGTTGCAGGTTCCTTAATTTATTATGGGACAGTATGATACTGGAAGATTTTAGAGCAAATACATACAGCAGTTAGTATGCATCTCTCATTGAATGCTTTTGTTGAAAATAACCAGACTTAACACAGAAGATATGCATTGTTTTAGACTCCTTGGCACCACACCAGAAATGCTTTTGGTTAGGAGGGTCATTCTTTATAATAAACAGAGAACAAAAATGCAGGCAAACAGAATAATACTAAATAAATTACTGCTATTATTAAAGTTCTTTGAACAAGATCGATAATGTGCTTCACGTTATTATTTTTTTATTTTTTCTCAAGCTATTAATGGCCTCATTTATCTGACCACCACAGGGCTGTTTCCATAGTAACTTGCCAGCAGCGGGCATGGTCATAGGGTTCTGGTATGTTTTATGTGCTTCTGTCTTCATGTTTATTTGATATGCTAAAAATTAAGGCTACTGTAATGCAGCAATGTAAAACAGTGAGGACATGTTAATATGCTGAAGACAAAGGTGGTTTTCTTTAACCATGGCTAATTTCCTCAGAAATTCTGCTTGAGCTTTACAAGCTGTACATCTTTCAATTTTTGAAAGTTATAATTCACCCAAAAATGATAATTTGCTGAAAATGTCCTCACCCTCAGGCCATCCAAGATGTAGATGATTCTGTTTCTTCATCTGAACAGATTTAGAGAAATGTAGCATTACATCACCAGTGGATTTCACTGGAGGAAGCTTCATTATGGATTATGGACTCTCCATAATTTGTCTGGACTCTCATTCTGAAGGCACCCATTCCCTGCAGAGGATCCATTGGTGAGCAAGATATGTAATGCTACATTTCTCCAGATCTGTTCAGACGAAGAAAAAAACAAAACAAAAAACAAATTGGATGGCCGGAGGGTAAGTATATATTCAGCAAATGTTGATTTTGGGGTTTTCCTTCTTATTTTAATGCTGGAATGTTTAACCAGCAGATCCCTGACAACTAAATTATGGTAAAATAATAAGGCTGGCATAAACATGCTCATCTGAGAAAGGGCCGATGCTTGAGGTGCGAGACAGGTGTAATCAATTGAGGGTCTACACACACCTTCTGTCATTTTAATGAACAAAATCAAAGGAGCAGAGGGTTTCTGGTTTCTATTGATTGGTTAAAGGTTTAAGGCAGTAAAGCAAGGTGAGCACCACAACTGATTTCATAATGAGAGGGAAAGGAGAGAAAGCAAGTAGAGGAGAAAGAGGAGAGGTAAGGGGATGTGATGTTGGTGTGGTTATAGCGGCTAAGATGACAGATAACAAAAGAAAAAGAAAAACACAAAAATAAAAAGAGATAAAGATAGGAATCCAACAACTGTCCAATGCATATAACTTATGTACTGTTTATTATCATAAGCTGATGAAAATAAATATAAACATGCAGGGTGTTTATAACAGACTATTGCAGACAACACATATGCCAAATCACTTTAATGTCCAGTACAAGACAGCATTATAATTAAAGTAAATAGATACACAACATGTGCATATAAATTGGAATTGACCAAAACACCTCTTAACAGCATACAACAGAATTTAGTCCATTGCTCCACAAACGTTTCCTTTTAAATTTACGAATTCACAAATTTTATATTACTTTTTTTATTATTTTGATTTTTAACTGTTTTAAGAATTTAATGTCAAACTGTCTAGCCTTGAGGACCACATATATAGTTTAGATCAAGGATGGATAGCATAACAGCATCACAAACAGAGTGATAAAATTGCGATAGGCATTTACTTGTGAAATACAAAAACAACAATAATTAAAGCAACTAAAAGAGAAACTTAGCACCTGAATGCACTTACATCATTGTCAAGTGATATAGAACAGGTAACCATAACCAGCACACCTATCTAAACAACAACAAAAAAACTCTTTAACGTTATTTCATTTCATAATGAAATGAGCTCATTGGTTAAAATTGCTTATTTATGCTACATCTAAAATATGACAATCCACGGTAAGACGTCCTTGTTACACGTTACATCAGGGATGGGCAACTTTGATAGTGACGAGGGCCAGAATTTTTTCTAATTTCTACCAAGGGGCCAGATTACTAATCCACGTCTACACAACTTTTACATTGTCTTACTCAGTCTCCTTTTTATTGAAGGAAATCAAACTTTGTTGTCAGTTGACAGCAATATTACCCCAACAAGCCAAAGTAAACATCTTAATTGTATTGTCTGTAAATTTGCAACAAACAAATGTACAGAAGTCTTACTTTTTATTAGTAGCCTACAGAATATTCTCAAAACAACCTAAGAGGATAGTTAAAAAGGGCTAATTTTAAAAAATTAAGACCTAAACTTAACATTTAAACCATTTTTAAGAAAAGGACTCAAGTATGAATTATCATATTAATTTAAACAACTGTTATCAATCAATTATTATATTAAATTACATATATCTTAGTCTCTTAATTGTTTATATTTTTATAATGCATTAGCTTCTTGTCGATCCACTGGTTCACATTTAAAAATATGTAGCAAAAATAGCAGATGGGCTTATTGAAAATGCATATTCGTTCTCTGCCAGCAGGTGTCACTTTCAGAACAGCAGAATATAGCGGTTTCCCCGATAACAGCAGTACACAGAGCAGCAGAGCCTGACTTTGAAACCTGCAGCGCTCATATTTATCCTTTTGAAGTTCAATCAACATATTAATCTACATAGCAATTCTTGTCTTTCCGTCCCCAAATTTAAGACCTCTTAAAATGAAGATTTTTCGTACCATTTAAGAGTTTTCATGGCCTTAAATTTAAACAATTAAACCCACGGAAACCCTTAACAGGAACCCCCTAAGAACCCACAGTTCAGTGCAAACACTTCTGTCATGCATTTAGCAAAAATATTTTGTTTACTATGCATTTTACCTTTGAGATTTGATGCAAGTGATGGCGATTTAAATAACAATACAGATGTCCAAACAATCCAAATATATGGGTATGCCCTTGAACTTGGTAAAAAGATAATCTGTTTACGATCTTGACTGGAAAATACTGTTTTCATGGCCAGTTTTTATTTGCTAATGTTAGTAATGCTAATGTATTTGCTCCTACTGTGCTGTTGGTGAGCTCTCCTGTTTGGAGACAGTATTAACATCGTAAACTGAAAGCAATCTTTACGTGATTTACTTTTCAAATGTTTTCAATTTGATCATCCGAGTCTAATATAACCCAGCGGGCCGTACTAAAAGACACTGCGGGCCGCCAGTTGCCCATTCCTGGATTACATGTACTTAATATTACAATAACAATAAATGATGCATAATTACATGCAAGTAACCCTAAGCCAAACCCAATACTAACCCTGACCATACAGTACATGTAGTTAATTAATATTACTCAGTACGTACTTCAATGTAGTATATATTACCCTGTAACAAGGACACCTTAAAATAAAGTGTAACCCAATCAACTGCCTTTATTTATTTGTGTATGTATGTATACTATAAATGGAATAAAACATACCTAAAATTCCAGTATATCACATTACTCTTAAAGGAAATTCATACTGGCACAAACAAACACATTCACACTACTGGAACACCCTACACTTTTAGTATATATTAGATTACACACTGGCTATAAAATAAGCCAGCTTGGAAAACGGTTTTGATATTTCACACTGATCAGGAGCACATGACCATGCTCTGATGTAAACAAGCTGCACACAGTTCATTTCTACTCCACATCTGGTTCACCACACGGGGGCGTCAGCAAGACCACTGTTGGGGAGACAGAGAGTGCTGTTATCTCAGATTTGGGTGAAGCTGTGTGAAACACACTGCAAGCTGTAACATTTCCAAACGCTTTTATTATGTTTCTGTGTTCCTGAAATAAACAGACGTTAGCAGGCTTGATTTATTTCACAGGTAAGCTCCTGAATCTGTGCATCATAATCACCTGAATACACTGTTGTTGTTTTCAGAAAGCAGTAAAGGTTTGTCAGCAATGATGCTGGAATAAGACTCCACTTCTAGGTCCTCTTGCTTTTTGTAAGGGGTTGGGTACAAAGAAAGTTACATACAACATTTTATTTTAATGTGCATACTGTAGTAACGGAACATGTCATTTCCCTCAAAAAAGTATTAATATTGATTAATTATGTTTGTCGATTACTATAAAATCATTGCGAAACAAAGAAGTGCCACACTGACAATAGCAGATAGCTGAAACATTTGTCTTTTATCCCCTGCTTTAAGTCAAACTAAATATTTTAGAGTGCAGACCAACCTCGGCAATGCTTGAATAAATATAGGTCTTGGCACCCAACCAGCTGGGAGAGCGCAGTGAACTGCATTGATATTTATTACTTACCATCATATCGATCTCATTATCCTTTTGGCTCTGCTTTGCTGACCCATGAAAGCTGGATAGTTCACGATCTGCCACACATAAAGACTGCTCAGATAACGACTCTTGCAGTGGCTTTTCTTCAACTGATGGAGGGCTATCAATGCTAGCTGCAAGAAATAAGATGAAGATTTACTACAATATCGCTAGCACTACATTTACAAAATGTATATGTATGCCTACACAATGTTTAAGGAGAAACGACATGACTGACATGTTGGAGTAGCTGCAGCCTCAGCCCACTTAGCATCTGTCTCTTTGTCTAGTCTCAGCTCCAACACATGGATATGATCTAAGAGCTCCTGATTGTGAATAAAACACTACCAGTCAGCATGGCATCAGATAAGATAGCACCAGTCAGAAATATGCATACAGTAAGAAAGGTTTCACCTGTTTCTCCAGCTGATGCTGCTCTTGTTCCTTCTGCAGGGCTCTCAGACTGGCTCTCAGTTCCTGTATGTCACACACATGATGCGGTAATATCCAAAGACTAAGTGAAAACTTCATACATCACATTTTATGCTGTCTGCGGTGGGACTAAATTTCAGTGTATGAAAAAATATAAGTGTCATTATCAAGAAATGCTTAGGGTCTAGGGTGCTATATGTGTCTCCATAAATAAAGACATATAAGTTTATAAATATTTCCAATATCTAAACATTATTTGCTTTAATGTTATTTAGATTCTAAGGGGTCATGACATGCCTTTTTAATATGTTCCTTGAGGTTCACATATAATGTTAGTAAAGTTTTTTTTTAACAGTCAAAACATATTTTCCACCATATTCTGACTCTCTTAGATTAATGATCATAATGTTTTGATGGTATGTTTTTGTCAGCCAACACTCACCCAGCAACCAGTGGGAGAAGACTTAGCAGGCTTACAACCACACAGGTCAGAGTTTTATCAACAACACCTACATTATGGACGATGAACTCTTGACATTCCCTTTAATTCCTGGAACTGAGCTTCTGAAGACAACATCAATCACCCTGGATGTCTCTAACTACTGACATGGTCCCAAGTCCCAGCAAGGTAACAACTTTCCATTCCTTTGTTTTAACAACATCCCAACTTAAAATTGCTATAGAAATCGCCTTTTGTCTTAATACCAAATGGATCCTACTATTTTTGCATTGACTACAGTAGAGTCAATTCTAAAACCATTCTTAATGCCTATCCAATACCCATTATCCAATATTACTCAACATGGGTCAAGATGGTACCAAAGATTATTTCTCAAGGACCATGATGGGAAGATTCAGCTGAAAGTATTATGGACATTTCTTCCAAACCTTCTGCATTTCTTCCACACCAGCCCACTTCTACTGTACATCTATGGATGTAGAAGACCTCAGCTACTACACCAAATACCCAAACATAGAAGATTGTGAAGATTCATTATGAAGAAGTGTTGTGAGTTTCCAAGTAACGATTTCTGATCAATAAGCAAATATTTACTTTGGCTAGCTTCAAAATGACTACAAGACCTGTGGTATCAGCTAATGTTTGACAACGAACTATCATCCACAAATTAGTTCTGTCTGAACAAGTCAACAGAACATTAAAAGCCTCTTTATTCCTGGGGGTTTACCTGTAAATATGTTGCGGGCTTGGGTGCATAGATTTCCTTTCCATGCCTCGAATTGCTTTCGATGCTGATTAAAGTACAATACATTTTGAAAGCGGTTTCAACAAATGCTATTTTTTGATGTATGAAACTTGCAGTATTTTTGACCACTTATATGTCAAAAGATCAAATAAATTTTGCTCCCTCATGTCATTACCCCTTTAAGTATTTCTTATTAATCAGTTTAACCAGTGTGCCATGGCATCCACTAACATGAATGACGAGGGGGAAAAACACTTCAGTAAACATACACATGTATTTTTATATTGTTTTCAAGTTTATTTTGGTCAGCTTATTTACAAGTTTTTTAAAGCAACTCTTGCCTCATACTGGTGTTGCTCCAAGACCAGTAATCTGACCCACATATGTGCTGGGTATCCAGAAAGCTCTGACTGATGTGATAGTTTAATTATAGGCTATGCATGTGTCATGGAATATTTACCCGGTTACAGTCCTTCTCGTTCCCCAGCTCCACTTCCAGTTTTTCTCGCTCGGTTCTCTCCTCCTGGAGCCACTCTTCCTTCTTCTGAAGCTCACGGCTCAGTTTCTGAATACGATCCTTATCCAACTTTAACAAGAGCACAGAGATTGAGAATTACATACTTACTACATACTAGTGGTGTTGTGGCTGGACTGGTAAAAGTGGTAATAGTAGTGTGTGTGAGAGAGATTTCTTATTATAACTTAGCTCTATCTTACTTCTGCACTTTGTCTTAAAGTCTCCCTCTCCTGGGCCCAGGTGGCTTGCCCCTCACGCAGTGCCAGGTTGGCCTGGGACAGTTGTAAACTCATCTGCGCAGACCGAAGTCGGACCTGATGCAGCTCTGCATGGCTGTGACTCTGCAAGGAGCCTAGTTCACTGAGGTCCCTGCGGAGGACCTCAGTGCTACGCTCACTGGCCTCCAGGCGCTCTTGCAGGGTCCGCAGCTCAGCATGTGCCTGCTCATTCTCTTTCTGCAGAGAAAATATTCATTCATATGTTAACCATGTAATCCATGCAATGTTAGTTAAAATTGTAAAAACAAATTAGTTAATTATTCATAATTATTTCACGGAATGCAGAAAATATTACAATGTATATTGTAAGTGGTAATGTTGAATATAACATGTTATTTTAATTCACCTGCAAATCTTTCCTCTCCTTTTCTTCTTCTCGCCTTTGTGTGGTCATCTTTTTAACTCTTTCTTTCATTCTGCAGAGAAAAATGGCTGTTTTCTCTTTTCCTTAAACACTACTTTATTTAATCAGTTGGTTAAATTTCTGAGAAAATAAACAGTCCATAAACAAAGAATAATTGTGCTATAGTGAGGATTGGGATGGGTCCCAAATCACCTGTCAAGCTCGACCTCTATGTCCTGTTTATGTTGAGTCAGAGTGGCAACATCGTGTTGGAGTTCTTTGATTTGCTGATGATTTTCATCTCTCTCTGCTAGCAGCCCACTATGTTCAGCACCCATGTTTTCATGAGTGCTTTGCACATCCTGATAGCAAATATACCAGAGTTTAAAGTTTCATATACAGTAGGTCCTTATTTTTGTGATTAGTGGTGATCCAGAAACATGGCCAAAATTTTGATTGTACCTTTTGTTTCTGCTCGAGTTCCTCGATTTTTTCAGTGCTTTGCCTCAGGTTGCTTTTTAGCTCATCAATCTGACTCTTCATCTCATTTTTTACTCTTTCAAGCTCGTCTTTTTCAGCTTTCCATCTCTCCTTTTCTCTCTCAACGTCAGCATCAGTAGCCTCAAACCTCTTACGCACCTCATGTAACTCACACTGGCATCTTTCTAAGAGATTCTGTAAAAATATCAGAAATAGTTAAAAACACATGCAGATAATTAGTGAAATAAAACTTTGTACAGTATGACTGATACATTGCCCTAAAAAAATTTTTTGGACACTAAAGTCACACTTAAAATATCTGGATGTCGTTGCTAAATACAGTAATTTATACAGAATATATCTGTATTTTATTCTATACCCTAACTAACACAACCTTTCCCTTTAAGTTCACACAGTTGTCCTAAGAGAGTAATCACATGTGTAGTTCCACTAACAACAACATTTCATTATTTAAAGCCTACCAAACTTTGTTTTGTTATTATTTTGATTTATGTTGCAATGACATTTCTAAATACAGATAGGTGTCCAAATGTTAATTAGGGTAATTGATAAACTGTGTTATGGTCAAATTGGTTCAGGTCTCGTCTGTTGAAGAATCCCCCACCTGCAGGATCAGAGCCTTTGGCACCACCACCAGCAGGTCATCTTCCTCTTCCTCACCATTTTTCTCCTGCTCTAGTGTAACAAGTTCATCCAGGGGTCTTGGAGCACAAAAAGTAAACTGAGAACTAACTGCACATATCTCGCCACGTTCATCCACATAAGCAAACTGATATGCCTCCCCACCAGGTTTTGGTAGATAAGATGCTGAAAAATGACAGGAAGAGTAGAATAATGATCAGAAAACCTCTAAAACCAAAACACGTGACAAACAGCCTGGTACAGACTTAATGATGTCAGGCACTTGCAGTAGTGTTGCAATAGTTATAAAGTATCAGATGGCAACTGAGTGTTCTTGTTCTACCAAGAACTGCAGTTGTTATTTCACTTGCTGTGTCTGCTGATGGACATATGACAACATTATTGACCTGTACACGTAACAAACTACATATAGGCTACTGCAGTGGTTACCAAACCTGAAGGCACACCAACACTACACATTTTTAAAACTAAAACACTAAATTAAAACACAATTTCAGGGGACTGTTGCATGTTTAATTAGACTAATAATAACGGTTATTTAAAATAATGCGTTTGCTACATTAATACAATAGAATGGAGGTTACTTTAAGGGTTCGGAACAGGAAGTGACGTTGACGTTGAGTGGTTTTCACACAGTTCAGTGATGTGAAAGAGGTTGACAAGAACAATAAAAAATAAAATAAGCTAAAATATGAGTCTCCTTTACAGGCAGAACAACTGGCGACGAGGATGGCAGATGATTTTCCCGTGTTCTCATTATCTCCCCCAAGCCTCTTTTTTACAACATCCTGGCGAGCCTATGGAGCAATGAAAAAAGTCTCTTGAAATGTACCTTTTAGCAATTGGCCCCGATACTGTCCTAATGAAGTTGAAAATGGCCATACTCCTTCACTGTCTTGGTGCCGAAGGACAGCGTATTTTTTGTACTTTAAATTGACACTTTGGGGAAAAAAAGAGTCTCCTGCAGAAACGGCTGCAGCTCCGACAGCGTGCTAGTGAGTCGATTTTTCAATATGTTGTTGAATTAAGAGGGCTGGCAAAACCATGCTATTTTGGTACTTTATCAGATGAGATGATATGACTTCAGTTAATTGAGAAACCAAACAATACACACATTGGAGAGCGGCTGGAAGGTGATGATCTCACTTTAGAGAAATCCATGTGCTGACACTACAACCCCTGCTATTATCCTTTCAATCAACACCAATTCAGAAGTTTTGTATTCCCCTACTACTGGACACTGGGGCTTATGTCTCGCTATTTAATATGGCCACTTATGAACGTTTCCTGCCATGCTTGACCACCAACCACCCTCTTTGAATTTGTTTGCATATGGAAGCTGTGTAATAGAAGATATTTGTCTAATACACGCACCTGTCTAGTATGGCAACACAAGGACCTGCCCAATTTTCCATTTCACATAGCCATGGCAGCAATATCCTCGAAAAGGAATTGTTTATGAGTCCACCCAGACAGCAGAAATCTTACTGCATTTGTTACGCATGTTGGTCTATTCCATTGCTCGTGGATTCCTTTTGGACTCAGTTTGGCCTCTAAAAAAATCATGTCCACTATTCTGGCTGGTGCCCCTGGCATTGCAGTATACAGTTACAGTATTCCTTCATGATGTCATTGTCCATGCCCAGAATGCAGTGATTCACAAATAGTGCTTAAGGGCCACTTTTTGCTGCACTCAGTCAACATAATCTGACATTTAATCTAGAGAAATGCTTATTTGTGGTACCAGAGGTTGATTTCGTTGGCTATGTTTCAGCTGAAGGCCATTCACTATTGCACTTCAATATTGAGGCTTTACATCAAGTGTCAGAGCCTTCGTCTGCAGCACAGACACTATGTCATTATCCCTGTTAAACTAGGACAAGTACTGGCCATGATGCACGAGGGCCATCTTGGCACAGTTAAACTTGTATGGTGGCCAGGGTTGGACAAAGACATTGAGCAGCTTGTTCAGACCTGTAATCCATGTCTTGTAACAAGGATAACTGGCCCACTGGGGTCTTTGCCTTGGCCAACTAAACCTTGGGACCACATTCAACTTGATATCTGTGGTGAACTCCATGATGTGCCCTGTCCTTTGCATTGCCTTGTCGTAGTTTATAATCTACACTCAAATTGGTCAGAGGCTGCACTGTGGGCTCTATCACGTCCAGTTCCATCAATGATTTGCTCTTTGCATCGAATTGCTCTTTGCCAGCTGGGGCCTGCCAAGTGACTTGACAACAGACAATGGCCCTCAACTAGTGTTTGCCAGTTACATCCAAAGCAAAAGGATCAAACAAAAAGAGCTTACTATCACTCACAGTCAAATAGGGGCATAGAGAGATTTAATCAGTCACTGAAAAATGGTCTGAGAGCTTACTTGAATGAATGAATGAATAAATGTTGCATTTATATAGCGCTTTATTGTGTATTGCTATACACCCAAAGTGCTTTACAATCATGTGGTGGGGGGGGGGGTCTCTCCTCGACTCACTAGCACGCTGTCGGAGCTGCAGCAGGAGACTCTTTTTTTCCCCAAAGTGTCAATTTAAAGTGCAAAACATACGCTGTCCTTCGGCACCAAGAAAGTGAAGGAGTATGGCCATTTTACATTTTACGGATACTTGGCTCAAGACAGCTCTTTCAACAAGGCCTTGTTTCAGACTCTTCTACACTACAGAGCTGCTCAGCATGCCACAACTGTAGACTTCGCCCTCCTATTTCTCATGGTGGAAACCCAGTGGTGTAAGCCAGGATGCGTGGACAACAGCTCAAAGCACAGGGTAAATACAATGAAAAGAAAAAGTCCTGGATTCCCAGAATTATCCTGCAGAGCTGGGTTTGGGTTCAGCGGCCACACAAGAAAACAAGCTTCACACTTTCCAGCTATGTGATGGTTTCCGTTGACATGCCAGTAATTTTAGGAAAGTACTGTGCCTTTCTGGTGTGGTTCACACCCAAGTTCTTCATGCCCTCTGCCCCCAGCACAGCATCCGGTGACCCCGCAAGCAATGATTTCACCCGTAGCTCACTCGAAGGGGAGGGGAAATTCACTCACTCACTCATTTTCAGTCACTTCTTTAAATGGACTGTATTAACGGGCTAATGTAGGGCATAGTGAATGTGGGTATGGGGGCGATTTCGAACACAGCCCAAGACTTGTAATGGATGGGTTGGATAAGAGAGACATCCAAAATGTGTACTTATGTGCCTTCAGGAACAGGGTTCATAAACACTGGGTTACTGTATATAAATCAACACAAATAAAATAATGTATTATATATCAAATATAAACATACAGTAAAAGGCCACACTACAGTTTGCATCTGTTCCTGTTTGGTACCCTTCTGGTGCTAGAGCCCAGGAAAAAGTGTAGTAGTCGTTCATTGTCAGCCATCCCACCTGTGAAACAACATAACATAAAATGTATTTGCTTTGCAGGTTAATGCTTCCATATATTTAGTTTTGTACTAAATAAACTCAGTGTTTAATTCAGTAAAGGAGTTACCTTAAAAATACCTATCCAGTCATGACTGCTCCAGCTGTGATGACTGCTTATAGTGTAGCGACAGTCCACCCTTGTCTGGGAGAAATAGCTATTGGCAACATCTCGGAAAGTCACAGTTCTCTTTTCCTCCATAGCAATGGCTATAAATCAGGTCATATGACTACACTGACAAAGAAATCAGTCAAACAGTGTATAAAAAAAAGAAAACAACAACAAAAACTTTGAAAACTTGTTTTGTAGCTTTTTCAGCATTGAAGACCATAACACTGCTGTCCAGTGCTTCAAAATAACTAAAGTGACTGGAAATGTGAATCAACACAATTATGTTTGTGTAGTCAACTATATTTAGTGTATTTCCATTAAACTACAAACTACAGCAATGCTTGACACAGTACTTGAAATCTAGTACTGCTATTAGATTTCCATGTGTTGTGAAACTGCATGAGAGTGGGGTAACAGCATTCTTTCTTTGAATGTTTACTCAGAAGTAGCAGTCAAGTCAAATAGCCTGCACTCATCATCGTTTAATGATCTTCAACATTTCTTTTAATTTAATCATTTTATATGCACTTAAATATAAAATATAACCCTTGTGGCTTTTTTGTGTAAAAATCCATTGTAGTTTTCAGATATAAAATCTTGTTTAGATATATTGACACCTAAATATATCAGCGAATGTTTTACTTATGATGTTCTTTTCGGTAAGTAAAATGTCACACATTTCACACATTTACTTACATTTGGTAGACAGTTTCTCACAAATTAATTTTCAGTGGAATCAAGCCATACATTTTATCACTATATATGCTCCCTAGGTATTAAACTTATGACCTTGGGTTTAGATATTCTACCAATTCAGCTACACAAACTTTAACCATGAACAGGAGAAAATTAACATTCAAATGAAAAATAAAATAAAAATGATATATATATATATATATATGATTTCTTGTTTTTGTTTTTTTAGTCTACATTAAAAATGTCACAGGAACAACCTAGTTAAAATATCAGCATAAATTGTACTCTTACCTTAATACAAAATTAGGTTTATCGAAGAATCAGATCACCTGAGGTCTTCCATGTCCTTGTATGTGTGCCTATGATCTTGATGAGACTTAGGTTGAGTGTGTGAGCGTAATAAACCATAACAAATGCACCTGTCAATGAACCGCCCACCTCTGCTGCACTCTGGGAAATGAAGTCCAAAACATTATAAAGCAAAACTTTAATAAAGAAAATCTCTCCCATGAACTTCCAAAACACAAACAGCATTTTACATGCCCTACCAGAGACAGTAATATTCTTGACCACTGTTATACCATAGTAAAGGATGCATATCACTCTGTTCCATGGGCAGCCTTGGGACTCTCTGATCACTGTCTGGTTTATCTTATACCAACCTACAGGCAGAAACTAAAATCAGCTAAACCTGTAACAAGGACTATTTAAAGATGGATTAATGGAAAACCGGGACATATTTAACTTACAATAATGACAAACCCTGGCTCATTCCAAACCTCGACAGTTTTGCTTCAGCCAGTGATCCTGCATCAGTGTGGAGGCACCATCCTCCAGAACTGCGTCAAATAAACAACTGGTCAGCGATTTTAATTTTGGGGTTTCTTTGGGACAAACCATAGACTTGTGGATTTATTTGGATATAATATAATATAAATGGAAGTGATCATCCCTATCCCCTTGGTGTGGGTACTTTGGAGTGAACAGGGCATGTGCATGTCATTATGTAATCGTTTGGAATGCACTTGAAAAGGGGCCACTGGCTGGTATATATATTTTCACGCCCCTAAAGCGGCTCATTCAAACACGCCCCCACATGTCTATGTCACGATGTGGAAATATTTACGTAATGCGTGGTTTCAGTAACCGTAGTAGTGTAGATGCAGCCATGTCAGGGAGAAGATGTGTGTTTCTAGGCGAAAGCAAAAGGACTTTATTTGGCCTTCCGAAAGTAGATGCATTTAGGAATCATTAATGCCGAGTTCACACTGCACGATTTTCAAACTCATCGGATCGCCGTTGTTTTCACACTGCATGACTATCGGGGTTAGCATTCAGTCGCTGCTGTTTTCACATTGCACGATAGATTGGCGACAGGTGGTTTAAGACAACTCTGTCTGATTCCGCAAATTACGTTTGACAACAAAACACGCGAGAAGTGATAAGGAAATAACGCAGAATCCGCGTGCATCAGACCGGAGTTCTCCAGGGAGACTGGAAGTATTAAAAAAAATATAGCCCGAAAATTGACTGTGCGCTGATTTCCAGCTACAAAATAAAATAAAATAAAAAAAAACAGATTATGCAGGAGAGAGTTGCAGGGAACAGGGATTGTGTGTTCTGCAAAGAGAGGTAAACAATAATTTTGCAGTAATGCTGATGTTGCCGCTGCAGCAAATGTTTGTACTTGTTTCTGTATATAATATAATTGTACATATCTATTAAAATACTGATATGTCTATAACTCCTCCTCGAACTTCCCTCTGCCCTGTATCTTTGTCTCTCATTGGCTGAAGGTCATAGCTGATGTAGTTTTCAGTCAGAAATCATTGCACACAGCATGATTGTGAATTGCCGACAGCTCCAGATTAGCATGCCAAATATTTTGCGGGCGTCGGCGACATGTCGGTGATTCCCTCCGATCGCGTCTTTGATCATTCACACTGCCTGATTGTCACTCGCATGAACGAGCACCGATTTGCCTCCGATCTCGGGCATTTGTCGGCGATTTATCAAAACCTGTCGGCGAGTGGAAAATCGGGAAAATCAGTGTGAACTTACAAGATTACTTACAACAGAACAGCAACGAATTTTATGGACGACAGTTTCGTGAACCTATAGGGGAGGAGGTAATTCTGACTTTGCTATGACAATCTGGCATCAGCGACTGTATGTTTTGTTATTTGCTATTGATTGTTCAAACGCGGAGTTTTGCGCGTCGTGTGTGTGTGTGTGAGAGAGAGAGAGAGAGAGAGAGAGAGAGAGAGAAAGTGTGAGTTAGAGTGTGTGTGTGTGTGTGTGTGTGTGTGTGTGAGAGAGAGAGTGAGAGAGAGAGAGAGAGAGGTAACATCGCGGAGTGTACAGCCGGTCAGAAATCGTTTTAATCGCGGCTTGTTTGCAAACACAAAGGATCATGCTGTGTCTGTTTTTATGGAAAGGGGCGAAACATTTCTGACGCGGCTTGTGGTGTTCGGCCAGGCAGTGCACTGTCAGCAGGCCAATCAGAGCAGACTGTGCTTGTAGGAAGGAGGGACTTTGTAGAAAACGATGCGTTTGAGAGAGGCGGGGCATAGAGGACCTACAATAATGTACAGTATCTGAAAAATAATGTTTTTTTTTGTTTTTTTTTACATTAAAGCATGTCAACATATTCTGTTACACCAAATAATGATCTTTAAAAAAGCATCATATGCATAAACATATGCAAATGCAAAAACATAAATCATAAACAAATTTCGTTGTATAACTACAATGACAATAAAGTCAATTTACTTTACTTTACTTTACTTTATATGACCCCTTTAACACTGGGGAGTTTACTGTGTAAAAATGTAACCAGCAACATGTGTTTTTCTTTATTAAATAACTTATTGAAATTAATTTCAAAAATTGTCTTGGTCTACAAACTACAAAAACACACTAATAAAAATTATACATACACAAGTTTAGCTGTGGTTTAGCTGGGATCATCCCCTCAGCCAAAAGACAACTAATGCTGATCCACCAGCACCCCAAGCTGGTCCCAGCATGCAAAACATACCTTATGAAGGTCCAACAGCACACCTGCTCTTCGTCCTGGGGACCAGCAAACCAGCAGCAGCATCCCATGCTGGAGCCCAGCAACCAGAAAACAGCATCCCATGCTGGGGACCAGAAAACAGCATCCCATGCTGGGGTACAGTCATCGGTGCCATGATGCCATCAGCTATCAGTCGCCTTGTGCTGGTCTAATTAAGGAGAAACAGACAATAAAATAAAAACAGCATTTTGAGTAAATTACCATCATTCCATTTGAAAAGTACTGCAGTAGCATGGCACTAGAATTGCAATATTGGTGAGGTGCAACAAAGAAACAAAGAGAGAGAGAGGGGGGGCATTCAAACACTGACGTGTTTAATCTTTTAGTCTTCGTAACTCATTTTTGCAAATGTCATTCTTCAAATGTCATTTTATCCAAATACAAAATTTAATCTGTTTTGTCGGAGTAGCAAACTTAAACTTCAAACTTCTGCATATCTTTATTAACTGAGAATCGTTTTCCCAAACAAACAAAGAGAGAGAGAGAGAGAGAGAGAAAACAAATAAATAAATAAAACTATAGCTTTATTTTAATTATCTGGTCTGTCCTATTATATCAGCTCTAAACAAGTTAGGCTAATAAGAATTGCAAATGAACTTTTGTCATTATAAATTCTTCTGGGCATACCTATTATGATTGTAGCTGCAATATAGCTGGCACATTTTCATGATAAACAACTGTTTACATATTTATACTTGTATTCATCTATTTGTAGATCTTTAGAAATGTAATTCTGTTTTCATTCAGAATAAGAGTGAAATATTTCTATATCTCAACGAAGTTTGGGATCTTTGCTGCCACCTACAGCATTCTGGCTATCATGAGCCTTCAAACTCTGTTTTCCATCTTTGCTTCTGTTTAACTTTCCTGCTCCAGAATATGTGTGTCAAATCCACTAATTCAACCATTTTAGGGCTTAGCAAAAGGGCATATACTGTATATTATCATGGCAATATAATGTGACTAATCAGAATCTCTGCAGGTTGATCAGTCATCATGCAGAATTCATGCATTCTCCTCTACAGACAAAGGTATGTCAGCCGGTCTGCTCATACAGAAGCTGCATCTATTGATTCACACAGCACAGCCATTCATTAAAAAAAATGAAAATAAATAAAGGCACACGCAGACCTCAACAGCCACAATATAAAATGTCTTATATTTCATGGATAAAGTGTAAACCCCTGGATGTTGGAAAAAGTCATTATTCTACACTCAAAATAAATAAAAAAACTGTAAAAATAGGGCATAATATTTTTTACAGGTGTTTTTTCATAATATTATTTACAGGTGTTTTACCAGATTTTGAATTTTACACTTCATTGCATTGTGTTTTAGAGTTAACAGAAATGTCTGTATTAATGGATAATAATGTTTATCCATTATTATTGTGTATCCATTAATTAATATTGAGCTGCCAGTACTTTTTATTTTATTTATTTTTTGTTATTTTACAGATGCATCTCCTAAGAGAGAAACTGTACTGAGAATTATTCACTGTGATTAAATTCGATTGCAACAGATAATGTACATGCTTATATCTTTAGTGAGGTATCTAAAAGAAACATATGCACATACCTTGTTGTCCAGTTTCTTTAAGCCAGCAAAGCTTATGATCACATTTTAATGTTAAATTATGAGTATATATCTCTTTTATTTTGAGCATCTATGGTGCATTTTTTTTTTTCAACAACAAACGTAGAATGAATGGTGGAGGAAGTGGGGTATTATAAATGATCAGCTATCATAAAAGTAGGGGGATGGGTAAGGAAAGACAATGTTCTTGTTGTAGTTCTTTTTTTTGTATGAATGGTGGCACTACTGCACACATGGACACCTGGTGTGGTTGGTTTGTCTCACATAAAAAGGGGGTGCTAGTTTGCAGATACAGAAAGAATGATGTGGATTGCAGACATCTGACTCATAACAGCAGTAAATCTGAATGGTAGCCAAGTTGTAAACAATGTGTTCTCTCTTTACCAAGTTACCAAACTTAACTATCAGCAGAGATGAACATTAAATGCATGAAAGTGTAATTAAAATAAAAATATAAAATACTGTGTGGAAAAATATTATTAAACACAAATACGAAATACTGAGAGGAAAAGTGTATTTAAATACAAATACAGTATTTGGGGGGGGGGGGGGGGGGGTATGTTCTACAGGGTAAAACATATACACACACACACACATATTTAGAAGTGTACAACTATTTAGAAATGTTTAACATACCTCTTCCCTTCCCCTGTAGGTAATAAAAAAATAAATAAACTTTCATGTTTATTTCAAGATTATTTTGTTATATATATATATATATATATATATATATAGTGTATTCAACTTGGAAAAAGTTTTGATTTTGACAGACAGTGATTAATCTCATTCTTTTGTCTCTACATAAACATACAGTATATTTGTATAGATGGATGAACAACCACCTGATTTTGTTAATGTGACAAATTTTTCATTAAGCACCAGGTTTGTACTAATCTAAATTTTAAAATGTTTTCATTTACTAAATGAGCTGGCAATGGCTGAAATTATGAATAAAGTAATGGTCTGTGTTTAATACAAACATTAATTAAAATAAAATGTTTAATTAATTTTAAAAACACATACATAAGAGAGTATTGTTCAATTTAGTGTTATACATACAGTCAGGTCCATAAATATTGGGACATCGACACAATTCTAACATTTTTGGCTCTATACACCACCACAATGGATTTCAAATGAAACGAACAAGATGTGCTTTAACTGCTGACTGTCAGCTTTAATTTGAGGGTATTTACATCCAAATCAGGTGAACAGTGTAGGAATTACAACAGTTTGCATATGTGCCTCCCACTTGTTAAGGGACCAAAAGTAATGGGACAGAATAATAATCATAAATCAAACTTTCACTTTTTAATACTTGGTTGCAAATCCTTTGCAGTCAATTACAGCCTGAAGTCTGGAACGCATAGACATCACCAGACGCTGGGTTTCATCCCTGGTGATGCTCTGCCAGGCCTCTACTGCAACCGTCTTCAGTTCCTGCTTGTTCTTGGGGCATTTTCCCTTCAGTTTGGTCTTCAGCAAGTGAAATGGATGCTCAATCGGATTCCGGTCAGGTGATTGACTTGGCCATTGCATAACAGTCCACTTCTTTCCCTTCAAAAACTCTTTGGTTGCTTTTGCAGTATGCTTTGGGTCATTGTCCATCTGCACTGTGAAGCGCCGTCCAGTGAGTTCTGAAGCGTTTGGCTGAATAGGAGCAGATAATATTGCCCGAAACACTTCAGAATTCATCCTGCTGCTTTTGTCAGCAGTCACATCATCAATAAATACAAGAGAACCAGTTCCACTGGCAGCCATACATGCCCACGCCATGACACAACCACCACCATGCTTCACTGATGAGGTGGTATGCTTAGGATCATGAGCAGTTCCTTTCCTTCTCCATACTCTTCTCTTCCCATCACTCTGGTACAAGTTGATCTTGCTCTCATCTGTCCATAGGATGTTGTTCCAGAACTGTGAAGGCTTTCTTAGATGTCGTTTGGCAAACTCTAATCTGGCCTTCCTGTTTTTGAGGCTCACCAATGGTTTACATCTTGTGGTGAACCCTCTGTATTCACTCTGGTGAAGTCTTCTCTTGATTGTTGACTTTGACACACATACACCTACCTCCTGGAGAGTGTTCTTGATCTGGCCAACTGTTGTGAAGGGTGTTTTCTTCACCAGGGAAAGAATTCTTCGGTCATCCACCACAGTTGTTTTCCGTGGTCTTCCGGGTCTTTTGGTGTTGCTGAGCTCACCGGTGCGTTCCTTCTTTTTAAGAATGTTCCAAACAGTTGTTTTGGCCACACCTAATGTTTTTGCTATCTCTGTGATGGGTTAGTTTGGTTTTTTCAGCCTAATGATGGCTTGCTTCACTGATAGTGACAGCTCTTTGGATCTCATCTTGACAGTTGACAGCAACAGATTCCAAATGCAAATAGCACACTTGAAATTACCTCTGGACCTTTTATCTGCTCATTGTAATTGGGATAACGAGGGAATAACACACACCTGGCCATGGAACAGCTGAGAAGCCAATTGTCCCATTACTTTTGGTCCCTTAACAAGTGGGAGGCACATATGCAAACTGTTGTGATTCCTACACTGTTCACCTGATTTGGATGTAAATACCCTCAAATTAAAGCTGACAGTCTGCAGTTAAAGTACATCTTGTTCGTTTCATTTGAAATCCATTGTGGTGGTGTATAGAGCCAAAAATGTTAGAATTGTGTCGATGTCCCAATATTTATGGACCTGACTGTATGTTATTATATTCATATGTTTTATTCTAATGTCACAAGTCATAATCTCAAGTTCACTGGGTTTTACACGATTTTTGATTCATTTATGGGGGTTTACTCAAAAGTGAAACATTTTCACATGTGTCTCCAAGATAACCCACAATATAATCAGTTTATATGTAAAGAAATCGATTTATTCACAAACTCCTCACGAAACGATAGTTTGATAAACTATTCGGCAAACTACTTCCTCTAACCGCTGCTTTCTGATGGTTTGGAGAACAATTACTCAGAGTTGTCCCCCGTCGTTTCACAGAATTGTACAATGGTGAGCGCATCAAGTATAAAAAGGATGGAGCATGCACAGTCAGCAGGTTCACGGCATAGAGCCAGGCAAAAGTATAAACAAGACTTCTACTGCACAAAACACTTCCAAAAAAGTTTATCATATGCATGTTAAAGTTTTGCCACAAGTAATCGTGAAAGAGAACTAAATTTGGTACTCGAGCACTGCTTTCTGTGCGCACTTTGGGTCTCTGACAGTGCACCATTACAAAATTGAATGCACTTTCCATCTTATCGCTCTTGAATGGCCAAATATACATGCAATAAATCAAAATGCCCAATTTGGTGAGCATCTTTGTAAGCACAGTTATAACTAAGTTAAAATAAAAAGTTTTAAATGAACAAACTGAAAAAAATCTGATGTGTGTGTGTGTGTGTGTGTGTGTGTGTGTGTGTGTTTGTGTGTGTGTATGTGTGTGTAAGATCCATACATTTGGTCTGAAAGTGAGAGCAGTAAGGATTAATTTATGAATATGTGGAAAAACTGTGATAAATCCAGCTCAGCATTACGCAAAATTAACTCACGCGGGCGCAGCATTCAGTGTAGGTTTAATTTTGTGTGAAAACAATGGAGGGGCTAAAAGAAATTAAATGAAATAATGTTTGAATTCATCAATTCAATGAATGCATAAAGGGGAACCGACTGCCTTCAGAAAAGTTTCAGTGGCATTTTCTTTTCATCTTGCCTCCAGGTAATGTCTATTTCTGCTGTTCCATAAGCACCACCTGCTGTCAGTCACTGGAGTTACATTTTCATTCAGTCTGTCTGCCATTTTGTTCAGACCAATGCACAAATTGTATAATTTTTTTTTTGTAAATCTTAATTGGTATATTTAAAACAAGCTAATGTGTATTCTAAAAACATCAACACTTTGAATAAGGCAGCCTATGTAGAATTGTTTATGGAGCAGATAAAATGCCTATAATATGATTGTGATAATTTTCTTAAATATGTGTTAAGGAGTGAAATGTAAGGTTTATCCTTTCATAAAACTTTATTTGAGCATGTAGTACATGTTAGTAGACACCATGTTATGCTGTAGGCCATAAAACTCATGATTTCATTCTGCGAAAGAGTACATTTTGAACATTTCCAACGCATTAAGCTATTGTATGATTCGATTGCAAACAGAAGAAAAACATTTTTCAAGGCACTTTGACATTTCTTCATACAAAAAAGTGCAAAATTTGACAAAATTAGATTTGTTGATGTTTTTATATTTTATAACAGTAATTTTATTATAGCAAAAAAGTAGAGATGAATGACTAATTGCCAACAAGTGGTCCTCTACTGCCATCAACTGGTTATAGTGGTATTTTTATTTTTTTATATTTTACAAAAGTGTTTATTATTAAAACATTTAAATTGGATCTTTTTTTTTTTTAGAGCTATAAAGTGCTGGAAATAGTTGGGTGAAATGATTAAAATCATGTAAAAGTGCCTGAATTTCTCTCTCAAAAGCTTGTTCAAACCCTGAAATGAATAATGTAATAACATTTGACTATTTCTGCCACAACAACACAGTTATATTTAGCATATACTTCTGGTTTTATGACATTACACTGTTTGATCTGTTTTATAACAGTGAGAATTATGTGCAAAATTTAAATGTTTCTCACTGGATCACGCAGTAGGAACCAAAGGAACCAACTCAGGAACCAAAACATTGGTTCCTGAGTAATTACTACAGTAGTCCTCATTCAGTCATTGTTGACTATGGAAGATGTGCCCTGTTGTGACGTTTTTATAATTTTATAGTAATAGAATAATTATTTTAATATAGTAGTTACTAGAATAGTTTAAAATATTCTGAGCTCTGACCAGTTTGCTTGCACTGTGCTCAAGTATTGGTCCAAGCTGATAAACTGCACAGCTCAAATGGGTAGCCAGTTACATTATGCTTTTGTTTCGTTTGCTGTTTAATGCTTCTTATATGCAACAAAAAATGGCAGCACTTATGAGTTGGGCACCAGTGCAACCGCTCACAAAAGTTAGTTGCACCAGCAGAAAAAAATGCAGTTGATCCATTTGGTCACAGTCCGGCTCCCTGTAATTTATTACATTTCCATGTAACTTGATATATATATACACACACACACACACACACACATATATATATATATATATGTGTGTGTGTGTGTGTGTGTGTATATATAGTTCAATTATTTAATTTAGTCCCTTAACCGAATCGGCCGTCAGGGAGACATGAGGGAAGAGGTAGGAGACAGTGCCCTCCACTGATCTCTGTCTTGAGCTGTCTTGAGGAGTTGTGGCCAGGGCCTGTCAGTCCACTCCTTCAGGTTGTTGGTCCAACTCTTCCTTTGATGCCCACGGTGGCGTCCACCTTTCACTGTGCCCTGGAGGATGGTCTTGTAAATGGTATTGTGGCGCGTCACATGGCCAAACCACTGGAGTTTCCACCTCTTCACAATGGCCAGCAGAGGGTCATGGGGGCCTACCAAGCTGGTGAACCTTCCCCGGACATAGCCATTGGTTTTCCGCTCCAAATAGGTAATGCCCATGAGCTTTCTAAGGCATTTGAATTCAAAGGCCTGAATCCTTCTCTCGTCTTCCTCTAGCAGGGTCCATGCCTCACAGCCATATAACAGGACAGAACCCACCAATGACTTGAACAGGAGGTACTTTGTGCAAAAGTTGATGTTTTTGCTTCTAAAGATCTTTTGGAGCCTTGACATTACAGCAGTTGCTGTGGCAATTCTGATATGGATTTCTGCTGTACAAGAGCCATTTTGGATAATGTTGCTCCAAGGTATTTAAATCCTTCAACCTCTTCAAGCTTATGCCCTCTCATGATGATGTTGCTGGTGACCATGGCCTTAGATGTTTCTGTGCTGATTTCCATGGCATATGCACCTGCCCTCTCTAGCTTGTTGGTCAGTTCTTGTAGTTCTTGGTTGCTGCCAGCCAAGAGATCTATATCATCAGCAAATCTAAGGTTGCAAATTGCTCTGCCATTGATTGAGATGGTTGTCTGATGGTCTTGGAGAGTCTCTAGCATTATCTGCTCCAGGAACAGGTTGAAGAGTATAGGTGACAGTAAGCATCCCTGTCTCACTCCTACAGTTGTTGGGAAAACCAAACCAAACCATAGTAAGAGTAACAATTTAATTAATGTTTAACAAATAAAAAACAGATATAATACAGATAAACAAATGATAAAGCTTGGCTTATTGAATATTAGATCCCTTTCTAAAAAAACACTTTTTGTAAATGATATGATCACTGACCATAAACTAGATGTGCTTTGTTTGACAGAAACCTGGCTAAAACCAGATGACTACTTTACTTTAAACGAGTCTACCCCCAAGATTACAGTTACAAACATAAACAGCATCCAAAAGGTAAAAGGGGAGGTGTTGCTACAATTTATAGCAATATTTTCAGTATTTCTTAGAAGTCGGGTTTCAAGTATAATTCGTTCGAAGTAATGGTGCTTCATATAACGTTATCCAAAGAAACAAGTGTTAATGATAAATCCCCTGCGATGTTTGTACTGTCTACTGTATACAGGCCACCAGGGCACCATACAGACTTTATTAAAGAATTTGCTGATTTTCTATCTGAAGTAGTGCTGGTTGCAGATAAAGCCCTAATTGCTGGTGATTTTAATATCCATGTTGATAATGAAACAGATTAATTGAAATATTGCGTTGAAATATTGCAGCAGAGCGATTATATCTTAGATCATTATCTAGTTTCGTGTATATTCCATATAGCTAAAGCTGTAAAGTCAACTCCTTGTTACAAATATGGTAGAACCACCATTCTATTATAAATAATCTGCCTGATTTATCTCAATTCCTCAGCATATCCAATAGCTCAGAACAACTTGATGTAACAGAAACTATTGACTCTCACTTTTCTAGCACTTTAGATCCGGTTGCTCCTTTATGCTTAAGGAAGATTAAGGAAAAGAGTCCAACACCGTGGTATAATGAGCACACTCAGGCCCTAAAGAGAGCAGCCCGGAAAATGGAACGCAGCTGGAGAAAAACAAAATTAGAGGTATTTCGTATTGCTTGGCGGGAAAGTTCCCTATCCTACAGAAAAGCATTAAAAACTGCTAGATCGGCTTACTTTACGTCTGTTTTAGAAGAAAACAAACACAACCCCAAGTATTTATTTAATACAGTGGATAAATTAACAAAAAATATAACATCAGTAGGTGCAGACATTACCCAACAGCACAGTAGTAATGACTTTATGAACTACTTTACTTCCAAGATTGAAACTATTAGAGATCAAATTTGAATCATGCAGCTGTCAGAAACAGTATGAGATAGTGCACTATAGATCCCCTGAGGAACAATTCCACTCATTCTCTTCGATTGGAAATGAAGAATTGTATAAACTTGTTAAATCATCTAAACCAACAACTGCATTTTAGACCCTGTTCCATCTAAGCTCCTAAAAGAGGTGCTTCCAGAAGTAATAGATCCTCTTCTGAATATTGTTAACTCATCATTGTCATTAGGATATGTCCCAAAAACCTTCAAACCGATTGTTATTAAGCCTCTCATTAAAAAAACAAAACTTGACCCAAAAGAATTCATTAATTGCAGACCGATCTCGAATCTCCCTTTTCTGTCAAAGATATTAGAAAAGGTAGTATCATCACAACTATGTTCCTTCTTAGAGAAAAATGATATATGTGAGGATTTCTAGTCAGGTTTTAGACCATATCATAGTACTGAAACTGCTCTCATTAGAGTTACAAATGACCTGCTTTTATCATCTGATCGTGGTTGTATCTTTTTTTCTATTAGTGCTACTGGATCTTAGCACCGCGTTTGACACTATCGACCACAACATTTTTTTTAAATAGACTACAAAATTATGTTGGTGTTAGAGGAAGTGCACTGGATCAAAGCTGTAAAGTTCGCTGCAGTATTCCATCCACTTCTTTAACACTTGATCACTGTCTGTGAGGATGTTACCGTCTTTGTATGATCTTGTAAGAACTTTCAGTGTGGAGTAGGCCTGCTTACTGTTACCAACCTACATATTCTTGTCTATAGAGACGCATTGATCTGCTATCCAATTCTCTTTGGCTTCTTTCATCTTCCTCCTCACTGCTCTGTTAGTCTGCTGGTACTCCAACTTGCCTTTTGGGCAGGAGTATTTCCTGCATCGCAACTCTCTCCTCTTGTCACACAGTTCCAAAACCTTGTCTGTCACCCATTGCTAAATCTTCTTCCTATGCCTGCCAAGCAAGTTTCTTCAATGTCTCCTGTAAGTTCATCAACTGGAGTATCAAGAAGGTTATTCCAGAAAAGTCGCTTAACCAGTGCTGAATGAGTTACAGCTGCAGCTCATGTGAATGAATGTTGTGGTTGGGGGGAGGGGCATGTCTGAACAACTTGATGTATGACAATATCAGCACCCTGATAAAGAGGTTGACTGGCACAAGTGTTTATGTATTTTGAAAATTCAAAATACTAATAAATGTATTTAAATACAAATTACATTTGTGTTTTTTTCCCCAAAGGGTTTAAATTACAAAATACAAAATAGTATTTTATATACATGCATCTGAAATACTGCTCATCCCTGAATATCAGACCATAGATATAAGCTTTGCTCAGTCACAGTTACAGTCTGTCTAAAGCCATTAACAGATATTTTGTGTTTAAACCATGATACAGTCATTATGAAAACCAGTGTTTTTATTGCCGTTCATTTCCAAGAACACTGAGAGGACTGTTGTTGTTGGACATCCGCATGAGACACCGCCTCTTTATAATCCAAGAAATGCACATAAATATACAAAGACCCTGCTTTATATTATCCAATGAACTGCTTCTTGTGTTTGAATACTGTACCTAAAATTTTGGCTTCCATTTGAATGTCAAGAGCTCAAGAAGCATTCAGAGTAACTTCGGTAATTACTTTTGATGAGACATGCTTTCTTATTTTTGGTTAGACTTAAGAGGGCTGGATATGTCCTCTCTCCAGACTGTCTGTCTCTATCTCAGTTCAAGGTCAAGGTCCTTTTTTGAACTACTGTGTAATAAAGAGCATATGAATGTGAACACAGAAGGAGCTGCTCTGTAATGACACTGGCATCATTATATTGGATGCATTATCTCTTAAAATGACTGTGCCTAATTTACTAGCTGCTCTCGGTGTCCTTAATGTTAATCCAAGAAATTGAAAGAAAGAAAATCACTCACTGCTCTTGACTGAATTACTTTGTAGTTTTAACAAGAATTAATCCACAGTCAAACCAAAAATTATTCAGACACTGAAAATAATTTTTGATAGTTGTTTACTAGTGGATGCAGGACAATAGTTAATTTATTTAAGTGAGTGTAGCAAAATAATCTGTGACATATTATACCCAAACATTCTTCATACCAGTAAAATTGATTAAAAAAAAGAGACACCTCATCATGTTTTGCTTAAGTGTTTTTTTGTTTAATTGCTAACGCGACCTTTTTACACCACAGACTGAACAAAATGAAGCATTGCTTGAACAAAGTATTGATAGTTGTGTAAATATTGTCATACTAACAGTTGTCTGAATTTTTGGTTGATTGTAATCCATACACATTTCTACCAAAGTTATCTGACATTATCAAGATGATTTGTTCTAACAGTTGAACTTGTTATATTTTATTAGCATTTTATAAACTATAGCAAATAAACTATGATAATGTGAGAAATGTTGAAGGTGTCTGAATCACTTTTGGTTTGACTGTATATTTAATTTTTACAGTGAAGACTATGCAGTGCTATTTTACATTTGATTATTCGGTTTCTGTACCTGGACACCTACAAACTTGAGAAAACTTAAACATTGTGTAAATAGCACAAATAAATAAATAGATCAAACATACAAATTAAACAATTTCAAACAGGGCCCACTGGTACAACCTGCACTGGGGCCTCACAAACCCCAGCTATGGCCCTGGACACTGGCATGTTTATGATGCCATGGTTCTCTGCACCCAATCCACAAATGCTTGTGAATGTTTTCTCCCTCACACACGCACAAATATGAAGTAAGTTCAGTCAGGAGAAAGACTTGGCAGTAGTTAGTTAGTTTCGGCAGTATGGTGCCATTCAAATTCCCCTCCCATCCATGCTGCCAATATAGTGTGACTGATCAGAATCTCTGTAGATTTTTTATTCTGCCCGAATTTGACAACTTTCTCTGTAGACTACCTAAAGACAATCACAAATCCAATCAAATTGGTTTTGTTCTTACAGAAAGCTAGAATGATAAAACATTGAACAGCAGTTTAAACTTCTGCCTTCATCAAGGTGACAAGGCTATAGAGGATTATGTGGAGGACTTTTGTGGTTTGTGTCATCTTGTGGATTTTAATGATGTGGCACTCAAGGACATTTTTCGTTTTGGCTTGAATGAACCCTTATGTTTGCGTCTTCCTGGAGGGAAATTTCACTGGTCCCTCTCTCAATACATCGACCATGGCTTGCTGCTAAATGGTTCCTTGTTTACTGTAGGAATTGCGGATGAGGAACCCTGCAATCCTACAGTACCCACCACACCAGAGTATTTCCACGTCCCTACCATCATATCTGGAGTTGTCTGCCTCCCGAACAGTGTTAGGTAGATTGTTTGGGTGCTAAATAGGAAAAGGATCTGCCGTCTGTTGTTGATTTTGATATTCTAGGTATTGTCAAATGGCCAGAGTTTTGAGAACGCAGTGGACATGGAGGATAAGAGCTCGCTCAAGTACTGAGGAACTAAACCATATAGGGCTTTATAAGTAATTAACAAGATTTTAAAATCTATACAATTTTTAATAGGCAGCCAGTGCAGTGTTGACAGAACCAGGCTAATGTGGTCATACTTCCTGGTTCTAGTAAGGACTCTAGCTGCTGCATTTTGGACCATCTGGAGTTTGTTTATTAAATGTGCAGAACAACCACCCAATAAAGCATTACAACAATCTAACCTTGAGGTCATAAATGCATGAATTAACATTTCTGCATTTGGCTTTGAGAGCATTGGTCTCAATTTAGATATATTTTTAAAATGAAAAAATGTTGTTTTACAAATGCTAGAAACGTTGATGTCAAAGGAAAGATTGCTATCAAATAGCACACCTAGGTTCCTAACTGATGATGAAGAATGTACAGAGCAGCTGTCAAGTGTTAGACAGTGTTCTAAGTTATTACATGTAGGGCTTAAGGTCCGAAAATTAACACCTCTGTTTTTTTCAGAATTTAGCTGTAAGACATTACTCGTCATCCAGTTTTTTATATCAACTATGCATTCCATTAGTTTCTCAATTTGGTGTGTTTCACCGGGCCGCAAAGAAAATTAGAGCAGAGTATCATAACAGTGAAAGCTAACACCTTGTTTCCTGATGATATTTCCCAAGGGTAACATGTAAAGCATGAAAAGTAACGGCCTTAGTACTGAGCCTTGAGGTACTCCATACTGCACTTGTGATCAATATGATACCTCTTCATTCACTTCTACCAATTGATGGCCGTCAGATAAGTACAATTTGAACCATGCTAATGCATTTCCACTAATGCCAACAAAGTTTTCTAGTCTACTCAAAAGAATGTTGTGGTCGATAGTGTCAAATGCAGCGCTAAGATCCAGTAGCACTAATGGAGAGATACAACCACAATCAAATGATAAGAGCCTGTCATTTGTAACTCTAATGAGAGCAGTCTCAGTACTATGAAAAATTCTAAGTCCTGACTGGAAATCCTCACAGAAACCATTTTTTCTCTAAGAAGGAATATAATTATGAGGATACTACCTTTTCTAGTATCTTCGACAGAAAAGGGAGATTTGATATCGGTCTGTAATTAACTAGATCTTTGGGGTCAAGTTGTGTTTTTTTTAATGAGAGGCTTAATAACAGCCAATTTGAAGGTACTGGGGACATATCCTAATGACAATGACGAATTAATAATAGTCAAAAGACCAACAGCCGCGGCGGGCCGAGCCGACATTGAAGATGTGGTCCCTATAAAGCGATTTGAGGACATTTTGAAGACTGAATTAGCAGCAATGTATACAGAATTCACCTCTCACATGACTACAATCCAGAATATATGCTCTAAAGTTGACTTTTTAAACGGGGAACAGAGAGAGCAGAAAAAAGTGATCAGCGAACACACTGGCCATGTGGATGTCCTCAAGCAGCAGGTGACTGATTTACAAGACCGCATCATACGCAGTAATCTCCGGCTTTTGGGACTACCTGAAGGGGCCGATCCTAACTGATCCTAACTGATAATTCTGTTGTTTCTGCTTCAGTTGTTTGCTCTTTTCTCCTTGTACAATCATGCAGACCATTGTCCATAACAACTATCTGGTCTAAGGATATCAGTGGTAACTTACAAACTTTGTTTTCTGTTCGGATTTGGGAGACAATCACATAATCCTTGAAGAGCCCAGATCATCGGATGATCCATTTGAAATTGCTGCATGGACTTTGTCTGTCCCCTTTGGGGTGCTTCTATTTGCATGTATCGGCTTCCCCAAACTGCAGTTTTTGTATGTTCATGTATGTTATTTATTTATTTATGTTTTTTCTTCTTTTTGTTTGAGTTTGCCTTTAAATGAAATAAAAAATTGTTCACAAAAAAATAATAGCCAAAAGAGGATCTATGACTTCTGGAAACACATGTTTTAGTATTTAGATGGAATAGGGTCTAACAAACCTGTTCTTTCTGCCATTCTGCTGAGAGGTTTGCAATTGTAGCTCCATGTAGCTTCACTTTTCTGCTGAAACTCTATCTTACTATCACTCTCTGTTGTTTAAAGTGATCAAATATAACTTAATTCCCTCCATATTTCTGATATTATCTATCAAACTAATCTGACTAATTTGATCGTTCGCTTTTAATCTAAAACCTTCAGTGCAGCGCGTGTGCAGCGCGTTAGCATTCGTTAGCTGGTTAGCTTGTCATTCGCATTTCCACTCGCGTTTCTATTTGAGCCTATTATTGTTTTCTTTTTTCTCAGTCCGTTTCATCGCTCTCTCGCTCCGTTTGACCTCACAAGTTCATCAAACAACAGTGGTAAGTGAATCATTCATCAATCACGGTGAGTAATGGCTTCTCCTTCTCTTGTTATTTGTACTTCATGTCACATGTACAGTTTATCTCTCTCTGTCGGCAATGAGAGATTCACATGTGATAAATGCAGGCATATAGTTAGGCTGACAGAGAAGATTTTAGAACTAGAGACACGCATCCAAACTTTAGTTGAGGACAGTAAGAATGTGAGGGCTGTAGATACTGCTTTGAATGCGACTAGCTGAGGGAGTCCTGTACATTGTTTGGTTCCGGTTACAGAGCCCAGGAGGCCTAGTCGCGGGTGAAAACACCGCTCTTTCCCGTTCTGATCAGAATATGAATACCTGATGAAGTTGCTCTAGTAATTGGCGATTCTATTGTACGGAATGTGAAAATAGAGACACCAGCCACCATAGTCCAATGTTTACCGGGAGCCAGAGCATCTGACATCTTGGCACATTTAAAAAAGATGGCTAATGGTAAACGTAAATTCAGTAAGATTGTTATTCAAGTCGGCGCTAATGATGTTTGACTTCACCAGTCGGAGATCACTAAAAATAACATTAAAGATGTGTGTGAACTTGCAAGTACGATGTCAGACACTGTAATATGCTCTGGTCTGCTCCCTGCTTACCATGGCGATGAGATTCATAGCAGACTGTCGTCACTCAATGGCTGGATGTCTAAGTGGTGCCTGCAGAATAACATAGGTTTCATAGACAATTGGACAAGTTTTTGGGGCAGACCTGACCTGTTAAAAAGAGATGGTTTTAATCCCTCCAGGGGTGGTGCCGCTCTTCTCTCTAGAAATATGGCACATAGTCTTAGAGTTTGTACTTGACTAACTGGGGCCCAGGTCAGGAAGCAGATAGACTGGCTAAACCGACCGTCTGCTAGCTGCCTCACGTCACAGAAGTCAGTTAATTCTCAGCACATAGAGACTCCTTCACCTAGATATCACACTATTCAGACTGTCTGTTCCCCGACCTACAAAATACAAAAAACGTCCAAACCTCTCTTTTCTAGCACTTTAGATGTAGTTGCTCCTTTACGCTTAAGGAAGATCAAAGAAAACAGTCTGACTCCGTGGTATAATGAGCACACTCAGACCCTAAAGAGAGCAGCCCGGAAAATGGAGGAAAACAAAACTAGAGGTATTTCGTATAGCTTGGCGGGAAAGTACCCTATCCTATAGAAAAGCATTAAAAACTGCTAGATCTGATTACTTTTCCTCTCTTCTAGAATAAAAAAACATAACCCCTGGTATTTATTCAATACAGTGACTAATTTAACGAAAAATAAAGCATCAACAGGTGTTTCCCAAGAGCACAGCAGTAATGACTTCATGAACTACTTTACTTCCAAGATCGATACTGTCAGAGATAAAATTGTAACCATGCAGCCGTCAGCTACAATATCGCATCAGATAGTGCACTATAGATCCCCTGAGGAACAATTCCACTCATTCTCTACTATAGGAGAGGAAGAATTATATAAATTGTTAAATCATCTAAACCAACAACATGTATGTTAGACCCTATTCCATCTAAACTACTAAAAGAGCTGTTTCCAGAAGTCATAGATCCTCTTTTGGCTATTATTAATTCATCATTGTCATTAGGATATGTCCCCAAAACCTTCAAATTGGCTGTTATTAAGCCTTTCATTAGAAAAACATAACTTGACCCCTAAGATCTAGTTAATTACAGACCGATCTCAAATCTCCCTTTTGTGTGAAATATACTAGAAAAGGTAGTATCCTCACGATTATATTTCTTCTTTGAGAAAAATGGTATCTGTGAGGAATTCCAGTCAGGATTTAGACCGTATCATAGTACTGAGACTTGCTCTCATTAGAGTTACAAATGACGTGCTTCTATCATCTGATCGTGGTTGTATCTCTTTATTAGTTCTGGTTAATTTCTGTTTTGGGTTTCAAAACTGATGTGAGACCAGTGAGGCGCTAATTCGGCGAGAGAAGGTGTCAATAAAAGATCCGTACAGCATACTAATCAAGCAATTACAACTGTTTATTGTTGATACACACAGCTGCTATCAATAATAATGATACTGATCATAAGTAAATGCATAAAATGATGATAATCAAATCATAAACAAATTCAAGAAAGTTAATCATAAACCAGTGCATAATACAAGAATGATCATGAGTAAATGGATAAATGATAATATTCGTGAATGAATAATACACTAACTTGAGCATACACTAAAACTAAAACCCCAAGCAAAGTATTATAACCAATATACAACCTCAGAACTGTGCCATCATCTTCACTCTTCAAAAGACTGGGGAGCCCGTTTCAGTCACAGTAGAAGACCAACACCTGTCCGAGAAATGCTGAGCTTCCACTGTTTCTGGTGCAAGTTAAGAACAACCCTCCATGTGAGAGAGAAAGCAAGTTGGCCAGACACACTCCCCTCCCAGTTGGGTGCACTTGTTTCAGTTACTAAAAGATGAATCCTTACTCAGCAACATCTCTGAGGTTTCGCAATAAGTGTATTGTGCCAGAATTCTGCACCCAGTACTTATCAACGTCGAGATGTAACCAAGTCCTAAACTCGTTGTTCTTTCTCAGGAGATAGTGATGTTGTTTTGCACCAGTTGCAACCTTGAATATGTTTTGCTTCAATCTGCAACCTTGAATATGTTCCCCCCAGCATTTCAGTCCCTAAATATTAATCCGTTGAGCGTACCACAAAAACAACCTATCCCTTACAGTGGTTGTTCTGCACGCTTGATCAACAAACTACAGTTGGTCCAAAATGCAGCAGCTAGAGTCCTTACTAGAACCAGGAAGTATGACCATATTAGCCCGTTTCTGTCAACACTGCACTGGCTCCCTATCAAACATTGTATAGATTTTAAAATCTTGTTAATTACTTATAAAGCCCTGAATGGCTTAGCTCCTCGGTACTTGAGCGAGCTCTTATCACATTATACTCCTCCGCGTCTGCTGCATTCTCAAAACTCTGGCCGTTTGATAATACCTAGAATATCAAAATCGACTGCGGGCGGCCGATCCTTTTCATATTTAGCAACCAAACTCTGGAACAATCTACCTAACATTGGTCAGGAGGCAGACACACTCTGTCAGTTTAAATCTAGATTAAAGAACCATTTCTTTAACCTGGCTTACACATAACACACTACTACACTTCTATTATTCAAATCCGTTAAAGGATTGTTAGGCTGCATTAATTAGATCAACTGGAACCGGGAATACTCCTCATAACACACGATGTACTCGTTACATCGTAAGAAGAATGGCATCTACGCTAATATTTGTATGTTTCTTTCTTATTCTGTTTCTCAGTCCGTTTCCGGATCAGATGGTGGATTGGCACCGGGACATGATGTCTGCAGCCTTGATCGTCGGCGGAGGCCGGACACCTGGATTAGCCCCAGGGACATATCCCCAGTGAAGACCTCGACTAAAATACAATAAAAAATAAAACAAAATAGCTAAACATATAATAAAATACCTAACTACGTAATACTATTATTGTTAGAAATTGCAACAATATAAAAATAGAAATATAATACATTTATATATTTAAAATTTTAATTAAATCAATAATTAACAATAAATAAACAATAATATCCTGGCCAGAGGAGAACTGGCCCCCTAACTGAGCCTGGTTTATCCCAAGGTTTTTTTCTCCATTCTGTCACAGACTGAGTTTTGGTTCCTTGCCACTGTCGCCTCTGGCTTGCTCAGTTGGGGACACTTGATTTCTAGCGATTATCGTCAATTTGATTTCACAGATACTATTTAAACTAAATTTAGCTAGACAATGACATCACTAAATTCAATAATGAAATGCCTTTAACTGAAAATTGAGTGTTTAATCTTATTATTATACATTACTGACACTCTATCCTCCAATTTGATACTGTTAAGTGCTTTGACACAATCTGTATTGTTAAAAGCGCTATATAAATAAAGGTGACTTGACTTGACTTGACATCTGTGAGTGTCAACACTGGTTCAGTTGACCTGACAAGAAACCGTTCCCTCCATAAAAGGAATCATTCGTTACTGAAATGCAGAGGTTTCAGAATGAAATCCTTAGCTGAAAGGAAGAGGTTTCTCGAGGAGAACTCTACCTGTTACAAGTGCTTTGTTTCCTCAGATCATATGGCTAAAGACTGCAGAATGACTATACATTGTTCAGAATGCAATAGTCAGGACCATGTCTCTGCCCTTCATGGTGGTCTGTCTGTCTAGTCAGTGTTTACCCTGATGGTAATCCTGAGGATAAGAAGCGTATGTATGTCATGTTGGATGATCAGAGTAACCTCTCATTAGCGAGGTCAGCCTTCTTTCGTATGTTCAATGTTCAAGGAGAAGTTTTCCCGTACACCATGAGAACATGCTCAGGAACGGTTAATACTAGTGGGAGGAGAGCAAAATACTTTTTAGTTGAGTCCTTAGATGGGAAAGTATCAATGATGCTTCCTACACTCATAGAGTGCAATTCAATCCCTGACAACAAACAGGAAATTCCCACTCCTGAAGCCGCTGCTTACCATCCTCATCTTCAAGCCATTTCTTCTCTGATATTGCCTCTCTATCCTGCAGCTGACATTCTTATTCTCATTGGGAGAAATCTTATCCGTGCACATAAGGTTTGCAAACAACGAAATGGACCCCACAATGCTCCATATGCCCAACTGCTCGACCTGGGGTGGGTGATTGTAGGAGACGTGTGCTTCGGTGGAGCTCACAAACCCATGGTGAGCACTTTCAAGACTAGTGTGCTTGAGAATGGTAGGCCCAGTTTTCTCACACCTTGCAAAAACAGCATTAGTTCTAAAGAAAGATTCACAAGTGAAGATCCCAGACTCTTTATAAGGAGTACCAAATGATCTCACAACATCGGGAAGCATATCTTCAAGCAAACCAAAGACGATAATATGCTTGCTCTATCCGGAGAGGATGAGGCTTTCCTTAATATTATGGACAATGAATTCACCAAAGATGCAGCAAATAGTTGGGTGGCTCCACTCCCGTTTCGCTGTCCCAGAGAGCGCCTGCCCAACAATAAGGACCAAGCTGTCAGTCGTCTCTTATCACTTCACCATACTCTGGAAAAGAAGGCAGACATTAAAGACCATTATGTGGAATTCATGGAGACAATGTTCAAAAAAGGACATGCAGAGATTGCACCCCCTCAGTTTTCTGGTTAAAGAGGAACATCAAGATTATCTGCGCTTCTTGTGGTTTCGAGATCACAACCTCAATGGACATATTGAGGAGTACCGCATGAGGGTCCACGTTTTAGGCAACTGCCCTCCCCGTCTGTAGCTCTATACGGACTCAAGGGAACAGCTGCAGAGGGACAGCAGGACTATGGAAGTGATGCAAGACTCTTCATTGAGCACCATTTCTATATGGAAGACGGGTTGAAATCATTCAGTTCAGAAGCTGAGGCTGTTGATGTATTGCGCAGAGCTCAACAGATGCTAGCACGATCCAACCTTCGCCTACACAACATCTCATCCAACAGCCCTGTTATCATGAGAGCTTTCCCGAATAAAGATCTGGCAGCTACTCTACAGGCCCTCGATCTTGGTGTCCCGAATAAAGATCTGGCAGCTACTCTACAGGCCCTCGATCTTGGTGCAAGCTCACCAGCCATCCAAAGGAGCTTAGGATTGTACTGGGACTTGTCAACAGATACATTTGTGTTTCAAGTATCCATAAGCGAAAAACCTTACACTAAGAGAGGAGTGCTATCTACCATAAACAGCTTGTATGATTCTCTAGGATTTATAGTACCTGTAAGCATTGAGGCTCGCTCCATTCTGAGAAACATCTCTGGAGATGCAGACGATTGGGAAGTTGTTTTGCCCAGAGAGAAACAAGAGCGATGGCAGAAATGGAAAGATTCCCTCAAACATCTCCAAGGACTGAAAATCCCAAGAATGTATACATCCACTTTGTTGTCTACTGCACACAGGAAAGAGATCGTTGTCTTTTGTGACACTTCTACTAAAGCTGTTGGCACAGTAGCTTACTTGAAAATGACGAACGCAGATGGTCTCAGTGAAGTGGGTTTCCTCTTCGGCAGAGCAAAACTAGCTCCAAAGCCAGATGTCACTGTTCCTCGACTTGAGTTGTGTGCAGCTGTACTCGCGGCTGAAGTAGCAGAAATGCTTCAAGAACAGCTGGACACAATACTGGATGATTTGAGATTCTACACTGACTCTAAGGTAGTGCTAGGATACATCTTCATTGACTATCAGTGGAGGAACAGAAAGCTCTGAGATTTCGTTATAAAGATCTTAATTTGTGTTCTGAAGATGAACAAAAGACTTGCGGGGTTTGGAACGACACGAGGATGAGTAATTGATGACAGAATTTTCATTTCTGGGTGAACCAACCTTTTAACTTCTTTTACCTGGAGTGTTCAAAGACATTGTTAATGCTGACCAATATGGCATTAGAAATGAACTGGGAGTAGTATGAATACTTTTCACAAACACGTGGTGGCATCACAATTCAAGATTTATTTTAAGCATACTAAATATGCCTGTAGTGAAAAGTGTAACTGAAACTTGAGAATTTCTGATTTAGTTTGTTTGTTTTTCCAGACTACATCCAAAATAGTGTTTCCACATCTGAGATAAAGGCAGGCATAAGAATCAAGCGGAACGATGTGGACAACATCTCCAGGACGCTACGCTCCATCTGACTAGTAAGCCAATTCTCAGATAACTGCTATGATGACTTTTGTTCTACCCACTTAAAAGATAGAAGTACTTGCGTTGTCCAATCTATACAGACTGTGTCTGTTCCCCGAATAGTGAGGTCAAAATATAAATTTAATGCAGGATCTAGAAAAAATCTGATTGTGATTAAACCAGAAAAACGCAAAATAAATTAAAAAAAAAAAAAATTTAAAGCTTGGGCTCCTAAACATTAGATCACTCGCACCCAAAGCAGTTATTGTAAATAAAATGATCACAGATAATAATTTGGATGTACTCTGCCTGACTGAAACCTGGCTTAAACCAAATGAATATTTTGGTCTAAATGAGTCTACTCCACCAAGCTACTGTTATAAACATGAGCCCCATCAGACTGGTCGTGGCGGCAGTGTGGCAACAATATATAGTGATATTATCAATGTTACTCAGAAAACAGGATACAGGAGGTTTAACTCATTCAAAATACTTCTGCTTAATGTTACACTGTTAGATATGCAAAAGAAATCTCTCCTATCTCTTGCTCTGGCTACTGTGTATAGACCGCCAGGGCCATATACAGATTTCCTAAAAGAATTTGCAGATTTCCTCTCAGATCTATTAGTTAATGTTGATAAAGTGCTAATTGTCGGAGATTTTAACATTCACGTTGATAATACAAATGATGCGTTAGGACTTGCGTTTACTGACCTAATAAACTCTTTTGGAGTCAAGCAAAACGTCACCGGGCCCACTCATCGTTTTAATCATACGCTAGATTCCATTATATCGCATGGAATTGATCTTACCGATATAGATATCGTAACTCAAAGTGATGATGTTACTGATCATTTCCTTGTATCGTGCATGCTGCGTATTACTGATATTAGTTATATGGCTCCGCATTATCGTCCGGGCAGAAATATTGTTCCAGCCACCAAAGACAGATTCACAAATAACCTGCCTGATTTATCTCAACTGATCTGTGTACCCATAAATACACATGAACTAGATGAAATGACTAGCAACATGGGCACTATCTTCTATAATACATTACAAGCTGTTGCCCCCTCGAATTGAAAAAGGTTAGAGAAAAACGTACTGCGCCATGGTACAACAGTTATACCAATTTGCTCAAGAAAGAAACTCGTAATCTTGAGCGCAAATGGAGAAAAACTAACTTGCAAGTTTTTAAAATTGCGTGGAAAAACAGTTATAGACGGGCTCTAAAAGCTGCCAGGGCAGAGCATATGCGCAAACTCGTAGATAATAACCAAAACAATCCAAGGTTTTTATTTAGCACAGAGGCTAGATTAACAAATAAACAGACGCCACCCGATCTAAATATTCCCTCACAGTTTAATAGTAATGACTTTATGAATTTCTTTACTGATAAAATAGATAACATTAGAAATACAGTATCAAATGTAGATTCTACTGCATCTAGTATTTCAGCTTCATTAATCGCACCCAAAGAAAAACTATAGGACAGGAAGAGCTAAATAAACTTATCAGTGCATCTAAACCAACAACATGTTTATTAGATCCTGTACCCACTAAACTACTAAAAGAGTTGTTACCTGTAGCAGAAGAACCACTTCTTAATATTATTAACTCATCGTTATCTTTAGGTCACGTCCCAAAACCATTCAAGCTGGCGGTTATTAAGCCTCTTATTAAGAAACCACAACTAGATTCTAATGAACTGGCAAATTACAGACCCATTCCAAATCTTCCGTTCATGTCTAAAATTTTAGAAAACGTTGTGTCTGCTCAATTGTGCTCCTTCTTGCAAAACAAATGATCTCTATGAAGAATTTCAGTCAGGTTTCAGGCCTCAACATAGTAAGAAACAGCACTTGTTAAAATTACAAATGACTTGCTTCTGGCTTCAGACCAAGGGGCTTCAGACGAAGGCTGCATCTCATTGCTAGTATTACTTGATCTTAGTGCTGCGTTCGACACTATAGACCATGACATACTCATAGATCGATTTCAAAACTATACTGGTATTCAAGGGCAGGCTTTAAGATGGTTTAGATCCTACCTGTCCGATCGCTACCACTTTGATCATTTAAATGGGGAGTCATCTCAATTATCACCAGTAAAGTATGGAGTACCACAAGGATCTGTCCTAGGTCCTCTGCTATTTTCAATATACATGTTGCCTCTTGGTAATATTATTAGAAAATACAGGATTAGTTTTCATTGTTATGCTGATGATACTCAACTATATATCTCAACAAGACAAGATGAAACGGTACCACTTTAGAATACTGATCCTTTGTTAATGAATAACTACACAGGAACAAGTGACTAATGCACTATTAACATTGTAGTAACTACTATTACCCAACAAGAAACTCTGATTATTGTTTTAGTAAGTAATAGCGCTCAGTTGAAACTGATTGTTCACTATTAGCTAATCAATAACTACTATTTTTTTTATATATATCCTGGAGAACTACTAAGAACTACTGTATACGGTTTCATAATTAATGTGAATTATGCATAATGTATAATTCATTCTAAAATGAAGATCATGGTAACCCACTAGTAATGACTCAAGAATTATCAAATTATTTTAAAGGAACTACTAACTACTTGGATCAGTATTCTAAAGTGAAAAGCATCATAACTCCCTAATATTGACTGACGTCATTTTAAGCGTTAGAGATATATGTAAGGTTTTGGATAGTAATGACTCAAGTGTTGATGGGTGGTGATGGCGCAGTGGATAAGACACATGCCTTTGGTGTGAGAGACCTGGGTTCGAATCCACTGTGAGACACCAATGTGTCCCTGAGCAAGACACTTAACCCCTAGTTGCTCCAGAGGCGTGCGACCTCTGACATATATAGCAATTGTAAGTCGCTTTGGATAAAAGCGTCAGCTAAATGAATAAATGTAAATGTAAATGTGTTACTACATCCTTCTGAAGAAACTACTAATTATTTGGATCAGTATTCTAAAGTGAAGATCATGATAACTCCCTAGTAATTACTGACGTCATTGTAAACTTTTATCACGAACTTCACTTTAGAAAACTGATCCAAATAATTAGTAATTCCTTTAGAAGGATGTAGTAACACCTGAATAATTACTATCCAATGCTTTACAACACTCTCAAAAGCTTACAATGATTTCAGTCATTACTAGAGAGTTATCATGATCTTTAGAATACATAATTATCTATCACTTTAGAATACTGATCCAAATAATTAGTAATTCCTGGTAATACTTGAGTCATTACTAGTGGGTTACCATTACCTTTACTTTAGAATTAATTATACATTATGTATTATTCATATTAATTATGAACCTGCATACAGTAGTTCTTAGTAGTTCTTAGGGAGGTATGAAAAAATAATAGTTACTGATTAGCTAATAATGAACTACCACATTCGACTAAGCACTATTACTTACTAATTCATTAATCAGAGTATCTTATTAGTTACTAATAGTTACTAGAGTGCTAATATTGCATTACTCATGTGTTCTTGTGTAGTTATTCATTAATGATGGAAAAGTATTCTAAAGTGTTACCGATGAAACTTCTAAACTATCTAAGCTAATAGATTGTGTAAAAAATGTAAAAGATTGGATGACCAATAATTTCCTCCTATTAAATTCAGATAAAACAGAGCTATTACTTATTGGACCAACAAACAGTACACAGAATCTCTTGGATTACAATTTACAACTAGACGGATGTATTGTTACGTCCTCTAAAGTCAAAAATCTGGGTGTTGTATCAGACAGCAACTGAAAATCATATTTCCCATGTTACAAAAACAGCATTCTTCCATCTTAGAAACACTGCCAAGCTTCGAAGCATGCTACCTGTTTCTGATGTAGAAAAGCTAGTTCATGCATTCATGACCTCTAGACTGGACTATTGTAATGCACTGCTAGCTGGTTGTCCTGCATCTTCAATAAACAAGCTACAGATTCAAAATTCAGCGGCTAGGGTTCTTACTAGGTCAAGAAAATATAATCATATTACCCCAATTTTACAGTCTCTGCACTGGCTACCTATTAAGTTCCGTATCATTTACAAAATAGTATTACTTGCCTATAAGGCCCTAAATGGTTTAGCTCCTGCGTACCTAACTCGTCTTCTACCACGCTACAATCCAACCCGCTCCCTAAGGTCGCAAAACTCTGGACTTTTGGTAGTACCTAGGATAGCAAAGTCCACTAAAGGAGGTAGAGCTTTTTCACATTTGGCTCCCAAACTCTGGAATAGCCTTCCTGATAATGTTCAGAGTTCAGACACGCTCTCTCTGTTTAAATCTAGATTAAAGATACATCTCTTTAGCCAAGCATTCACATAATGCATCTTATAATCTTGTACTGCAGTTACATCTGATCAAATGTACATTATTATTATTCTTTAGCTTGGGTTGAACAAATAATGTTTGCTTAGATGGAACAGCAGCTACGCTAATTATGTCTCTGTTTGTTTCTCTGTTTCTGATTAACATCCCATGGTAACTAGGAATTACAGAAACTTCAGTCTGCATACAACCCTTAAATGATCTGAGATGATCGAACACCTGAGAAAAGATAATGCCAACCCCTCAGAGGATGCCAACGCTCAGACAACATACAGAATTACCAAATTTTGCCATAAGTTAAATATATTAAGGTTCTGCAATATATAAATATATTGTGGAAACTTAATTTCCTGTAGAGCTACTTTGCAACGATTTGTTTCGTAAAAAGCGCTATACAAATAAACTTGAACTTCAACTTAAAAGTTTGCCAAAAGGAGGATTCGAACACACATTTTGCCATCTTCACCACTACAGCTGACCACTAGTGATTGTCTTTTGTGTTGATGACTAGCCGAATCACACTTGGTGGGCGGAGTTAGTGTAAATAGACACTCCTTTATAGTTATTATATTATTACACATATTTTTTATTAGTATTTTTATTATTTTCATTATTATTAACCAACATATAAATGGCTTTATATTCTGATGTTCTTTTATTGGCCAGAGGAGAACTGGCCCCCCGACTGAGCCTGGTTTCTCCCAAGGTTTTTTTCTCCATTCTGTCACAGAGGGAGTTTTGTTTCCTTGCCGCTGTCGCCTCTGGCTTGCTCAGTTGGGGACACTTAATTTCTAGCGATTATCGTCAATTTGATTTCACAGATACTATTTAAACTAAACTGAGCTAGACAAAGACATCACTAAATTCAATAATGAAATGCCTTTAACTGAAAATTGAATGTTTAATCTTATTTTTATACATTACTGACACTCTATCCTCCAATTTCATACTGTTAAGTACTTTGACACAATCTATATTGTTAAAAGCGCTATATAAATAAAGGTGACTTGACTTGACTTATTGTTACATGACTTACATAATTGAACAGTAAAGCATTTCCCCTTTCAACAAAAATTAACATGCACAGTGAGTTTTCCTACCCTATGTATATCCTCTAAAAATGGAGGGTCCACGTTAACCACAAAAACATTTCCTCATAAACTGAGCGTAAATCTGTATGTATTTTCTGCTTCACCAACAATACCAGAGCCAACACTGGTGTGACGAAAACACCAACAACGCAAACCTTTCCGATGACTGAAAATATTTATTGAAATAATATTCTTTAATTCTTGTAAGTAATGCAGCTTTAATGTTAACCATATTTAAATAGGCCTAGATATTTAAATATATAAATTTTGTTCTGGTATTTGCCTAATGAAAAACTAGGCTACTTGTGTTCAATTGGTTAGGCTTTGTGAGGCAGGTGTATTCATCATTAATGTCACACTGAAAAAAAAAAAGTGAAACCATCTGCTTAAAGTATTTAATATCGTTCTAATTGAAAATCACGATTTCTGGTTTAAACCGGTTTCATTCAGTTTGGAAAAAAACAGTTTTATTTATTATTATTATTATTATTATTATTATTATTATTATTATTATTGCTGTTGTTGTTGTTGTTAGCTGAAAACCTGAAAACACGATGCATATTTTGAAAATAATTTTTAAGAATTAAGAAATATTTTTAGCAAACTAAACATTGACTAACAAAAAGTTTTTAGTCTCAAGTTAAGTGAAAATTCTACTTGCATATAGCTTAGCTTTTGCTTGTGGTTACATTAAGATCTGCTTTGCTTAAGGAACTGACTTAGCATTTAGCATGCTAAAAAGTAATATTGCTAGTTAACAGTTGTTATATTTCAGTTAAATCTTGTCTTCAGAGAAGGAACCATCGCCTTAATGGGCATAACGGACATAATTAAACAAGTTTGATCAATTAGGCCTACTTTCAAATTATTAGGCTATATAAATTTTGTAAAAGTATCAGTTATTAGGGAAATGAGAATCACTGCCCAGTAGGTTATTTAACGTTATTAGTGTGGGGGAAAATCGCTACTAATCTTTTCTGTGTAAAGTAAATTTTACAACTACGCTAAAACGACTATAAAATGGTTATTTAAATACGTTTACATATACGTTTTAACATAAGACGTGATGTCAGTAGGCCTATATTGCCTATATGTATATATATATAGTGTCAGAGAGTCACAGTCACAATCACCGCTGTCAACAGAAATCACCAGATCACAGTCACCTGAATTCTAATCACCTGCAACTGCAGTCCCTCATCAGCACTCCTATAAACACCACTTTCTCTCTGACAATCATCATCAAACCCGAACAGTAACCTGACTCCGTATGCATTACCTGTGTTTACTTACCTTATAGACTTCCCCGCGTCTCTCCAGCGTAGATTCCAGGATCCCAGTCTCTCCAGTGATTCTCCAGCGTCGACTCCAGCTCACCCGAGCTCATGGTCTCCACTCCCCTGTGAACGAGACAGATATCAGTTCTCACCAAGACTATCTGATACTCACCTGCTCATCCCGCTCCTCACGATCTGCTTAACCAGTCAATAAACCATCCTATTGAATCACTTACCTGTTGTTTCCGATTCTGTTTGTGACAGAAGACCGGACCAACGGATTTCTATGGATCCCCGGCCTTCGTCTCTGACGGACCTCCTGGAGGAGCTGGTCAACGCACTCCATGCCTCGCTAATGCCAGCTCCAAACCCTCCATCATCTGCCTCTGCCAGTCCCATGGCTTTACCGGCTGCCTATGCAGGTGATTCGGCTGAGTGTGGCGGCTTTCTTCTACAATTGGCCTTGTATATCAAGATGCAACCACAGAAGTTTCCCACCGAGCGCTCAAAGGTAGCCTTTTTGATCTCCCTTCTCACAGGTCGAGCATTAACTTGGGCTAAAGCCATATGGAATGTCAATACTGCCATAATTAATTCCTATGAAGCATTTACAAAGCATTTTAAGGAGGTTTTAAAGCCCAAGTCCCTGTCCTGAGATCCCAGCGCCCACGAAGCATTCAAGAATCTCAAAACTGCATTCAGCATGGCCCCCATCCTTCGCCATCCTAATCCCCATGTGCCATTCATGGTGGAAGTGGACGCCTCCGCCACGGGAGTTGGGGCTGTGCTGTCCCAGCAGTTTGGTGAGCCTCCAAGCCTCCAGCCTTGTGCTTACTATTCTAAGAAACTAACCCCAGCGGAGAAAAATTACGACAACGGAAACAGGGAGCTGTTGGCCATCAAGCTGGCCCTGGAGGAGTGGAGGCATTGGCTGGAGGGAGCTAACCATCCTTTCACAGTCATCACTGATCACAAGAATCTCCAATACCTCTGTGAAGCCAAGAGGCTCAATCCTCGACAGGCACGCTGGGCTCTGTTCTTTACCCGGTTTGAATTCACCATCACCTACCATCCTGGAAATCGCAACTAAAAAGCTGACGCCCTATCTCGTCTGTATTCTCCTGATGCTCCTGTGGACCCTGAACCGACTCTCCCTCATTGTTAACCCCATCGTCTGGAACATTGACAAGGACATCAGAACTGCCACTCTCACCAAACCTGCTCCGCTGGGAGGCCCAGAAGGGAAGACTTTCGTTCCATCTTCCCAGCGACAATCCCTTCTGGGCTCAGTTCATAATGTACCGGGCTCTGGACATCCAGGCAGCCAACGGACCCTCTCGCTCCTCCTAGCTCGGTACTGGTGGCCCAGTATGTCCCGTGATGTCATCAGGTACGTCCACAGTTGCTCAGTCTGTGCCATGTCCTCGCCATCTGCCGGTGGGCAAGCTCGTACCTCTCCCTATTCCTCACCGACCCTGGTCTCACCTGGGAATTGATTTTGTGACTGATCTCCCTGAATCAGAAGGTAACACCTGCATACTAGTAGCTGTGGATCGCTTTTCTAAAGCATGCAAATTGATACCCCTCCATGGACTGCCAACGGCCTTGGAGACTGCTGAACACCTCTTCCATCAGGTATTCAAACACTTCAGAGTGCCAGAAAAAATAGTATCGGATCACAGTCCACAGTTCATCAAGCCTTCTTTCACCTACTAGGAGTCCCGGTGAGCTTGTCCTCCAGTTATCATCCCCAGACAAATGGCCAGGCTGAGCGAAAGATCCAAGAACTCAGACGGTACCTCCAGGCTTACTGCCAAGAAGATCAGTTCAGCTGGAGCCGCTTCCTCCCGTGGGCCGAGTATGCACAAATTTCCCTTCGACAGAATACCACCGGCCTCACGCCTTTCCAGTGCATACTCGGTTACCAACCCCCGCTCTTCCCGTGGACGGGAGAGCCCTCGGAGGTTCCAACTGTTGACTACTGGTTCCAGGCGACCGAGAGAGTGTGGGACTCAGCACACATCCACCTCCAGCGGGCAGTGCGGAGACCTAAGAGCCCGGTGCATGTCCGGTGCACTCCAACTCCCATCTACCACCCTGGAGACCGGGTGTGGTTATCCACCTGCGACCTGTGACTCCACCTGCCCTGTAGGAAGCTGAGTCCCCACTATATTGGTCCGTTCAAGATCCAGAGGCAGATCAACGAGGTCACATACCAGCTCCAACTACCTCCCAGGTATCGAATTCACCCCAGGTACCACGTTTCCCTGCTCAAACCATGCTCTTCTCTCCACTCCAGATCAGCACGAGCCGGACGAGCCTCCTCCTCCTGAAATACTAGACCAGCCATCTGTATATCAGATTCGCAACATCCTGTACTCGCGGTGACTGAGAGGCCGGCTGGAGTATCTCGTGGACTGGGAGGGCTACGGACCCGAAGAGCAATCCTGGGTGGCCCTGGACGATATCCTAGATCCCATGTTATTGCAGAAATTATCCAGAGGCTGTGGTCGCCCCCATCGCCGCATTAGGGCGTCAGGAGCCGCCCCTAGAGGAGGGGGTAGTGTCAGAGATTCACAGTCACAATCACCGCTGTCAACAGCAATCACCAGATCACAGTCACCTGAATTCTAATCGCCCGCACCTGCAGTCCCTCATCAGCACTCCTATAAACACCACTCTTTCTCTGACACTCATCATCCGGTCTACGGTTCACTACCCCGAACAGTAACCTGACTCCATATGCACTTACCTGTGTTTACTTACCTTATAGACTTCCCCATGACTCCCCAGCGTACATTCCAGGATCCCAGTCTCTCCAGCGATTCTCCGGCGTCGACTCCAGCTCTCCCGAGCTCACGGTCTCCACTCACCTGTGAACGAGACAGATATCAGTTCTCACCAAGACTGTCTGATTTGGACAAAGCATCTAGATACTCACCAGCTCATCCCGCTCCTCACGCTCTGCTTAACCAGTCAATAAACCATCCTATTCTATCACTTACCTGTTGTTCCCAATTCTGCTTGTGGCATTTATATATGTATGTATGTTTTTGTTTTGTTTAAAATAACGTTAGGCCTATTTCTTTCTTTATTTAATTCATTTTATTTATTTAATATTATTACTACTACTAAGCCTACTATTTGATTCCAGTAGTTCTGGATTTCATATAATTGTATAACAAACAACAAAGGCCGTATTCGTAAACAAACCAAACAAATAGCCTAAATAAATGGTTGAAGCTTTTGGAAGATGTAACAGAGTCTGTACTTTTATTTTGTTACAGGACACTGGTAATATTTAAAATTATATGCCACACTTTACCTACAAAAGTCTAATTTAAAACTAGTGAATAATTGCATAATTTATTGTCAGTTTGTAAGGCTACATTTGGTGAAAGTGATTTAGGCTAGGCTATATTTTAACTATTCTCTGAATCAGTAGTATCATGTGTAGCCTAAATAAAATCAGATAAAGAATCCAAGTCTTATAGTATGAGAACTGAATCGCATCCATATGCAAAGAAAAAGTCGATTAGCAAGAAAAGTCGTGGTCCAAAAAGAAAGAAGGCGCAACATTCTTGATTGTTTGGTGGACAATTTACAGCTATGTAATACAATTTTACGACTAAGCCAAGGAGTGGATTGGCTGTGGTAAGTCAGATAGTGTCCTCTCCGTGATCATGAACTTTAAATATTTGTCTCTACCCCGTTCGTATGCGTTTACCATCAGGCTGAGTTTTGTTCAGTTTTTAGCAACTGCAACAACGTAAACATGCACTCGACAGTCGTTTCTAGCTAGCTATCAATTCCTTTCATTACAGGTCTCACTGCATTTGGTCTTCAAAGTTTTGAAAGCAGACGAGTGGAGTGCGTTGTCTTTTCACTAAAGTGCACGGGAATGGGCGCTCACCAAATGTGGATTACTTAATAATAATAAAAAAAATATATATCGTTAATTACAATATGCTTGCGATCACCCTCTCAAGCCTTGCAGCCAGAACTGTCATAGTGCGTCACAAGGAAAGCTTGTTTAGCGTGGGTAAATTTGTTCTTCAGCACTTCTCATTTACGTTTAGATTATCAGTCAGTGTGTACTTAATATACACTCGCAGACACACTTGTAAAAGAAACTACCACATTTTCACTAGTTCGACATGGAGAAAATAATATTTTAGGAGAAAAAGTACCAATTAAAATTCTGCCGGCTATACCAAAATACTTTAGAATGAGAAGTGTGCCCTAAATTAATAAACCTTCTCTTTGTAGACATTATGGAGGGCAGCACTGCCATCTAGTGTCCATTAATGTCTTCAGCGTTTCTCTTCATTCATTTACGAGGCGTATCCTTACGTTCTCTCAGAGGCATCATGCCCATTCAAACTAAGGCCACGTGCCCCCTCAGATTTTTGAGCCAAGTGGACTGTGCAGTTTCCAAAAAAATAACCGAATCATATTTTTATATTTGATACAGTGATAAGATCGTTCAGTGCCTTAAATCACCAGCTGCTAAATTCTAATCTGAGTTCTCTGCCTGGCGCTGAGCCAGAGACAGACACTGCACTATAACCAATCACACACGATTCTGTTGCGCTTCTGAATGCAGTGACCAATCAGAGACGTCCAGATGAGTCATCGCTGACACCCGGTGTTTTGTTCAGGGCGAGCTCGCTGAGTGAACTCTCTTATCAGAAACAACAAAGTGCAGAAGTGCGTACGATGTAAGACATTAATTTCACAGTGCAAACAGCGTCAGTGATTATAATGGGATTTTTTGAGACTGAAGTCTTGATAATGAAATGATAATGTTCTTTGATAATGTAAGTTTCCTTTGCTGTGTTCTGTACAATGAAAGGGATATGATTAGTAGCTTAAAACTTTTATTAAATTCATGTTAAATACAAAGGTAGTTGTAAAATATTTTAAGGCATGACACCCATGTGGTTCTTAAGTAAAAAGTCTATTTTATGCGTAGTTAATGGGTCATTCTACAGAAATGTCCACTTTTAGTATGTCTTAAAATATATTTATTTTTCTAACATTTAAACTTAGACCACATTATAAGATTACCTTTTGACTTTAAGAATATACATAAATGACAGGTTATTTTCTTATTTTATTTTATTTTTTCTTTTGTGCATTTAGTTACCCATAAGGAAGGTGACACCAGTGATGGTAACACACAATTTTCAAAAAAAAAAAAAAATTGCATTTTACAAAATGTCTGCTCCAAGGTATCAAACCACATGTTGTCAATCACTCACTAAATTAAGTAGTTTAATCCATTTGTATTCTAGTTTTTTACAATTCCCTAACAATTCAACTAAAAAGTTCAACTAAAAGCTATGAAATCATGAGATAAATAAGAAAATGTATGTTCTGAAACGAGACAGTGGACTTATCATGGGCCGTTCTTCATAGGTCTTCATCAAAGAGGAAGAAGGAAGTCAAGTGATGTCATAAGTGTGATTTTTATTTCAAAATAAATTATTTTTGTTAAACGGTAACACCAGTGACACAACTCCAGGGACCACTACTTTCATTATTTTATCATATTTATTCACCATTTAGTTTTTTATGTCATTTATATCATATATTTGATAGTGATAAATACATTATTGTATTTTAAATGGTATAAAACCCTGTTTTGGACCTCAAAATAAAGCACTTTTTCTCTGTACATGGCTGTGGGGACGAGCAGTTTTGTGGTGCTTGGAATTCTATATAATTAATTAAAAAACAAATATTGCAGCATTGATGGCTCAAGAAGGTGTAATTGTTCAAAGAACATATTGTTCAATTTTAAAATCGTAACCGTATAAAGTGTTTTTCAAGTGTAATATTTCTGTAAAGGCTAGGGACAGAAAAATGGACATTTCCATAGAATGACCCTAATAGAACATTAGCCCGTTATAAGATTAACTAGCATGATATATAAAGGTGCAAAATGCATTTACTTACAGTTTAATTACTGGGAATATTTTGAATAGCCTAAAAAGGGAAAAATTAAGTAAAATATTAGCCTACTGCTGTGTCAACCCCCATCCCCCCACCTGTGCCCCCTTAAAAAATAATAAGTGCATGACGCCCCGCGTATGGCTACTATATGGTGTGCCGCAGTATTATGGGGCGAAACAAATCAGGTCATTCAATAAAGCTTAAATGTTCATATCCTGCAAATAAAATAATAATAAAAAAAAAACTAATATGGCTAAAATTTGACTACTATACGTTTTAAAAACTTCATATTGATAAGAATTATGCGATATTCTGGGCGTCAGATTCCAATATTCGAATAGCAGCCATGCATGGAAATGCAGAAATCTTGAATATAAATAAATGCATAAAAAAATCACGCATTTTCACATCAGAATTTATCCTTTGTATGCAAACTGATTAATAAAAAAAAAAAATACTACATTTTAAATTCGAAATGTATTAATTGCTTAGCCTGTAGTTAGTAACATCTGTGAACGACAATAACAGCAATATATGCGCAGGCGCCTGAAATAAGGTCAGAGTGTCGCCTGAAGGAAGTAGAATGGAAGCTGCGCTGTTTAAAATGGCATTGGTACCTCCAAAAATAAATAAAAAATCTGTGTTCTGAATTAAAGGAATAGTTTAAATTGTATAATTACTATAATTGGTTATTATAAATTAATTTGAATAAGATCACGTAGGCTAATATTTAGTAATTCTGTCATTTTAAGCATAATGTAACATTTATTTTCCTGTCCTTTTAAAAATAATTGAAATGTATAGAACACAATAATCAAGCATTCTTCTTTTTCTTAGTCTATTATTTTATTAGTATTATTATTATTATTATTATTGTTGTTGTTTTTACCTCATTTGTGTCATGTCATGCAAATTACATGGTTGTTGTTGTTTTTTTTTCTCGTTTGTCAATGTTAGATAAATATGTGTTATATTACGTACTTTTTACCAAATATTTCTGGAATTAATGTTCTTTATTGTATATTCGAAGCAGTCTGTGTTAATCTGGCATTTGCCGCCAGTGGAATGTTGTAAAGGCCACAGACAAGAACTGCAGTAAAACACTTTCTGCACAAATGCATCCACATGTCTTTATTTCATTAATTCCAATTTAGTTTACACTTTGAGAGCCAGTGGCAAATTTAGTGATATATTGCTGTTAGTTTTACGTTGTCATATAAAACAAGATTCCGTTTTGACCACAATGCAACAGACTAAACAAAATTAACCCCTTTGTAAAAAGCAATGGCCACTCGAAATCATCGAAGACGGCTTTGATTATAGCTTAAAGAGAAATGTTGCAATGAATAAACATTCAACAACGGCTTTTATGACATTCATATTAATGTAACGTCATTAGAATCATTCAACAGCTATAAGAAACACCATTCAAGCGCGATGACCTGCATTGTGGAAACGGCAGAAACAAAAACAACAAAAACAAATTAAAATGCAAGATATCCTGTGCCTTTTATAATGCATCAAAGTAGCTGAACGTAACATGAATTTGTGTGTGTGTGTGTGGGGGGGGGGCCTAACTTTACAGTGTTACTTTCCCTTCGGACAAGACTTCCATTGACTTATTCAAGACTTCCACGTGCTTCTAAAAAAAACACACAATTTGGTGTCATGTGTACGATTGCATCAGCACATCTTCTAAAGTCAGTCCAACAGAAGCTGTCATTTGTCTGCTTTGACGAATTTCAGTTCGCACGGGTATTAAGGAATTTCTTTGCAGTAAAACCATAAACCACCCCCTCTTTTAAGCATATCTCTAAGCAAAGGGTGAAAGAAGCAAGTCGAAAATGTAATGTAGTCTATTGTTTTCAACTGATTTACCATATTGGTGAATTTACAGTTGTCACAGAATTAAACTGGCTAAAATAACAAAAATGCAAATTTAATATAAATTTTACAAGACACAAGACGGCTTGAGAATACGATAAAAACTTTGGTTTGTTCATATATCTGAGTTTAATCGAATCCATCCTATTGCTTTGCATGGTTGTAAAATACAGTCGCGAAATAGTTGTTTAGAAATTGCTCCAACGGATGTTTTGAGAGTTTTAAAAACACTTTGTAGGCCAAAATCCACACCATATGGTCCAAATCAATATCACACATGTAGCGTGTGAAGAGGCTATTGCATCTCTGTTCCGTAACCTTCATTATTTCACATTTTATATTTAAATACAAACCAAATAAAATGAATAACAACCAAAGTTTGCACGCCTTACGTAATTAGACGACGTCGTTGTTGTTAGGCGAATTGATTCTTTAACCTATTACCTAATTTTATTACTAAACCTTAATCTCGTTTATAGGGGTTGGGGCTTGTAAACATAATTCTGTATTATACAGGACATAACTCTGACGAGCCAGAAAAAAAGATAAATAATCTACCAGTGATTTGTGCTTATTTGCACAACTAACCCTCAAATTGCTTTACTTTATGTTTAGGGAAATATACATACACACACACATATGCATATATATATATATATAGGCTATATATATATCGCTCGACTTTTATTCTAAGCGAACTAAGTGAGAGAGAGAGAGAGAGAGAGAGAGAGAGAGAGAGAGAATCAATAATCTAATATCTCAATATAAGGGGTGTGCATGCGTTATATTCTGCACGTTGCTGTAACAGGGCACAGAAAAGCCAGTCTTATTTTCGCAATTTTATTGATGCTTCCAGTTTTTTTATTGGAAGATAAGTGGTCAACTGACATTATCATCTCGCCCATCTTTTAACGAGGATTTGGAAACATTAGGCTGCGTACATATTCTCTGCTGGTTGTCCTGAAATAAATTAAAAAGTAGGCCTATTTATACAATACTTGTGATTAAAAACACGAATAGGTGAGAAAAAAGAAAGCGCGAGTAGAAAGATCAAGGGAAGGAGTGAGAGAAAAGGCGTTTATAGCCTATGTGTGTGTGTTTTGAGGAAAGAAGGTATGAATTCCTATTTTACGAACCCGTCGCTCTCATGCCATTTAAACGGCGGTCAAGAGGTTCTGCCCAGTGTTACACTCAGCTCGACAAACTATGACCCGGTGCGACACTTCTCGCCATATGGCGCTGCCGTGGCCCCGAACCGGATATACTCCAATCCATTCTATTCAACACAAGAAAACGTTATGTTCGGGTCCAGCCGAGGACCGTACGAGTATGGATCAAATGTGTTCTACCAGGACAAGGATGTGCTTCCAAGTTGTAGACAAAGCCTTGGGCAAACACAGGGTTCATTGACCCAGGATTACGCTTCAGACCAAGGCAAGACTCTGTCTCAGGAACCAAAAGGAAGTATTCAAATATATCCGTGGATGCAACGGATGAACTCGCACAGTGGTGAGTATAGAAACAAAAAAGATGGCTTTAGTAAGGGGTGGACTTTGTTTTTATGACTGGGAAACCCACGTTTTATCACCCCATAAAGCACAGTGCCTTGTTGACCTGATCTAAAAGCGCTTTGTGCTGGAACAAATCCATTCATAAATGTAGAAGATCATTCTCCGAGAAGTTTAAATATATCCAGCCTACTTAGTGGAAGGGAAGAGAGAACTAATGTTTAGCATGATGAATATAATGTGGGATTATGTTATCTGTCTTTAAAATTGTATTAGCCAACCTAAACTGAACAGTATTTTTGAGCCTTTTTCCTGACTTTAACCAAACCATCTCTTTCCTAACAGGAGTTGGCTATGGGTCTGACAGACGGCGAGGTCGCCAAATCTATTCGCGATACCAAACTTTAGAACTAGAGAAGGAATTCCATTACAATCGTTATTTGACGAGACGCAGACGAATAGAGATCGCCAATGCGCTGTGTCTGTCGGAACGCCAGATTAAAATTTGGTTTCAGAACCGCCGCATGAAGTGGAAGAAGGAGAGCAATCTCACATCCGCCCTCAATGACAGTAGCTCGGTAGGAGCTGGCCAAGACACGGACAAGGAAGAAGAAGGGGAAACAGGAAGAAAAAAAGAGCATAACTGACGACCTTAACACCTTGTGTTCGATCTGAAATCATGTTCTACTTCATGACAACTTTATCGAACTGTCATAATGTGTCCACTTTAACACCAAAAACTGTTATTTTTCAATTAGATGAAACATCTCCTTTTCCCAAAACTGTGGAAACATGTTTATTTCCAGAAATGACATCCTTACATAGACTGTTAAAAACAGACAGCTACAACATCTTTTTCTTCAGTGTATTTTGCTCTTGGGATATCCTAAATGCATCTTATTTATTTGGATATCTTGAATACTGAGAAGTGCATATAAGAGGCTGTGGGTGCATTTCACCAAATAAGTAACGGGACATTTCAAATATTGCGCTACAATAATTTATTGTGTATTATCATAAACTGTGAAACAGATACATTAAATGCATTGTAAATGTTTGTAAATATATTAGATCCAAATACTTTTGATGAACATTTGTGTAGCTTTGCGAAAAAGACTAAATACTGTTTTATGCATTTCTTTTCTTTGTGCTACGTGCTGTAGAAACCATACGGTGTTAAAAACGTATTCTCAGATTATTTCTTTTTTCAAATTGTGGAATATTAGCTAACGTAATGAATACAATGTTTGAAAGTAACGCAAATAAATCGTCAATAAAGTTGTGATGAAAATAACAAGATTACTTCATTTCCTGTAATTTTTTTTAATCAAGTCGCATAATTTCTTAAAAAAAAAATCTTTAAAAACGACAACACCAGAAACCCCTCTAAATTACAAGGTGATGATGGAATCGACATAGATGCTATAGACAACTGCCTTCAGAACATTTAAGGCCTATTAATTCGTTGCACAATGAGATCTTACTGAGATTTTTTTTTTGTTATCTCTCTGTTCTCAATCTTGTAATAATAATAATAATAATAATAATGATGATGATTATGATGATGTAACATTCTGTCCACTCATAACTCATCACAAAACTGATGCTGGTTAATAATATTAAAAATAGAACGTTAAATTGGTTAATTTAGAACGTGTTTCAATAAAATACATGTACACAAAAATAAACTTAATTTAGACTACAGCATGCAAAGTAAAATAAATAAATAAAAATAAAACAGGACAAATTAATTTTACTTAATAGGTCTACATTTTGCCTTAAGCATTAAACAAGATACAACGCCGTTAGTTGGCACATCAGTATTTCTAATCTTTGAAAAGTTAACCAGTTTTTTTTTGCTATAAAGGTTAGAAAAGACACATTTATTTTTTGCTATCTTATAGCCTACAAACGACATCACTTTAGGCTATTCAACGAAATCAATAGGCTACAAGCTTACCACGAAATAAATGTGAAATTACTGTAAAACGCTATATTTTATACTTTCTTTGTGTGGCTTTGGTATGCCAGTTGCTTTGCTGTCCCATGCTGTTTAAATAACTCTTTTTCATTTCCTCTTATAAAATGTCTGAAAATGAAGGCAAAAACGTCTCATGGTAAGTTTCGAATTGCTATTCCGATTTATCGCCTGTCCATGATTATATTTAACAGCAGATGAGGCTGTCGGCCGCTTTTCCTCACGGCACCCTTCATTCCCATTCTTATTAAATACCGAATTTCCATTATTAAGATCCAGATGCAACCCATTTTATGATTAAACCTGCACGTAATAGACACAAGTCTTATATTCATGTCATTTAGGATTAAAAAACTCAAAGAAAACTAATAATAGGCTAATAATAATAATAATAATAGGCTACATATGGTGCACGTGTTTAAGCGGTTTACGAAAAACTAACGCAGTGTTTCAATTTGTTTGTAAATTCATGAGTGGTGCATTCAATGTCTTTCATTGTTCTTCTTCTTTATGCTCAGGCTCACATCGGATTACTGCCTCAATTTGCTTGATGTGATCTGATGTGAAAGTGTTGCTTTTTCACTTTTCTCTGCTACGTGTTCGTTGTCGTTTTTCTTCCTACCCTCTAGCTTCTTGTGTTTTATAGACCTTATTCGGAAATAAACTAGTAGCAATACATTTTCGTAAAGCCTCTAACACTGTCAAGACTAAATTTATGACAGTGTAATAAATAATCAAACTTTTCAAATCATCATGCAATGATAGGCCTACAAGGACACAACTCGTTGTTTTATAATATCAATATATAATAGGCTATATAAGTGTGTGGACTATATGTGTATTAGTGCCTGACTTTAAACGCTTTCTCCAACATTAGTAAAAGTTACTTAATTTGACAAAGAATTTATTACAACCATTCTTTTATGCACCGTAATTTAAAAAACTGTCAGATATGTTCGCATGCCTATAGATTCTGTTTGTTAAACAACAGGAAGAGATAGGCCTATTAACAGTAAAATATAATATTCTATGTGACTTATACTTCTGTATGTGACGTGATTCCAACCCAGAATCTGATGGGAAAAGATCAAGGACGGAGAAAGAGCTTCATTTCAACCGACTCACTCTCGTCTATACAGATCAAACTTGATTTCAAAAACTGCCCAAAAGGAGCAAGTTACAGAGCAATTCCCGGGTGCAGCTGGAAGGAAAGCACATCGCAGTAAGCGACAATCAAACTCCAAGACATTCCTATGACAACAAATTCTCTCATGTTCTTTACAAAAATGCATTGTTATGATGCTGTGGAACTGTTACTTTTACGCGTTCGTTTACAGCAAGCAAACTGCAAAAAAAAAAAAAAATCAGTTTTATCAATCAACTTGTTTATTTTGCAATACCGACTTAGTGTAGGCCTATACAGTCACTGTTTGTTTCGTTTAACTCTGAAACACAAGTGCAGTGCAATATATATATATATATATATATATATATATATATATATATGGGTGATTCTTAGGCCTGGTTTCACAGACAGGGCTTAGCCTAAACCAGGATTAGGCCATAGTTCAATTAGGACATTTAAGCAATTTTTATAAACATGCCTTAGAAAAAAACATTACTGGTGTGCATCTTAAGACAAAACAAAGACACTGATATGTTTTAAGATCAGTCAGTGCAAGTTTCTTTCAGTTGAAACAGCTCAGATTTACATTTTAGTCTAGGACTAGGTTTAAGCCTTGTCTGTGAAACCGGGGGTATGACTATGGGCACTTTTATGCTTTTTGGTCATATTTTTAAAAAAATACATATAATTTTGGACAAATTTCTCTCTTTCTTTGTCAAATTAACAATAAAACCACCTTAAAAACTTTTTACTACCTTTCTTTCATAATTTTTTTCATACTTTTCAACCTCCTTATTGGTGTCAAAATCACTGTTTTCTCTTTGTAGCACACCCAGACTTTTAAACTTCAACAATGAAAATACATTTTAAAAATATGACTTATTGTTAAATATTAATGTACCTGAATTAAGCACTAGTAAAACAATCAAAATGCATTATAGTATTTAATGTGAGACCACTATCAATATTACTTTTTATACAAAATATAGCTGTTGCACATTGGTGTCATTTCCACCACAACACTGTAATGTCCCTTTAAAAAATTGGTGTGAAAGATTGTTTAGGGTGTTTCTATGGAAATGTTCAGTGACATCAGAGCACATGTTGGACATGGAGGGTATTTAAATTTTCATCAACAACAAATTAAGAAAAATCAAGTTAAATTTAGCTTGAACAGTTAATATATTGGTTCTATCTCATTTCCAAACATGCTGTACCTTCAAGGGTGTTTTTAAAAAGCTAAAAATTCTAAGTTAAATAAGAGTATTTTGCATACATGAAATGCTAAGTATTAATTCAAAGCTTAAGTATTAATTGAAGCTGTCTTCCATTTTTTCACAAAATACTACAGAAATGCTATACTATAGCTACACTGCCCTCTGTGGTGGAAATGACATTTATGGTTCCAAAGTACAATTGATATGTTTAATGACTTTGATGAGTTTAAGACATTTTCTAATAAATATTTCTGCTGTTTCTCTACATTCACATGAATTCATTGTCATTTCCACAACACCCTGTCATTTCCATCACCACACACATTTTTAAAAAATATTTTAAAAGTTCTCATCACACATTAAAAATGCATCCACAATTTATGAGATCATGCGCTACTTAATAAAAATTCAAATTATTTATTTTCTAATAAACTCTTACCCAAACCAATATTAAATTTAAGAGTGTGACAGGTGTACAGTTCAGCATTTGGTCCTTAGGGCAGTTAATTTATCTCATTGACAAATGTATAATTATTGCACATTGTGGAAAAACTGGTAAAACTAATTACAAAAATGATCTTAGACTATTCTTGAGTGGCATAAGTTATTCTGTTTTTAAATAACAGCTGCATATTGAGATGTGGTGGAAATGACATTTGTTCATTGCAGGTCAGAAAAAAAAATTAAATATTAACAATTTATCTTGTAATCTAAGTTTGTCCTCTTACAGACCTTAAAACTAGACAAATTGTTTAAACTTATGAGACTGTTACGTGACTTTTCATTTTCTCCCAGATCATGTCCCAAAATCTATATACTGTACATTATACAAAACTATTTTGTCTACATACTGTATGTTTCCTACTATGTAATTTAATCCCAGTTTGAATAATTTAATTAACAGAAAGAGAGCAATGTTAAGATGGTCGATCACTGTCTTCATTAACTGATGCATAAAGCAAATTAAATTTGGGATGTAGCATACAGCATGCAATGAATTTATACTAATCGCATGTAATGAATAGTGATTACAGCATCAAGGATAATAACCTTCACCTATAGTTTTAGTCATAAAAACAGCCATGCGCCCACCAAAATTTTGCCTATTGATAAGACGAATGCTATGACGACGTTACGTCTTGACCCTGCAATGGAATAAAAGACCATTTAAGTTGACTTAAAAAATTATTTATACATTAGCCTATATATATATATATATATATATATATATATATATATATATATATATATATATATATATATATATACACACACACACACACACACACACACACACACACACAAACACAGCCTACATATTGTACATACATATACCGGGCAGTACGCAGGTTTTTATAAATAGCGAGCATGTGGCAATAGGTAAATGATACAAACGATTGGTAAGGCAGGATAAACTGGCAATACTTCGCGAGAAAGCCATGTTAATATGGCCACCAAACAGGAAGTAGTTGCAGAGGAAGCAAGGGTAGCGCTAACAGTCAATACTCAGGCGAGGTCTCCCTCTGCTGGCATGGTGTTACAGAACCACCCCCCCCCCCCCCCTCTAGGAGCGACTCCTGGCACTCGGCGTGCACGTCCCCATGTTCGTGGCGCTGGATGGTTGGGCCTGGCTCTATGAAATTCCTTTATGGGTGAGGGGGTCCAGAATATCAGAAGCAGGTATACATGATCTCTCCTCAGGTCCATAGCCCTCCCAGTCCATCAGGTATTGGATCCGACCCCCTCTACGCCTCGAGTCCAGTAGCATGTTCACCTTATAGGTTGGCAATCCGTCAATGTCCAGCAGAGGCGGTGGCTCTTGGGGCTCAGCGTTGGGGTCGGCATTCGGGTGGACCGGTTTGAGAAGCGAGACATGAAATGATGGAGCGATGCGGTAGTTAGCAGGAAGCTCAAGCTGATATGTGACCTCATTTATCTGTTTTAAGATTTTGAAGGGGCCAACATACGTTGGGCTGAGCTTCCTGCTCGGCAGACGTAGCTTGATGTCCCTCGTAGAGAGCCAGACCCTCTGTCCCGGTTTGTAGGGAGGGTGTGGGCACTGTCTTCAGTTGGCCTGGAGTTCTTTCACTCGTACAGCTCTTTGAAGATGAACATGAGCGCTGTCCCACACCCTCTCACTTCGACGTATCCAATCGTTGACTGCTGGAACGGAGGAGGGCTCGCCAGACCACGGGAACAAAGGTGGTTGATATCCCAACAAGCATTGGAATGGGGTGAGTCCTGTAGAGGCATGGGTTAGGGAGTTTTGGGCGTATTCTGCCCATGGTAAGAATTCTGCCCACCGATTCTGTTCCCGGCTGCTGAAGGTTTTCAGATATCTACCGATCTCTTTATTGAGTCTCTCGACTTGACCGTTTGACTGAGGGTGATATCCTGACATCAGACTCACATTGATGTCAAAGTGTCAGCAGAAGGCCTTCCATACCTGATAGGTGAATTGAGTTCCCCGATCAGAGACGATGTCTTCAGGTAAACCATAGATTCAAAAAACTTAGTGGAATAAAGCTTGAGCCGTTTCCATGGCTATGGGCAGACCTTTGAGGGGAATGAGACGGCAAGACTTGGAGAATCTGTCAATGATGACTAGGATTGTTGTGAAATCTTCTGATGGTGGAAGATTGGTAACAAAGTCGATTGACAGGTGGGACCAAGGATGTTGAGGGATCAGTAACGGTTGCAAAAGACCGGATGGCAGTTCCTTGGGGGTCTTAGACTGCACACAAACTTGGCAAGCTTTCAAAAAACAGTTACATCTCTATTCATTGTGGGCCACCAGAAAGCGTTGTGGATTAATTTGGTGGTGCGTGAGATGCCTGGATGAGTTGATGGAGGTATGAACCCATTGCATGACCAGTTGTCGTAGTTCCTGGGGGACATATTGTTTGTTCGGTGGGCACATAGCAGGTGGAGGATCTTGCTGCGTGACTCTTTAAATCTCTTCCATGATGTCCCAGTTCACAGGAGCGATAATTACAGAGGGAGGAAGAATGGGTCCAGGAGATTGATCTTGGAGGGGAGGATCATGGCATCTGGAGAGGGCGTCCGCCTTGCTATTCTTACTTCCTGGGCGATATGTGACAGTAAATTGAAACCTTGAAAAGAACAGTGACCATCTGGCCCGGCGTGGGTTTAGTCTCTTGGCACTTTTCACATACTCGAGATTCTTGTGATCGGTGATCACTTGGAACCAGTGTCTCCACTCCTCTATCGCAGCTTTCATGGACAGTAACTCCTTATTGCCAACATCATAGTTTCTTTCGGCAGAAGTGAGTTTTCTTGAAAAGTATGCACAAGGATACAACTTAGCCGGTTGACGCTGTGACAGTACTGCCCCAATCCCACAGTCTGATGCATCCATCTCCACTACGAATGGGAGGTTAGGATCAGGGTGTTTCAGGATAGGTGCCGAAGTGAAACTTGACTTGAGTTTTTTGAAAGCATAACATACTGGTTCAAGATGTCCTATCACATTAATAAATGACTGGAATACAGCTGGGGCATTGGCTAGCCCAAATGGCATCACTAGGTACTCATAGTGACCTCTGGTGGTGAGAAATGCAGTCTTCCACTTATCGCCTTCCCTGGTCCGAATGAGATAAGCACTTCTCAAGTCTAACTTGGTGTATATCTTAGCCTCGCAAAATTATTCCAGGGCAGCAGGAACCAGAGGAAGCAGATAGCGGAACTTCACTGTCACGTTGTTGAGTCCACGGTAATCAATGCATGGTCGTAGGCCTCCGTCCTTCTTCTCAACGAAGAAGAACCCTGCTGCTGCAGGTGAGGTGGAAAGACGGATGAAACCAGAGTTAAGAGCCTCTTCAATGTAATCTTCCATGGCTTGGGATTCTTGGCGCGATAGTGGGTATATTTTACTCTTAGGTGGCATGGCATTAGGCAGAAGGTCAATGGTGCAATCCCAGGAGCGGTGTGGTGGTAGCTGTTTAGTTTTGGTCTTGCTGAACACCTCTAAATAGTCATGGTCGCAGGCAAGGATTTTGGGACTGAAGGCAGAGGCCGGACTCTCAACACTAGTGGCGAGACATTGTCTGGTCATGTTGATGTTCATGCAATGGTTTAGGCTAAATTTGGAACAGTGAGTCAGTTCTCCATGATACCATGATAGTACAGGATCGTGAACGGATAACCAAGGATGTTCTAGGATGAGTTCATACCGGCGAGAGTCAATGATGTAGAGTGAGATGCTTTCACTATGGAACAGTCCAATCTGTAGCTGTACAGGTGCAGTTTGTTGGGTGATACCTCCCTCGATGGGTCTATTGTTGACATCGCTGATGCAGATGGTGGGCACACAAGGTAGCGTAGGTAGACTGTATCTTTTGACAATATCTTTGTTGATCAGGTTCAGAGCAGCTTGGAGTCAATCAACGCTGTCAAGAAAATGGGACCATTCTTAGTAGCCAGCCGAACAGGAATCAAAAACGATTTTGAAATTTGAAGAGATAATTGATCAACACTCACCCGGCTGTTAGTGATGGTGGATCTCCGGCCCTTGTTGGGCACTCGACGTTACGGTGGACTGTTTCACCGCAGTAAAAACACAGATTATGTTGGCGGCGTCGACTTCTCTCTTCATCGGATAGGTGTGCGTAGCTTATTTGCATGGGTTCTTGGTGGATGGTTGGTGTGGTGAGGAAGTTTGAGTGAGGCAGACGAGCAGATTTCCTCTTGGGAGTGTTTCTCAACAGATTATCAATCTTGATAGCCATAGTAACAAATTCAGAAAACATTAAATCCTCACCCTTGCAGGCTAGTTCAGTCTGAAGCTCGAGGTTTAATCTCTGTTTGAAAACAGCCTTCAGAGAAACATCATTCCAATCACTCTCTTGCAAAATGGCGCCGCTGTGTTCGGACGCCGTTCGGGCCGCTCCGCTGAGATTTTGCTTTAACTTACTTTTTTACTTACTTTTACTTTTTCTTTTTACACATTTTACGTCGGCACTGATCACCTACAACATAGAAACGCTTTTGGACATTTGAAACCGCTACACCAACCTGTTTCAGGACACTTTATCCAGGAATCCTTCATGGCCTCTGGAGATTCTTCGGAACGCGGAGACGAACAATAACCCCCCGAGGCGACGGATCAAGAAACACCACGGGAAATGCGCTGGAATTCGAGAGAGACTCAGGAAAAGGGCTCACTGTCCTCCTCTCCCAAGCATTCTACTCGCAAATGTCCAATCCTTGGAGAATAAGATGGACGATCTTAGAGCTAGGATTAGTTTCCAACGGGACATAAGGGACTGCAACATCCTTTGTCAGAAATGTGGCTTTCGTCCATGGTCCCGGACACTGCTGTAATGCCCACTGAGAACTTCTCTGTTTTTCGAATGGACAGAACAGCAGAGGCCGGTAAATCCAGGGGTGGAGGAGTGTGTTTCATGATTAACAAGAAATGGTGTGATCCCAGGAATATCTCCATTCTGTCGCGTTCCTGGTCGCCTCATCTGGAACATCTTTCTATTACTTGCCGCCCATTTTATCTGCCCCGGGAGTTTTCATCGATCATAGTTACTGCTGTGTACATTCCACCACAGGCGTACCTCCACTCAAAGCCATTGAGCTTGGCTTTGTCTAAGCTTCACGATGTTCTCAGCGGCTGCATTAACAAACATCCTGACGCTGCCTTTATCATTGTGGGGGACTTTAACAAAGCCAACCTCAAGCAGGTCATGCCAAACTTTCCTCAACATGTATCCTGTCCAACTAGAGGACCAAACACACTGGATCATTGCTACAGTCAGTTCAAGAATGCCTACAAAGCCCGCTCACTACCGGCTTTTGGCAAATCGGACCTCTGGAAATCTGTGCCTTTGGAAACAATTCCTCCGCGGAGGTGAGAGCAGATCCATTGCTGGCCGACGAGTTAAACACCTTCTTCGGCCGCTTCGATGGCAACGGCGGCGGCGCATCTCTGCCGCCCAGCGCGTCAGGAAGCAGCAGGCAGAGCAGCTGTCACGGTTCACTTACCCACGGTCTCACCTCGTCCCGTGGTTTGTCATGTGCGTGCGTGTTGTACGTGCAGGGGCGTGGCCGAGCCGTCATCCACTCACTCCCTTCAGCTGTGTCTCATCACTGAGCCAGCTGTAGCCCATTTCCTCTACCATAAATACCTCTCTCTCATTCCTCTCCTCTGCCAGATTGTTCTTGATGTCTACCCACGTACAGTGTTCCAGTCTTCTCGTCGTCATCTCGTCATCTGGTGTCCCGTCTGGTGTTCGTGGATCGGAGTTCGTGTTGGTGTCGTCGTGTCCTCGTCTCGTGTCTGGAGTTCCCCTGTCGTCGTTGGGTTTGTCTTCACCACCACTCCACCGTGTAGCCCATCCAGTTCCTGTGTCACTCCAGTACCACAGTCCTGTCGGTGTCTCACTTCGTTTCATCAATAAACCCTGTCATTTCACTTGCATCTTGTTTCCTCTTCCCTTCAGCCGATCATGACAGAACAATCTGGCCATGCTATGGAAGCAGCGAGTGGTTCATCCTCAGCCCTGGAAGACTTCATCGCCCAGAGCATCGACAGGATGAACAATCAGGAAGCGAGCCTGAGTAACACGGGTCGTGCTATTCAGGCTCTTGTGACACAGGTATCCGAGCTCACCCAACAGTTTCAACAGTTACGAGCTACCACTGCGCCACCCACGCCGCCTACTCCTCCCACGCCATCGGAACCCCTCTCCCAGTTGGAGCCACGCCTACCTATCCCGGAAGCGTACGGCGGGGAACCCAACTACTGCAGGGCATTCCTAACAAGGTGTTCGATGCACTTCGCCCTCCAGCCCCGGACCTTCAGCGGGGAGCAAAGTAAGGTGGCGTTTGTTCTCACCCTGCTCACTGGGAGAGCGGCACTTTGGGGAACGGCGGTGTGGGAGAATCAAGACCCATGCTGTACCTCGTTCCAAGCGCTTTCAGAGGAAATGAGGCGGTATTCGACCGCGCCGCCGCCGGAAGGGAGGCGGCCAGAATGCTCGCTGATCTCCGTCAGGGTGCGAGGTCAGTCGCTGACTATTCTATCGAGTTCCGCACCCTGGCGGCGGAGTGTCGCTGGAACGAGGAGGCGCAGTGGGACATGTTCCTGCATGGGTTGGCTGACCGCGTCCACAGGGAGATCTACGTCCTGGACCTCCCCACCACACTCGACAAACTCATCGAACTAGCCATCCGGGTGGACGCACGGCTCTCTAGAGCGGAGGCTCGCGTCCTGGCCAGTCGAGTCCCTGGTGGGTTTGAGAGTCGCCGCTCCAACGACGGGGACGCGGCCAGTCCCGACTACGATCTCGAACCCATGCAGGTGGGGCGGGCTCGGCTCTCCCGGGAGGAGAAGGACAGACGGAGATCCCTTGGTCTTTGCCTATACTGCGGAGGGGCGGGACATCTTCGAGATAGATGTCCGGTAAAAGACCAAGCCCGACGGTAAGCATGAGGCTACTGTCGGGCGGGATCTCCGCCAAAAAGACCTCATCAACATCTTCTACCCTCCTTCCGGTGAGACTGAGATGGGCTACTAACTCTCACTACAGTCAAGCCCTGCTGGACTCGGGAGCCGAGGGTAATTTTTTGGACTCATCATTAGCCAAGAGACTCAACATTCCCACCAAACCCCTCACTCACAAGATTTCTGTTCACGCCCTCAACGGCCAAGAGCTTCCCACCATTGGCCTTATCACTGAACCCATCACACTCATCACGTCAGGCAATCATTCTGAAACCATCCCTTTCCTTATCATGGACTCACCCCTAGCACCCGTCGTGCTCGGCCACCCCTGGCTCATTTCCCATAACCCTAAAATTGACTGGCATCACAGAACTATCACCGCTTGGAGCAATCAGTGTCATAAGTCCTGTCTTGTGTCTGCTTGTCCGTCTGTCTCTGTTTCTATGTTTCAGGAGGAGGCAGTGGATCTGTCAAACGTGCCCGCGGAGTACCAGGACCTGAGGGAGGTATTCAGTAAGTCTCGAGCAGCTTCTCTTCCTCCGCATCGTCCTTACGACTGTGCTATAGATTTACTGCCAGGTACGTCTCCGCCTAAGGGCAAATTATATTCGCTTTCTGTTCCAGAAAGGGAGGCTATGGAGAAATATATTTCTGATTCTCTAGCTTCTGGGTTCATCCGCCCTTCCTCTTCTCCATCGGGGGCGGGGTTCTTTTTTGTGGGGAAGAAGGACGGATCCCTGCGTCCTTGCATCGACTACCGAGGGTTGAACAACATCACGGTAAAGAATACTTATCCTTTGCCGTTGATGTCTTCAGCCTTCGAGAGGTTGCAGGGAGCGGCTATCTTCACGAAATTGGATTTACGTAACGCTTATCATTTGGTCCGCATCAGGGAGGGGGATGAATGGAAGACTGCTTTTAACACCCCTAGGGGGCACTTTGAATATTTGGTCATGCCCTTCGGGCTGTCCAACTCCCCAGCGGTCTTCCAGGCACTCGTCAATGATGTGCTGCGAGATATGGTCGATCAATTCATATATGTTTACCTGGATGACATATTGATTTTTTCTTCATCTCTCCAGGAGCAGGTGCAGCACGTCCGACGAGTGCTTCAGAGGTTGCTAGAGAATGGGCTTTTTGTCAAGGCGGAGAAATGCGCGTTTCATGCACAGTCTGTTCCATTTTTGGGATATATCGTGTCGTCCGGGGCGGTGCGCATGGATCCTGACAAAGTCAAGGCTGTGGTGGATTGGCCAAGCCCAGATTCCCGTAAGGCCCTACAGAGGTTTCTGGGTTTCGCCAACTTCTACCGGCGCTTTATTCGCAATTTCAGCCAACTAGCCGCACCTCTGACTGCCTTGACCTCCCCCAGAACCACGTTCAGGTGGTCTAACGCAGCCGAGCTTGCGTTTACTAAACATAAGAGCCGCTTTGTTTCGGCTCCCATCCTCATAGCCCCTGATTCCTCACGTCAGTTTGTGGTGGAGGTCGATGCGTCAGAGGTGGGGGTAGGTGCAGTTCTTTCCCAGCGCTCTTCCACGGACGGCAGGCTGCATCCCTGCGCGTTTTTATCCCATCGTTTATCGCCAGCCGAACGCAATTATGACATTGGTAACAGAGAGTTGTTGGCCGTCAAGCTAGCGTTGGAGGAATGGCGTCACTGGTTGGAAGGGTCAGGGGTACCTTTCATCGTCTGGACCGATCATAAGAACCTAGAATATATCAGAACTGCTAAAAGATTGAATTCCAGGCAGGCGCGGTGGGCACTTTTTTTCGGTCGTTTTGATTTTTCTCTCTCGTACCGCCCGGGTTCCAAGAACATCAAACCCGATTCTTTATCTCGTATTTTTGACAATTCCGAACGCCCGTCAACTCCCGAGTGCATTTTACCCGAGACGCTTTTCGTCTCCGCTCTGACATGGGAGGTCGAATCGAGGGTCAAGACGGCTCTAGAAGGGGTAATGCCTCCGCCCGGTTGCCCACCGAATCGATTATTTGTGCCGGAGGAATTAAGGTCTGACGTTATCCAGTGGGGCCATTGTTCCAACGTGGCTTGCCATCCAGGAGTCAATCGCACCGGGTTTTTGGTCAAGCAACGATTCTGGTGGCCGCGCATGGCTCGCGACATTCACAGTTTTGTTTTGGCTTGCTCGGTTTGTGCCACTGGTAAGACTTCCAATCGGCCCCCAGATGGGTTACTCCAACCGCTGCCTGTGCCTTCGAGACCCTGGTCCCACATCACGCTAGATTTTGTCACCGCCCTCCCGCCCTCTCAGGGCAACACGGTTGTTTTGACCGTGGTGGACCGATTCTCGAAGGCAGCACATTTCATTCCCTTGCCCAAATTACCTTCAGCCAAGGAGACAGCGGTAACTGTCGTAGACCACGTCTTTCGCTTACATGGCCTCCCGGTAGACGTGGTCTCCAACAGGGGTCCCCAGTTTGTGTCTAAGTTTTGGCAAGAGTTCTGTAGATTACTGGGAGCGACTGTCAGTCTGTCCTCCGGGTTTCATCCCCAGAGCAATGGCCAGACCGAGAGAGCCAACCAAGATTTGGAGAGAGTGTTGCGATGTCTGGTCTCCAAGAATCCTTCCTCTTGGAGCCAGCAGCTTTCTATGGTGGAGTACGCCCACAATGCATTACCAGTGTCATCCACGGGCCTGTCTCCGTTTGAATGTAGTTTAGGGTACCAGCCACCTATTTTTCCTAGTCTGGAATCCGTAGTCGCGGTCCCCTCTGCTCACGCCTTTGTCCAGAGGTGTCACCGCACTTGGACCAGAGCCCCTGAGACTCTACTCCAAGTGGGGGCGCGCACCAAGGCCAAGGCCGATCGCCACCGGTCGAAGCCTCCCGTTTACGTCGTTGGTCAAAAAGTGTGGCTTTCTACTAAGAACATTCCTCTCCGCTCCGTCTCTAATAAGCTCGCGCCCAAATTCATTGGCCCGTTCACTGTCACCAAGATCATTAGTCCGGTGGCAGTCCGCCTCAACCTTCCTCCAGTGTACAGGAGGATTCATCCCGTCTTTCATGTGTCCAAAGTTAAACCCGTTTTTCATTCCCCTATTAACCCGCCTGCTCCGGTTCCCCCCCCGCCGCGACTCGTAGACGGGGAACCCACATATTCGGTAAACCGCATACTGGACTCTAGGGGGAGGGGACGCGGATTCCAGTACTTGGTGGACTGGGAGGGTTACGGTCCGGAGGAGAGAAGTTGGGTACCTGCGAGAGACATACTGGATCACTCTCTGATCGGTGACTATAATCGACAGGTAGGAGCACCTGGGAACGCCAGGAGGCGTTCTTAGGGGAGGGGTACTGTCACGGTTCACTTACCCACGGTCTCACCTCGTCCCGTGGTTTGTCATGTGCGTGCGTGTTGTACGTGCAGGGGCGTGGCCGAGCCGTCATCCACTCACTCCCTTCAGCTGTGTCTCATCACTGAGCCAGCTGTAGCCCATTTCCTCTACCATAAATACCTCTCTCTCATTCCTCTCCTCTGCCAGATTGTTCTTGATGTCTACCCACGTACAGTGTTCCAGTCTTCTCGTCGTCATCTCGTCATCTGGTGTCCCGTCTGGTGTTCGTGGATCGGAGTTCGTGTTGGTGTCGTCGTGTCCTCATCTCGTGTCTGGAGTTCCCCTGTCGTCGTTGGGTCTGTCTTCACCACCACTCCACCGTGTAGCCCATCCAGTTCCTGTGTCACTCCAGTACCACAGTCCTGTCGGTGTCTCACTTCGTTTCATCAATAAACCCTGTCATTTCACTTGCATCTTGTTTCCTCTTCCCTTCAGCCGATCATGACAGCAGCAATCCTGTAATCACCGTGTCGGAAGATGAGGTTCGGAGGGCGCTAAAGAAAGTGAACGTCAGGAAAGCAGCCGGACCTGATGGGATAACCAGCCGTGTTCTGAGGTCCTGCACCGATCAGCTCGCTGGTTTGTTCACTTCCATCTTTAATGAGTCCCTTGCTACCTCCGTGGTTCCCACCGCATTTAAAAGATCTGTCATTATCCCTGTGCCAAAGAACAATAAACCCTCTTGCCTGAATGACTATCGCCCAGTTACCCTCACATCTATAGTCATGAAGGTTTTTGAGAGACTTGTAAAGAGCCACATCTGCTCCTCCATCCCTGATACTTTGGACCCTCTTCAGTTTGCCTATCGCCCAAACAGATCTACGGACGATGCCATCTCTCACGTCCTCCACTCTTCCCTCACACACTTGGACAGCAACAATGGGAATTATGCCAGATAACAGCGACATCAGAAACGTGTATTTACATTCTTCAATTTGAAACTGATCTCTCTGGCTTTCAACAGAGATGTGGGCTTGACGAATAAAACCACGACACTGTCCTGCAGAGCCATCAAAGTTGTCTGGCAACGCCAGTCTTACCGTTTATGGTGTGGCTGAGCGAAGCGATCGAATGTCGTGGATCAAATGATCGTGGATCAAATGATCGTTTTCCGACTGTAGTTTGTTGAGCTGCTTTTGGTAGTTCTTCAGCAGTTCGCTCTGATAAGCAAACGGCGCTTGGAGCTGAGAAACATCCGCTGGATCCATCGGTGGCGAAGTATTCAGTAAGGAAGGTGAGGCGGAAGCCGAGGCTCAATCCATATGCGGATTTATTTAAAACAGTCCAACAAAACCAAACTCAGAGCCAGCAAAAAAGGCGGTGAAGTCAAAAACACAGTAAGGCAGTCCAACCAGGCAAACAGGCAAAAGGGATAATCCAAAAGAGAAGATGAAGCAAACAGAAAACAGGTCATATACATGCCAACAGGTAAATGATACAAACGCTTAGTAAGGCAGGACTTCGCGAGAAAGCCATGTGGCCAGATGGTCACTGTTCTTTTCAAGGTTTCAATTTACTGTCACATATCGCCCAGGAAGTAAGAATAGCAAGGCGGACACCCTCTCCAGATGCCATGATCCTCCCCTCCAAGATCAATCTCCTGGACCCGTTCTTCCTCCCTCTGTAAGTTAATATGGCCACCAAACAGGAAGTAGTTGCAGAGGAAGCAAGGGTAGCGCTAACAGTCAATGCTCGGGCGAGAGCTCCCTCTGCTGGCGTGGTGTTACACTCCCCCGAGAAAATTTTGATTTTCCTGACTTACATGTGTGCATTTTAAGATGTTTTAAGGCTCATAAATTGGATAATAATATAGATTTAAAACCATGTCAGTGGGCTGTAGCATAAATTATGTATGTATGGACATGTAAACTCTAAGATTAATCTAGTGCTGGGTAGGGGAGAGCGAAAGTAAACCTAAAGCTAACTCTCGTTGATCGCCGTCTGTAGCCATGCTTCAAGTCGAACACACCTAATATTTGCTTTCCAAGCTATGACAGCACATTTAGCACGCAACGATGGAGCTGAGAAATATCACGTGATTTCGTCCTTATGTGCATTTGACTTGAAGCACGGCTACAGACGGCAATTAACGCGAGTAGCCGCTTGCAGTCAGGGGTGGAGTTGAAAACGGATATGTCAAGCCGGACACTTTCTGCTCCTGTTAGTGACACTCACGCGGTGTTTGCATACCCTATCACAGATGAAGTGAATAAAATGCAACAGAAACACTTTTTATATACTGACGTGACGACAGCGCCAATACAGCGCCATCTGCTCAAGAATAAAGTTCAACGTAAACTATTTAAATACTAATAAAGTGGGGGTATATATGCTTTCATCATATATGAAAGTGTATTTTCGGTCCTCATGGGCGGGTCTTGGCCAAAGAAAGCGGACATCTATTGCAGACCTTCAGCCGTCAGTCTGAAGGTCTGGCTACGTGAGACTAGGTCCAGAAAGCAGTTTTTGAGTACAATAAGTAAATTATGGAAGCTATAATTTCTTTCAAATTAATTGTGTTGTGCTTCTCGTTTCATGTGTCACAGTAATGATCAGTCTACAGGTTATTTAGAGCTGTAACACATCCTGAAGTTAGCCTTTTTAGAGTTTTTCAGTATAAAAGTAAATTGGTTTTAAATGTCAGGAGGTCCTGTTGGGACGAAAGTAACTGTAACAAAGTTCGTGGAACGTGAAGAAGGAGGTGGGAACCGGCAAACATTTAAAGAATTTAATAATCAAAATAAAGAAACACAAAAGTAAAGTGGCAGCCGCTCACGGACGACTGCCACACACAAAACACAAAATAAAGTCCAGGCCTGGTCCTCTCTCGTCTTCCACTGTCGTCACTCCTCCTTTTATCCTTCCGGAGCTCCTCTGTGGGACTCGAGACCAGTGAGTGGTGCAGGTGTCGCTCATTATCATTAACTCCACCGGCCTCGCTCCGGTCCCACGGCTCTCGGCCCCGCCCCACTCACTACAGTAACACTTGTTACTTTTGTCCCCCCTACAGTCCCGCTGCATGCTAATGTGGTGACTTTCTGTGTCTTGCATAATTTATTAAAACATGTTTATGTGATATTATACCAATAGAATATGCCAAGAGTGAGGGTCAGAGAGACAGACAGAGGTCTGATTCAGTAGATCATGAGAGGGCGTTACTGGACATAGCCCTATCTGTCAGGAACATCAGTCTCAGGGCAGCTGCTATGTTACATTTACCTTAGTCATATTTAGGTTTTAGTCATACCTTAGCTTTTCCACCTCCACCTATGAATTCGCAGCGTTTCCAGATGTTTTTATGCACGTTTTGAATTAATGAATACAAACAACTGGATGGAATCATGAATAGACCTACTGTAACATTATGTTGAGAATTTATATTATGCTAATTTAATTTAATTTTCATATTGTTCAATCTATTAAAAAACGTTTTATCAAAATAAATTGAATAAAAATAAATATTTTAAACAATGCAAGTGTGTACAGTACAAACTTAAATTTAAAATTCAAATGTAAGTTAATATTTTTTGAAAAGATAAAGGACAAAATATGTTTGAAGTTGCATATTAACAAAGTCATAGTCATGTATATTTAATAAAAACAAGAGAAACACAAAAAATCTAGCTTGTAGTGTGATGTTACTTTTGACCCACCTGTGTGTTACTTTCATCCCAACTGACAGGGTCGAAATTAACAATGTGCAACTTATGTTCAAAGTGAAATTATACTGAAATCTTTCTACATTTGTACAAAATACCACCTGGTATTGATAGACAACACTTCTGAGTTATAGGCCACGGCAAAAATATATCTCTGTCTACAACGTTATCTTTTTAGATTATGTTTTTCTGAAAAATGGTACTTTTGTCCCTGCTCTGCCCTACTACGTGATTACATTTAATCAGGTTTATGTAATACAAAAATTAAGTAGGCTACTTGTAATTAGATTATATTTAATTTTAAATTAATTTTAATCAGAGTTAGGCTACTTTACGTTAAATTACTGTCAGTCCTCTGTCGTGCGTGTCATGTGTTCCCGCCTCATGTTTCCTTATTTGTTTGTTTCCTGTCCTTGTTAAGTGTGATTATTAGTTTATTCCATCCAGCTGTGTTTTAGTAATTAACCTGTGTATTTAAGTTCCTGCCTGTTCAGTTTTGTGTGGTCTGGTCTATTCGTTACTCCCCAGTGTTCCTATCTGTGTCAACCTTGCCTTGCCTTGTCTTGCCCTGTTTGGAGTCATTAAAGACTGTTAATTTGAGTTTACCTCCTCGTCTGCGTGTTCCTGTTTCCTCCTCGTGTGTGCACCGTGACAATTACATTGATTACACGATTTCATACTATTATTAAAAAATGATTGATTCTCCATTGATTTCCTTTTCCGTCTTTTAAATGTTCCTCTCTAAAATACCCTACTGCTTATATACATCCAGAAAGTGTTCAGTTTTGTGGACATTCACACAAAGGTGGCTATAAATGCACCGAAAATTAAGAGGTCACGCAGCATTTGACCACTGGATTTGATTTCAGTTTAAGAAGTGTTTTCTCAACATTTCAACAGTGCAACTACTACTGATGTACTCAACTATGAACCTCTTTCACCTAATATACTAAAATGTTTTGTAGATTTTAAGGTAATTTAATAATCAAGTAACACATTTGCATGTTCAAGGTTCTCTGATGTTGGTCACATGACATCAAGTTTTATTTTGATTATTGTTATTTTAAAATTGTTTATTTTAATGTTACATTTTTAGGATTGAATTAATTATTAGCTTTTCATTACACTCCCTAGTCCCTGCAGTTCTTTCAAGAACCCTACTTTGGAAAAGCAATATTTCATGCTCTACAAGATGTTGATAACAACATATAGAATGTATTTTCTTTCTCCTATCTTTAAATCAATATAGCACATGATTATCCTATTTAAATCACTGTGATAAACCAGTTAGATCAAAAGTAATCAAAATGTAATCTGATTATATTACCTATAATGTGCAATGTAACAGATTACTTTACTATTTTTTGTCATGTAATTTGGAATCAGTAACAGACTACAATTTCTAAGTAGAATCTACTCAGCACTGTTAATCTATAATACCAAATTAGAAATAATTAATTAAAAATACTGAAACTGTGATCAGTAAAGAGTCTTGAATACGTAATAATAAATACATCTCATAAATTCATCGAGTTACCTTCTGGGAGTAATTTGTACAAGCGTTTATGGTCCAAGAATACAAAGCTGTTTTCAAGAGGAGAGATCCTGTAATGCGAGCTCATTGTCTGGCTCCACTTCTGTTTCAGTCATTTACAGTACAGAATTGTAAAACTTTATTGCATCATAACCTTTTATGGCTTTCCTTTCACATCTACAGTTACTACAGTTGCTTTCTGTTTAGTTAAATCGATACAGACAAGGGACATTTATTGAACAAACAAATTGCATTAACACCCAGGCAAAGCCTTCCAATCCGTTCCCAAAAAGTATTTTGACAAAACATGAATACAGTAAAACCAATCATTCCACATAATTATGTGCAACTTTTTATGTGCGTTGCCCATGTTAATGTATAGGCTAGATAAAGAAGCAGGATAGCAAAATCTATCCATTAACAAATGTCAATAAACAATTAACTACTTGGAGGTCGTTCATTTATATATATATAAAACAAAATATAATCAGAAATATTCAGAATATGTTTAGGCTGCCCCTGTTAAAGTGCGCTTTACTAAAATTTCTTATGCTCAACAGGCTCTAACCCTGAGTGGGTCTTTTGAAACGTGACGCAATTAACATAATTTTAAAGTAGGACAAGTAAACCAATAACCCTCTTTCAGAATTAACAGCTAGCAATTGTCCAGCCCCTAGAAGTCGTTATGTGGCTCCAAATGCTTAACAAACTATTTAATTGGCTTTGGTAAATGGCTCCCCCACGGTTCAGTAAGTTAATCATCTTGTTTCTTTAAGTTGTAATGAAATAGATACATATCTGTCCATTTACATTCCAAGTGACAATTAATATTGTAATGTAATGCTTGTTTGAGAAATGCTTTTTTCAAAGCTTTCTCAAACCATTTATTTCCCATGGATGAGGAAAGGAAACGACAATGCACAAAAAATAAATGACTAGCAGCATCCTTAGCTAAAACCGCCCTTGGTGAAAAAATGAAAGTCAGGAGTTGCCCATGTTTAAGAATAAAAAAGCATATTAACGAACACAAAAATATCCATGGCTCCTGACGATGTATTGAGGTTATTGAGGTCTTACGAAGCGAAACGATCGGTGTGTGCAAGAAAATTAACATTATTTAAACATAATATTACCTGTGATCCATAGCTTGGTCAAACAAATGGGGAAATCTAATTATTTTCTGTCAACTGGTTCTTTCTGACAGTTCGTTCCAGTGAACTGGTCCATTTCAATAGTTTGTATACATAATCACACAATCACATACACAGTTATATTATTACAGCAACCAAAAAATAATTTGGATATTAAGTAAAGATCATGTTCCATGAGCATATTTTGTAAATTTCCTACCGTAAATATATCAAAACTTCACTTTGATTACTAATATGCATTTCTAAGGACTTTATTTGGACAACTTTAAAGGTGATTTTCTCAATATTAAGATTTTTGCACCCTTAGATTCCAGATTTTCAAATAGCTGTGTATCAGCCAAATATTGTCCTATCATAACAAACCATACATATATGGAAAGCTTATTTATTATATATATATATATATATATATATATATATATATATATATATATATATATATATTATGATGTATTCATATTCAAATTCAATTTTATTTAGAACATTTTGTTTTAATCACCAAAACACAACAGTACGATCTTCTTTCAAATTAGTACATTTAACGATAAGTTAATTCAACCACTAACCATGCAAGATACATGTTGCTGAATTAAAGATGTTACAGAAAAACACAACAGTTGGCCCATTAGAAAATAAGTTTGTACTACTATCTGTCCAGTGTGTCATCAGTTTTAGGTGTCACAGCTAGCTGTGTATTATAAATTCAAGAAGACACACAGAACAAAGAAGATATATGGAAATTTTTACTGAAAACTGAAGAAAAGAACACAACATCCATGGCCATGGCAGAGCGAGCGAGCGGCTCTGGGGTGGCCTCCGTGCCTACAATATGCTATACTAACTACGTACCTTCTCCGATCATAAACCCATTGTATTTAAGGTTCCTGTTGTGAGCTCTGCTACTGTGAATGAGCCTGTTGGTTCTTATTCTCGTTTTATAAACTCACTGACTGTTTCTCAGTTCAGTGAACATTATCTAGCCAATGCTGTTGAAGAATCTATCTTGCATTCTGCAAAGACATCCTATGGGCCTAACGATTTGATTTCTCTCTTTTACACAGATTGTACTAATATTTTAGATTTGATTGCTCCTTTTAAATTGAAACAACCTAAGATAAAATCGTATTACTGGTTGGATGACAATGCTCGCTCTCTTAGACAGGCGTGCCGTAAAGCAGAGAGGAGATGGAAGCATGATCGGCTGACTGTGTCTCTTGAGATTTTTAAAGAGTGTCTGGTTAAGTTTCAGAGCGCTGCTAAGTCAGCCAGATCAAAATATTTTTCAGATCTGATTTCTGCACACTGTCATAGACCTACGATTTTATTCTCCACAATAAATTCAGTTATTAATCCGAATTCCCAGTATTCTAGGGAGCTGTCAGCAGGGCTCTGTGAGAAATATTTTGACATTTTTTGTTGATAAAGTGAGTGACATTCACTTATATTTTACTTCACAGCTCTCAGACCTGTCTTTAAATTTGCCTGCTAGTCCATTTTTATTTTGTCATTTTCAACATGTCTCTTTAATCGAACTCTCTGATCTCGTTAACAAAATGAAGACTACTAACCCCTCACTAGATGTTGTTCCCCCTGAGATCATAAAAGTAGCCTTTCCAGTAATTGGACCCAGTATCCAAGTGTTGGTTAACTTGGATACTGGTGTGGTTCCTAATTGCTTTAAGCATGCAGTTGTTCAGCCGTTGCTTAAGAAGCAAGGTTGGATGAAGGTTGTTTTAACAATTTTCGGCCTGTCTCGAAATTATCCTTTTTGTCAAAACTTTTAGAAAAAGTTGTCCAATCACAGTTGATCACATTCTTAAATACAGCTAATTTATTAGAACCTTTTCAATCTGGTTTCACTGCTTATCACAGTACGGAGTCTGCTTTGCTTAAAGTGTTCAATGATATTTTGCTTGCAGTAGATGCCGGTAAAAATGCGGTACTGATTCTACTTGATCTTACAGCTGCCTTTGATACCGTGGATCATAATGCTCTTATTGGGCGGTTAGACCATCTGATCAGTATCAGGGGTACAGCTTTACAATGGTTCAACTCTTATCTCAAAGACAGGTCTTTTTCTGTAGAGCTAGGCAAATGTTCCTCATCATCTGCCCCAATTATTAGTGGAGTACCTCAGGGCTCTATTTTGGGACAACTTCTTTTTAACTTATATATGTGCCCTCTGGGGGATATTATCAGGAAGCACAATGTTTCTTTTCATCTGTATGCTGATGATACACAGTTGTACCTCCCAGTAAAAGTTGGTGAGTCCATTCAACCATTGCTGGAGTGTATCTCAGATATTAAATTATGGTTATCGAATAACTTTCTCCAACTAAATGAGAACAAAACAGAAATTATTGATTATGATGTCCCTCGCTCCCGTTTGAAAACCAAGGGTGACAGAGCCTTTTCAGTCAATGCCCATCGTCTATGGAACCAATTGCCTCTAGAATGCCACCTTGCACCTTCCATTACCAGTTTTAAATCAAGATTGAAAACATATATTTTTTCCTTAGCATTTTAATTTTAATTTGATTGATGTTTTATTGGTTGTCTTGTTTGCTTCTTTCTGTTTTCTTTTCTCATTTAAATGTATGCTACATTGTTAAGCACTTTGGATAGCTTTGCTATGTTTAAATGTGCTATATAAATAAAATTTACTTACTATGTACGATGCATATTTTTTAGCTTTTTGCTAGAATTATGTTTGTTGTACTATCATTATTCAAATAAACCAATAAATAAAATAAATAAAAATCCTACTCTGTGCATTCCTTTATTTTTCATCCTCAACTTTCTCCAGTGGGTCTCTACACCTCTTCATTTGTCACTCTTTTTCTCTTTCTCTCCAGTCTCATTCTGCTTTAATAACCCAAGCCCTCATTTGTCATTGTATTGATGGCCCTGGCAAGCATCAGCCATTAAACAGGGACTAATGTTCATGCTCAGTGTCTCCACTTGTTGCCAGGGGGGTCACAAGGAGTTCACTTTGCCAAGACCACCAAAAGGGTTCTTCTTATACGGCATCTGTGTAGCAGACATAATCAATACATAACACTGAATATGAATATTACTAGTGTTTGCTAAGGCAAGCATCAATGCTAGTATGTTAGTAACACCTAAACCCCACTGTCACAAAACTCAAGAGGCAGAGAAAGAAGATGAACTCAAATGTGGGATTTATGCAGGTATAGAAAACATTGGAGACCTTATTCTTTCTGAGGGGAGAAAGGAAGAGAAGAGTGAAATGGCTGCTGCTGAGGTCTCTACTCCACAAAATAAATGCCACTGGCAAGACTTACTGAGTTAATTCATAATACAACACAGAGAAAGGCCATCATTATTAGGAAGACAATGTGTATTTGTGTGCTTTTTACCCAATGGCAGGAAATAGGAGAGTGTTTATTTACAAAGAGCGGATGACAAGAGTGGGGTTCCCTGAAAATGTGTGAAGAACAGAGTATTGTCCACTCACAGAGGTTCATATAGGTGTCATGAAGGGAAAAAGGCTTTGCTCTGTGTATCCAGATTCAGTTCAAAACCCAAATACTTCCTTCAATTAATATACATTAAAATATTAAAATAACAAATGGCTAGCTTTGTAAATTAGTTTTCTGATTATTATATGTTGCCTTAATTTAAAAAAAGATTACACTCTACCCTAGTGAAAACTAAATATACTAAAATTAAATAAATCACATTTTATGCTTAAAATTATGAAATCTGTGTTGTGCAAAAGTAGTACTCCAAATCAAGTTTAATTATATTTTTTAAGTAGCCTAAGTCTCAATTATGTCAGTAAATATGTTAATGGATTTGAAGTATGAAATAAATGTATTTAAATATATTAGGGTACTCAAGTAAAATAATTAAATACTCCATTAATAGAACTGTGATTCTGTTTAAAACTGAAAACAACATATTCATTAAAGGGTCCAAGCAAGTAAGAAAGAAGCTTCTTCTCCATTGACATTAGATACTGTATGTTGAACATATTTGTTTTCTTTTGAAATGCAAAACACTTTGGTTAACGCATGAACACAAAATTAAACATGAGATACAGTTTATTGCCATCACCTATACATTCGACTCAACATTTGGGTTAAACACAGAATAAAAAAATGACACTCCACTCAAGGGCAAAAATGAGATTGAACTCAAGGTATAATAACCTCTTGAACTCACTGTAGCTAAGTTAGTGTTATAATCAAAGACTAACCAAGTAATATCTACAGTAGTTTTTTTTTTTTTCTAGCTTCACAAATAATAAAAAATACAGGCAAACATCTAAATGTATATAAAAAAACATCTATAGTTAAAAAAAGAGAAAGATTACCACATATGCATATACCTTTACATCTTAACATACAAAAGAGCTTAAAATGGCCATCAACAGTTCTGTGTGTGTGTATATACACACACACACACACACAGATAAATAATACACATAAAAACTCATTTAAAAATAATAATGGTCATAACATCTGTTATCGTAAACATGACGTTTTACTTCCATAAATGTCTCATTAAGGCTCTGATAATGGCAACAGTGAACGTTCAAAAGCATTAATGAGTACATTTTAAAATGCAGCTGTCATCATCATCCTCATCATCAAGTGGTAAGCAAACTTAACACCCCCAGATGAGCTAGTTTGTCTCTGACTATGTTAGCCCATCCTTTATTAGCCAGTGGGTTTCTAGGGGACGGATGCATGATACCCTCCACTCTCACAGTGATGCCTGCTTCTGCGAGAGCCCGTCGAGCGCGTTGCTCGGCTAGCTTGCCCACTCCGATCACCAGGGAGACCCCCAGAGCAGTGACTATCTGACAAAGAGCACTGTCACAGCAGGACAAAAGGGCATCACGCTCCGCAGCCGGAAGCTCAGGTGGAGTTAGGTTCTTGCCAGACTCACTCATGAAGATGAGAGGGCACAAGTTGTGCACAAAACAGTGGCGGAAGAAGTTGTGAGGTTCACCGCAGAGCTCTTGGAAAAAGCCCCAGAAACGGGCTCCGCTCACTTCGCTCTGAGTGCAGTCGAGGCCTGTGATCCGTCGCTTAGGATGCTCCTCTGCTGGACGGCCGACCGCTCCAGTGATCTTCAGCCAACTGCGAACTGCCTTCACCTCACCAAACGGTACCTTGTTAATGAAGAAGTAAGAGATGAAGTTGATTTTTTGTTTCTTCTGCATTATCCATCACTATATGTGACCCTGGACCACAAAACCAGTCTTAAGATTCAATTTTCCGAAATTGAGATTCATACATCATCTGAAAGCTAAATAAATAAGCTTTCCATTGATGTATGGTTTGTTAGGATAGAACAATATTTGGCTGAGATAAAACTATTTGAAAATCTTAGGGTGGAAAAAAATCAACATATTGAGAAAATCGCCTTTAAAGTTGTCCAAGTTCTTAGCAATGCATATTACATTGTAATATAATATGCATATAATAAAATGATTATAAATCAAAATTTATAATTTTTTTGACCCATACAATGTATTTTTGGCTATTGCTAAAAATACCCCAGCGACTTAAGACTGCTTTTGTGATCCAGGGTCACATATGAACAGTGTAAGAATGTTTAACAAGTTACAACAGTGATAACTACAGAAACTGGTCACTTTTGGTAGAACTCACAAAAGCAGGTAGAGCACACAAGAGTCACTTATTATTAGCAGCATCCGCATTTGTATTTACAAGTGTGCTTTTTATATGCTTTTATATAACTCACAATCAGCATGCTAGGACTTTCCTCTCAAATGTTAATGTAAACACTAATCAGGAGGAATGATTGTCTGTCTGTGACTTTAAACAATTTCAACGGGGCAAAACATGGCAGCAAAAGAGATGTGGTTTAAGATAGAAGAATCAAGCTTGCGATTCAAACCCAGATTACTTAATTAAATACTGACGACGGCCAGCGCTCCACACAGAGAGCTGATCTGATCATCATCAGTCTGTCTGGAATGACATGAAGAAACAGAACAAACTGAGACAGACTAAATCCAGAAGAACTGTGGCAACGTCTCCAAGATGCTTCAAGAAAGCTACCTGCAAAGATCCCTGAAAAACCAGGGCAAAAGCTGCTTTAAACACAAAGGATGCTCACACCAAATTACCGAAGTTAATTGATAAAGAAAATCTGTTAATGACATTATTTTTGAAAGCATCCTCATTTTACAGCATTTTTACACAAGAGCCTAAAACTTCTAAAAGTACTGTAGCTTTGCAGGAAGCTTTCTTGACGCATCTTTGAGACGCTGCCACAGTTCTTCTGGATTTAGTCTGTCTCAGTTTGTTCTGTTTCTTTTCTGTTAAAAGCGCTATATAAATAAAGGTGACTTGACTTTTTTCAGCAAATACTTAAAGTGATAGCTTATCTAAAATGTAAAAATTATATCATCATTTATGAACGTCATTCCAAACATTTTCTGTGGAACACAAAAGAATATATTTTGAATAACACTGAAATAGCATAAAAAAAAAGCTTGGAAAAACAAAAAAGTGAGCAAATAATGACTTTACAATGAGCAAATAATGACTTGGTAAATTCTCCCCTTTAAGTGTATGTAACTATAAATTTGTTAATCAGAAATTATGGCAAGTCATCATTTCTTCCAAGGTTTCTGCAGGTTTCATGAAGGTAAATGTACAATAAGACTTAAAAAGAGCTTTTTAAGTATGAGAAAAGAAAAATTAAAGAACACAATATGTCAATATGTTCTCAAAATGTAAATATCTAAGGAGCACACTATGAGTTATATTAACAAGATGCAACTTCCTACAGATCTCCATTAGTTTTTTTTTTTATCAGTTTACAAAAAAAAAAAAAACATTACATTAGAATACTGAAATAACATTTACTGTAACTTCTGAAGTGAATCTTTGATTAAAACAATAATAAATATCTGCCAATGGGCTCAGAAAATCAACTTAATTTAAAAGGAAATAAAGTTTTCATACCCCTATTAGTACTTGTCTTAAGAATAAACACACTTAAATTTATTCAACTGAACAAGACTTTATATCTTCATTTTGCTTCTGAAGTAAATGTGTCCTGATTTAAGGAAGTTTAGATCATTTGTTTTGGAAAACAAGACAAAAACACTGAGGAAGATATTATTATTATTATTGTGCAAGCAACATTTAATGCTATGAATTTAAGACATTCTGGTCTAATTCAAGACACTGTTAATGCCTTGAGTTGTGGAAGGGTGAATTAAGTCCCACTGAAACCCTGTTCTTTACTGAATTTATTCTCAAATAATATCATTACAACAAAAAACAATGCTGTGAAAACATAAAAAGAAAGAAAATCTTCTGACCCCTGTTTGTGCCATGCCAAAAGGCCCTGGGTTCATGCCTAGAAAGAGAACGCTCTGGCCTTCCTGACAGTATTTCTCCACATAACATTGATGTGTGTCCCAGGCATATTCCAGCGGGTTGTACGTGTATCGCACTGGTTTCCCAAAGGACAGCGTCCGTAACCGTGCATTCAGTTCCAGTTCAGCCTGCAGGAACCTCGAAGCAACTGTAGAGCCGTTAAACAGTTGTTCAGCAGCCAGGTCAGGCAGACCGGTGAGATCTTTCCCCAGAAAGTGGTCTCTCTGAGACACATCGCCTTTTTCCAACCTACAAATGAAACAATTTTCATAAATGACTCAACTTAAAACAGATTGGTGGCATAGCTATTGCAAAAACAAACTTGTTTGTTTTAATAAAATCACATTCATGTATGCTTGTTACAATTACTCTTTATTAATTGGGAATTCTTGTAAGGACACCTTAATAAATAAACCTTAAATGCAGTTTTATTATGGGAAAGGGAATATGTCTGTACTACAGTTATTACACTACTTTAAATATACACCAAAAAAAGTAAAGACTTTTAATGATTTTAAAGAATCTGCTCACCAAGCCTGGATTTATTTGATCCAAAATACAGCGAAAGCAGTAATACTGTGAACTATTTGATATTTGAATATATTTTAAAATGTAATGTATTCCTGTGATGAAAGCTACATTTTTAGCATCATTACTTCAGTCTTCAGTCACACGATCCTTCAAAAATCATTCTAATATACCGATTTGCTGCTCAAGAAACATTACTGATTATTATTATTATTAGGGATGCACGATATTTATCGGACCGATAAATTATGGACCGATATGAGAGAAAATGACGTTGTTTGTATTGCTCCTATAAATAAATTAAATCCGATAACTAGATCCGATAAAGTATACTTGCTGGTAAATCAATCAATCAGTCTGATTTATCTGAGATTCATCTTCTTTCCGAGTGCAAGTGAGTTTTGAGGCACGGACTGCATACACCTTGATGTAAAATAATGGGACAAATATCACAGTTTAAATAAAATAAAAATCAGCAAATACTGTGGAACCAAATAGGCTAAATGAGAAACGAATGATTAAAAAATAAATAAATAGACCTTCCAATATCACCTTAGATAAATGGCAGGTCAACAGGCTTTTCAAAATCCAAAAATATTTTTAAAACAGGCGCTTTTACATTTGGTTTTGAAATTCTTCTGCCATAGTCTTGTCTTTTTCACCTCACTCTTGTCAGTCAGCTCGACTCTCTCCTCAGGTGATAAATTAAATCTGATCTGTGATGCGCGGCTGTCATTCGTTCACAAAAATGAACCGAAATACATGCCTTACAGACATGATAAATATATCTAAAGAAAGCTTTAAATTGCTTTAACGAAATAAATAAAAACGAAAACAAAAACTATTTAATACAATCGTTATCCGTGAAGATGCGCTTCTCTCTAAAGGTGCGTCTAACGAGGAGCTGGTGAATCCTTACTATTTCCCGCGGACACATTCATGGTAATTACTTTTGCTGGGGCTTGTGCTTTATTGCGTGTATTTGAAGCAGAACTGTTCACCTGCGCTGACGGCTCGCTGCTGCTGCGGGACACTAAACACCGTCGAGTCGCTCTTGACAGTCGCGGCACGGACTCTTGTTATTTCCACCAGCGTGGCAATTTTTTTCATCAATAATTGATGGATGTCTAAAATATAAAGATAAGGAGAAGCCTAAAACAGGCCCGAGGCCCAGCCCTAGGGACATAAAAAAGTAGGAGCCGACTTTAAATTAAATTTAAAATAATAATAATAATAATTGGGGCTAAAAGTGTGTTGTAACGCAAGCGTTACTGAACATGTACCGAGTAAAATATTACTGAAAATTGATTAGTAATGCCTTACACTACTGCGTTACAGCAAAAAGTAATCCGTTACTGTAATGCATTACTTTTGTAACGCCTTACTCCCAACACTGCTTAAAGACTATATAACTTTCTCATCCTCGTGCACTAAAAACGTTGAATAGATGCATTTCTTTATGCATGAAATATTTGAAAATAAATTTGTTGTTAATGAGTTGTTAATTGCAGATAAACCATAGTTTTGTCATAATTCTGTTAAACCATTTCAGTTACAAAGTATTGTGGTGCCTTACACAAAAAATAAAAAACATTTGAAGAGTCAGGACTGATGTTTGCTATAGTTAGGCCAGAGCTACTAAAATATCAGTTTAATCAGTGAATCTTAGATTTTGTATTCTCCTGGGTGCACAAACTGCAGATTATATGAAAATTATAATATAAAAATATGAATTTATCGGTATCGGCATCGGCCACGAGAAGGGCTTAATTATCAGTTATCGGTATCGGTAAGTTGATCAATGAAGTGATGATAAAGGCATTTATAATGTTACAAAAGATTTCTATTTCAGATGAATGCTGCTCTTCTGAACTTTCTATTCCTCAAAGAAACCTGGAAAAACAATCTACTCAACATAATAATAATAATAAATATTTTTTGAACAGCAAATCAGAATATTATAATGATTTCTGAAAGATCATGTGACACTGAAGACTGGAGTAATGATGCTAAAAATTCAGCTTTAAAAGCACAGAAATAAATTAAATTTTAAAACATATTCAAACAGAAACAGTTATTTTAAATAGTAATATATATATATATATATATATATATATATATTCCGTTTTTGCTGTACTTTGGATCAAATAAATGCAGGTGAAGAGACTTCTTAAACACACACACACACACATGTTGGTTTTTGTGGTTTATGGGGACTCTCCATAGGCGTAATGGTTTTTATTCTGAACAAACTGTGCGTGCTATTGCCCTACACCAACCCTACACCTAAACTTAGCCCTCACAGGAGACTTTGTGCATTTTTAGATTTTCAGAAAAACACAATTTAGTATGTTTTTTAAGCCTTTTGAATTACGGAGACATAGGCAGTGTCCTCATAAACCACCTTCATATTGTAATACCTCTGTCATACCCATGTCATTATACAAATTTGTGTCCTCATAAACCACATAAACATGCACACACACACACTCACACTCTCTCACACACACACACACTCACACTCACACACACACACACACACACACACACATCTTACTGTTCAAACACTTTTGACTGGTAATGTATGTCAACTGCTGTAAGTCAGTCAAAAGACATCTGAAGTGCAGGATTCATTGCATAAGCAGCACATTTCTGCCTCACGCGTTGCAGAATTAAAGCTGTTTTATTCAAGTTCATTTTTTAACGATGCTTTAAGGGTTTATTGCGCTATGAAAAACATTATCAAGGAATTTACTCTAAAAATCTTACACGAAATCTTTCCATGCCATTTTAACACCTTCCCAATGACTCTTAGCGAGACATTGCTCACTACAGTGAAAGATAATCCAACATCTTAAAGACATTTTATCACCTGTGTTCGTAATTTTGTATTTTATCACGTATTTGTGATTTACCTCTCAACATCGGGATGTGATTGCATTGTCCCAGAAGCGCTTCCGGCAACAAAACAGCCACCGGACCGCGGTGCATCCTGGGAGCTTCTTCTTCTTCGGAGGTTTGATTATTTGTAGGCAAACCAGCTTCGTGGTGCATTACCGCCGAATGCAGTGTAGAGCACCAAAGCGAAAATATATATATATATAAAAAAAATTAAAATTAAAAACACTGTAAATATGTATTTATCTTTGCTATTGATTATTTTGATTCTACACCCGTGGCATTAAGGAACACTTGTTTTAACCAGCAGATTTTGTTGTAGTTAGGTTACTTTTAGCCTATATTATAGTATTTCTTTTAGTTTTTCTTTGCTTTCAATTTTAACTGTAATATTTGTGTTTCAATGTTATATTCTGTGCAGTCCAATAAGTGTATAATCCAGGATGCTCATAAATTTGCATTCACCTTATTCTGTGTAATCCTGTGATTATTCACATTTCCCTGCATCTTATATAAATGCCTTCACTTTCTTCCCCCATTTAATAATTGCAGATTTATTAATATGCTCCTTGGCTTAGGAGGTCAATAAATCAATGTTAAAAGCCAAAACAATCCTCAACAGCAGCCACAAATCACTGCAAGCCGATTGAGAGGACGGTTAACTCGACGGCTGTAAGAGGAAAAACAGAGAGAGACAGACGGAGAGAGGAATTGAGCTACAGCCCTCCAGTCTCCAATACAGGTTTCCCTGCAACATGCAAAGCTCCAAGAATTAGACACAGGATCAAATGCCAAACAGATCAGGCCTATTGTTAGGAGAGAGAGAGAGAAAAAAAGCAAAACGTAAGAGTAATATTCCAGATGTGAAGCAACACACATGGGAAGTGATGCAATCAATGCTATTTTTAACATCTTGCACCATACGCTATTTTGAGGGGGAAAAACAAACTTACATTTCTGTTTCATTTCATAATTAGCACTGTATTGCTTGCAGTCAGAATAAGTTATATTGAGAAAATGTCACAATAAAACAATTAAGATTATATAAAATTGTATTACACAAATTAATAATATTGCCTAGCCTGTAATTCACTGGACTCAACTGACTTTCATTTTTGTACAAAGACATGTTATCAAATTATATTCTGTTGTGTTTCACAGTAGACGGAAAGTCATACAGGTTTGGTATGGTATTATACAATAATGAGTAAATGACACTAATTTTTTCAATTATATCACTGTTTTATGACTTAAATTACAACATGCAGACTTCAGTTTTAAGTGTGTGATCTTCATGGTTAATGTATCTTTAATGTGCTCTGCACAAACGTTTACACCTTTAATAACACTGTAATATATTTAATGGCATTAACAAACATTGTATAATGTTGACAGAATATTAATTCAAATGCATTCAATATTTTCTGTCATGAATATTTATTACAAATTCATATCTTTGTATTTCATTGTTCATAAAATACCGATCTTCTCAATTTAGTATTTTTTGTTAATTACTAATAGTTTGTAGCTATTGTAGGTTATTGTAAAATGATATGTTATGACTGAATGAGATGTTTATGCTGCCTGCCAGGCTTAACTGAAGATATCTTGAGAATATTAAAAACAAATTGCACTATTTTTATTTCAGAAATCTCGTCACCTTATTGTTTAAAAGTGGAGAAAGGCTGAGAATAGGCACAGTTTTGACTCTGCTATTCTCTCTCTCTCTCCTTCTCTCTCTTATTATCAACATAAACTTTCCTCATGAAAATTATTTTAAGAATTTCTTGTTAAGTTATCAGTGATTCCTAAAGTGTGTTTTTAATTTCCCTGGCTGTCTGAGTAATAGAGGAAGACAATGGAAGAGGAATAGGGGAGGGGTGAAGAGCAAAATTAAATTACTTTTGGGAGTGTTACATTACACAACTTCCTCCGTTTTGAATGCCTCTGTTACCATGGCAGCACCAGAGAGGGAGAGAGCACACACACACACACACACACTTCTCTGTGCCTGACCTCCATCTGAACCTGCCTGAGGTCGGAAGGCGACAGCTTTGAGCACTCTCGTGAGTAATGAGAGATGAGAGAAAAAGTGAAAGAAAGTGTGATGGCTGAAATGTGAATTAGAATGCAGATGGGGCAGAAGAATAACCGCTGTTGGAGGGGTGGAGCTCAACGTGAAATTACCTGTAATTTAGGAGGATAAAATATGCAAAGGATCACTCCCTGTTATGCTGAGCGTTGCATTTCTGTCTGCTTAAGCTTTCGTTATAACTCTTTTTCCCTTTTTGCGGTTTAAATCTAGATTAAAGACATATTTCTTTAACCTAGCTTACACATAACACACTACTACACTTCTATCATTCAAATCTGTTAAAGGATTGTGAGGCTGCATTAATTAGATCACCGGAACCGGGAACACTCCTCATAACACACGATGTACTCGTTACATCATAAGAAGAATGGCATCTATGCTAATATTTGTCTGTTTCTTTCTTATTCTGTTTCTCAGTCTGTGTCCGGATCAGATGGTGGATCGGCGCCGGGAGATGATGTACAGTTGGGCAAAAAAGCATTTAGTCAGCCACCAATATTGTGCAAGTTCTCCCACTTAAAAAGATGAGAGAGGCCTGTAATTTTCATCATAGGTACACTTCAACTATGAGAGACAGAATGTTTCTCAATGTTTCCACAAGGAGTCTAAACGCCCCAGACATTGAGGGAAATCAGCGCTGAGAAACTCCTCTAGCAGCCGCATGTCATGATTAGCATTGGCATGTTTACATCCTAACAGATGGCATCTAGCGTTTCTTGTCTCAGTCGTTTGTAAGCTCTTTCAGTAGCTGTGGTCTACTAAAAGACTCAAAGGCATCAGGGCTAAAGTGGAGAGAAAAAAGAAGCGGGTTTTTATGTAGTTTTATTCATCCACAGGCATCTTCCCATGCTTTTCTCCTCCTATTATCGCTAGGAAAGTCTTACATTGCTTCTCTTGTTGCCCTTTGACTGAAATTGACAACCAAAAGCCACACAATGAGGTATCGTATCATTATTTTATTTTCTGAGTTGTGTTGGGGTAAAAAGCCAAAGACCATAGAAATAAGCGCCAGTAGCTCACCGAGTGCAACCATTTGACGTCATCAATGCAGAATGTACTGTGCACATAAAATAATGGTACCCCCCATAGCCCAAAAACGATGTAGATTTTTTTTTAAATAACATACATTTTCATGGGTTTTCTAATACATATTTAAATAAGAGACATAATTTACGTTATATTAAGCTATACATGTCTTAATACCCGGGGATCCCTTTAAATGAATTAAACTATAAATTAAAATGATAATAAACGAACAAATATATATTATAAAAATAGACAGAGAAACAATAAATGCATTAAACTATACATTACAATTATAGCAAATGGATAAATCATATAAATGAAAAAGTTCAAACAATGATAAAACACAAATTTAACAAATGCATTAAATTATAATTAAAATGCCCCATCAGGACAAGACCACGGGAACCAGATAAGCCCTTTACACAATCTGACATAGCTGGGGTTGAAATTGAACTGCGGGTTTCGTCTGGCCAGAGGAGAACTGGCCCCCTGACTGAGCCTGGTTTCTCCCAAGGTTTTTTTCTCCATTCTGTCACCGATGGAGTTTTGGTTCCTTGCCGCTGTCGCCTCTGGCTTGCTCAGTTGTGGACACTTAATTTTTAGTGATTATCGTCGATTTGATTGCACAGATACTATTTAAACTAAACTGAACTAAACAATGACATCTCTGAATTCAATAATGAAATGCCTTTAACTGAAAATTGAGTGTTTAATCTTATCATTATACATTACTGACACTCTATCCTCCAGTTTGATACTGTTAAGTGCTTTGACACAATCTGTATTGTTAAAAGCACTATATAAATAAAGGTGACTTGACTTTTTGCATTTCAGTCTTTTAACAATACAGATTGTGTCGCAATACAAATGGTTGCACCGTTAAAAATAAGGCACAGAAGGTCACAGTAATGATATTACGACTGTTTTTTGTTTGCTGCAATGACTCATTTTCAAGGTTTTTTTTTTCAAATATCAAATATCTAAACGTCTGTCAGCATTCATAAGTGTAATTAATTTTTTTAAATGTTCATATAAACTGAGTCTCAGTGTATAAATATTGAAAATGCATCGTTGTAACAAAACAAGATGGCGCCGCTGTGTTCGGACGCCGTTAGGTTCGCTCCACTGAGAATTTGCTTCTACCTTCCTTTTTACTTAGTTTTACTTTCTCTTTTTACACATCTCACGTCGGCACTGATCACCTACAACATAGAAACACTTTTGGACATTGGAAACCGCTACACCAACCTGTTTCAGGACACTTTATCCACGAATCCTGCGTGGCCTCTGGAGATTCTTCGGAACGCGGAGATAAACAACACCCCCCCGAGGCGACGGATCAAGAAACACCGCGGGAAGCGCGCTGGAATTCGAGTCAGACTCAGGAAAAGGGCTCACAGTCCTCCTCTCCCAAGCATTCTCCTCGCTAATGTCCAATCCTTGGAGAATAAGATGGACGATCTTAGAGCCAGGATTAGTTTCCAACGGGACATTAGGGACTGTAACATCCTTTGTTTGTCAGAAACGTGGCTTTCGTCCTCGGTCCCGGACACTGCTGTAATGCCGAGTGATAACTTCTCTGTCTTTCGGACGGACAGAACAGCAGAGGCCGGTAAATCCAGGGGTGGAGGAGTATGTTTCATGATCAACAAGAAATGGTGTGATCCCAGGAATATCTCCATTCTGTCACGTTCCTGCTCGCCTCATCTGGAATATCTTTCCATTATCTGCCGCCCATTTTATCTGCCCCGGGAGTTTTCATCGATCATTGTTACTGCTGTGTACATTCCACCACAGGCAGACACTGGCTTGGCTTTGTCTAAGCTTCACGATGTGCTCAGCGGCCACATTAACAAACATCCTAACGCTGCCTTCATCATCGCGGGGGACTTTAACAAAGCCAACCTCAAGCAGGTCATGCCGAACTTTTATCAACATGTATCCTGTCCAACTAGAGGACCAAACACACTGGATCATTGCTACACTCAGTTCAAGGATGCCTACAAAGCCCGCTCACTACCGGCTTTTGGCAAATCGGACCATGCCGCCATCTTTCTAACACCGAGATACAAACAAAGGCTCGTTCAGGAACCTCCGGTGCAGAGAGTAGTGACGCGCTGGTCCTCCCACTCAGAGACTATGCTGCAGGCGGCGCTTGATGACGTCGACTGGGACATGTTCCGGGCGAGTTCTTCTGACGTCAGCGAGTTCACGGATGTAGCATTAAGCTTCGTAAACACGCTAACCGAGCAAGCTACAGAAACAATAACGATAAGGACATTCTCCAATCAGAAACCGTGGGTGGACAGAACAATCCGTGCCGCGGTTAACACACGCACCGCCGCTTACAATGAGGCTCTTCTGTCTGGGAATACGAGCGAGTACAAAGCATCGTGCTATGCTCTCCGACGCGCAGTAAGAGCCGCCAAACACAGATACAGAGAGAGAATTGAGTCTCATTTCCAGCTCAACGACTCTCGACGGATGTGGCAGGGACTGAGGACCATCTGTGACTTCGGAAACAAATCCTCCGCGGAGGTGAGAGCAGATCCGTTGCTGGCCGACGAGTTAAACATCTTCTACGGCCGCTTCGATGGCAACGGCGGCGGCGCGTTTCTGCCGACCAGCGCGTCTGGAAGCAACAGGCAGAGCAGCGATGATCCTGTAATCACCGTGTCGGAGGATGAGGTTCGGAGGGCGCTAAAGAAAGTGAACGTCAGGAAAGCAGCCGGACCTGATGGGATAACCGGCCGTGTTCTGAGGTCCTGCGCCGATCAGCTCGCTGGTTTGTTCACTTCTATCTTTAATGAGTCCCTTGCTACCGCCGTGGTTCCCACCTCATTCAAAAAATCCATCATTATCCCTGTGCCAAAGAACAATAAACCCTCTTGCCTGAATGACTATCGCCCAGTTGCCCTCACATCTATAGTCATGAAGGTTTTTGAGAGACTTGTAAAGAGCCACATTTGCTCCTCCATCCCTGATACTCTGGACCCTCTTCAGTTTGCCTATCGCCCAAACAGATCCACGGACGATGCCATTTCTCACGTTCTCCACTCTTCTCTCACACACTTGGATAGCAACAATGGAAATTATGTAAGGCTGCTATTCATTGACTATAGCTCAGCTTTCAACACTATAGTCCCCATCAAGCTGGCATCTAAACTCACAGACCTCGGCCTAAACTCCTCACTCTGTGACTGGATTCAAGACTTCCTCACCGGCAGACCTCAAGTGGTGAAAGTTGGCCAGTTCACCTCAAACTCCATCACCTTCAACGTAGGAGCCCCACAGGGCTGTGTCCTGAGTCCCCTGCTCTACTCTCTCTACACGCATGACTGCGTGTCCTCTCACAGCTCCACATCTATTATCAAATTTGCTGATGATACTGTGGTTCTGGGCCTCATCTCCAACAACGATGAGACCGCATACTTGGATGAGGTAGAGAGACTCACATCATGGTGCCAGGACAACTGTCTCTCTCTGAATGTGAGCAAAACTAAAGAGCTGATCATGGACTTTAGGAAGAGACAGCAGCAGCCCTACATTCCTCTTATGATCAGTGGGACCCCTGTGGAGAGGGTGAGCAGCTTCAAGTACCTCAGTGTAAACATCTCCGAGAACCTGACTTGGACTACACACATCCAAACACAGGTAAAGAAAGCCAGGCAAAGACTGTACCATCTGCGACATCTGAGGAAATTCAGGGTCTCACCAGCAATCCTGAAAACTTTCTATTCAGGGACCATAGAAAGTGTATTGACTCAGTGCATCTCAGTGTGGTATGGAAACAGCTCCAATCAGGACTGCAAAGCACTACAGAGAGTTGTGCGCTTAGCTGAGCGCATCTCAGGGTCTGCTCTCCCCTCTCTGCAGGACATCTACCTCAAACGCTGCAAAAATAGAGCTGTCAAAATAATCAAGGACTCAAATCACCCTGCTAACCGACTATTCACTTTGCTTCCATCTGGTAAGCGCTTCCGTAGCCTGATGGCAAAAACTGAGAGACTTAGGAGGAGCTTCTTCCCCCAGGCCATCAGGCTCCTAAACTCTAACTCTGTGTCATAACATCACTTGACTCCATGTAAATATCACCATATCAATAAGCTATTCATAATTTTTCTCTACCTCATATTGCTGCTATTATATACCCTGTACAACTTTTTTGCACATTATTTTGCACATTCCTCTTAGTACTATTTAAGTCAACAACATACTGACCTGCACATTTATATTTATATTTTTTATCTATCTTTTTATTTTATTCTTTTATTTTATTTTTTTTTTCTACTTTTCTTCTCTTAATATTTGTATACTTTATAATTGCACTGTCCTTGGAGCGGACCTGACCTACATTTCACTGCTGGTTATACTCTGTATAATTGTGTATGTGACAAATAAAACTCTTGAATCTTGAATCTTGAATCTTGTAAACATGAATATTGTACTTAAGCTATAGGATCAGGCAATGCTTAAACCATATGCAGCAAAAATGTCTCAGGTTACGTATGTAACTATGGTTCCCTAAAAGTAGGGAACGAGACACTGCGTCCTCTAGGGGTCGCTATGGGGAACGCCGTCAGCGTGACCCATGTCTGAAGCATACATACAAAAACACCACATGTTGGCCGGCGACAGTACACAGTATAAAGGGGCGCCGGGAAAATACGTCATTCAATTCTTCGTCTGAAGCTTGCGTCCAAAGCATGGCACCAAACCTAGAGGACGCAGTGTCTCCTTCCCTACTCTCAGGGAACCATGGTTACATATGTAACCTGAGACGTTCCCTTTCGAGGGAACTTCAAACTGCGTCCTCTAGGGGTCGCTATGGGGAATGGAATACCCACGCCACCATGCTGAGGGGAGTGCAAGCCAAGCACAAAAGACGAGCAGGTGACCCTCTATAGTGAGGAGAGCAATGCTATCTCTACCAAGGCAGAGCTCCGGAGAGGCGGAGAACTTAACTCTCAATATGAGAGGGAACTCAGACACTCAGAAGGGAGCGGCATGCTCATAAGTGACCCGCTATAGTGAAGGGAGCAATGCTAGCTCGACCAACAAGAAGAGCACATCAGACGCTCAGAAGGGAGCGGCATGCTCATAGGTGACCCCCTAAGGTGAGGGGAGCAATGCCAGCTTGACCAGCCAGGAGAGCATAGGGTGCAGGAAGGGAGCAGTATGCTCATAGGTGACCCTCTATAGTAAGGGGAGCAAAGCTAGCTCGACCAACAAGGAGAGCACTTCAGACACCCAGAAGGGAGCGGCATGCTCATAGGTGACCCTCTATAGTGAGGGGAGCAATGCCAGCTCGATCAGCCAGAGCATAGGGTGCAGGAAGGGACCAGCATGCTCATAGGTGACCCTCGATAGTGAGGGGAGTAATACTAGCACTACCATGACAGACTCTGGAGAGCTGAGAACTCAACTCTCAGCCTGAGAGGGAACTCGGACTCTCAGATTCTACTTACACCCCAGCACATTTTTATTTTGTTCTGGCTCAAGGAGATTGCTATTTAAAAACCCCCGGAAGGGGAGCAGTACCCGAGATAGCACATAGATATCCTCAGATAGCCATGCACCTTTCTATTCAAAGGAGGCGTCCCTATGCCAAGAACTGATGTAAAAAGACCCGCAGGTCCTAGGCATTGTAGTGCTGGAGACCTGATGACCAAGGAGGCCCTTAGCACAGAAACCTACGACTGGGCCACATGATCCAGGGGTATGAGGCCGGAAACAGGGCTCTCATCCTAGCCTGGATCTAGTATCGACGAGTGAGGTCATCACTGCACTGTGTCGAAGGCAAGAGGTGAAACACACACACAACAGGTCCGAGAAACTGCAAAGAATGGCTTAACAATACCAGTAATTCTTAAAATTGGATCGTACTCACCCATCCATGGTTCCTGCACATGAGATCAGTGCCGGAGGCGAAGTCCGAAGAGTCGAGTCCGGACCATCAGTAAGGTAGTTTCTATGAAATATAGAACTTAACCAAAACATCATAAGTCCAGCACAGAGACTGCAATTTTCTTAAAATGCAGGTTCCTAGGCTCCCACCTAGACTCTGTCAGGTGGAATTGACAGTGGTTGCAGGGGAATTACAGAGGAGAAGATAAGGGCAGATGTACAGGCCCCCTGAGGGAAGGGAGTAGATGTTTAAGAGTTACTCTGGTCTGGACGAGAGCGTTGAGAACGCCTCGTCTGGATCACCTCCCTCAGGTCCTGCTTGCCTCTCCTTGACCCATGCCTCCGGGGGAGGGGCACGAGTCACGACATTAGCCTTCTGTGCCCATCTCTGATCCCCAGATGGAGATGGGCCAGGACCCACGCGTTGTCCCTGACCCTTATCCAGGTCTTTCAGCAGATCAGCCTGGTATACCTGAAGCAGCCCCATCGTGTGCAACGAAGCAACAGCCTGACCTGCTGCTGCGTATGCCCTGCCATTTAAGCAAGATGTTTCCTGAAGGGGCTTAGATGGCAAGGAGGGAGCCTTGAGAGAGGACGTCTCACCCTCAGAGAGATAGCTGGCTAGCGTCTCTTCCACAGGGGGCATCCTCTCATAGCCGTTTTCACGCATCCCCTCAATGTTAGCATAACTGGTATGCTGAAACCTATGAATGCGAGAAGAAAACGGCTTTTTCCATTCCTTCTCAACCTCCGCATGGAGATCAGGAAGAAATGGGAGGCTCACTCAAGCTGGGGGGTTATGGCCAGAAAGATAACGCTCATCGAGACGACCCCGCGGCGCCACCATCTTGGCCCGCTTCCACGGCAAGTCAAGCCTTGCTGCGGCCGACGAGCGCGAGAAGGAAAGCCCCCTCTCTAACTCATCAGCCAGATCCGCCTGTGAACCCCACGAGTTCATTCTCCTCTGTGCCTCAGCATCAGTGAGTCTTGAACCACGGGAAGCAGACGGCTGTCCCTCCTTCCTCAAAAAGAGAGACAGACGAGAGCGGAGCTTTCTCATGGAAAAAAGCTCACAGTGCACGCAGATTGCCCCCTCGAGGACATCGCCTGCGTGCTCCTCGTCCAAACAAAAGAGGCAAAGATCGTGCGTGTCCTCAGGTGTCAAATAACGAGGACACGGATGCACACATTTCTTAAACGCCTTGCTAGTGCTCGCCATAGTAGAGTAGAAAATTGTTCTTACCAGTGGAATGCACGTTTGAAACAAAACAGTTACTGAAGATGAAGAAGAGAATGACGTATTTTCCTGGTGCCCCTTTATACTGTGGTCGCACCGGTAGTGACGTCATAGGCTGTCACCGGCCAACATGTGGTCTTTTTGTATGTACTGTATGCTTCAGACACGGGTCACGGGCGTTCCCCATAGCGACCCCTAGAGGACGCAGTTCGAAGTTCCCTCGAAAGGGAACTGATTGTAATGGCCAATAGACACATTGGGAAATTAAACAGATAATTTGCCTGAAAGAGGCTTGGTTTTCATAAAGCCCTGCCAATAATAGCCAGGAACTATTTTGTAAACTTTTGAACGGGGTCATTTTTATAAATTCAACTATTATTTTTATATATACTATATGTAAACATCTTTTTATGTGAAATATCTTATTCAGGTCAGTACTAAATCAACAATAACATGCATTTTGTATGATCCCTCTTATTTTGCTAAAATAATTTTGCAGATTCTGCAAGGTGTATGTAAACTTTTGACTTCAACTGTATATCTATTTATAACTGTATTTTTTTTAATAATTATATATGTCTTTTGGCCATATTTTATGAAGTATAAAGCTATTGCTGCATGTTTGCAGTGCAGCCAAATGACTATGTAAAAGAGCGGCTTTGTTAAAAAAAATGCTGAATGGGGAAAAGAAAAACAAACTAATTACATTTGTTGCATTACACACTAAACAGAGTTAAATCTTTCAAATAAAGTGCTTTTACTTAAATTGCTCACTAATCAAACACATGGAACCCCAAAAGGCTCCCTTTCTTTGTATTACAGATGCAGCAGATGTCTAGTATCTCAGGTGTGGTTCCAGTAGCATCTGGTGCAACGCTGAGAGACAGGTCAGAAAACTCCCTCCAGAGCTGTTTAAAAGCTGTTAGCATGTCAATCCAACCAATCTCTCATATCCGCCACCCCATTCCTCTTCTTCCTCCCTCTCTGATGAATAGCCTTTCCCTCTATGTGAACTCCATTGATAATACATGGCTTGCAGTAAAAGCTTATTCATCAGAGTGAGCTGCAAGTCATCATAGTCTGACATCCCTGCAAGCTTACTTTACTTGGTGTATGCTTTTGTGTATGAATGTACAGCTGAGTTGATTCGTTTGCATAGCCATTTTGGCTGTTAAGTTCATAAACACCTTGCATTATTATTTAACACTTAAATTTGAATAAAATGAAAACTAAAAGACTTTCAAATCACATGAGCCAATATTTTATTCACAATAGAACATAGATAACATACACTTTTACACATTTTACACTTATATCCACTAAATGAGCTCATTTCAAATTTGATGCCTGCTACAGGTCTGAAAAAAGTTGTCACGGGGCAACAAAGGGCTGAAAAAAGCAAGTAATTTTGAAAAGATTCAGCTGGGAGAACATCTAGCAGCTAATTAAATTAATTGACATTAGGTCTGTAACATAAAAGGGATGTCTTAGAGAAGCAGAGTCTCTCAGAAGAGGCTCTCCAATCTGTGAAAGAGTGCATAAAAGATTGTGGAATACTTTAAAAACAACATTCCTCAACGTCAAAGTGGAAAAGTGTTCTATGGTCAGATGAGTCCAAATTTGACATTCTTGTTGAAAATCACGGACGCTGTGTCCTCCGGGCTAAAGAGGAGGGAGACCGTCCAGCATGTCATCAGTGTTCAGTTCTAAAGCCAGCATCTCTGATGGTATGGGGGTGCATAAGTGCATAAGGTATGGGCAGCTTGCATGTTTTGGAAGGCACTATGAATGCTGAAAGGTATATAAAGGTTTTAGAGCAACATATGCTTCCCTCCAGACGACATCTATTTCAGGGAAGGCCTTGTGTATTTCAGTAGGACAATGCAAAACCACATACTGCAGCTATTACAACAGCATGGCTTCGTAGTAGAAGAGTCAGGGTGCTGAATTGGCCTGTCTGCAGTCCAGGTCTTTCACAACATTTGGCGCATCATTAAATGAAAAATATGTCAAAGACGACCATGAACTCTTCAGCAGCTGGAAACCTATATCAGGCAAGAATGGGACCAAATTCCAAACCGAAAATCATAACATCGACGCCCAGACATCTTTAAACATTTTTGAAAAGAAGAGGAGATGCTACACCATGGTAAACATGCCCCCGTCCCAACTATTTGGAGACCTGTAGCAGGCATCAAATTTGAAATGAGCTCATTTTGTACATAAAATTGTAAAATTTCTCAGATTAAACATTTGTTATGTTCTCTATGTTCTATTGTGAATAAAATATTGGCAAAGTGTGGTTTTGGACGATATCAGCATAAATCCTTATAATTTTTTGGTGCAAATACATTAAAGTAACTTGACATTATCATTGAAGACCAGCAACAAAACATAATAATGGCAATATATGCATGTCAAAGTCAGACATGCCCCTTTGCCAGCTGTGATGCCTGGTTACTGGTATAAGATTTTTGGGTCAGCACACCTTAATACCGTAGCTTCAACAATTGATTGCCAATTCAAAGTCAATGTTTGAATAAACTGACAGCTCGGATGCCCAGATTATGCAGAGCTGTAATAGCTGCTAATGGTGGATATTTTGATGAATCAAAAATTTTTGTTTTTTTCTATGTATAAACTGTTTATGTAATAAAATATGTTTTCGTAGTTTGTGTTGTCCCTTGTCAGTGCAAAATTATCACAAATTAAAAAGGATTCATGCCAATATTGTCCAAAACCCCACTTTTCTAGGGCGTTTCCAAACTTTTGGAGGGCAGTGTATATACTGTATATATATGTGTGTGTGCTGTCAATTAATTGCGATTAATCCCATCCAAAATAAATGTTTTTGTTTACATAATATATGTGCATACTGCGTATATTTATTATGTATATATAAATACAAACACATGCATGCATATAATTAAGAAAAATGTGTTGTTTATATATTAAATCTATTTATATATAATGTAAAAATTAAATATAATAATATGAATATATAAATGTACTGTAAAAACGTCAATATTTTCAAAATATATACTGTGTGTGTGTGTATTTATATATACATAATAAATATACACAGTACACACACAAATATAATGTAAACAAAAAGTACTATTTAGGTTATAAAGGTTATAAAGACCTGCTAATTGCTGTTGTTACACTTACAAGACGATCATATCCTTGTTTAATAGGCTATTGACCAAAAATTTAATTTAAATATCCACTTAAGCCACCTTTTTGCTATAGATGACACAGCCTCTATAATTTCTTAAACAAAAACATGTGGACAGAACAACCCTTATAGTTTTATCGTAGTGAAACAGCTTAATTTTCTTAAACCAATCAGAAAACTGTATTACTGTCATAGGTAACTGCCTAGAGCTACAATTGTAATTTGTAAATAATGAAATTTAATTACAATTTATTTATTTACTTTTATATTTTGTTAAAGTTATATTTTGACTGCTATAGTAGGTGTTTTTTTTTTCTTTTTTCTTCCATAATATTTGAGGGAGGGGGCACAACAATACAATCCTGCTTAGGACACACATTTGGCCAGCAGCGGCCCTGTGTGTGTGTGTGTGTGTGTGTGTGTGTGAGTGTGTGTGTGAGTGTGTGAGTGTGTGTGTGTGTGAGTGTGTGTGTGTGAGTGTGTGTGTGTGTGTGTGTGCATGTTTATGTGGTTTATGAGGACACAAATTTGTATAATGACATGGGTATGACAGAGGTATTACAATATGAAGGTGGTTTATGAGGACACTGCCTATGTCCCGTAATTCAAAAGGCTTAAAAAACATACTAAATGGTGTTTTTTTGAAAATCTAAAAATGCACAAAGTCTCCTGTGAGGGCTAAGTTTAGGTGTAGGGTTGGTGTAGGGCAATAGCACACACAGTTTGTTCAGTATAAAAACCATTACGCCTATGGAGAGTCCCCATAAACCACAAAAACCAACATGTGTGTGTCTGTGTTTTAGCATGTTACACCTTTCAGGTCGGTAACACTTTACAATAACTTTTCAGTTGTTAACATTAGTACATAAATTAACATGAATTAACAATGGAAGCATTTAATCTTAGTGAATGTTAATGTCAATATTTAGTAATACATTATTCAAATCAAAGGTTGCATCTGTTCATATTATTTAATGGCCATGAGCTAACAATGAGCCGTTGTATATTTTATTAACTAATGTTAAGAAAGATTAATAAATACTGTAAAAAATAAATTTCTCATGGTTATTTAATGTTACTTAATGCATTAACTAATGTTAACTAATGGGACCTTATTGTATAGTTACTGAGTTTTATATGAGGGTTGCTTTGATATTCATGAAGACATTTGTGCTGTCAGTTTGCAGTCAAGATATGAAATAATGACAGTTTAGTGATTATAAAACAAAATGATAATGTAATTCATGCTTCTCTGATCATCTTTATGTGTAATGTTTTGCTGTTGGAAGACAGACATTACATATAGGCTGAGACTCTTACTAGAGCGTCAGGACTGAAACCCACTGTGTAACAGAATAGTTTAATGTGTTTAGAGGATATAAATTCTTATTAGTGCTTAAGTTTACAATACATGTTTCCAGCTGTTTAAAAGCATCTGTGCTCCTCTAAAATCAATGTGACACTCTAAAGTCCCATGTTGCCACTTCATAACGTCCGTTATTGAGTTGAATTGCCTCTCAATCTGATTTGGCTAACTTAAACTTGCCTAATTATTTTAAATGTCACATTTTCAATGTAAATGAGCACACACAAATTCTGATTATTATGCTGTGTTAGAAGAGAAGCAAGGGAATTGTCACGAATCAATAGTCTGTTGCCTAATCTGCCTAATCTAGATCCACTCAAGCGTTACGATGGGGACGTAAAGGCACTTCAGTGTTCTGTAAAATAATTTTTATTTATTCATTTGTCAGTTTATATTCTTTGCACCATTGTCTTGACTAAATTTGCATTTGCATAAGGCAAAAAACAAGTAATCAAGCCCTTATTTGCAGCCGTCACTAAATGATTCACACATGCCAATAAATCTGTCCAAAAATTGTTTAAAAGAGACAGCAGCTGCAATCAGTGTGTCAGCGTGAGGAATAGACTAAATGTTCAAATGTGAGGAATAATCTAATGATCAGCCCTGGTTTGTTTGTGCAATACAGCAAGACATTATTCATGGCTATTGTTGCTACTTTTCTGTATGAAAATAGACATATACAATAAACATGTTAAGACTTCATGTTCTTATTTTATTTTTAATTATAGTTATTTTACAGAATTATTTAATATCCTTTAAAAATAGGAATTATATAATATGCTCCAAAATCCTTGCTTTATTGGTTCATCGACGTTCAAAATGACTGCCATTTATTTATTTCATTAAAAGCAGTGTTATTGCTGCATGTTCAAAGATATTTTTTAATGAAAATAAAATGCTCATGGATTTTCACTGGGATGATCAATCGTCAAATCATATCAGCAATTGTAAGATTATACATATTTTTTATTAAGAGTTGGGGTCAAACCTTTAAAACAGAAAAGGAGGATTTAAAAGGAAAAAGGAAAGTTCAAAATCCATCAAGACTATTTTAATCTGATAAAGTTATTTGTCCTGATGCTGAAAGTTTGAACAGACATCAATCTGTTACGGTTTTGTTTTTGGTCTTTATATTCTCTTCTTCAAAAGGAGGGTTGTATGCAGATAAGAGAGATGCATTAGGCAACAATTTAATTTGATTATGAAAGCTAAGGTAAAAAACCTACAGGTGAAACATGAACTTAATGAGCAGAGGTTATGGGGAAAAAACAACATGAGGTATATAGAGTGAGTGGAAGAACAAGTAGCTCAATAGCGTCAACTTATGGTTGATAGTAAACCTTTTTTTTAATTATTAGGTTAAACGTGAAGCCAAACTGACTTCTATCATTAAGAACGAAGACACAACCAGAAAGAGTCATCTCATTTATAATAACTAATTCAGTTGCATTACACTGACATAAGGCCAATGGATATGAATAATTATAATGCAATAAATATTAAATTAGAAATATATAATGATGATGCATTACATTTACAACAAGATTTACATTGTTTGTTTTTTTTTTAAATATACCCATTTAATAATATTAAAAAAGTAATTACACACACAGTGGATTACAGTAACTTCAAACAATTAGGATAAATTAGAAACCCAACAAAGGTCATAGTTTTTCTATTGTACACAGCATAATCAAATATTGTATAACATATGATGCATATGGACGTTTGTATAGCTCTGGTTTTTAGCTTAGCTGTACTGTAACGCTGGGAAATAATCTTCACATGTGTAGGTTTACCTGCTGGGTCATTTCTGGCTGCGGCTGGGGAAACTATACAATATGAATTTATAGATAAAATGGGGGTTGTTCTGTTTTATCTACTGGCACTTTTATTACATTGTAGTTTTCTATTTGATGTTGAGGATTTCAGGATAGATACTGTTATCGGAGGTGGTTACAGAGAAAAATTTAAATAGATTCCTTTATACTGAATAATTTAATGTAAAGCATGCCGTCAGTTTAGTGCCTCCTCTTTCTCTGATTAGACTTCTTCCATGAAAAAATAGTACCAGTATGCTACAGGTATGGCTGTTGAGCAAATCGGGCGTTTCATGAACTACTCACTCACTGACAAACAGATGTCAAATGGGCAGTTGTGGTCTAGCTAAACGTGTTACCAAATATACTGATTATTTTTGTTTTCCTCGTTCATTTTCAGTATTACAAATCTCAGATATAAGGTTGTTTATTCATTGTCATCTAGTTTGGTCAGTTTTCTTCTAATGTAAATATACCATTACAACACATGGATTCAAAAAGGATGAAAAGAGTGCAGTATATCAGAACATTTACATGAATATAAATGAAAACAAATGCAAGCAACTATCTATGGTGTCACAGAAGGGCCTGTGAGTGTGCTGCCATAAATCTGTCACAGAATATATATTCTGTATATAGTAAGTGTATATATTCACTTACTGTAATCTGTGTGTTTATACATACAGATTACAGTAAGTGTTCTGTAGTACAAGGCAATTGGGCCACTGCAAACGATGGCTAATAAATTTGATTTCTTCCTAAAACAATATAACTGGTGAAAAAAATCCCAAAAAGGACCAAAATAGCACATGCTATTATAGAGCATGTATATCAGCAACTAAATAGTAATGGCTTGTAATAAACACCTTACCATTTGCACAGACGTTCTTAAGAAAAAGTACAAATCTACATTTATACTGATTTACTTTTCTCACTATTGATCAAAGTGGCATACAAGTAAATAAAATAAGGTAGAAGAATTTCCAGATCAATTTCACAATTGTCATGCAGAATAATGAAGGAATTTAAAGTTAAAAAGAAAATAAATAAATAGTAGTAGAAGTATATTTCTAAACTCTTTTACCAAATCTCACTGTTCACATTTTAAACTACATTTTAGATTAAAATGAACAATTTGAGATTTCTGCTGCGGTAACCATAACAACCAGTCGTTTGCTTCAACCTCAGTCAACAAACTTAATCAGAGAAGAGATGCTGGCTCAGGTAACAGATTTCCAGTGATTACTGTGAACTCATTAAAACTAGCAGGTGAAGTATTTCATATAATTTACTACTGACGTCTTCAGAAATAGTTTTCTGACAAGCGTCTTCTCTTGACATTTGAATGTTACGAGCTAGTGAGAATATTTGCAAGATCAGCACTGGATGACAGTACTTTTGCCAGTAGAACGAGACCATTAAGAGTTTTCATTTGCTATATATATCTCCATTTCACCAAAAATGTCACTTACGCCCTTCTGGTTCTCACCCCTCGATATCTGCTGTCATTGTGTGTTGTGTAGTTCAGAGTTTCTGACCAGAACTCGATGTCAAATGGGCTCTTTCGTGACTTCAGTCCTGACAAAACTGTAGGCTAAATGAAATAGCAATACAGGTCTAGGCCTACTCTGCCATAGCCTACTAATTAATTCCAATTAATTCAAAAAAGAATGAAAGAAAACATTATTGTAGATTTGTAATACCGTAAATGAACAGTGCTTATCGTTTGCATCTATGTGTCTTAATATATTTTCTATTTGCTTTTTATTGATCTCTGGCGCCACCGCATGGAAGCAATGCTGAATGATCTTAATATTTTGGCTTCCAGTAAAATTGCTGCTAATATGACTAGAAGCATTAACAATATGTGATTAGTTCAGAGTTGCTTTCTGAAAACAGTAAGTGCTAGTAAGCTGTGTGTGTGTGTAGTTTATATATATAGTGGCTTGGAAAAGATTAAAGGACATCAGTAAAATCTCTCTTAGCCACATCACTAGTCAATAATCTCAAATCTATAAAGTTTTGCTGGGTGTTTTGGTCCCCAATAACACATTGCCACTAAATGTATAATACAATTAATATCATTATAAATATTCAGTCGATTTGAATCCATCACAGCATGACCCATGTGCCAAATCATATATATGCCCACATTAACAATAAGGCATCATCTCTCTGTCTGCCCAAGTTCTTTTATTTCTCTGAAGTCACATATAAATCTGTTACCTTCTTGGTGCTTTACCCAGTTTCTTTCAGCTTTTTCTCATTGTCCTGGGCAATGATTATTTGTATATTAGAAGTAGATTTACTCCATTACTGCATTTACTTGACAAGCAAATTATGTAAGCTAATAAGTCTTGTTTTCTGCAAAAGAAAATTATCACAATGAGGTGAATTCATGATTAAATTCACGATCAAGAACAAAACAATCTGCCAATAGGAGAGGGAAAACATCATTTGCCATCTTAAATGTATTTTGATTTAATAAAATGTAGATATTTGTATTGTAAAACAAATATACTAATATATTCATTTTTTGCAACTTAAGGCCTTAATTTGTGGAAGGGTAAATTAAGACTTTAAAAATCTTTTCAACACCCGCAGAAATCCTTCTAAATTCTCAGTCACGTATAAACAAAACATTTTGATTAAAACAAATACATTTTAAAAAAATGCATAGTCTTTATTCAAGGCTTTTATCATCCATCATCATGATTCCCCTTTAATAATGCTAATCCACAATTTTAACATTTCAGAAAATCACTCCATCAAAACATGCATTTGATCACTTTATGCTTGTTAGTGGGACAGAGTAAGATGTGTCACCTGCTCAATTTAGAATACTGCATATTTGTATGCAGCTCATACACAGCTAAATCTACTATTGATAAATGGGTTGCACTTTATTTTACAGTTTGCACTTACAGAGCACCTACCCAACAAAGTAATGAGTGATATACGGTAACTACATGGGCTAAAGTTAGGTTGAGGGGCAAGTTCAGGTTTTATAACTAGTTATTAACCAGTTATGGCAATTACTTCATGGAGAACAGGACTGTAAAATAGTGCTACTGATACATGTACATTCTTTTGTACCATGGCAAGTAAAATTAATTACTTAATATTCATGTCTATATGTATACAACTAAAATATTTGGCCAAGAAAAAACCTCGCTCATATGGTAGCTGTCAAATGATTCAGAGTAAGTTATGCCAGTGATTACTGATATTGAGCTTCGCATCCAAATGTTCATGCAACTATATTCAAAATATATTTTGTTGCTCACATTTCTCAGACAACTCATCTGATATGTTGACATGATGCAACAGACCCTTTATCACTTGATCGGTCGAACCTGTTTATTAATTTTTCCATAGCTTGTTATTTATGCTTTTAATTCCAGCTGATGGAAGAAATCATGAAACATAAATAGGTGTAAAATCACTGCTTTGGTAAATAAAGCATTCGATCCCATACATAAATGTTTAAAAATTTTATTAAAACACTGTAAAAAAATAAATAAATACATATATATATTTTTTAAAGATAACATTTCTAATGCTGTCCAGCAGCCATTGTTTGGTGTTTGACACGGCGCTCTAACAACCTGTGGTGGAAAAATAAAGAGAAAGATTTTGTGCAAAGGGTTTAAAGTTAACAATACAAAATTGTATGACCGTACAGATCAAAGACAACTTCATTTAAAATAGACTCTTCCGGTTAATTTAAAACAGCTTACCAATTCAAATATTCTGACCATCTGTCAACGTAGATAAAACAGCAAAAGAATGCCATGTTAAAATGTTTGTGCAGTTGCCGTTTGGGGTAGGCGTCAGTCTTTAGCTACCCTAGAAGAAAAGATAATAATAATTGGGGAACCAACTTAAAATAGGATGCAGTATTTAAAAATATAAATAAATCTAACATGCACTCACCTTCAAGATCACCAGCTATTTGAACTGGCGGTCACAGTGTCGCAGGTATAAAATCCACCAGTTTATATCCCTGGAAAAAGAACAAATTGACTTAAAACCAAAATAAGGAGATAAACAAAAGGACATGTAGCCAAGCACAGAAATTGTATAGTCATAAGTGTCTCATGCACCACTGACACAAAAGACTACTTTTACAACATAAAATTAGATACCGAACCTTACTTAAAACACAGTTGAAAACTTGCTCACTGTGATAGTTCGGCACTCGTGTTTTCACCACAACCACGAAAACAACCAAGCAACAAAATCTTTACACTGTTACCTAATTTTGATGAGCACAAATAATTCACATGAAAAAAAAAAAAACTAAAATTCTCCTCTTACCTACCAGTCTGGTATGTTAAATACCTTACTTTGGTAGCTGTTTCTCGCTAGTCTTACAACAGCAATCATCTGTTCTCAATAAGACTGCTGGCGATTCCAATAAGCTAGCCTCTCAGCTGGCTCATCCCAATGGCTAGCCTCTCTTCGACGGACCGCTTCTGAAAAGTCTCTTCTCTTTGGCTAGCCTTTAAGCTGGCTCCTCCCGATGGCTAGAATCTTTGCTGGCACTTCATCAGATATTCTGACCGCTTACGTGCAAGACTGCCTTCAGGCGGCAATTCAGAGTTGCTAAAAATCCTCTTATGGATTTCATTCCCCAGCGGAACTCAAAGAAACATCGTTTGTCCAAAACATGACCCTGGACGTGTGCTAGGCCCAATTATAAATATAAATTAACAAGCTAATTAAAGTTTTGCTGAAGTTCAATTCGTAGATCTCGGATTTCTTTACAGGTATTTCACATGAAAGTTGAAACAAACCAGCGTTACATTAATTATCCAGTAACCCAGGCTTCTGAATGCTTTAACCGAAGGTCAAAGTGACTTTAGGGTAAAGCTTTAAATCTACCTCGACAAAAGACAAATACCCAAAAGCATCAGAACATGCTGTGGGTCTGTTGCGTAAAACAATCACTCATGCATCTGGGCAATTATTCATAATTTACCAAATCAAAACACTGACGAATGCAATTAAATAAAAAAACTGGAGCGGTTTATTTAATCTTGATTGGTGACTGTTCACATTAAGAAAAAAGGAAAAAAAAAAAAGTGAAAGAAAAAAGACAGACACCCTACTGGTTCAAGAGAAAAGCCAACACAACAATTAAACCCTGCATAAAATCTCATTGGAATGCTTTGCACTTCACAGACAAAAAAGGGAAAACTACAAACTAGTAAATGTCTTCCAGGACAAGAGTACTTTTGAAACGTTCCTTTTTCTTTTCTTTTCTTTTTTTAACACCTTCAAATCCCCCATCCCCACATGATTTTCCTCCCCTATTGAACACGTTCTCTTCGTATGGCAGACGTTAATATCGCCACCACACTGCTTGGCTGGGCAGATCTAGGTGTAAACCTGCTTGCTTCTCTCCTTTCCCTGTCATCTCTCTCTGGCTCTCCTCTAAGTACTGTGGCCTGTTGGACAATACGGAACATAAATTCAGTTACACTTTGCAACCTTGCTTTGTCTTTATCAAGAGCTGAACTGGAGGGGAATGAGTAGTAGTAGCACAGAAGCAAACCTTCAGGTCAGCTAAGACTGCATGGTTAGGACAATGGGGATGAGTTTGCATGTGCTGCAGCCAGAAGGTTTGGAGAGCAACTCAAAATCAACATTCGTCTCGTGATACTGGATCTTAGCTTTATTAGATTTGAAGGTTTGCTGCTGGATCCCCTGCACTGAAAACTCGATAGTTTTACTCATTTACCGACCAATTGAAGAGTGATTACGGGCTAACATTTGCATAGGTTACGCATCTTATGAGATGTTTGGACATGGATGAGCTAAAAACAAACTAATGGCTAACTTCAGAGGCCTCTTCTATACGTGGGGCAATTCTTACCCTGGAATCTAAAACCTCCGCCCACCAGAGCCTCCTCCATAACCACCACCAGAGCCTCCTCCATAACCACCTATAAAAGAACCGTGATTGAGACATCTGACATCTCAAAACATTTCAGCGTGGAATGGAAATGGTTTGAATTCAAATGTACTTATCCAAGAACACTGCAATGTTCACTCACCGCCATATGGGCCACCACCGCTCCTTCCACCACCTCCATAGTTTCCTCCCTTCATTGGGCCGTAGTTAGAGGAAGATTGATTGCTGTAGTTGCCAAAGTCGTTGTAGCCTCCGCCACCTCCAAAGTTGCCTGCAAAAATATAGTGATTCTTTAAAACTTTATTTGCTACAGAGGCAGCACAGCAGGACAACTTTACTCGCAAAAGCAAACCTAGGAGAACAAAAATAAGAACATGACAAAATGGTTCACAAGGTAACTGACCTCCTCCAAAGTTGCCTCCACCACCACCACCACCATTGTTGTAGTTATCATAGCCACCGCCACTGCTGCCGCCACCGTAGCCTCCACCCTGGTTTCCATATCCGCCACCACCTCCGCTGCTTCCTCCATACCCACGGTTGCCACTGTAATTAGGTCCACCTCCACCATAGCCGCCTGATAAAGAGATGGGAGATAAACATTATCATGGAAACACTGTTGAATGGTCAAGTGTAATGTGAATCATATTCTTAAAATCTTATATATACCATTCCCTCCGTAGCCATTATATCCATCGCCTCCACCATAACCACCTCTTCCTCCTCCATATCCACCTACAAAAGGAGAAACGTTTCAAAATTAATAACACTGTGGACCAGTAGTTCTCAACAATGTGGGTCAGTGTGTTATTGAATTTTTCCTTACAACCTAAATAATCATTTCCAATTATAACATGAAATATGCATCGTTCAAAGTGAAATGACGTAGGATTAATCTAACCACTTAGGGTTTGATACAATTATGCACATTTGAGGATGTCTGCATAATCTTTACATTTTATGTTTAGTAAGGTACGGACTTTGAGAATCTGCAATAGACCACTACAAACTATAAAACAGAAATGAGAACATAATATGAAAAACTGTACCTCCATATCCTCCACCTCTGCCAAAGTTTCCACCACCACCACCACCACCTCCTCCGCCGCCGCCTCCTCCTCCTCCTCGCCCACCTATAAGATGAGTTTTATGAAAAGGTTATTTTTATAGTTCAGGTCTTTCGAACAAACCATCAAAACGCTATGCAACAAATCAAGACAGCTAAAATAAAAATGATGCTGTCGCACATTTTATTTTCCCTGAGGTCTATGTTATGTGTGTAATTCTTACCTCGTTGATTCATTGACACCCTGTTCATTTCCTCTCTGGAGAGAGCTTTCCTGACTTCACAGTTGTGTCCATTCACTGTGTGGTATTTCTGTACTGTGGGTTAAATGGAAAAGAGTGTTAAAAGAGATATATTCACACACAAACATATTAGGGATGTGCATCTCCATAACTGAGACACATCTCAATGCATAGCCAACAATACGATACATTAAAGATACATATGAAGTAGCTATTCACTCCGATTTTGATTTGATTCAACAATGCGATTCAGTGCAACACGATGCAATGGGGAGGAAAAAAATAAAAATAAATTAAATATATATATACACACACACACTCACATGATGCTATGCAGTTTAATATGGTACAGATTTTTGCTTTTATTTTTTTGGTTCAGACAGACAGCAAATCATAAATTAAGTGCCTTCTGACTTCTAACGCCTCGGTCTCCATATTTTTGTAATACATCATATTCGAGTTGCAGCAGAGATGAGAGAACACGCTTAAGAAACAGCTTGGAGAGGAGAAATCATTCTACATATAAAATATTGGTCACAAAATATTGGTCAATTTCTAAATAATAAAAGTACAGTGCACACCATAAATGAGTACACCTTTATCTCAGAATAGGACGCAGCCTGCAGAAGTGACATGCATGGCTGTTGTCACCACTAGAATTACCTACTGTAGCCAAAGTAAAATAAACTCATTTAACCTCTTCCAAAGAGACTTCTGGGAATCCATACTCTAGTCTCCAGACCAAGTCAATCATTTCGGATCCAAAAGCATCCAAAATGTTCTGGTGTTACTAGAGGAGGAGTACAGTGAGAAGTGCTTGGTACCCACAGTGACGTTCAGTGGTAGTAAAGCTCTTCTATACGGATGTATGAGTGCTGAAGGTGTGAGGGAGTTGTGCTTTATCAATGCGGTCATGAATTCACAAACTACTGTGTGATGGAATACAAAAACTTGAAACAGAAGATGCTAACCTCCCCTCATTCCCTGCATTATTGGGCATTTTTTCAGCATGACAATGAAGAAATTCATTCTCCCAAGGTACAGCTGTGAGGGATTCTGTAGAGACAGGCTGAGCAAGACTCCCCATTAAAGACCAGAGCATTCAAGGAGGTCGTCCTCCAGGAGTTAAACAGGACAGATGTGAAAATTTGTCATGAACTTGTACACTCAGTGCCAAGAGGGTCAGAGCAGTATACTTAAAGTTCTGGAGGACATACTAAGTACTAGAATATCACACATTTGCTGAATTAAATCTAGGGTGTACTCATTTCTGCAGTCCTTCATTTAAACAAAATTGGCAAATTTACTTATCTTACAGAAAATATTGGCATATATTTTGTTGTTTTTATTAAAAGAACACTCCACTTTTTTTGGAAATAGGCTCATTTTACAACTCCCCAAGAGTTGAACAGTTGAGTTTTACTGTTTTTGAATCCATTCAGCCGATCTCCGTGTCTGGCGGTAGCACTTTTAGCTTAGCTTAGCATAGGTCATTGAATCGGATTAGACCATTAGCATTTGGTCATCAAAAATGACTAAAGCGTTTCGATCATTTTTCTATTTAAAGCTTGACTCTTCTGTAGTTACATCCTGTACTAAGACTGACGGAAAATGAAAAGTTGTGATTTTCTAGGCTGATATGGCTAGGAACTATACTCCCGTTATAATAATAATCAAGGAACTTAGCTGCCGTATCAAGGGTGAAGCAGGTGCAATATTACATTATTATATTAGAAGTAGTAAAATTATCGAAACTCTTTAGTCATGTTTGATGACCAAATGCTAATGATCTAATCCGATTCAATAATCTAGGCTAAGCTAAAAGCCAGACACGGAGATCGGCTGAATGGGTTCATAAATGGTAAAACTCAACTGGTTATCTCTAGGGGAGTTGTAAAATGAGCCCCATTTCCAAAAAAAGTGGCGTGTTCCTTTAAGTATGTGTTTAATACATTTCAATTTTGCCATCTTTCCATGAATTATATTAGTGATCATTAAGAAAATACATATTTTATATTTATTCAAACGGGGTGTACTCATTTATGCTGTGCACTGTATATAACATCTACTAATAATTAAATATAAATAAATCGTTTTTACCGATGCAAATAATGATGCATCTTGATACTGTGTTGTAAAACTGCTATAGATATTGGACACTAATGAGTGGCAGTCACTTACTGACAATCCTGTCAACAGCGTCATGGTCATCAAATGTTATGAAGGCGAAGCCCCTCCTCTTATCACTGTTCTTCTCAGTCATGATGTTCACCTCGTCAATTTTACCAAACTGGCTGAAATACTCGCGCAGATGCTCCTCATCCGTGTCTTCTTTGATTCCACCCACAAACATTTTTTTAACAGTGGAGTGAGCGCCTGGTTTGGACGAGTCCTGAAATCAGCGTAAGAGCAATTATTGCTATATACCAAAAAAAAAAAAAAAAAATAGTGTAATTATTACTCATTCACGAGTATCACTAGAATTGAATTAGATTGTATAAGCACAGGAACGCTGATTGCAAGGTTTCTCAGAATGAACACCTACTTCTCTAGACACTGCCCTCTTGGGTTCAACAGCTCTTCCATCCACTTTGTGCGGACGAGCATCCATCGCTGCATCCACCTCATTCACAGAACTATAGGTCACGAACCCAAAACCCCTCGACCTCTTTGTGTTGGGGTCCCTCATCACCTGTGAGCAGACAGGGGCAAAGAAAAGACCTCAGCAGCTGGTTTCAGAGCCATTCATTAGCATGTGAATGATGTACTCACCACACAGTCTGTAAGAGTCCCCCATTGCTCGAAGTGGGCCCTTAGACTCTCATCTGTTGTCTCAAAACTGAGGCCCCCGATAAAGAGCTTTCGGAGCTGCTCAGGCTCACGGGGGGTCTGTTGCTGTGAGAATCAAAACCATTAAACATTACACAAACAGCTCTAATGTATCTAGGAAAGCAAAACGAAGGGTTGAAACAAATTCAAAACAGAAGAATTGCGTTTTAGCTCATGTTTAGCTCACGAGCCTCGGCTGCGAACAAAGAAATGAGACGAAGCCGCGAGGAAACTGGCGCTTTTACCAAAAAAAATGTATTTCACTCTTTTACATTTGACTTCATGAAAATTACAAAATACTAAACCGTTATAATGCAATCTATATGCTACAATCATACTATTTTTTAGGGGTTTTACCTCTTTGGACATGGCGGTCTCCCAGTGACTGACAGCAGACCTCGCGCAAGCTCGCATCGACTGTGCGCGCACCCGCGTTCTTCATCTGTTTTCATCGCGGGTTAAAGACCAGTGTTCAAGGTGCATACCGCCACCTATTGTGTTGGAGCGTGTTAAATCATGGCTGGTTTCTTCTTAAATTCAACTAAAGCCAGTATAATGCAAAATATTAATTGATGCCCTAACAATTTCCAATTGATTATTTAATAGCAATTTCCTATTATTATTATATTACTATTATTAATGTTTTGGTAATATATGGTTAAAATTCTTTTCTTCCCTAAATTCCCTACAGTTTATTAGTACATGCTCAGCTCTACATTTCTTTTGCATGCATCGTATCATATATCTGAATATATATTAAATATCTGCATTTAACCTATTCATTAGAAATGTGTTGTGTTATTGTGCACCCTAACCATAACCTTCTAGAAATGATTTATTTTCTTCCATATCTACATCTAAATACTTTACCCTTAATTGATTTTGTCAGTGAATATTCTAACATCCTCTGTCTTTAATATATGCATCCCAATTTTTTTGCCAATACTTGGCAATGTTGCTTTTAATTATTATTTATCTTAATTTACTCCAAGGGGAATCTTTATTTTGTCATTATGAGTAAATACTGTTTTTGCTCATTTGTCAGCTATTAATATACTACTGTGCAAAAGTCTTGAGCTATGGTTTTAAGTCAGTTATTTCTCTTTTGCTGTAGCGTGTCAGTAGGAAATATCAGTTCACATTTCCAAATATTCATTTTGCCATTAACTGTAATAATCCAGTGAGATTATTGTTTGCACAAGGAGTCTGACAACAAGCCAGTGCTTCACACAGAGATCTGATCTCACCTTCGTCCATCTGGGATGACATGAAGAAACAGTGAAAAAAAAAAAAAAAACTGAGACAGACTAAATCCAAAAGAACTGTGGCAACGTCTCCAAGATGCTTGAAGAAAATTACATGCAAAGCTTCAGAACTTTGAAAAGTTTTAAGCACTTGTGTAAAAATGCTGTACACAGCAGTGTAAACATTGATTACACCACACATTCACCTGCGGCATTCACATCTGCTTTTAGTGGCCATTTTGAAAATTTTGAATATTTATTTTGACATTTGATACTTTTTACTTTATTATCTGGAAATGATTAATCTTTTTGGTTGGAAAAACTTAAGAAACTGATAAAAGACAGTTTAAAAATATCAAAATCAACTTAAAGTTGACAGTCCTATGTAAGTTACAGTAACTTGCTTTCAACTGAAAATGAACATTCATTCTGTTGATTTTCTTGCAATTGTGTAAATAATCAAATGTAAATCAAGCATTTATCGTAATTCAGCATTCATGAAACAGTAAGCGAAACATCCAGACAATCTACTTTTTCTGCATAGATTCTGAAGTGTGCATCTGATGGACAACTAGGACTAGTGAATGGCAGGGAAATCAGAATTAGAATCAGAATTAGCTTTATTGCAAGGTATGTTTGCACATACGATGAAAATGTTTTGATGACAGAAGCTCCACAGTGTGACAGAATGACAGTTATAAGACAAGACACAGATTATAAAAATAATATATACAAATATACAAAATAGACAATGTGCAAAATAGCACAAACACAATATACAAAATAGACAATTTAAATTTAGTATGTACAGGTATGTTAGATGCAAATTTGAAATGTAATAAGTATGTGTGTTAAATAAATAAACGTATGATAGTGTTTTGTGTTTCATGTTTATTATTAAGAGTTCAAGTGTTCATGAGATGGATTGCCTGAGGGAAGAAACTGTTCCTGTGCCTGGTTGTTCTGGTTCTCAGAGCTCTGTAGCATCGACCAGATGGCAACAGTTCAAAGAGGGAGTGTGCTGGGTGTGAGGGGTCCAGAGTGATTTTGCCAGCCTTTTTGCTCACTCTGGATAAGTACAGTTCTTGGAGAGTGGGAAGGGTTGTTCCAATGATTCGCTCAGCAGTCCGGACTACCCTTTGTAGTCTTCTGAGGTCAGATTTGGTAGCTGAGCTGAACCAGACAGTTATTGAAGTGCGGAGCATTCAGTGATGTCAGAGTAGAACTGTTTCAGCAGCTCCTGTGGCAGGATGAACTTCCTCAGCTGGCGAAGGAAGTACAACCTCTGCTGGGCCTTTTTGACAATAGAGTCTATGTGAATGTCCCACTTCAGGTCCTGCGAGATGGTGCTGTCCAGGAATCTGAATGACTCCACTGTTGTTACAGTGCTGTTCATGATGGTGAGTGGGGGGAGAGCAGGGGGGTTTCTCCTGAAGTCCACAATCATTTCCACTGATTTGAGCGTGTTGAGCTCCAGGTTGTTAAAACTGCACAAGACAACCAGCTCCTTAACCTCCTGTCTGTAAGCAGACTCTTCACCGTCCTGGATGAGGCCGATGAGTGTGGTGTCGTCTGCAAATTTCAGGAGCTTGACAGAGGGGTCTTTAGATGTGCAGTCGTTGGTGTACAGGGAGAAGAACAGTGGGGAGAGAATATAGCCCTGAGGAGCTCCAGTGCTGATCGTACGGGTACTGGATGTGTATTTTCCCAGCCTCACTAGCTGCTGCCTGCCTGTCAGGAAGCTGGTGATCCACTGACAGACAGAGGTGGGCATGGAGAGCTGAGTTAATTTGGGCTGGAGGTGTGATGGGATGATCGTTTTAAAAGCTGAGCTGAAGTCCACAAACAGGATCCTCACATAAGTCCCTGGTCTATCCAGATGCTGAAGGATGAAGTGCATTCCCATATTGACTGCATCATCCACAGACCTGTTTGCTCTACAGGCAAACTGCAGGGGATCCAGTAAGGGTCCAGTGATGTCCTTCAGATAAGCCAAAACCAGTTTTTCGAATGACTTCATGACCACAGATGTTAGAGCCACAGGTAGGTAGTCATTAAGTCCTATTATCTTGGGACATGGATGATGGTGGAGTGTTTGAAGCAGGAAGGGACTTCACACAGCTCCAGTGATCTGCTGAAGATCTGTGTGAAGATGGGGGCCAGCTGGTCAGCACAGGATTTCAGACAGGCTGGTGTCACACCGTCTGGCCCTGGTGCCTTTCTTCTCTTGTTCTTTCTGAAAACCTGGTGCACATCATCTTCACTGATCTGGAGTGCAGGAGGGGGTGGGGGGGATGGGGGTTGCTGGAGGTGTTAATGGTGTTTTTTTCAAACCTGCAGTAGAACTCAAAGCAGCTCTGCTATAGATATATTGCCTTTGCCATGCCATTGGCCACCAGCATGACATGTGAGATTTATTGCTCACGACCTATTGGCTGAGCTCTGACAGGGAAATTTATTGGCATACTATGATTTGCTGTTGGGCCTCTTTGAGGTGAATTATGTCCTTGGTGCTGAGAGAACACCAATGTGGTGTCAGATTACAGCCATAAAAATAGTGCAGCATAAAGAGAGGCAAACACGGAGATGTGAATAGAGGTGTAATTCCAGTGTCACATCACAGGGAAGAGCATATAACTAAAATGCAATGTGCAAAGCATGTGAATTACACAAGCGCCTCCTCCTCTCTGAGGCTGGCCACTTCCCTCATTTTATTCTGATGTATGCTCCAGTGACTCTTGCTATGCCTTTGATTTTATTTTTCACTCAGTTTTACAAATATAGCTTGCACAATAAATATTGGCATCATTGTCAGATTTTAGTTAATCTGTAAATGCAAAAAATAAAAACATTTATACCTAATGAAAGCCGACAATTTTAAGTTATTCTTTGAAAATGGTTCTTAAAAAGGTTCTTGAAAAAGTGCTGGAAACATTGCATTTGTACTGATTTTCTTCTTCTTCCCTAAAAGACTGTAAATAACATACCCCTTTTCCACCAAAGCAGTTCCAGGTGCTAGTTCAAAGCCAGCGCTATAGCCGGTTCTTAGTCGGTTCGACTGGTGAGCGCTTTAAGAACCGGTTGCTTTTCCACAGGCTAGAGAGCCAATACAGAGCCAGGTCTTACGTCACTGAATACGTTTCATGTTTCGGTTCATTAGCGCGGCACAACAGGCTTGTTCGAGGTGCATCAGCGCCACGCAGATCGATCGATCGATCGGCACACAACACTAAAGCACCGCGAGAGCGATCCAAAAGCATAAAGAGCCGTCTGCTTTCCAGTCGCTCCCGCAGCACTCCGATATGCCTCGCACGGAACGGCATGCGCAGCGCCGATCTATCCCGGACAAGCCTAAACAAACTATCAGCAATGGCGTTGCTATTGATGTTCATGGCTTTGCGAACCTACATCGGCATCCAAACACGGCGAATCAAACGTGTTAGTGTTTAGCTGCTATTTCAAATATGGCGGTCCAAGTTTCTGTTCGTCTTGTTGGTCACGGTAACCCCGCCCCCAGCTCCTGACGCAAGCGGTTCTTCCTTCTAGCCCAGCAATGTTTTGGTACTACTTACGAACCGCTTTTCCTGGTTCGGAGCTGGTGCTTTGGGTGTCGAAAAACAAAGAACCGGTTTGAAACTAGGCTCTGGCTCCGAACCAGCACTGGAACTGCCTTGGTGGAAAAGGGATAACAGAGACCCCAAACTTGTCAGGATGGTCCCAAATGTACCCAGACACACATCTGTTCAACACTAGGTGGTGCTATAATATTAAATGATTAATCACTTCTATTATTCAAATCCATTAAAGGATTGTTAGGCTGCATTAATTAGATCAACTGGAACGGGGTACACCTCTCATAACACACGATGTACTTGTTACATCATAAGAAGAATGGCATCTACGCTAAAATTTGTCTGTTTCTTTCTTATTCTGTTTCTCAGTCCATGTCGGGATCAGATGGTGGATCGGCGCCAGGAGATGATGTCTGCGGCCCTGATTGTCGGCGGAGGCTGGACGCCTGGATGAGCCCCGGGGACATATCCCCAGTGAAGACCTCGACTAAAAATACAATAAAAATTTAAATAAAACTAATTTACAAAAAATATAACAAAATACGTAACTACATAGTACTATTATTGTTAGAAATTGCAACAATATAAAAATAGAAATATACATTTATACATTAAAAATTTTAATTAAATCAATAATTAAACAATAAATAAGCAATAATATCCTGGCCAGAGGAGAACTGGCCCCCTGACTGAGCCTGGTTTCTCACAATGTTTTTTCTCCATTCTGTCACAGCGGGAGTTTTGGTTCCTTGCCACTGTCACCTCTGGCTTGCTCAGTTGTTTGTTGGTCAGTGCTGGGTAAGTTACTTTCAAAAAGTAATTAATTACTGTTACTAATTACTTCATCAATATTGTATATAAATTACTTTACTAATTACTCTGTCTGAAAAGTAACTTAGTTACTCAATAAGTAACTTAATTATTCAAATCGCTAATTAGGTTACATCTTCAAATCCCTATAAACCTTAATAGAAATTAAACTCTTTATTCTTTCAATTTAAGTCAAGCATAGAATAGTTTAGCCTTTTAGCTTTAAAACAAATGTATTACTTATTTTTTTTATATAAAAAATGTAACCTTCTTTGGTTAACAAATAGAAATACTTTGCAAAATATCTGAATAACAAAAAAGCTTAAAAGTTAAACAATACATTTCAGTTTGGCAAGATGTTCAGGAAAAGCCCAACTAGTAAAATCCATACAGGTTTATGTAAAAATAACACGTTAACTAATGTAGATAAGAATAAATGACAGAAATGATCTTCTCTGCTAAATAAAGCCATGTCAGATAGCACTGTCTATGAGGTTAAATCCTCATAGTAGGTCTTCTTTCAAAAATAATGAAAATTAGATGAATCTTGATTTTTTATTTTTTTTTTGTATCTAGGTGAGGGCGTTTGCACACAGGTGACTGCATATAATGAGCTCAGATACGGGAAAGACTGTACCTCAGTTTCATATGGATTACATAATCAGATAACATTCATTTTCGATTTGAATTTGTTCATTTAAAAGCAGAAATTTCAAGCTATTAGATACGGGAAAGACTGTACCTCGCTTTCATATGGATTACATAATCAGGAATATTCGTTTTCGATTTGAATTCGTTAATTTAAAAGTAGAAAATTCAAGCTTTCAGATACCGGAAAGACTGGTCTCGCTTTACTTTCATAGGGATTACATAAACAGAAATTTCATCTTTAGACAGTAAATTTAGATTTCAAATTCAATATTGATTTTAGAACTGTTGAAATTATTTACTGTATGTAACACAAGTACTTTATAAGTAACTGTAATTAAATTACCTAAAAATGAACATTAATCCCTTACTTTAGTTTTTCAGTGGGTAAGTAATTTAATTACAGTACTTAGTAACGCGTTACACCCAACACTGCTGTTGGTATGATGCTCTTTTTATGAAATACTGTGTTGGTTTTACGCCAGATGTAACGGGACACACACCTTCCAAAAAGTTCAAATTTTGTCACATCAGTCCACAGAATATTTTTCCAAAAGTCTTGGGGATAATCCAAAAGATATTTTTTTGACAAATGTCAGACGAGCCTTTGTGTTCTTTTTGGTCAGCAGTGTCTTTTGCTTTGGAACTCTCCCATGAATGCCGTTTTTGCCCAGTCTCTTTCTTATTGTTGAATCATGAACACTGACCTAAATTGAGGCAAGTGAGGCCTGCAGTTCTTTAGATGTTGTTCTGGGTTCTTTTATGACCTCCTGGATGAGTGTCAGGATGATGGACTGTTTTGTGTGGGTTTTTCTCCCCATGTGCTCCCTGTGACCCAGTTTCTCCCCAGTCTGATTGTGTTAATTTACTCCAAGTGTGTCATGTTTTCCCCTGATTGTCCTGTCTTTAAAAGCTTGCTCCTTGCCCGTGCTCGTGCTTGTACTGCAGTTATATCTGGTCAATGTTTGTCGGTTCTTGATTGTCTTCCTTGCCCATGCTCCCTGTGCTTTGTGTTTTCCTGTTGGACTATTAAAGTTTTGTGATTTGTGCATTCCTCGTTTCCTCATTCCTTGCTCCCTGGTGAAGTGTGACAATGAGTCATCATTGCGCTCTTGGAGTAATTTTACAGAGCTTTCTAAAATAACGTGGTTAATCACAGTTCATTCATGAATTAACAGGAGGGGGCAATTAATTTTTCACGTAGGGCCAGGTAGGTTTGGACAGCTTGTATTCCTTAATAAATGAAATCAGCATTTAAAAACGGCAGTTTGTATTTACTTGCATTATGTTTTGTAATATACAAATTAGTTTGATGATCTGAATCTTTTAAGTGTGACAAATATGCAAAAAAAAAAAAAAAAAAAAAAAAACAGGAAGGGGGCAAAAACCTTTTCATGGCACTGTATGTTGGTGTTTATATGCCTCATATGGCTATCATGAGAACCACATAATCAAATGAATAAGAACAAAGTTTGATCTACAACTCTCTTTCTATGAAATATAACATTTGATTATATAATTATTCAGCTGAATTATTAAAAAACAAATACATATTCTCTGGAAGAAATAAGTAAACACTGTTACTGCACTCCATAGTCAGACCCTCTCTCACCTTTCAGATATCAAATACAGACCTTGCTTGTAACGTAAATACCAGAATAGATACACTAGTTTCAAGAAAACTAATATTACTTATTCATTATATATACTAGATACATATACTATATATATACTGTATATATACTGTATATATATATATATATATAGTATAAAATCCATATACCATCGGACATCGGCCAGCTCGGAAGGGCTCGTGATTGGAAGTTGGCGGCAGATCTGAACCAAAGGTTCTGCTTCCCTTCAGAAACCTTGTGCTCTGGTCCTCCTCACTCCACACTATGTACATCATAGAGCTTACCATTCCGTGAGAGGCTGCTGTAGAGGAGGCATTTGAGCGCAAGAGCCTTAAGTACACTGAGCGGCAGCTTAGGCTGAGCAACGTGGATGGAAAACCAAGGTTTGCCCAGTGGAAGTCGGCTGCAGAGGGTTCGTGGGCAAGTCAACCATCAGGCTGCTTAAGGAATTGGGGGTGCGAGGCCAAATCCTACGCCAAACCATCAAAGCCCTCTCAGGTGCAGCAGAAGAAGCAAGTCGATGGCTATGGGTGAAAAGGGGAGATTTCGCCTGGGCCCCTAAGCAGAGGGGGGCACACCTGGGATGCCAGGTGCTGCCGATGAGCCCTCTGGAGGTGTCGTGGGCTTATCATTGAAACATCAGAGTAGGAGGGTGCCCACCTGGTGACCCCAATGAAGCTTAAAACCCCCTTTCTCATCCCTAATTAACCAGACCTGTCACCATTACAGCGAGGAAGGCACTCCGATGGATGCACTGTCACCACTCATACCTAAGTTTTTCAGGGTTTTTTAAACAGGGGATTGTTTTATCTAGTCCTAAAACTTAACTGATCATCTGGATCCACCCTGCGGTTCTGTTAGATTCGGAGAAGATAAGGATGTGAGCTAGAACTCTTCTGCACCTTTTAAGCTTTGCGCCAGGCCTTGCGGCCTTGACTTTCCATTCAACCAAAGTTCCTCGGACCTTAGCAGATCTCTTTCTTAGCTCTTTTTCACTTTTTTACCTGGGAAGAACATTTCTACCTCAGAACATCTTTAGAATTCATCACTCTTCAACCCGGAAGAACGTGATCGGGAGTCCAAAACCTTGAAACCATTAAGACTTTCATCTGAAACTGCATTTTGGACACTCGTCACCATCAAGCAATGCAAGTATAACATTTAACTAAATGAAACAGAGGTCTAGTATAAGTTATAGACCCAGTTATAACCACCTGGTTTTACTCAGGTGGTTAAATAACTCTTTCCATAACTGCATTCTCTGGTTTTCCTGATGGTTTCATCATCAACTCTCATTTGCCTTTTCCCCATGTATGAGTGATTGTTTGTTTGTTTGTTAGACTAGTTTGTGTTAGTGTTTAGTTAATAAAAGTTGTGTGCACAAATTACATGACTTTCTGGTTCTGCCTTGCAAATTAAATATCTCTTTACGATTTTGAACCTTGCTACATGCTCTAATGCATTAATAGGAAATTATTTCCTGTGGCCAAGGAAATATCCTTTCTTAGAGTTGATACGAACTTGCACTGAATGTTCGCTGGACGGACAGATCAGTTGATGGCAAGTTAATTCTGCTACAGTTATTACTGTTAGCCGATATAAATAATTGTAATTAATCACAATTAATTGTTATTATTTATATACAATTCCCTTTTAAGCCAATTTGCTACATCTGCCTGTGAAGCACTTTGATTGGCTCTGTTGTTATTGAATGTGCTGAATAAATAAATTAAACTAAACTAAACTCACCACCAGTTTTTGAGCTTGACTTAATATAAAACACATATTATGCGTTCAAGTCCTTCCTTCCAGAAAACTTGACATCACACACTGGCCAGCTATGGACTAAGCACAGGGATCCGATCCCTACTTCATGATGCTGTTGAGCTTCAGGGAGCTATGCTACATCATGTGGAGAAACTCTCTCACTGTGGATGATCTAGTTGCGTGGGTCACCCAGCTCTTGGGTCAATTGAGTCAGTTTGACTTACCCGACCAGGATGCCATTCTGCCAGTGCCTGGACTACTAGCCATCTGCCAGATATTCTCGAGCCATGCATCAATAATCTGCCTGTATATGCTGGTGAACCTAATAATTGTCGCTCTTTCATTATACAGTATGAGGTGGTGTTCTCACCCGCACAACCGGTCAAGAGTGGCTTACGTTATTTGATTCCGAGCCGGGTGAGCTCATGACTGGGGTGCTGCTGTGTGGGATTCATGGGCGCCGTGCTGTGAGGATTTACATGAGCACAAGCCCAAGATGATCAATGTCTTTGGCTAGTCAGTCTTCAGTAAGGAGACTTCTTGACAACTGGCAGCGCTTCATCAAAGCAGAAGGTTGGGGGCGGATTATGCCATTGGTTGTAGATGACGGGTGAATGGATTCCAGCGGCACCGGCAGCTTGGCTTATTGAGGTCACAGATGAGATCTATGCCCCCAACCCCCGGGACATCATCGAGCTTGCTATTCACACCCTTCCCCTGTCGCTGCCCAGGTGACTGATCCACCTGGTGAGCCAGAACCCATGTAGGTGGGGAGGATGCACTAATCAGCTGGTAAGAAAGGTCTCTTTCTTTACAGCAGTAGTCAAGGTCACATCCCTTTGTGTATGCTCAGTCAAAGCCACCGTCTGTTAGTAATGATGCTGGTGAGAAGCATCTCCATCTCCCCCTCGGTGAGTTCTTGCACTCTCTTTCCTGTTTCAGTCCTGATCAGTGGATCTTTCTCAGCCTGATCAGGGGTGGAGTGGAATTTCATAATGCTAACTGGGCTTGTCACAGGTTTCTAACCCATTCAAGATCTTTATCCTTCCCTCACATGTCATTACCTCAGTGATCACTAGCTATAGTGAGAGTTTCACAAATCGCCTGCCATGCCAGTCTGGTCACTTCAGGGAATCACAGTGAAGACCTAAACTTCTATTTATTTAACTTCCTCTGTATCCCTATTGTTTTGGGTCACCCCTGACTTTCCTCACATAACCCTTACAGTAACTGGACAACACTATCCTGTCTTGGAGACTTTCTTGTCATGTTACTTGCATTGCATCTGCAGTCTCTCATCTCAAATTTTGTTTTTTACCACACTACTTGATGCTTTTACACTGCATGGTACGGCATGGTACGGTTCAGTACGGCTCACTTTTGGGGGGATTTCCACTGGGTACACTACCTGGTACTTTTTTAGTACCACCTCCTCAGCCAAGGTTCCAAGCGAACCGTACCATTACCAAAATGTGACGTGTAAACTCTACTGATCACTGATTGGCCAGAGAAAATTGTCACTGTCTGCGTCATTTGAACTTGTGGCTTGAGACACAACAGATGTAAACAGACTAGATTTAAATCAGCACATCCAGCGAAGGTTCGACCGCAACCGCAACCAAAAAATGGCTGTTTTGTTGTCTGTTGAGGAAGTACAGACTGTCCTCTCATTGATAGCCAAGGAGTGGATCCAGCGAGAGCGTGATGGAGCGACGTGGAATGAAAAAGTTTTTCAGGAGTCACGGCAATATAGACTGCGCAACTATAACGACACGTGAATAATCCCACCCACTCTAAAGCGATACTAAACTGCAGTAGAAACGCAAACCGAGCCAAACTGAGCCATGCCGTGCCGTTTTGATCTGTGCCGAGCCGAGTCGTACCACGCAGTGGAAAAACGCCATATTTTGACTGGGCCGATGGTTTGATTTTGATCCTAAATGACAGTTTGTGGCAGAGGTGTCATCAGAAATGGGTGGTTCTTTCCTGAGAATACCCTTATGATAATAAATTACATCATGGCTTTTGGAGAGTGGTGTCCGTCCACAGAAATCAGAAATACATTCAGTCTACCAAATGGCTGAATTTCAGGTAGGCTCGTTGCCTTTGTTCTTTTAGGTGTTCCTCCAGATACCATTTTGCCCTCAGGGCATGTGATCGGGGCTGTCACCTGACCCTAGCCATACTGGAGGCTCTGCTATTCATGCCTGCTGTAGTCCACATTGCCATTCTTTAGTTGGGTCACGCCTCCAAGCTAATGCATTGTCCTGGGGTAAGGAGGTTGCTGGCTTGTGGTGCTTTTGGTGGCAGGCCATGGCATCTGTTAGTTTGTTGGGGTGTGCAATATGTGCACTCAAAACAAGTCCTCTAATCAACCTCCTGTTGGTCTGTTAAATCCCCTTCTTTCGTCACTCATTGCCCTGGATTTTGTTAATGGTCTCCCTTCATCCAGTGGCAATGCTGTAACCCACACCGTGGTGGATCAGTTTTCTATAGTGGACCACTTCATTCCCTATCTAATCTCGACTAGGGGGATGGCCCAGGTGATCAATGAACATGTCTTCCGGATTCACGGTCTTCCGGAGGATGTGGTCTCTGACAGATGCCCCAGTTTGTTACCCAACTTTTGGAGGGAATTCTCCAGTATGTCCGCCAGCCTGTCATCAGAATTCCATCCACAGATGAACTGTCAGACCATATGTGCCAAACAGGTTCTTGAGAGGATGCTCTGATGTTTGGTCTCCAAGAGCCCTTCCGCCTAGAGTAAGCAGCTTACTTGGGATATGCTCAGACAACTCCTTGCTGGTGTTTTTTAACCAAGCTGTCCCCATTCATGTGTTGTAATTTATATCAATCCCTATTGTTCCTATCCAAGGGTGCTGAAACTGCTGCCCCCTCAGTCCAGGCATTTATACAGCGCTGCCGTCGTACATGGAGGAGGACCAGGAAGGTCCAGTCTGAGAGGTGCACCAAAAGAGCTGCTGACCACGGTCGGACTTTGGCACCCAGGTACATCGTTGGTCAAAGGGTTCAGCTCTCCATCAAGGACCTGCACTTAAACAAATGTTGCTGAAATATGTGAATCTGGAGCTGACTGGATTCAATGGATTTCTTACTTATTATTTGCCTATAGGGAGGCCCCTCAGTCTTCTACCTGTTTTTCACCTTTTGACTTGTTACACACCGTCAGGTACGAGGTCCATTGTCCGTATTTAAGGAGAGCTGCAGGGAGGTCAGGAGGACTCAGAAACTCAACACATTCTTTCATATGTTCTCCAGATGAGGGAGAAGTTGAAGAGCATGACTCAGCTAGCCCAGACAAGCATTTTGATCACTGTTGAGAGCAATGTTCCCTCTAATTTTTTTTCTTGCTGAGGAAAACTTTTCTCTATTTGGTGGACATTTCGGCCACCTGAGCAAAAACATTCTTTATACCAGACCTATACAGCACACACACAAAAAGGTGTGTAACTTTTAACTTTAATGTGCTATTTATATTTGATTTGACCCTTGATGTAACTAAATGATGTACATTTTAGGTTACCTGAGAATTTTTTTTACAGTACAGTACACTGTCGTTCAAAAGTTTGGGATCGGTAAATGTTTTTAAGACGTTTCTTAGGCTCATCAAGGCTGTATCTATTTGATTAAAAAATGCTGAATATTATTTCACAAAATAATATTGTGAAATATTATTGCAGTTTAAAATAAATGTATTCTATTTTAATATACTTTAAAATATAATTTATTCCTGTGAAGCAAAGCTGAATTTTCAGTGTCACATGATCCTTCAGAAATAATTTTAATATTCTAATTTATAATCAGTGTTGGAAAAAGTTTTGTTGCTTAATATTTTCAAGGGACCTGTGATATTTTTCAGGATTCTTTGAGAAATAAAAAGTTAAAAAGAACAGTGTATATTCAAAATATAAATTTTATGTTGCAATATACACTACTATTCAAAAGTTTGGGGTCAGTAATTTCTTTCTTTCTTCTTTATTATTATTATTTTTTTAATTAATACTTTTATTCAGCAAGGATGTGTTAAATGGATAAAAAAGTGATAGTAAAGACTTATATTGTTAGAAAATATTTATATTTTTAATTAATGCTGTTCTTTTTAACTTTTTATTAGCCTAATCAAAGAATCAAAGAAAAAAAAATGTTCCAAAAATATTAAGCAGCATAACAGTTTCAACACTGATAATTAATCAGAATATTAGAATGATTTCTGAAGGATCATCTGACACTGAAGACTGGAGTAATGATACTGAAAATTCAGCTTTGCTTTACAGGAATACACTATATTTTTAAATATATTAAAATAGAAAACCAATATTAGAAATGGCAATAGCCTAAGAGTTCGCAATATTACTGGGGGGGGGGGGGGGGGGTTCTCTGTAATTTGATCAAATAAATACAGCCTTTATGAGCATAAATTACTCCATTAAAAAACAAGGTCAATTATTTATTAGGTTTATAATATAGGCCTAACATAATATAATATAATATCAAAACAATGAAGCATTTAAACTGATAGAAGAGAATAGAAAACAAACTGAAGCATTTAAACTAAGATCTGTAAGTTAAATAAAAAACGTGAACGAGAATTCTTATATCTAAACATCCCTATGAAGTACAGTTTGTACAATACACCTGTGTGTGACTGTAAATGTCTCAGAGTTTTGTTACCATTCTGTGCCCATCATCCGCTATTTCCAGCACTTAATCAAGCCACTCTCTTTAATACATGAGGACATTTTATTGCACATGTCATTGCGTTTGCGTTGGCTCTCGATTTGAGCTATTTCGACCGCGACCATTGAAGTATTCGGTTTCTACAGCGACTCGTTTGGCCAGGGCTGTCATGCACTCATTATTTTTGAGGGGGCACGAGTGGGGGGTTGGGGTTGTGAGTCGTCATGTGACACACAGCAGCCACAATAGCACTTATGTTTTATTTATTTATTTCCTTTTTATTCTAAACATTCCCAAACACATTAATTATTTCATGAAATATCGCGATTCTCACATTTATAGATTATGTTAGTTGATCTATAGTGGGCGATGGACAAAGTAGCCTAATAATGTAGTCTATTAACTATGCATAAAAACCAGTCTGTTTAATTAAGTAACAGATATGGGCAAAAGTGCATATAAAATTTTTAATAGTACTTTAGGGGGCTGTTTACACCTGGTCATAAGTTTTGTATGAACGGATAGCTATCTGATTGTGAAAAGACCAGGTGTAAATGCCCTCCGAAACCACAAGTAGGGCTCGCTGCATCCTGCGGTGGACATCCAACTCTTCCCACAGCCAAGTGTGACATCATATTAATAGGTTTAGGGGTGGAGATGGGGTGGGTTTAGGGATCATGGTGTGGAGATAGGTAGGTTTAGGTAAATGTAAGGTGGGAGGAGTTGGATCTGGATCCGACCACGCCTCCTGGATCTTGTGGGCTGCAGCGAGACGCTCCTCTCCGAAACGCATTCGAGACGGATATAAATCCGTTCGCTCAAACCACTTCAGGAGGTGATTCCAGATGAAACTGGACAAGTGTAAATGCATCTGGTTGTTGAACCACATATGCAAATTTTTTACTCTTCCCAAAATGTTAAAATATTAAACGTGTGAGAGTGTTATAGGCAATATGGCATAGTCAGATATGAATGGGCTAATGTAACATGCATCGGCGCGGACGAGTAGCTGAAAATCTCTTCAGCAAGCCAACACGCAAACTGCCGCGGATGAAACTTAAAGTAAGACGCAGACGGTCAACACACAATCATCTTCATTAAAAGTAGTAACAAAAACATATATTTCCAGTGCTAATGCTGCGTGCTCTCCTTTAGCGGTCTTTGATCTTGAAATGAGCTGATAATTAATAAAATGCAGCGCTTTTGATTTCATCAGTGAGAACGCCATTAAATTTCAATATAGCGAGGGATATGAAGATCGGATTTCCGTTTTGCAACAACACGTGGCCACAGAGGCGTGCCCCCTCAGATTTTGGAGCCAAGTGGATTTTGAATGCAGATCCAAAAGACAAAAAAGCCGATTAATATATATTTTTTTATATTTTTATACTATTACACCGGCGTGATTTGAACGTTCAGTGCATCATATAATCAGCTGCTAAATTCAAATCTGTATTCGCTGGCTGGCGCTGAGCCAGAGACAGACGCGTTTTTATGGCACTGCGCATTATAATCACACACGATTCTGTTGAGCTTATGAATGCAATGACCAATCGTAGGTGTTCAGATGAGTCATCGCTAAAATGCCGGTATTTTTTTTATTTTATTTTTTTCTTCACTCGCTCGCTGACTGAATACCTCTTTCTGGCAAATTCTCTCAACAAAGTGCAAATGTGTGTACGAATATGTAAGATATTAATTTCATAGTGTAAACAGCTTCAGTGGTTTTAATGGGAGTTTTTGAGAGTGCTTGAACTAGACTGTCAGTGAAAATGTTCTTTGCTTCTGTACAATGAAAATGTTATGATTAGTAGCTTAACTTGCAATGTTTTTATTCACATTAACTTTAAATGTCAAATTCACATTAAATAAGTAATATTAAAAATATGTTTCTTTTTTTTATGAAATTCTTTCTTTTTTACTAGAATACAACCAAATGGCTTTCTCAAATCATTTTTGCATGTGCGCGGCACATTATTTCTCTGTGAGGCTGGTGGAAGAAGTGCGCGACCGTGTGTGCGCGCGCAGCTCAGAGGGAACATTGGTTTAGAGGATTCCTTAAACACTTCTGATTGGCCATTGCGTTCACATGCTCAACAGACATGTTTGTGGCTACAATGATCATTGCTTCATACTCTTCACCGAGCACACAGATACATACAGGAGCGTTTGAAAGCTGCGTCTATCAGCGGATCCCTAATATATTTGCTCATAGACAGATCTGCTGATAGACATGGCTTTCAAACACTCCAGTGTGTATCTGTGTGCTCGGTGAAGAGTATGAAGCAATGATCATTGTAGCCACAAACATGTCTGTTGAGCATGTGAACGCAATGGCCAATCAGAGGTGTTTAAGGGTGCTTTCACACTAGCACTTTTGGTGCGCACCCGGGTTCGATTGACATCAGAGTTCGGTTCATTTGGATGATGTGGATTCTGACCTCGGGTGCGCACCTGCGAAACGTACCCAAGTCCACTTAAAAAGGGTGGTCTGGGGTTCGGTTCATGTGAACTCTGGCACGGTTCGCTGCTGATGTGAACCAAATCGTACCAAATCACGGAAATGAACCACGATTAATGATGCATTATTTCATGAAAACGTGTGTTTGTGTGTGTTTCACTCACTTTCCTGACGAGCAAGACTGATGCGCTGCAAGCAGAGAGTTGTATGTTTCATTTCTGTTCGCCTTCAGCATTCTTTACAGCATTTGCAGTGCATTGGTAAGACAGACATAAATGCTTTATGCACTGAAGCTTTGTAAACAAAACAAAGCAGTGCTTGTACGTCATCAATTCAGAATCTTTGACTGAAGCAACTTGCATTCTAAGATCCTGAGCTCGGTGACACAGCAATAAGAGCAATGTCTCGTTCCCTCATTTCGGGGAACCGAGGTTACGTGAGCAACCGAGAGCATTCCCCTTCAATTCGGTCACTCTACATTCCTATGGAAATGTATAAAATCGTGCTGTGTCACAGCGATGGAGCCTGGCTCGACTAAGTATGTGAAGTTTCACATCCAGAGCGGTAATGAGAGCGGCAATGACATTGGCGCTCTTAGTAAACACAGCTCAGGTCTACAGGACCTAGTCGAAACCATGTAAAAGTCAGGAGGGGGTGTGGCAACTAGATGATGTCACGTCACACCAGGGGCAGAGTTAACTCCAGTGAAACAGAGAATGTGAAATGGCGGCGGCTTCGGCGCTTTCACATATAGATTAGTTGAAATTTTTTAATTTCAATGAAATCATGTGCTATGATTCACGGCCGTAGCGGTGCTCAATAAGTAGAGTATGATAGTGATCAAGTCCTAAAAGACGTGGTAAACTATTGTGATAAACTGTTAGGGACAGCATTGAATCGGACATTCCGCGCCCTTAGAACTGTAAACCAAAGCAATTGCGTAGATAATCCAGTGTGACAGCCTTTGCTTGGACACAGGCAGTCCTTTTGTGCGTCCACCAAAACATACAAATAGCTGCTCCGAGAGTCTGAACTGTCTAGAGCGCTCGATGTAAGTGCGCACCGAACGTACAGGGCACAGCAGGAGTGTATTAAGCGGCTCTGTCCCGGACGGCGTTTCGGGGCGGAAAACAAATAGTGTTATGACCTGCGCTTTAAATGGAGTCGAAAGCACTTTAGGCACATAACCTTTTCTAAGCTTCACCTGGCCCAAATTCAATACATGAGTGGTCAATTGAAAGCGCCTGCAGGTCTCCAACTCGCTTAACAGAGGCCAGCGCGAGCAGGAGCGCTGTCTTGAGAGAGAGCGCACGCAAGCTCGCTGATTGTATGGGCTCAAACCGGGGTCCTGTGAGAGCATCAAGCACAAGCGCAGATTTGGGTGCCATATCGTTCCTTGGGCTTGAGAGAGGAGGTCTCTCTTCAGTGGGATAGTCCACGGGGGGCTACCAGCACCTCCACCAGTTCTGGGAATCACGGATGATTGGGCCATTTCGGTGCCACTAACAGAACAGATTCCTTTTCCTCTCTGATTTTGCAAAGCACGCGAGGCAGAAGTTTCACTGGAGGAAAGGCATACTTGCGTATTTTCAGCCAGCTGTGAGCTAGTGCATCCACTCCCAGGGGAGAGTGTGTCAGAGAATAAAACAGCGGGCAGTGAGTATTCTCCGCTGATGCGAAGAGGTCCACTTCCGCCCTGCCGAATACACTCAAAATAATTTTGACTGTCAGAGGGTGTAATCTCCACTCTCCTTGGATTATCCCGCCCCTCGACAGTAAATCCGCGCTGAAGTTCAGGCATCCGGGGACATGTACTGCCCGGATGGAGAGGAGATGTCGATCTGCCCACAGAAGGAGGTCTCTCGCCAGCTGCAGCAGTGGCCGCGAGTTGACACCGCCTTGGTGATTTATAAACGCTACCACTGTCATGCTGTCCGTCCTGATGAGAACGTGACTTTGAAGAATTTCTGGGAGAAAGCACTCGAGCACTAGGTGTACAGCACGGAGCTCCAGACAGTTTATGTGCCATGACTTCTCCATTTCTGACCATGTCCCGAAGGCTGGTCTGCCATCGCATACGGCTCCCCAGACCATGCTCGATGCATCTGTTGTAACATTCTTTCTCCTGATCACTTGGCCAATACAAACACCCCGGCGATACACAGTCATATTGCGCCAAGGGGTCAGCGTATGCAAACAGTCATGCGTCACTTTGATGTGCAAGGTGCCCGTGCGCCATGCGTTCTGTGGCACCCGGCTCTTTAGCCAGAGCTGAAGCGGTCGCATATGTAGGAGCCCTAGATTGCACACTGTCGAGGCAGCAGCCATCTGGCCGAGCGTCCTCTCAAAGCATTTTAGCGGGGAAGAACAACCTAATTTGAAGCCTGCGAGAGAGCTGATCAGTTTTTGTGAGCGCTCCTCCGACAGACGCGCTCGCATATTGATCGAGTTCAGTTCCACTCCTAAAGAGGAGATGTTCTGGCTCGGTACCAGCATGCTCTTTTGCATATTTAGAGTCAGCCCTAAGCTCTGAATATGAACGAGGAGTCTGAGTTTTTTTGCTCAGCAGCGCACTCTCTGATTGGGCTAAGACTAGCCTGTCGTCGAGATAGTTCAGGAGGCACATTCCGTTCTGCTTTAGAGGAGCGAGAGCAGCATCCATGCATTTTGTAAACGTGCGAGGGGCCAAACATAAGCCGAAGGGCAGGACAGTGAATTAGTACGCTATCCCCACGAATGCAAATCTCAGGAAGTGCCTGTGGCTGGGGGCTACCTGAATGTGAAAATAAGCATCCTTTAAATCCACGGAGATAAACCAATCTCCCGTTCTGATATGTGAGAGGATTTGTCTCAGCGTAATCATTTTGAATGAGAAAAATTCATTCATTATTTGAAAGTGCGGGATTCAGCCATCTCAGGTCCAAGATTAGGTGGAGTCTGCCGTCTTTCTTTGGCACCAGAAAATAATGACTGTAGAAGCCGCTCTCACGGTCTGTGAGGGGTACTGCCTCTACAGCGTGCTTTGCGAGAAGATCGTGTATTTCCTCTCTTTACCACTCGACCAGACAACTTCTGGCTGGCTCGACAGGAGGCGCCCACTCCAAACCGAGCTCATCCACTGCCTTGGACAGGACGCTTAGGAGCTCGACATCACTATGATGGAGGTCACCCGCATCGCTGCCGTGGAGTGCAGTGTTATCCAGCGGGCTGTTGGACCACTCCTCTCTCGCAGACGCTGCCACCGAAATGGCATCATCCTCCTCGTCAGCGCCCACCATGGCACCGAAAGACACAACATCTTGAGCGTCAGGGGAGGGGCGGAGATCAGTGGTCATGAAGTGCACTGGAAGGGGACCTGCAACAGGTGGGTGAGGAGCGTGTGGGCACTGAGCTGGCGCGAGCTCGTCACCTGATCCTGACAGATCTGCATCAGAAATTCGCTACACTTTCCTCCTTGGCTCGAAAGAGGCTGCAGAGGAAGAGCGCGGCAGAGTTAGTTGGGCGAGTTCATCGCCTTGGACGATGGCCACATGGAGCCTGAGAGTCCTGAGACTCATATCCCCGCAATGGGGGCAGTCCAACCCCCCAAGCGCTGCCTCTGCGTAGGCGCGATCAAGGCAGAAGACGCACGATTCGTGGCCATCAGAAGATTCGATTGGCTTTGTCCAGGAGAGGCAATCGCGAGTCAACCTTGATTCCCGAAGCTCACCAGAACACAGCAGGGGAAGAGAAGGCGTGTCCACTGCAGCGTGTAGATCACGGTGAGTAGTTTTTCTTGATAGGCTTCTTGCTTCTCGTAGAAGGCTGGCTGAAGAAAAAGATTCTGAATGGATGACGTACAAGCACTGCCTTATATAGAGTGGGATTCCCGCTCATATTTTGCACGCTTGAACGCCATTGGCCAGTTTCACTGGCGTGATTCAATAAGGCTTCAGTAGTATTCGAGAAAAATATATTTCCCATAGCAATGTTGAGTGACTGAATTGAAGGGGAAACGAATTTCACAAGCGATGGAATAAAGCAACAGCTTCCTATGGATGCTTCCACATAGACCGCGAACATTCGCGCACCGAAAAAGCTAATGTTTTTTTTTCGTCCAGTCCAATGAATGTTTTCAGTTTCGCAAAGCAAAAACATGGTCTATCCAATAAGATTTGAGCTAGGATCACGTGACCGGAGCAGCTGCTGTTGCACGAAAAGGTGAGAATGGTGGTGCTGTTTCGAAAACTAGTGTAAACAAACAAAGAAGAAGAGTATCCGGGGGGATAAGAGAGTGGATCTTGTTATCTTTGGTATTTGAGAACAGATTTATTCTCACATGTCCTTCATACAGAATATCATTTCTAATAATTCTCCACTGCATCATGTGATCTGTTGAGTACCGTCCGTTTTCTTCCACATGCGCGAGTGTTATGAGTCGTTCACTCTCTAGCTCTTCCTTATTAAAAAATAAAATAGAGTGAAACATTTTTCTACACATGAAATATGAATGCAAATAGACATCAAAGAGTGAATGTGTCTGCTTATTATTATAGAATCAAAATTAATTATAAATCACAATCGGAAGTCATTACAAGCACTCAATGATGGTTTAAAGTGGGTAAGCAAATACATTAATAATTAAATACATTTTCAAGTGTAGCTTTATGCTAATTGTACTTCTAATTATATTTTAGGATGTAGTCTATTCTTGTAAGCATTATAGATAACTTGTGTTTCTGGTGTAGAACCAAACTTTGTTTATCTTAATTTAGATGTTAAATCCATATACGCGGATACATATCTGAGTAAAAATGCATAGTTGTTCGGCGCCCCCCTAGCATGCTGGCGTGAATTAGTAGAAGGCGAACATTCGTTTCGCGCTCGGTGTGAAAGCAACATTCGCGGGCGAACCCAAATAAAATAGTATGAATGCAGTCCAGGGGGGGAAGGGGGAGCAAACGAACTTGGGTTCGGACCAGGCAATCGAACCAAGTGTGAAAGGACCCTAAGAATCCGTAATCAAATTGCTCACGGGAAATGCTGGTATGGTCACTGTTCTATGTGTATATTGAGATTTGTCCAGCAGGGGGCGGTAACGCATTGTGTATGGGTTGGGGCACTATAAAAAGTCTGTGAAGAAGCGCATTGGGTGTGCTCTATGGCCATGCTGATGTGTATGTCTGAACACTGCTATGGGTCCTCAATACTACATATGGCGACGAGGATAAACAAGGAGATGAAGATAAACGAAGACAAATAAGGTTGAAGCAGAAATTTCAAAGAAGTAAGTGAAAAACAAGACGCTGAAGCGGCTGAGCTGATTGAAATAAGTGCTACCACGTGGAATGATTGATTGAAGAAACAATGGCTGGAATGGTTGGATCCATAACACATTTGATAGTAAGTCACAATCATGGGAAGAGTATTGTGAGGTACTGAATCATTTTTTGTGGCAAATGATGTTGAAAGCACAGCGAAGAAACGAGCCATTTTGTTAAGTTGTGTTGGAGCGCAGACGTACACATTGATGAGGAATTTGCTGAGTCCAGACAAACCAGGTGCAAGGAGTTTTGAAGAATTGGTGAGTTTACTGAAAAAACACTTTAATCCAAAGCCAAGTGAAATAGTTCAAAGGTGGAAGTTTAATTCAAGAAACAGACACCATGATGAAAGCATAGTAGAATATGTGGCGGAATTAAGAGAACTTGCACAAGAATGTAATTTCGGAGATACACTCACAGTTATGCTGAGAGACAGATTAGTATGTGGTGTTAATGATGACAGCATACAATGAAGATTACTGGCTGAGGATGGATTGATGTTTGAAATTGCACTGAAGAAAGCTCAGGCTATTGAAACTGCAAATATAGATATGGCAGATTTACACAGAGAAAAAGGAAATCGCATGAGTACTACTGTTTTTAAGGTGGATACTGAAGAAAGAAGTAAATATAAATGGGGCAGGAATGTGTTATCGATGTGGTGGAACTAACCATATGTCAAAAGACTGTACGTTTGCCAAAGAAAAATGTTACAAGTGTGGTAAAATGGGACACGTGAAAAGAGTTTGCCGAATGAAACCACAAGAAATTGTTAGTAACAAAGGCAAGAAAACTGTGAAATGGGAGGAAAACATTCAAAGAGGGCTAATTATTTGCAAGAGGAAGAGCTGTGTGAAGACGTTTTCACCATGTACAGCATACAAACAGCCCAGTCTCCTGTGCCTCCTTTTACCCAAGTTTTACTTGTGAATGAGTGTCCTGTGAAGTTCGAAGTTGACACTGGATGTAGTGTAACTGTGTTATCACAGGTGGAATATGGCCACTTTAACCATATGGCCATTTTAAATGCAGCCATTTTAACTTGAAGTTAAAAAAACTGCCTAAATTGAAACCAAGTTCTCTCAATTTAAAGACATATACAGGTCAATCAGTAAATGTTCTAGGAACCAGCAAAGGTCAAGTCAAGCATAAAGGATTAGTTAAAGACCTCTCAGTTGTGGTGGTGGCAGGAGCTGGTCCTAAATTGTTGGGAAGATTCTGGCTTGCTGAGTTGGAACTTGGCTGGGAAAAGATGAATAAAATTCAAACAAGCTCCGAGATGTTGCAGGATGTTTTAAAGAAACATTAAATAGTTTTTAAAGAAGAACTTGGAACATTAAAAGGAGCCATAGCCAAGATTCATGTAGTCAGTGGTGCGAAGCCTAATTTTTTTTAAACCACGTTCATTAACTTTTGCCATGAGGGAGAAGGTGGAAGGTGAACTTGATCGGTTAATTAAAGACCGGATCATCGAACCTGTGACGTTTTCAGAGTGGGCAGCTCCTGTTGTGCCTGTGTTGAAGCCAGATGGATCAGTGAGACTCTGTGGAGATTATAGAGTGACTGTTAATCGGGAATCGTCACTGGAGCAGTATCCCATTCCCAGAATGGAGGACATGTTTGCAGTGTTATCTGGAGGTGAGAAATACACCAAATTAGATATCATGCATATCAACAGATTTTGTTGGACAATACATCCAAGTAATATGTCACTGTAAATACTCACAAAGGTTTATTTACGTATACACGATTACTCTTTGGAGTGAGTTCGAGTCCAGCAATCTTCCAGAGAACTATGGAGGGAATCCTGAAGGATATTCCAAAAGTCACAGTGTATTTAGATGATATTCTGTTAACAGGAAAAAATGATCAAGAACATCTGGGGACATTGGATCAAGTGTTGCAGAGGCTGGAGGAGAAAGTTCAAGCTGTACAGGAAGCACCAACGCCGACATGAGTAACGGAGCTGAAAGCCTATTTGGGTTTGTTGAACTTTTATAATCGATTTCTTCCTAATCTTTCTACCCTGCTTGCTCCTTTGCATAAGCTCTTGAGGAAGGATGTTTGTTGGAGTTGGGAAGAAGACCAAGAAAAAGCTATTAGATTGCTAGTTATTGCAATCTAATCGTGTCTTGATCCACTATGATGAAAAGAACAAACTCATCCTTTCCTGTGATGCCTCAGCATATGGTGTGGGTGCCGTATTAGCACATCGTATGAGGGATGGAACGGAAAGACCCATTGGGTTTGTATCCAGAACACTAACAGCTGCAGAGAAGAACTACTCCCAATTAGAGAAAGAAGGATTAGCGGTGGTGTTTGGAGTCAAGAAATTCCACAAATACTTGTATTGTCGTAAATTTGTAATCTGTACTGACCACAAACCGCTACTCAGTTTATTAAATGAACTAAAGGCTGTACCTCAAATGGCATCTCAACGAATTATGAGGTGGGCAGTAATGTTGGGAGCCTATGAATATAGGGAGCCTTTTTTTGGGAGCCTTTTTTTCACTGAAAAAAAATGGTGGCGTGCACAGACGCAGCGGCTTCTCTCTCTCCCGACAGAACGGTGTTTTCGTGTTTTTTGTCTTGTAATTCGCAATGTTTTTGTACATCTTCGTCTCGTCTACCTGTCTTTAAGCGCGCATACAGTCGTGAGTTTCTGCTCGATGTCGGCAGAACCACATTTGTAGAGTTAAACTCAGCACACGCCGAAGAGCTGCGGGACCTCGGACTGCTCCGAAAGCCTACTCCATCACCGACCCCCACTACTGCACCTCGCCCACAGCGGAGGCGCTACAAGCGGCGTGAGAGGAAGCAGAAGAGGGGTAAACTCGGAGGTATCCGAGCTAGGCTAGCGGCCAACCCACACAAGCCAGCTATCCCCACCATCGTACTGGCGAACGTACGCTCTTTGGACAATAAACTGGACTACATCCGACTACTTCGCTCTACTCAGAGGACTGTAAAAGACTGTTGTGTTTTTGTGTTTACGGAAACATGGCTTAACAACAGTGTACCGGACTGCGCCATACAGCTCTACCAGCTAACATGCTATCGAGCTGACAGAGCTCTCATCGAGGGAGGTAAGATCCGTGGTGGCGGGCTTTGTGTTTACATCAATGATGCATGGTGCCGCGACGCTGTTGTGGTCTGCAAACACTGCTCACCCTTGGTGGAGTTTATGATTATTAAGTGCCGGCCGTTCTATCTACCGAGAGAATATACAGCTATACTGCTCGTTGCTGTATACATCCCTCCCAGCTCCAACTACAACAACAGGAGTGAGGCACTAAATGATCTGTACCAGCACACCAGTGAGCAGCAGACAGCCCATCTAGATGCTTTTCTCATCTTGGCTGGGGATTTCAACCACGCAGATTTAAAGAGTGTGTTCCCAAAAATACATCAACACATAGACTTTCCAACAAGGGGAAAAAATACTTTGGACTTTGTTTACACCACCCAGAGAGGAGCCTACAAGGCCCTCCCCCTCCCCCACCTCGGAGCCTCAGACCACATCACTGTCATGCTGATGCCTCCATACAGACCGCTCGTTAAAGTCATCAAACCAATACACAAACAGATTCAAGTGTGGTCGGAAGGGTCGTCAGAGGCACTTCAAGACTGTTTTGACACCACTGACTGGAATATGTTTAAACAGGCTGCAACACACAACACCACTACAGACCTCCAAGAGTACTCGGAGACTGTCACTGCCTACATCACCAAGTGCATTGATGATGTAACGGTCACAAAGTCCATCATTGTCAGGGCCAACCAGAAGCCGTGGATGACAGGGGAGGTTTACATACTTCTGAAGGCTCGGAACGCTGCCTTTAGAGCTGAAGATGAGGAGGGCCTGAGGACAGCTAGGGCCAACCTTTCCCCCGGCATCAGACAGTACTCCAGGAGGATAGCCCATCGTTTCAGCGACAGCAGAGACACTCTGAGCCTGTGGCAGGGGATACAGACCATCACGGACTACAAGCCCCCACCACAGACCTGTGACAGCACCATCCACCTGCTGAACGAGCTGAATACCTTCTTTGCTCGCTTTGAGGCACAAAACAGCACCACTGCACAGAAGACTCCACCTCCTCCCGGCGACCAGGTGATGACACTGTCCCCGGACAGTGTGAGGAGATCCTTCAGCAGGATCAACGCACGCAAAGCTCTGGGTCCTGACAACATTGCTGGGCATGTACTGAGAGACTGTGCAGTGGAACTCACTGATGTCTTCACAGACATCTTCAACATCTCGTTAAATCAGGCCGTTGTCCCCACATGCTTCAAAGCTACCACCATCATTCCAGTCCCGAAGAAGTCATCTCCATCCTGTTTCAATGACTGCCGTCCAATAGCACTCACTCCAATTCTCATGAAGTGCTTCGAACGGCTAGTCATGCACCACATCAAGTCTGCCCCCCCCCCTGGACCACTTCCAGTTTGCATATAGGTCCAACCGCTCGACCGATGATGCCATCGCCACTGCCCTCCACCCAGCCCTCACACATCTGGACAAAAAAGACTCATATGTCAGGATGCTGTTCATAGACTTCAGTTCAGCATTCAACACAATCATCCCTCAACAGCTCACTCACAAACTGGCCCAGCTGGGGCTCAACACCTCTCTGTGCAACTGGCTGTTGGACTTCCTGACCGGGAGACCTCAAGCAGTACGGGTTGGCAGTAACACATCCAGCACCATCACACTGAACACTGGGGCCCCCCAAGGATGTGTGCTGAGCCCCCTCCTTTTCACTCTGCTGACCCACGACTGCACACCGTCACACAACTCCAACCTGTTCATTAAGTTTGCGGATGACACAACTGTGGTGGGTCTCATTAGCAACAGAGATGAGAGAAACTACAGGAGCGAGGTGAGCCGCCTGGCCGGGTGGTGCAGTGACAACTATCTCTCTCTGAATGTGGAGAAGACGAAGGAGATTGTTGTTGACTTCAGGAGAGTACACACTCAGCATGCCCCTCTGATCATCAATGGTGCGACTGTGGAGAGAGTGAGCAGCACCAAGTTCCTGGGTGTGCACATCACAGAGGACTTCTCCTGGACTAACAACACTGTAGCACTGGCCAAGAAAGCACAGCCGCATCTCTACTTCCTCCGCAAACTTAGAAGAGCCAGAGCCCCTGCCCCCATCATGTGCACCTTCTACAGAGGCCTCATTGAGAGCATCCTAACCAGCTGCATCACTGTGTGGTATGGCGCTTGCAACGCATCCTGCCGCAAGTCACTTCAGCGTATAGTGAGAGCAGCTGAGAAGATCGTTGGTGTCTCTCTCCCCTCCCTCCAGGACATTTACAGCACCCGTCTCACCCGCAAAGCCCTCCGCATTGCAGGTGATCCCACCCACCCGACACACAGCTTCTTCAGTCTGCTGCCATCAGGGAGGAGACTGCGGAGTCTCCAGGCGAGGACCAGCAGACTGAACATCAGACTGATACATCAGGCTGTCAGGAAGCTGAACTCCCTCCCGTTCTTGCCCCCCCCCCCCCCTCTTTTACCCCATGCAACACTGAACTCCGACACTATGAGCCCCCCCCCACCACCAACTTAAAAATTGTGACCAGCACCTGTCACTTGTGCAACATTGGACCGATCACTACCTCATCCAGCATTGACTGCAAACTACCTCTTCGGATAGTCTGATAGAAGGACTGTTCTCCCTACTGACAAGCTCTTCTTGCACTACAAATATATCTGCACAGTTTTGTTTTTATTTAACTGGTTTGCACTCTATCTATTCTGCCATGCGCCTTATGCCACTTTATCGATTTCTTTATTTTTCTACAATGTCCTCATTTGTATAGCTGTATAGTTGTATGTACATATGTTTAAACTGTATTATCTGTATTTGAACGTGTTTAATGTTTACTGTATGCACCAAGGGTCTGAGAGTAACGCAATTTCAATTCTCTGTATGTATGCGCCGTACATGTGGAAGAATTGACAATAAAGTAGACTTGACTTGATATGTAATTTCTTATAGAGCTGGTAAGGATCATGGTAATCCCGATGCCCTCAGTCGTCTTCCTGTTGCACAACCTTTTGAGGAAGAACCAGAGGAAGAGCATGTCTTGATGTTGGAGAGCGTAATAGGTTTCTTGACGAATGCAGAACAAATTAAGCACTGGACTTCTAAAGATCCTGTGTTGTCAAGAGTACGTGAGTACATACTTAAAGGCTGGCCTGATCACCATGATACCCAGGAATTTGTACCTTATAAACAGAGACAGCAAGAACTCCGTGTGCTGGATGGATGTGTGCTGTGGGGAGCCCGTGTGGTTGTTCCCGAACCGGGACGTGCAGGTTTGTCGTAACAGTTACATCAGTCCCACCCAGGCATGTCCAAGATGAAAGGATTGGCAAGAAGCTACCTATGGTGGCCGAATCTGGATGCTGATATTGAAACTCGAGTAAGAGATTGTACTATCTGTCAGGAACAGCGAAAATCCCCTGTGAGAGCTGCACTTCACCCCTGGGAGTGGCCCAGACAACCGTGGAGGAGAATTCACATGGCCCTTTCTTAGGTAAATTGTTTTTAATTATCATTGATGCTCATTTTAAGTGGATTGATGCCTTTCCTGTAAGTTCAGCAACAACAGCAGCTACTTTGGAGTGTTTGCGGAAAAGTTTGTGTACATGGGATTCCTGAAATGATTGTGTCTGATAATGCCCAATGTTTTGTAAGCGAAGCAAGTAAAGATTTTATGACTAAGAACGGAATAACCCATGTTACTTCTGCACCGTATCACCCCTCATCTAATGGTTTGGCAGAGCGAGCAGTTCAAACTTTCAAAGACCTAATTAAAAAAAGTTTGGGAAACATGTTGGAGACCAAAGTACATAGAGCTCTGTTTAATTATCGTATCACACCTCAGTCTACAATTGGACTGTCTCCTGCTGAATTGCCGATGGGAAGAAAATTGCATTGCACTTTAGACAAGATACATCCTGATTTCACTGGTAAAGTGGAAATGAAACAACAAAATCAGAAAGAGTATCATGATCAACATGTAAAATCATGTAAAAATGGAGACCCTGTGTATACCCGAAATTTTGGGTATGGACCAGAATGGGTGCATGGAGTAATTCAGGACATTACAGGACCTGTATCCTATACAGGAGCTTTGGGCTATACAGGAATGCTCAAATAGTGCGACGTCATGTAGATGAATTGTTTAGTCGCATACAAAAAGAGAGGATTACAGATGACCAACAGAGCATGGATGTTCAAGTATGTGACGCTGATGTTTTGTCACAGGATACTGATGTTCAAATGCCCAAATCACCCAGTACTCCCATAATACCAGCTTTGGGTGTTACTCCTGAGAAAAATGAGCTTGGAAATTTGCAAACTGAATGTTCTAGTAGGCTGGTGCCCGAGTTATCTAGTACTCCTACTATTCCTGAAGTGATATCAATTGCAGAAGTAAAACACCCTGAAATTGTACCTTCTGGAGGTCTACGATGTTCAGTAGGAGAAAGGAAATTACCCACACACTTAAAGGACTTTGTAATGTTTAAAAAAAAAAAAAAAAAAAACTACTAGCACACTTAAAGGACTGTGATGAAAAAAAAAACACAGTTACAAGATTTTAAAATTGTACTTTATTTGAAAATTGTCTTGTATGTGAGCAATGGTTTTTCCCTCAAGTTTTGTTAATTGGAGAAAAGAATGTTTTGGATTTAAGCGGGGAGGAGTGTTGTATGTGTATATTGAGATTTGTCCAGCAGGGGGCGGTAACGCATTGTGTATGGGTTGGGGCACTATAAAAAGGCTGTGAAGAAGCGCATTGGGTGTGCTCTATGGCCATGCTGGTGTGTATGTCTGAACACTGCTATGGGTCCTCAATAAAGTGACCATCGGGAACCTTTGGCTCATTTGAGTTTTCTTTTGATATTATCTCAATATACTACAGTCACATTTTGAAAATTTCAGTATTGACTTATACCAAAGTTGGTATTTCTGACAACCCTATCCCAGAGAGGTAAAATGCTCCACATTTGAGGCCAAGTGCTTGGCCGTTAAATGGCCCCTGGACACGTTCAGCTACTATCTTCTTAACATATAGCGCAGTTGTGCTTCGGGCATCCCGAGTTCGAGTCCCAGCTTGCGGCCCTTTCCCGATCTCGTCCCCTCTCTCTCTCCCACTTCGCTTCCTATCTAAACACTGTCCTCTAAAAATAAAAAGGCAAAAACCCAAAAAAGAAATCTTAAAAAAAGAAACAGACCATCGGCCGCTGCAATGAACGGAGCATGTGAAGGATTCTAAAGCACAAATTACTTGAGGGTACTTATCTATGCAACCTAATTGGTTTAGTATCCAATAAATGTACCAAGCAAGAGTAATGCCACTGCAGAGGTGGGGAGGAGTGTGACCATCATGAAATGACCACAAATTTAACTTGGACTTGAGTTTTTAAGAATACACTCACACACATAAACACTGTTTTACTGACAAGAGTTTGGGGTTGTAATTAGTTTATTATGATTTGTAAGTTGTACAGCAAAATTAATGAAATGCCTTTGGTGCTTGTGCAATGTTGTCTGTTACTTAGCCTATAAACCCAGGTGGGGAAATAGTGAGAATTCTTTGTTCTGCTAAGTTTGGGAATGTACCAATAGTTATCATAGAATGGGTGTTTCAGGGACAACGTGGCTCCTGTTATATTTTCCTGTTCGATATACTGTAAATTATTCATTTTGTTCCAAAAAAGAGTAGATTGTTCATTTTGAATGTTAGGATGAAATGTATCTCTAAGACTTTGTTTGTAGGAAAATGTTAAATGTTGTGAATTTGTCCCTCCCCTAATGGTGCTGGCCGCCAGTATAAATGTGCTTTACTTGTACTTGTCTTTGTTTAATGGAGTCAGTCTGTGTTTTGTTACTGCAGTGGGGTGTGTGGCCTGAGGGCTGCAGGCATTTTGTTGAATTTTGAAATTGCTGTCATTTAAAACTGACCTATGGCATCCTAACATGCAGTTCATGTAAATGTAATGTGTTTTTTTATTTTTATTATTTGGAAAAAAAAACAGTAACTGGGAATGAAAGGGAGATTTCCCTTTGGAAGTCATGTTGCTGTAACAACTTGTTCATCAGCCCTAACAATAATAATAAAAACCATGATGGACCTTGCTGGAAAAACTACATTATATTTGAAAAGATACACTTCAGTTGAATCACCTGATCATCCACTTAAGCCACTGGTGCTTGGAACCCAATAATTGCCAGTTATTTATTATTATTTGTAAAGCACAAATATTTAGAAAAAAATTGTAATACCTAAAATAAAGTATCCCTTAATCTTGATGTTTCCCAGTTAAAAATAAACTATGAAAAAAGGGTACAATATTTCATTTTTGGGAAAAATACTTTTCAGATTTTCATTTAATTCTAGCACTATTTCTGCAAAAACAATCCTGAATTAAAATCGAATACTCATGTGAAAACCACACATTTTATTTAGAATTTTATGCATAAAGTAAGCAACTCTCTTTGTCTCCTCACAAAAACAATTAAATGTTACTGAAGTGTCTGAAAAATCAACAAAACCGGTTTCTTTTGCTATCAGAAGTTTTTTTGGAAAACACCCTCAGCTGAAGATGAGGAATTCAGTGAAGTTGTTAAATCAGTATCTGCAATATCATGCAAGAAGAAAAAAAGTGATGCTTTGTTTACTACTACTGATGATCTCTTTGTCCAAGTAAATGCCTAAAATAATTTACAGGTATGACTTCTATTGCTTCTTTCTTTTTAATTCGGATATCAGAGTAAGCAATATTGTTCCCAACACTTTGGAGAGATGCTTTGATAAGTAACTACAGACTAATTATGTGTGCGCGTATATACAATATTCAACTGTATATGTATATAGATGATCATTTAACACGTTTTTCTCCAGTGTTTTAAAATTATATTAGCATAAAAAGATCATTAAAATACACAAAGTTTGTTACTATAGAACTAAAAGTTTTAACCAATTCAGTTACAGTATATAAACATGTAACATTTCAAAGAAAAATATTCAGTCATTACATAGAAATGCAGCAATCTTTTGTCAATAAACAGCAGACATCCCTCTAAAGATATACTCTGTGTAGTTGCCAGATATTATCACCAGAAAGCATTCTGATGCAAGGAAATGCCCAATTCGATCCCTAGTTGTCCATCAGCTCTTAAAAAATACAGACGAGACTCTCGTCAAACAGTAGATATCATGTTATCAATAGAATGAGAAGTTAATAAACTGACAGGTACAATATCATTTGGTGCAACAATAACATCAGATCTCTGCCCTTGTCATCTGGCCCACGTGTGCTGAAGGCATTGCATATGCAGATTCACATTAGAGTAAACCTATGCATAAGACAACACTGCTATATCACACTGGAAACCTCGACTTTAAAACTTCCATCTCAGATATTACAACGGAGTCTTACAACAAAACAACAAATCTATATCAATAGATATTTCAACACAGCTGTGCTTGAACACAAGGCAATATAATGTTAAAATGACTTTGGAAAGAAAACAACAGGCAGCCTATCTGTCCTCATGTCAATATTTCAGTAAAATAATATGTATATAATTATTGTGTAAAAAAAAAAAAAAAGTACAAAAAATACACGAACACATCCTAAGGCCACAAGATCTTATATGTTGCACATATAAATCTGTACAGGAAATTGTGGGGCTTTTGGATGTTTTCACTGTCATTTACCATGTAGATGCACTAACAGTGTAGTCAATACTCTATAATGAATCTCACAAAAACATATCTCAGCCATATATCACTTCAAAATCAGGAAGGGGAACAAAAAACTTTAAAAACTTTATTTTGTCAGATTTTACTTCAGTTCTCATTACGTAATGCAACCAGCCGTTTTACTTTTGAGTTGTTTTGTAATTCTCAATAATGGCTGGTATTGATGGCTCCTATAAAGCCACTAGGACAACATTAAATATATCACTTTAATGTATATTCAAAAAGACTATTTTTCATTACGGTAATAAGAATATCAGTGAAATGTGAAAATTTTATGATTGTGAGGACCAATGATCCACAAAACATGGCCTTGACAGGTCTTGTGAGATTTGCCAGTCATTAAGTGAGTGAAGTGAAAGGGACACTTCCTGTGAGCAGAATTCAACAGATGGTGTCATTTCCACCAGCTCATGGCAATGACAGAACAAACCAGCTGTTACACATAGTAATATACACATCTTTCAAAGCCATACATAGTTACAATATCAGATCAAACATGTATCATTGAGAAAAAGCCTGTGAATGCTTAATGAATTAATACATGGGAAGCACACTGTGAATTTCCATATGGTTACACATGGGTACAGTGTTACAAACAGATCTCGCGATGGTAGTAGGACGTTACCTGAGTCCTCGGGACAGTAGGGTACTAACCCTTAGCACTTTACAGCAGGCCTATACATCACACACGATGCTGATTTTAATCACACGATGGTGTTACATCTTACACGAAGTGTGTATCAATAGGTGTCAGTCGACAGATGATGGGTTGTACCTTTTGTTTTTTTTTGGTTAGTAACATGAAATTCCCAGGTTAGGTGTTTTTTGTTCTTTACCTCTTAAAAGTACCATAAAACCCCTTCTAGCCCCATAATATATTACCAAAAAGTATAAAACAACCCTCAATGATCAAAAGTGAACCTTGTTTGTTTCTAAATAAAGAAACAAAGGAGGAGAATTTCCCCTCATCCTGTCTGTAGCGTATTTCTCTGTCAGCAGGTGGAGCCACAGCGCCAGTGGCTCTGAGAGAGGTCTGGGTGTGCTGTCATCTCGGGGCTTGTCTAAGGAGTATGGTGTCAGACAGCGAGTCGGCCCGGGGCGGGATGTAGAGGGCTCCATGTGGACGGAGGGGCTGTGGGAGGCTCCTGGGTGAAAGAACAAGGCTGGGCCTCGACTTTTGCCACGCCGCGACCCTGACACAATCGCCGGTGTCTCAACAGTCTGTCTGTCCGTGAGAAGTTCTTGAGGTGAAAAACAGACAAGTTAGTGGAAGTGTTCAACTAAAGCATTTACACTTTTGACTTCACCTCAATGATTATTCTTCCTCAAGTTCATTTAATGAAAAACCTAAATTACAAACTGGAAATTCATTTCATTTCTAAGGGTATTCCATTTGTACTTGGCTACAGTGGCTGCTGGGTTGAAATGGTGCTTCTGCTAATTTAGAACCCCCCCTATGCAGGGTCAGAAGGCTCTAGGACTTCATCAAAAATATCTTAATTTGTGTTCCGAAGATGAACGAAGGTCTTATGGGTTTGGAACGACATGAGGGTGAGTAATTACTGACAGAATTTTCATTTTTGGGTGAACTGTCACTTTAACTCAAAAATGATTTAGTCATCATTTACTCACCCTCATGTTGTTTGTTTGTTTGTTTATTTACTTATGTTTTAACACCATATCAGCAACAATGGCTACATTCAAGGCAACATCAACAGTATCATAATTTGATCAATGTTAAAAATATCTTTCGGGGAGAGACCTTTTCAAAAAAGTCAATTAGTGTATTGTCTTATATCGTTTAAAGGTGCCATAGAATGCATTGATACAATATTTTAAATTGTTCTCTGATATCTACATAGAAGGTATGTGGTTTAGGTAAGGGCAAAAAGTCTCCAGAAACTGTTTTAGATGTCCATTTGCAACCCTAAAATTTCTCCCCAGAATGAAACGTCTGTTATTGGCTTATTTGGAAGGGTCATGAATAATAATGTTGAGCTCTGCTCTGATTGGCTGTTTCACAGTGCGGCTCATTTCAGTAGCTCACAGGAAGGAAACACAGGGAAAATATATATTTCAATACTTTCTCGTGCAGTTATATCGTCGGGTAATTAATTAATAAGTAATTAATTCAATGCCCGCTATTAATATGCTGTGCATTGAAAATGCTTTCAAATGCATGATCGCGTTTTACTTTCACTTTCGAGATTCGCGATCACACGTACTCTGTTTATACTATGGAGCGGCAGTACTTACCACACATTTTACAAGATCAGATGCTTGTCAGTGGTGCTCAGGATCTGTAATTCATTCGCCATCATCCTCAGTCATCTCTCCTAACTCTGTTTATGTGGTAAGTGAAATCTTATGTACTGTAATGTAACAGGCTACAGCTAGCAAGGAGCTAACCATGTCCCTTTAGTGGCTCGCGTTATTTTATTAGAACGCGTTATTTACTTTCCATGCCTTTCTGAATACAGACACCAACCCATCCCTGCACTTCACATCCCCTGCACAGCCTGGAACATAACATATATTTCCATGATCTGCCATTTTCGCTGTTGTCCTTTTGTTTATTGTGGTGTGAACAGGGCTAATGAATGATCTTGGGAGTTGTCTTATATCTGAAAACTCCTGTGTTATGAAGCGTGTTCTTACCTGCTGGCAGCGCTCACACTGGTAAGGCTTTTCACCGCTGTGAACACGCTTGTGTCTCTCCAGATGGTACCTCTGAATGAACCTCATGTCACACATGTCACAAGCAAATGGCTTCTCTCCTAACAGAGATAAAGAGTCTTTATTGAAGCACCCCACATCTTCATTCTCACAGCATGCCACAACATCGACAAAGATTCTGAAACACTGTTTCTGACGTGAAAGGATTGAGACTGATTGTCATATGGGTTCCCACACGTGAAATCTTAAATAGAGAGTGTATTCATGCTTAGAAATAAAGTATATGACTCCATACAAACTCGAGTTTGTAGAGTTTAATACAGAATAAAAAACTGCTTGATTGTAAAGTGGCACACTGGGGTTTTGGTTTTAAAAATCAGAAACCTAGTTTGAGACTTGAGGTTATGTTCTACCTACTTGGAGATTAAATACGACTGATCATTGAAACTGGTCAAAAGAAACCACTACAGTTTTTCTTTTTTTATCGATTATGCTTTAACACTTAAATGAATGTAAATAAACTTAATAAACACAAAAGCACATCCACAGAAACATGAGGCAGGAACACCTACACAGATATTGTGAAACCTGATACTACACGCAAGTGTGAAGCAAGTCTTGCATAACACACACATTTTTAAATGTCTTGAGTTTGATAAATATTATATGATGCAGAATATAGCTTAATAAATATTTCAAAAGTAACAGATCCTATTCAAAAATTCATTATTATACATTTTGGCCATTCATTTGAATAAATCAATTATCTCAGTTTTTTTCTTTCTTTCTTTTTTTTCCCTAAACACCTCAACCACAAAATATATACAAACTTTAGTTCCAATTAAGGGATACTTGGTACAAATCAGGGGTACAGTGAGCGGACACATACCAGTATGAGTCAGGCTGTGTCTTTCCAAGTGGTAACGTTGGAAAAACCGCATGTCGCACATCGAGCAAGCATACGGCTTCACCCCTAAATGCAGAGTCAATTTTAGTGAGTGAATGTCTTTACACAACATTCAAAGCAAAAAAAAACAAAAAACAATTTTTAATGCCGTTTTAAAAAAAAAAATGTAGAGCATGCTCTTGATTTTTCTATTTTTTTTTCTGCATGCTGACATTAAACCCATTTTACTTATTACACCACTTGCAATATTATAAGACCAAAAAATGCTTGTCTAATGCAGTGTTTGGATGGTTTTAAATGGAAATAATTTCCCCAAACAACAAAGTAAATTGACAAAGTAAAATGTTTTTCTTTTCTTTTTTTTTTAATTAGTAGATGAGAGATGACAAAATTATCTTCAGTAGTAATACAATTATGCCACAAATGCTCACAATAGACCTACATAATGAAACCTGTCCATTCCTTTAAACTGTGGCAGAATGCAAGGTACTTAAGGTAAATTCATGGAAATCTTGTCGCCTAATGAATTTATTTAAACAGTACCTAAGGAGTGGGTTAGAGAAAGATTTGTTTAATTGGAAATGGAAATATCTATAAATAATCAGCAATTCAATAATGATTAATAAGCAGTTTCTGGGAATGGTGAATATGGAGCAACATGACAGCCTGCTATTAGTGAATCAGTGACATGATGCCTTTGATGACAGATATAATGTGTATCTATCAGGTAAGACCTTCATGAGGCACTATCATTAAATTAATACATGTTGACGACTGATTTTAAACTGTGAATTAGAGACATTTAATAATGTCCATTTTATGCTTTCATGTGTCAATTAAGCATAAAATGGTTGTTCCTTAAAATTGAATTAAAAGTTATTTAGCATGCAGAAAACTAACATTAACTACAAAAAGGCAGGGGTTTGAGATGACACATACCCGTATGAGTGAGGCTGTGTCTCTGCAGGTGGTAACGCTGAAAAAACCTCATGTCACACATCGAGCAAGCATACGGCTTCACCCCTGAATGCACAGAGCACCAACAGTTCATGTATGCGTTTTTTTATTAATATAGCATTTTTGAAAAAATTTAAAATCCTGCTCAAACCAAGTGCATCTGCAATAACCAAAACAAAAAAATAAAAACTTATAAATACATGTGGACTACATTACAAAGCATCAAGAAATTAGATGTGTGTGCATTATAATCATTTTATATTTAACATGAAATTTTGTGTGTGCCACAAAGATTTAGTTGTCAGACATGCCTGTTCATAATCCCCTCCTCTGTAATTCAATTCAAAACAAATAATCCTGCTTTGGAAAAAAGGAGGTGGCATTATCTTCAGCATGTGTTTTAGGAAAAATACAAACTCGAGTTTGTTGTAGTTTAAACAGATTGTGTGTCTCTCCATAACATACTGAGAGCTTTCGCAGGGCTCGCAAAATTTCAAACTCCCCGGTAGCCCTTCGGTCAGGCATTCTTCAGATTTTAGTAGCCTAAAATTAATTTAAGTAGCTTGAATAAAAACAATGGCTGAACTTTACTGCAGAAAATCCGCATGATTAAAAACTTCCATGATTGTAATTTCCTTCAAATAAGTAGGGGTGCAAAGGATCACAAAACTCACAGTTCAGATCATATTACGGATTTTAAGTCGCAAATGAGCAAAAAAAAAAAAGATTCTTTATAATTCAAACAACACTTTACTTATTTGATAACTGAATAGAACTAGCAGCATTACTAAAAAAGATCAAACATTTTTAAAAGACAAGTGAATATCAATGATAAAATAAGAAAAAAATTATAAATTACAAGGGTAGCCAAATTAACCAGTTACCAATAAAATAATGTGTAACAGTTTTCAGGTAGAGAAATGTAAGTGTGTTCACTGTATATATTAAATATAGCTCAATATTTAATAAAGTTGTGTTTTGTTGTTTGATTAACATTAATGACAGACAGCAGCAGGTATTTATAGCCTGAATGCACGTATCTAATATGGACGATACACATGCGATTTGTTTTCTCCACTGTTTACGTTCACTTAAGACAAAACTGTGTTTACAAGAATACTTGAGACAGGTATTTTGAGATAATTTTGTGTTTATGTGTCCGTTCAAGCACAAGGATACGTGAAAGAGGAATCAATTCTGTGTTTGCACGCTGTCTGAAACACCACTCTCTGTGCAAATAAAACAGCACGCCAAACAGTACCAAACTCTTTTGCTTCTTCATGCACTTGAATGGTTTAAAACGCTTGAATGTTTAAATTAGCAACGCATGCAAAGGACCAACTATGATCCGTTTCACCAATACAAGCATGTGAACAACATGAATCACTATTCAAGATGGCCCATCAGGCAGGGCGGCGACACATTTTAGCCTGTCGGGCTAGCGATTTTGCGAGCCCTGCTTTGAAAGGCAATTCATAATAATATATACACAGAGATTCCACCTACCCGTATGGGTGAGGCTGTGTCTCTGTAGATGGTAACGTTGGAAAAAACGCATGTCGCACATGGTGCAAGCATAAGGCTTCACCCCTAAATGCACAAAGTAGCAGTGTATTAGCTTACTGCCACCTGTCAACTTAAACCAAGCACTCATGGGATCTACTCAACTCACAGAACAACATACAGTCTCATTAGCCAGTTATGCATAGAATGCTAAGAGCAGTTCACAAACTGAGCCTCTACTAGACATGAAGTACATTGCAGTGCTGCCACCTTAGAAATATGGAAATAGTTTTGCTCAGGTTCTGGAATTAAGCTAAAAAAATTGGGTTAAAGCGTAACTATGAGCTTATAGTTTTAGCCATTTTACCTTTTGGGAAGTGCTTTTCTTTTTTCTTGATAATGCGCTACTACTACAGAACTACAGAATAATAATTATTTTTCTCAAATTTAGACTGAAGAATATCAAGCTTATTTGTGGTCTGATTTTGTGCATCGACTGTAAAAGTGTATGAACGTGGACAGAACTGTCATTTTGGATGAACTAACAAGTTAATGTATAATATATCAATAAATAATAATTTACTTCTAACAGTTAATATGGAAATGTATTCATCTGTAGGGTCAATCGACAGTATGCACTTTAACCCATTCATTTAATAAAAAAAATAAAAAAAAAGTGGACACTCCATTTGTTCTGACTGAAAGTAATATATTAAACTAACTAACTTCCTGTTAGACAATGGCAGCAGAGCTCAGATATGATCTAAGGGGGGTAAGACAGAAAGACACATACCAGTATGAGTGAGGCTGTGTCTCTGCAGATGGTAACGATGGAAAAAACGCATGTCACACACGGAACAAGCATACGGCTTCACCCCTAAATGACCAGAGCAAAATATTAACCATACGCATCATCTCAATAACACAACCTAACAAATTCCAACTGAGAATCAAGGATAGTAGCCTAGTTTTACATTCTGACCCAGTTCTCATGTTAGTACGACTACATCGTGGTTTAATTCTCCAACAAAGTGTTGATGTTGGAAATGCATATTTTCATAATTATTGCCCAATACAGAAATCTCCACTATCATTATCTGACTGTAGTTGTACTTGACAGTGCAGAAGACACTTCAATCTCTGAAAATGTTCTTTCCAAATATTGCAGCAATAAAAAGTAATTCAATTACCTATTCTCCCACAAAGTACATAAATACACGTGCATATACCAACACTAGATTAGTGTCTTCCAAATAACATTTTAAAAAAAAAACTAATATATATATATATCCCGCTCATGAAACAATGAGCCAACTACTATGAGTCAAACATGAACCACTGAACAAAGTTTTTAATTTAGTGAAACTGGAAATCCGTCATTCTTTCTTTAGGTGAATAACCATGACTCTATGGGTGTACTTAAGGGAGACTTCACTGTTCCTCTTCCGAAAACCTTTTTAATAAATCTTAACAAGATAAAGCAGTTAAGTAAAAGTTGTTATCATTTTGAACATTATTTTATGTTCATTAATTTTACATGCTGAAGAAAACCAGCAGTGTGAGAGGGGTACAAAGAGACGACACATACCCGTATGGGTGATGGTGTGTCTTTGGAGATGGTAGCGGTGGAAAAACCTCATATCACACATTGTGCAAGCAAATGGCTTCACCCCTAAACGCAGAGTACTAGTATTAGAATGGACTTTCTGATATCAGCTTCAACGAAGCAACTTCATGATCAAAGATAACAGAACATTCACAAGGGAAACAGTCACAAAATATTTAAATTTTTTTAGATGGATAATCCTCTACTAAAAAAATAAAATAAAAAAATATTGAAAATAACAACTAAACAACTAAAGCCTCCATGCATATGGAGCCTGGAGGGGAAACAATATTATAATAATCAAAAAAAAGAAAAGAAAAAAAAGTGTTCACAACATTAGGCTCATTCTCAGGAAATTGTGCCATTTGTGCCCCATAAATGAAATACAAAAATGTTGGAAAAACACAGATATTGTAAAAACTAATATATAATGGTCTAACAGATTCCCCTTTTATTTAATATGAAATTGCTACTAAGCAAAACATTTTTAATTTTTAGTAAATGGTGATGGTGTAGTTTTAAGGCTGCTGCATGACACAAGCGTTATTTCTTCTTTGTTAGTTATTTTTATAATGCTGGGGCGGTCATTTACGATATTTGAAACTGCTTTAAAATGTAACATTCTGTGTAGATTTCTAATGGGCCAGATGTGTTTTGTTGTCTATGCTGACTTGCACATACAGTGCCCTCCATAAGTATTGGAACAGTAAAGACAAAATTGCTCTGTTGGCTGTGGAGTCAAGACATTTACAAATATGATTAAAAGATGAATATGAGACAAAAACCCATGATACAGAATGTCACATTTTATTATTGGGTGATTCAACATGTTTTACCAGCTAAGAAGTTCAGCACTTTTAGAGTTCCATCCCTCTATCTGATGTGAGCATAAGTATTGGAGCAGTTGCCTCACAGGTCTTTCTAAGAGATCAGCTGTGTCCTGTTATTCAATAAATATTCTACCAATATTCAAGAAAATACCACCAGATTGATTGGGAAGTGCTTCAGATTGCATCAGGACAATGACCCAAAACACCCTGCCAGTTCAGTGAAGGAATTTATCAGGGCAAAGAAATGGAAAGTCTTCGATTACACAAATAGGTGATTTGACTGGAGTGCTGAACTGTGTTGGCTGACAGCGGGTGGAGTCCACTCATTTGTGGATTTTTAGCGTCTTGACGCTAGAAATGTTTCAAAATCCACAAATGTGTGCAGTGATCCACAAATGCACAGAAAGCCATTCACAAGTATACAAGGAGCGATCCACAAATGCATGCAGTGACCTACATGCACAGGACACGGTTCACAAATGAATGCCAGGCAAAGCTGTGTTTGTGACATAAAAAGATATTTGTGAATTTTTTTTTTGCAAATCTCATTTTATTTATTTGTGAATTTAATTCATGTTTGGGAAACCAAGATTTATTTGTGGATCTCATTCTATTTATTTGTCAATGTTTAATTTTGGTAATTTTTTATTTATTTGGAATTATGCAACAGTTCTATCTCCTTAGTTTTCCACTGTGAAACAAGGCACAGGCCAGTCTTGCCACCTTGTGGAACAACTGGTCCGAGCAAAACAAAAAACAGTTATGTTTTCTATTATATTTACAGAAATATTAAATAATTCTGTGTGCTGCAATGGTATTATTTCCTAGTTAAGGCCACTTTGAGCCATCATTGCACTGACCTTTAACCCAGTTTTGAACACAAGACTTGATAATTGTTCAAAACATTACATCAGAGAAATTGAGTTATTTTCTCAATTATAATTTGCCATTTATACTGCCTTCAAGTGCATCATCATATGCTGCCTCTAATGCGCACACATCTTTCAATGTTACTGAATTCAAAATGTTACAGTGACAGGTTTAAATAAATCTAGTAATTCATGGTTAGTAACAATACATAATTACTAGAACCTTGCAAGGCACACACTGATCAGCATCAACATTAAAATGACAAATGACATGAATAACATTGTTTTAATATACTGTTTCAAAGGTACATGGCAAGGGGTGGGATATATTAGAAAGCAAATGAGCAGTCAATTCTTCAATTTCATGTGTTGCAAGCAGGAAGAAGGGCAAATTGTGATGGGTAGACGATTGATTTAGAGCATCTCCAAAACGCCAAGTCTTGTGGGGTATTCCCAATTTGCAGTAGTTTATGGCCTACCAAAAATAATGCAAGGAAGGACAACCAATGAACCAGAGTCGGGGTCATGGACACTCAAGGCTCACTAATGAATGTGGAAAGTGAAGGCTAGCCTGTCTGGTCTGATCACACAGAGCTACTGTGGTTTAAATCAACCGCTGAAAGCACCTAAAATGACACATGAGCAACAGAACTGGATTCATGGAAAAGTTTGCCTGGTCTGATGAATCACATTGTCTTTCAGTTGTTTACCTGGAGAAGAGATGCAGCAGGGGAAGACGCACTACAGGAAGAAGCATTTTCTCTGGGCAATGTTCTGTTGGAAACCTTGGCATTCATGTGGATGTTACTTTGATACAAACCAGTGAAACCATCTACCTAAAGGTTACTGCAGACACCCCTTTATGGCTGTGCTGTTTGCTGATGGCAGTGCCCTCTTTCAGCAGAATAATGCACGCTGCCGCACCGCAAAAATTGTTCAGGAATGATTTGAGGAACATGATAAAGAGTTCAAGGTGTCGCCTTGGTCTCCCAATTTCCCAGATCTCAATCCAATTGAGCATCTATAGGATGTGCTGGATGAAATATCAGATTAATGGAGGACTTCCAGAATCCATCCAATCTAATCCTTCCTTGCAACTTGCAGGATTTAAAGGATCTGCTGCTAATGTCTTGGTGCCAGAGACCACAGGACACATTCAGAGGTCTTATGAAGTCCATGCCTTGATGTGCCAGAGCTGTTTTGGCAGCATAAGGGGGACCTACACAGCATTAGACAGGTGGTTTTAATGTTGTTGCTGATCAGTGTTTTTAGTTTTGGGCTTGAGGTTAAAGTTTAAGAATTAGCCACTGAAAAAACTTGACATTAGGGGTATTAACTATTATGTACTTACACTGCTGACCAGTGGTTGCATTAGATTTTCTCATCGTCTGTCATTTTGACTTACAGGGTCGTAAAAATGTCATTATAATCTATCATTACCCATTATTTTAAATTTCATATTTTATTGAAATGTAATACATTTTTTGACATTTTCATTTTTAATCATGAATGTACTAATATGCATTTGTTTATGAAGAGAACAAATGAACATAGACTGTGCATCATTTTTTATGTTCAACACCACATAAAGCAGAAGAATTTTTAATTGTTTGTTTTTCACAGTGAAAGCAAAGGCCATTAAAACAATGTTTGTGTCTGAAATATAGGCGCAGGCAAGTTTTAATTTTGTTCTGAAGGCTTTACCCCCCTGCTCTCTGCTGCGGTCTCATTATTATAATTATTACTGCAATCACCCGCACCACTTCAGCCAAAATGTTCTTCCAGGGAAGTAGTTTGCAGGACTCTCTGAATGTGGGATTTCCCAATCCTGCAAGCATTGCTTCACTGGGAGGAAATCCCACAGAATGTGCTCCACAGATCAAAGACAAGACGATAATAGATAACAGCTAATTAATATGCACACTCACCACCAACTAGACAGGGGTGGAAATTACAGTTACAAGTTGCAATAGATTTCTCCTTCACCGAAAAAAACTAACAAAAATCAGTCAATGACGAAACATATTTGATTAATGCAACCACTACTGCTAACAATTGGATGCAGTAACTTTCAGCAGTAACCTCTTTGAACAAATAAACAAACAAACAAACAACCAAAAGAGAATTTCTGTGCCGGGATATGGCACAGTTCCCTGAGAATGGGCCAACCATGACACACACCCCTGTGGCCTGTGGCTGTGTCACTGGAGATGACAACGTTGATGAAATTAAATAAATAAAATAGGTGCAACTAAAAAATAACAAAAAAAAAAAAAAAAAAATATATATATATATATATATATATATATATATATATATATATATATATATATATATATATATATATATATATATATATATATATATATATATATATATATATATATATATATATATGTTTACTCCTTTGGGGTAAAAAAAAGAAAGCCAAAATGCATATTGAGAACCATGGAAAGTGTGATTGCCATGTGGTAAAGGCTGCAAACTAAAGTGTTTTATATACTTCAAATGTGAATTGCCCCTTTGGACTCATACCCGTATGGGTTAGGCTGTGTCTCTGCAGGTGGTAACGCTGAAAAAACCTCATGTCACACATGGAACAAGCATACGGCTTCACCCCTAAACACAGAGTACCGGAGTGTTAAGTTTTGATGAATAAAAACTTTCAGTATGTCCAACACCCCATTGCAATGTCTGTAACTATGCCCAAACTCGAGTTTGTTGCAGTCAAACCTATGTTTGCAAACTGTTTTGCTTACATGTTTTGTCATGAAGTATAAAAAGCAATGTGTACAAGGTATTAAAGCATTGTTGCCAACTGTGTAATAATACTGAGCCAGAAACCTTTGAAGAAATATTTGGAGGTTTCCCTATGTTCACAATCAGTTCCCTGTTTATAATCTTGTTAGTGTAGAAACCAAGTTTTAAAAAATTTCCAATAAAAAATAGCGACAAACACTGACAAGTTGGCAACAGTGCTAAGCTGTGCATTGGTGTAGTCAAGTCAAGAACAATGCAAAGGATAAGGAGAGACGGCTCATACCCGTATGAGTGAGGCTGTGTCTCTGGAGGTGGTAACGTTGAAAAAAACGCCTGTCACACATGGAGCAAGCATACGGCTTCACCCCTAGATGACCAGAGCAAATTATGCATAAGATTTAAACCATGTATATGCAACACGTTTATGTCAATATAGGAGCTGATTGTTGACAGATATTGCTGAAATCGCATGCTTCACAAGAACAGAGTGCAAGAGATGTTTGCAAGCACATAAAAAGCAAGTGAAATATGGTTGCACAGCTTAATAGGGCACTGACTCCCAACACAAGTGCTAATAATGGCTACCAGCTACTAACACTCATTTTGAAGGCTAGCGTGAAACTGTCTCAAGTCATTTTACTTCCATAATCTGACATATTTCCAAAGGAAACAGAATATTCAACAAGTAAAAAGTTTTTTGTCTAATACAATAAATTGAGGATACGGATGACATAGTCAGTGCTTTAAAGCGATAATTTAGCACAAACTACTCCTTTAAATTCTCCTCTTGTTTTCAGTTATACTTGTCAAGATGGCCATTTTGACAATTTTGTGTGAATTTGACCAAAGCCGTGAGAGACTACTTTGTGCATGCTTCGTCATACATTTTATGCAGTCCTGCATTGTACAGATATACAGTTGTGCTCAAAATTATTCATACCTTTGGTAAATATGATCAAAGGAGGCTGTGAAAATAAATCTGTATCATCAATCCTTTTGATCTTTTATTTTAAAAATTTACAAAAATCTAGCCGTGCACTGGAGAATAAGAATCCAAAATGGGAGGGAAATCTCATAATGAAATAAATGTTTTTCTCTAACACACATTGGCTACAATTAATCATACCCTTTTATTCAATACTTTTTACAGCCTCCTTTTGCCAAGATAACAGCTCTGAGTCTTCACCTATAATGTTTGATAAGTTTAGAGAACATCTGACAACAGATCAGAGACCATTTATTCATCCAGAATCACTCCAGTCCCTTCAGATTTCCAGCTCCATGTTGGTGGTGCTTCTCTTTAGTTCACCCTATTTATTTTCTATAGGGTTCAGGTCAGGGACCTGGGTTGTTGGTTTTGTTCTTGGTGACCCATTTTCAGTTTGATGCTTGTTTGTGGATCATTTTCCTGTTAGAAGTTCCAACCACGGCCCATTATAAGAGTTCTAGCATGGACAGTCAGGTTTTAATTTTTTTTTTTTATCTGTTGGTATTTGCTAGAATCCATAATGCCATCTATCTGAACAAGATGTTCAGGACCTCTGGCAGAAAATAGGCCCACAACATTAAAGATACAGCGGTATATTTCATTGTACACACAAGGTACTTTTTTATCCCTGTGTGCACCAAACCAATCTTGAGTGCCTGCTGTTAATTAAAAAGCTTTTTTTTTCTTTTTTTTCATCTGACCATAGAAGCCAGTGCCATTTGAAGCTCCAGTAACAAATGAATATGCCGGAGATTGTTTCTGGATGAGAGTTTTCTTTTCTAGATTTTTCTTCAAACCCTCCCAAACAACATGTGGTGGTGTAGGTGCTGTTTGATCATTTGTTTAGACTTTCTGACCCCAAGACTTAACTATTTTCTGCAGTTCTCCAGCTGTGATCCTTGGAAAGTCTTTGGCCACTCAAACTATCATCCTCACTTTGCTTTAAGACAAAATAGACCCACATCCTTTTCCAGGCATATTTGTAACATTTTCTGTTGAACGGAAATTCTTAATTATTGCCCTGATGGTGGAAATGGGAATTTTTTAATGCTCTAGCTCTTGTCTTACAGCCACTTTCTAATTTGTGAAGTTCAACAAGCTTTTGCTGCACATCAGAAATATATTCTTTGATTTTACTCATTGGGATCAATGAACAAGAGAATTTGGCCTTTGCGTTCCTTCATATTTATATTCCTGTGACAATATGAATGGGAATATACCTCAGAGATATTTAAATCATAATTTCTAGGGGTACCAATTATTTTGGCCATTGTTTGTGTACTAAAGAAAAATATTTATTTCATAATGTGATTTTCCACCACTTTTTTGTTTACTTCAATTAAAGGTTAGAATTTTTTTTACGAATGAAAGATCGAATGGATAAACAATGTAAACTTATTTTCACAGCCCTCTTTGATCATATATACCAGGGGTATGAATATGAATGAGCACAACTGTATTTACCCATCGCAATATAAACAATATAGCAAAATCTCTATTGACAGACACTTCTCATCATAGTGCTCAACATTAGTCCTCCTGATCTGTGCGTTTATCCTGCTCCATGATTCGGTGTCTCTCATGCAGGACAGCTGTATATAAAACGGCGTTAACCATGTCGACAAATATTTGAAGATCATGGTATACACTTGAGCTGCACGATTCTGGATAAACTGATGATCAGGATTTTTTTCTTCAAATAGAGATCACGATTCTCCCATAATTCTAATCTAAACAAAATAATGTGTAATTTACTAGAGGCTGTGACAAAAAAAAAAAAACTTCTGTAGTCTATTTAAAAATATTTAATCTGAATGATAAAAATAGTTTCAATGAATAATTCAAATGTCTCGCTCATAATTACTTCACTTGTTTCATTACTGGATTAATCAGCAGTTTTGAAGCAATCTCTTAAATTAATTATGTATTGCCAAAAAAAAATGAACAGTCACTTGTCTTCTAGTGGCACAGCAATTTAATTTACACAAATGCTATTTGAAGGGTCAATTACTTTCAAAAGGTGAGTTGCTCTATTTTGATCAGTATACTATAGATATCAGTATTTGTTTTTAAACTATATACCCTTTATCCCATTACTTCAGTGATAATATGAATGATTGTAAGACTGAAATTAAACTGTATGGTTTAAAAAAATACCTAAACATGAAAACTGCTCTCTCTGGCAGCGGCAGCGCGAAAGCAGATTTAAATGTTGTGGCCAGATGCAGAAAAGGTTTAGTCTAGTCTTACAAGATTTCATTTTTTTTTTTTTTTCATTTACATAAAAGCATAAATTAGTCTAAGTTGAATCCAAAAATAAGACTGCTTACCCTTTGGATAACTGCTATTTGATGAAACTCAAACTTAAGATCCTGTCTTAACATAGAAGCTAAGTTTATGCAACTGGCCCCACTGATATGACTTTGACAAAAGTGAATTTTAGAAAGGGGACAATCGTTGTCATTTGGAAATAAGCTGTGTGGGTGTTTGAATTGAGATCACAATCTTGTAACGATTAATTGCGCAGCTCTAGTATACACACACAAAAAAAATCTGTTGCAATCGACATTTTATATTGGTGCAATGATACATATTTTGCCATATCGCCCAGCCCTAATTTGACAAATCAATAAAGTGGGGTCCAGAAAATATTACTTAATACTGGTAGATAAACTGTTAGCACCATTTCAAACCTAAAACTATGAAATGTGTAAAGGAGCTTATGAGATATCTGCATGAACTATGATTGCCAGGTTGGACAATGAGATTTTGAATGCATGGTTACACATGGCACAAACATCTCAAAACCAATGGAATTTGGGAGGAAAACTACGGAAGTTGTCATTCTTCAATAATAAAATGAAGAGTGCCATACTTTGCGTGCAGATCTTCAGCAGTACTGCACAAAAGCCAACCACAATGACATACATTCGTTCATGGAAATTTGCTGTTAGAACAAAGATCAGCAGGGCTCCTTTCAAAGATCGAGGTGAAAGAGAAAAGCAATTTTTGTGAAGATTAAATATGAAGCTTCAACAGGGACTTGTGATTGCCTCACAGACAAAGCAAACGTCATGCAGACGATATCTAGCATGCTAAAAAGGCAACAAGGGTCATGTGCATGACAATGTGCAGGAATGCTCAGCAAAGCAGAAAGGAACTGCAGAGTGAGCGTAACACGGCATGGTTTGAAAATGTCAGTCAAATGAACACAAGCAATGCAGAAAGTTGCAGCAGAGCACTGGGTAAGAGATGGCTTGTACCCGTATGAATGAGGCTGTGTCGCTGAAGGTGGTATCTTTGGAAAAATCTCATGTCACACATGGTGCAAGCATATGGTTTGACCCCTAAACGCAGAACAAAATATCAATAACTGTCTTCACATTTCTGCACAACATCATATGACCGCTTACTCAAAAGTACAGCTACTAACTAGTACTGCTAACAGAAGCCTGTTTAAATGGATTTATATTTATAAACATCTAAAAGTTATTCTGACATTTTCAAATAAGTCTAAAAGCCTAGTACTGTATTCTTAGCATCATTTCAAATAAAAAAAAAAAAAAAAAAAATATTTGGAGCCTGGGTCAACTTTCTAATTGCTCAAATGCAATCACTCGAGAGAGAGAGAGAGAGAGAGAGAGAGAGAGAGAGAGAGAGAGAGAGAGAGAGAGAGAGAGAGAGAGAGAGAGAGAGAGAGAGAGAGAGAGAGAGAGAGATTTAAAACATGGTGTGAATAGCTTTGGTGCAAAAAATATTTGCAAGTATTTTAGACTTGTGTCATTCTACTTGGTGTGAAGAGACCTTAAAAAAAGGTTTTTGTTCTGTGTAGACGCACTATGATCTGTAACTCTGTTTATAAATATCCATTTTTGGGTTTATATAATTAAAAAGACTAATGAGAGCACCTTACAGCATAAATCAAAAACAGCATCTAAAAAACAATGAAGAAAAAGAAAATCCAAAATGGAACAATTGTGATATTATAGTTAATGTAAATAAAGATGATGCTTGTGTCATACAATTTTGCCATTACATTTTTAAAGATTTTAAAGTGTAAAAAGTAAATATTGAAGAATTGTTTTAGAAATAATGTCCAATGTAACGACACATACCAGTATGAGTGAGGCTGTGCCTCTCCAAGTGGTAACGTTGGAAAAACCGCATGTCACACATGGAACAAGCATACGGCTTCACCCCTAAATGCACAGAGTGGCAAATTCAATGATCGTCTACACAGAATCTAAACCTTGCTCAAATGTCCTCATAACAAATATCAAGCTTTATACACTCACAAGGGTTTAGCTGACTCAAGATACAGTACATGATTTTTGATTTAGTGCCTACTTCAGATTAACATGCAAACAATTAGTTTGGATTCATGCAGTGTTCATGAAACTTTGTTTGCTAACATGTGTCTGATCACCACTGGGACATAAGTCTGACAGCATTAAATAGTCCTTTAACTAAGGTGCAAACTAGGGATGCTCATTTTAACCGGTTAACCATTAACCGACTGTAAGAATTTTGACCGATTATAACAATTTTAACAGTTAAAAAAGTCATCTATTTTATTAAAAAATTTTTCAGTAGGCCTAATTTATTGAACTATTTTAAAAGGTTTGCTGCATGGTTAAAATATGCTACGGGTATAAAAAAAATTGTGTTAAATAATAATAAAAGTCGCCTTTTATTATTTCATTCAGAAATGGTCATAATGCCGATGTGAAATGTTAACAAGCATTACAATAGACACTGTAAACATAATTAGGCTATTTTAGTTCCCATCACTCCACAACAAATCATTTCAATGTAACAGTATTTAGAAAAGAACAAGAATTAAAAGAAGCTATAGCTATATAAACGACAAGTTAAAACGTATTCATTTAGGATAAAACGAACCGGAAACCAACGTTGGGTCTCTCATTCGACAAAATCAAATGTTTCCATATTAGCAAAGTATTTGAATGCCAAAATATTTATTATGTAGCCTACTTCACTGGCATTCCAATAGCCACGTAAAACAAAATGTTTTGCATAACATCACAGCAGTACGGTGATAACGCTTAACGGCACGGATTTTACTACATATTTAAACTGAGCAGTGTGTTTTTTTCCATATGTTTGACTGACTAGGGCTGGGCGATAAAACGATAACGATATGTATCGCGATAGACACGTGAACGATATCAATAAAAAATGTGTTCGATAAAACGTTCGATATTTTTTATTCTTCGTCGGAAGAAAACAAAGGCTGCGAAGCAAGTTTGGTTGCATTAACAAAGGCACTCGCTCTCTGGTAACCTAGCAACGTAGGGAGTGACACGCTAACAGCCAATCATGTAACAGTATCATGTTTGGTTGCGCCATATCGTTGTCTCGTGTCTAAGTGCGCACACGCAAAAAAATAAAAAAAGTGCGCACGCGCGGCTGAGAGTGCACGTCTGCAGCCAGACCCTATTGGCTGGTCTGCTGGATTCCCCTTCATAAGCAGAAAATGAGTGCCGCAGCGAGCGAGGAAATTGTAAATAAAAGAGAAAGTCAGCTCCCAGTATGGCAGTTTTTGGATATTATAAGTCTGACCGTAGTCAGACCAAATGTCGTCTGCAAATTATGCAAGACCGTCGTCCCCGCCAAGACTGGTAATACCACGAACTTGATGTACCACCTTAAAAAAAATATCAATAATTATCGATATCGACCGATATGAAACACTGATATCGTGATACAGTTTTCAGCCATATCGCCCAGCCCTATGACTGACTGTATTTTATTATGATAATGCACAGGCTGCATTATTGTCAAGGTAGCAAAGTTTAACTGTGAGCGTGTATGCGTCACCGGCGCAATCACTTGAATTTGTTCCTTCTAACAGTGGAAGCAACTACTGCTTTTAGTCAAAGATAATCGGAATTGTAAAAGGTTTGCTTTTATTTGTGCACATTCACAACACAAACAAATATTTGTGCTTTTGTAAAATAGGCCTAAAGAAAAATAGGATGCTGCTTTCTGTCGTTTTCCTTTTGCGAAGCACAAAAATGAACCAAAACTCTGCATATTAGGCTACTTGTTGCACAGTTTTTTCTTTCGTTTTCTTAATTATTAAGTAACGATATATTTCTCGTATAGGCCTATTTATTATATATATTAGAGCTGCCACTAACGACTATTTTTATTTTGATTAATCTAACGACTAATTTTTCGATAAATTTTTCATAATCGAGTAGTCGCGACAGCCCTAATATATATATCCTTTCTAATTTAATTAGCTTCTAACTTAAAATAATCTTGTCGGTTAACGGATAATAATCGGTTTTATGAGCGTCGGCTAGGAGAAATAACCGAAATGAACACCCCTAGTGCAAACATTAAATGTACAGGGAGAAGACTTGACATGAAAACTGCACTACAGAACTTTGGCCTCTCTATTGCCATCTGTGGCTGCAACATAAGATTATACGTCACTTGTGGAGCAGTTTTTTATGATCATCATATCAGAGCAGCTCTAAAGCTTCACCTGACTCGACAGCTCAGTTTGAATTAATATTAAATGCTTATTGGAGTGAATCAGGATAAAGCAAGAACATGAATTTCAAAACTCTAAAAACTTTTTTTACATTTTGCTAAATATTGGATTTTAGTTAATTTTTTAGCAAAAACAAACAAACAAATAAATTAACAAGTAAAGCAAGTCTTCTATAGTGCAGCTTTAAGACAAATTTGGTTCTGTTCTGGTATTTGGACATTTGGATTTTAAATCGTACAAGTCCAATAATTCATCAATCACATACAAATAATTTATCTCATCAAATTATCTTATCAAATGACAAATGTGAAGGTAACAGTTGCTATTTAAAATCAAAATGCACCGGACAGAACAAGTCATACCAGTGTGAGTGAGGCTGTGTCGCTCCAAGTGATAGCGCTGAATAAATCTCATGTCACACACGGCACAAGCAAACGGCTTTTCTCCTGTGATAAAGACAGACATTTGAGTGAAAAACAGTGAAACACAAACATGTCACTACAATCTAACATGATAAATATATGTGTGAATAAAAAGTGGATAATTCTTATACCTAAATGCATAGAATTTTAGCACATATATTAAAGTGCTGTATAGTATATTAATATCATATACTGTATGTACACCTCTTTACAAGTCAATTCAGCTGTAATATTCATACCAGTGTGAATGAGAATGTGTCTCTTCAGGTGGTATCCACTCCTGAAGGCCCCGTAACAGTGATCGCAGATAAAGTTCTTCTGGACTTTTGAAAGTGGACAATTTCCATTTTCATCCACAACCGCCTACCAGGAAAATGAATAGAAGACATATTAATCCCACTGATCGCACTTTTCAATGGACTGGAAGTTGCAATGTTCAAAAAGGAAACAGAAGAACCACAGAATTATCTAAAAAATTATCCATACACTTTATTCCAGATCTTCTGAAGCTACACAACATCTTTGTGTGAGGAACAGGCTGAAATGTACTCACTCTAAAATAGGTCACAACTTGAACAATGTTTCTTTTTAAAAAAGGTAACTTTTGCATCCCTACTACTATTGCATGAATATTACAAAAGAATCTATATCACTGAAAGTTTATTACACGTCTTTTAAATACATCATACATTTCACACTAAAATGCATGAAACACTGACAAGGCACGCATCACATAACCATGTATTCCAGTTAGAAAATTAAAAATCGGTTGAGTCACCCACAAGGGAAAGCAAGTCACAGAGCAGTGGCAAATATCACTGCATGACAATTAGGCCTATGTAAAATTACTTTTTGAATGTCTTCTTTTGCGTATGCACAGTATTGCATAGCTCATGCCAAAATGAAATTTCTGTCATTATTTACACATGGCCATGTCATTCTAATGCTGTATAACTTCCTTTATTGAACAGACACAGAATGACACTTTTTATGAAAGCCAGAGGGGTCCAAAACAAAACTGGACCACATTAACTTTTATTATATAAGAAACGCACACTCTTAAGACCTGTTCACATCAAGGACGATAACTATAAAAGATAACGATAAAGATATAGTTCTAAAAATCTCAATATTAAAGAATAGCAGAGTCCACACCACAGCTATAACGATAAAGGCACAGAGAAACGATATCGTTGGAATCACTTTCAGAACCATTTTTTCCAGCTGATGAACAATACAAACATTGACACCCAATCTGAATCCATCCTACTATATTAACGAGATGGAGAATTTAAAGACGAGCATGAGCTTAGAACAGTGGCCACATCTCTGCAGAGTTTAGCTCCAAATCACACCTGCTTGGAGGTTTCTAGTGATCCTGAGGAGCTTGATTAGCTGGATCAGGTGTGTTTGATTAGGGTTGGAGCTAAACTGTGGCCCTCCAGGAATTGAGTTTGAGACCAATGGCTTAGAATAAAGTTAAACAGATGATATTGTCTGCTGGTGCGGACGCTACTATCTTTATCTTTATTATAGCTATCGTTCTGGGTGTGAATTGGGCTTTAAAATAATATGTTCTTTCATGTTTCACAAAATAAAGAAATGCATACAGGTTTTGAAAAACATGAAAGTGACACAATAAAAAGACTTAAAACTAACTAGCCAAGTATCAAACTTTACAAAAGCAGATCTGCATCATTCCCCAAAATCAAAGCCCTTTAAATCACAGTAGATACTGGTCCTGTGAAAACACAATAACAGTTATTGTGCTACAGCGTTCCCCTCCCTTTACAGACCGCCCCACCCCCCCCACCCCCAACCCCCAACCAAAACCAGCCATCTCCTCCCCCACAACCACACCATTACCATACAGGAAGAGCCTGTTTAAACATCGGAAGACATTTTTTTTATGAAACTCTCAGTAACCCTCTCATACGATCAAATAACACTGAAAATCTTAAATGTCTCACAGAAAGCAGTGTATTCAAGCAAACTTTGCGTGATAAATGGCCGACTGGCAATCCATTCACAGGACTGTGACACACTACACTACCCCCACACACTGACCTTCCCTGCTTGCCCATCCTGCTCTCTCACTTTTGATGGTGTTCCCGACTTCCTGTTCTTTTTCTTCAGCTGCATGTCTTCATTGGGTCTCATTTCCTTCTCATCCAGCAGTCGAGGAGCTGTAAAATCACCCTCCTTCCGCAGAAGCTACAGACACACAAACACATAAATCACAAATGTTTGTAAAACTACAAAGCCACCTCTGCGTTTTAATACAACACTATTTAATAAACAGATTTCTGAAATAATCTTATACATTTTACCAACAAAGTGAATGAATGTTTTTATTTTGTGCTAATAATTACAGGCTTATATGTAGAGGTCAAGTGTTTTATGTTTTTTTTAATAAGGCAATACCAATGACTGGGTAGATGATAGAAAATTTTAGGTTTTGAACCTATATTCAAATAATTCAGTTCAGCATTTGAAGAAGCATTAGATGTATTTACACAGACTGTTTGATGAAGCTGAGGTGCCATAAAAGCATTTACACCGCACAATTTCAAATGCATAAATAATTTCATAAGATGAATGTTTTGAACATACAAATAAGAAATGTTGCGAAAAATGCTATGATGCTTTTAAATATGACACCAAACCACCAGTAGGTGGAGACAAATGAGCGAGTCATTTAGTCATTCATTCAACCGATTCGTTCAAAAAGCTGTTTCATTGAGAAATGACTCACTCGATTTGTTTAAAAGAACGTGGATTTATTCAGTAACAAAACACTTATGCGTTGCTCTGAGACACAACAGTTCTAATGTAGCTTTGATTGGAACTATTTTCGTCAGTGAAATTTAGCAAAAAACGTCAATATTAAGTCTAAAATGGAATTTGAACTTCTTGTTTATTGAACTACTATTGTATAAAATCAGTGTTGTAATCGCGTTAATATTCGGGGAAACATCTTGGCTGTGTCTCACATCAGACAGGCTGTGAAAGCCTCATCTGGCAGGACATAAATACATTATCAGTCCCCGTTTACACCGAATGCAATAAATTCAGAATCATTCTTACGCTAAAATTTTTGGTGGCCAAGTTTCAGTGCTTCCCTGCTTTTTTTCTTTTTGCTTTTTTCAATTGAAGTTTTAATCAGGCTTCTGTCAGGCAAGTAAAATTCTCTCTCACTTGCCCCTATAAAAAATCTACTTGTCCCAGATAAGCGTTAATCATTGTGGTAGCCCTATGGTTTACGGTGGCCTTACAAATTGAGAACTTTGTGTGTCCTCTTTAATCACAGGGAAGAACTTCCATGCCAACGACACGTTTACATACGGATGTGAGCATATGTGTAACGTCAAAAGACCGGCTCGGAAGCAGCAGACTGATCGGCAGATCATGCTGAAAAACAGCTAATTCCGGACCCTGGTCGATCAGTGCATCTCTAAAATCTATCTATAAAAAAAAATCTAAAATCTGAAGGTGTCTCCTAACCAGTGGAGGGCAGGTCATGCTCATTGGTAAGACCATATGTCCTTGCGTCCCACGATCCTGCACATCCCTCTGGGCTGAACCGTGGCCTGAAGCCGGACCCAATGGGGACATAATTTTCTTAGGAGCAGCCATGGAACTGGCCTGCATCAGAGCCATACTGGACAGCACCGCTTCACATCCTAACAGCCCTGCCTTAAAAAATAACAAGACAAAGAATGAGCTGCTGCTGCTGGAAGTGTAAACTTTATGTGGTAATCAGTTAGCACTAATGGTTTTGGGACAAGAATTAAAGTGAAAATCCAAAATCTAATAACCCAATAGAGGATGATAACATGCATGCCCTGAAAGTGTGAAACATGGAGAGAACTAACCCATTTCATGTGGTCCCGGACCGAGCTGCCGGGCATGTGTGACATGGTGGTGGACAGCAGTTGAGGGACAGGCGAGATGTGTAGATGAGACGTCAGTTTGGACCAAGTGTCACGCAAATCTCACCGAACTCTACCATGGGGCAGCAATGTATCTTCTTTGCAGTGACAAAGATGAATTAGAGTAGAAACATAAGACATTCACCAAGCAAATACAGCAAGTGTTCTAAGACTGATCAGGGGTGCGTTTCCCAAAAACAACTATGGTCGCAAGTTCCGTCGTTACCAATAGCGTTCAATGGAACTAACCACCATAATTAGCTAACAATGCTTTTGGGAAACATACCCCAGGTCGGGTAACACAACAATCACAGGCTTTCATCCACTGGAGGCAGCACTTAAACCCATAAATTGCTTTGAATACAAAGAATCTGCTAGGCCAGAATCGTCAATTTTAGATGACGTTGATTACATAAATGTCAATTTGTGTTCAATATGATTTTTTGCAAAAAAAGATTGTAAGATTAGCCGACTTGTCAGAAAAATAGATAGATTAATCGATTAACCACAGGCCACTGTTTCACTCAAAGATGAGACTGAACAGTGACAACAACATTACTGAATAGCAACCATAGATATTCACGTTTATGAGTGTTTGTTTAAAGAAGTTAAAAGATCTTAACAACTCTAATGCACAACAGAAAAGAAGTGCAGACACTGGACAAAGACAACACTTTTCTAGTTTGTGCACATCGACTGTATGATTTTGCACATGTGATCAAATGGACTACTTTGAAAGGCTATACATCTGCCCGTACACATACGCTAAATATTTTGATCAATGCCAATGTATACTTTGGCTTAAATTAATATTACCAAATGGATATTTTTTGACTTGAAATTTTAATTGGATGAAGCATTTTTGAAGATCCTGCAAAATGCCAATGAACACACACCAGGACTGTAAATTCAATTTATGCGTGAAACTCAACAGGATAACTCAACAATTTGTATAATAAATAAAATGTCACTATTTATTGACAAATAGTGTCTTATTTTATAAAAGCAAAAATCCATGCAGCGCTGTTACAGTGATTTTCCCAAATTCATGCTCAGAGCTGTCCTGGATCACTGCTTTAGCTTCAGTCTTCTAAATTGTTAAATATCTGTTTCTAGCAGTATACAGAGTCCCATACAAATTTACCACATTAATCCTAAACAAATGAAAGGCATCTTTGTAGGATTTTAAGTCAAAGCCTGTTTGACTAGTGCATCAATAAATCCTTGTGGTCGCACAAATCATGATCTGCAGTGTCTAGCCCCTTCAAACAGGAAAGCATATGTAAGCATATGAGGCTTCAGATCTATTTCTCTCAAGCTTGCTCATTTATCATGGCATGAAGTATGGCGTTGACTGAAGTGTGTTAGCTAATGGGAGACATCCACAAAGTGTGGTCCTGCTGGACTCCAGGCTGAAAAGCGAGTACTGCCAGAGGCAGATGACTTACGTTATGCGTTTAGCAGCAAACACCGAATACTTTTATGCATGCATGTTTTAATAAATGTAGGCAGATGAAAGATAACTCATACACGCATCACAAGCATCCCAGCGCGCTGCGAAACAATCCTCAGCAAACACACCTAATCCTTTCCTTCAGTCGAGCTTCATTTATTTAAAAACTTCTAAACATGTCTCGCATGAGTCAGGAATGATTTGATCTGAGCTGGAGTTTATTTTAAACGCGATCATGTGTGTTTCGTGCACATATAGCTTTCGATAATCAAGTCTATCTCTCTCGCGAGGCCTCTAAAAGCGCAAAAGACCACATCGTTCCGAAAGATAAAAGAGCTGTAATAATCATTTCTATTGAAGCTCTACGTGTAGTGCTCATAAATCTCACCTTAGTACTGCTCAATTTCGCTCTTTTATTCCAGCTCAGGTCAGTTTACAAACACAGGAAACGCCACCGGAAAAGCTCCACGAGAACGCGCACACTGGCTACACGTCACGAAGTGTTCATGAGCAGTAGAAGCAGATACATTTAAATGACCAACAACAATTAAAACTAGATAAAAAAAACGTTTGTCGAGACAAACTTTAAGTTGGCTTGAGACAGCTGGACCAGGAAGCTTTAAAAAGTTTAAGAAGTTTAAAATAGTTTGAAGTTTAAAGTAGTTTTACAAGCTTAAATGGCATATTGCAGGTTAGAGACTCCAGTGAGTCAATGTATAGAAAAATACTGTAGGAACTAGATTTTCTTTAAAATATACTTTAAAATACGCTATTAACGCGTCTGGAGTCGTTTTTGTGAGAATTTTACTTCCGCTTCTGAAACGTGCCAAAACCGGAAGTGACGCATCAAAAGGGAGAGCGGTCCATTTAAACCACACGAAAACAATGGATCGCAGACAGTTCGGACGCTGAGGAAATGTTAAATGTGTATTTAACGTTACACTCGTATGACGGACCACAGATAAAATGATGAGCCTGCTATGCAGCCAAGAGAGCAGGACAGGCCAGGATTAGACAGAACAACGGTCAGAGAAGACAAATTGAGTTGATGTGAGGAGAACAGGTCAGGTGTTTGGTGAGAGATCAGTGTTCGCTTACAGATATACACACGTTAGCTATATCAGGCAATAGCAATGCTAGTATTGATACTACCAGTAATAGAAACTAATAAGCGTTGATCAGGCGTGTCACACTCGTTAATATCCGACACTAACGTTACGTGATCACCGCAGGAGAGAGAGAGATAAACACGTTTTTGATTCATAGGTGCTTGCGTGGGAAATGCGAGGAAAGCATAGACCTCTCCAGGCCAGCAGACACATATTTTAGGGCAGAAATCATTTATTACTCTAAGCTAAATACTTGTATACATGTATAAATACATTGTTAAAGATTTTAACATTAAAACAGTCTGAATAATTTTGATTCTCAATTACAAGTTAACTCTATTTAGGTCATGACTACCTATAAGTAACACTTTTTGATGCCAAAGGTATATAACACAATCAATAATGATAGCATACAGACAAGTTGTCCGCTGGGCCTATGATGCATGTGTTGTGTCAGCCATTAGAAGATAGTTTACAGAGGAAGGAGGACTTTATAAAGGTTTTGAATGGCCCCATTTTGTTGACAATCAATAAAAAATAAATCACAATCAAGCAGATCTGCATTTATGGTTAAATCAATTCAGTTGTATTTATACAGCACTAAATCAAAAATATTATTTCATAGCACTGTTAATACCCAACTCAAAACACAACATTTCACACAACTGTTTATATATATATATATATATATGTATTTGTAGATGTACCAAACATATACTACCAAAAGAAATACCATCTGACCCATTTAAAAACATTTAACAATCTTTCAGTCTGGGTATCACACTAATGTGTTGTTAAAGTGTTAAATGGTGAAGGCTGTGCTAGCTATACACCAACAGCCTCATCATGTTGATCTGGAGAGAGGAGCAGGTGTAGTGGACATGACTGGAGGGATCTGGAGAGAGGAGCAGGTGTAGTGGACATGACTGGAGAGATCTGGAGAGAGGAGCAGGTGTAGTGGACATGACTGGAGGGATCTGGAGAGAGGAGCAGGTGTAGTGGACATGACTGGAGGGATCTGGAGAGAGGAGCAGGTGTAGTGGACATGACAGGAGGGATCTGGAGAGAGGAGCAGGTGTAGTGGACATGACTGGAGGGATCTGGAGAGAGGAGCAGGTGTAGTGGACATGACTGGAGGGATCTGGAGAGAGGAGCAGGTGTAGTGGACATGACAGGAGGGATCTGGAGAGAGGAGCAGGTGTAGTGGACATGACTGGAGGGATCTGGAGAGAGGAGCAGGTGTAGTGGACATGACTGGAGGGATCTGGAGAGAGGAGCAGGTGTAGTGGACATGACTGGAGGGATCTGGAGAGAGGAGCAGGTGTAGTGGACATGACTGGAGGGATCTGGAGAGAGGAGCAGGTGTAGTGGACATGACTGGAGGGATCTGGAGAGAGGAGCAGGTGTAGTGGACATGACTGGAGGGATCTGGAGAGAGGAGCAGGTGTAGTGGACATGACTGGAGGGATCTGGAGAGAGGAGCAGGTGTAGTGGGCATGACTGGAGGGATCTGGAGAGAGGAGCAGGTGTAGTGGACATGACTGGAGAGATCTGGAGAGAGGAGCAGGTGTAGTGGACATGACTGGAGGGATCTGGAGAGAGGAGCAGGTGTAGTGGACATGACTGGAGGGATCTGGAGAGAGGAGCAGGTGTAGTGGACATGACAGTGCTGTGTTCTCGTGGAGCCTGTGGTGACCTGCAGTATTCCTCTCTCAGACGGCATATGCTGGGAGAAGCAAATACAAGTTTAGATCACATTCACTGCTGACCATGCTTTTCCACTTGGCCTCCATCACATCTGTTAAGTTACACACCACCGCGGTATTTGAAGCAGATGCATTAGTGAAGTCCAGTCTCTTCAGCTGCACTAACGCACCGAGGCCCGGAAGATACCGTCCTGTTTCTTGTTAGGAAACCTGTGGACTCGATGTCCTGACAGGATGGAGTTTGTGCAACCTCCACAAACACAATAATTTACCATGACAATTATCAATTGAAATAAAAATAACTACCAAAAACCCACTGACTCGCGCGCGCTCAAAGCAGAGCGCGGCACACGACTCCCTTATGTGACGTAATATGACGCGATGTTGAAAAAAAATTTTTTTTGAGAACTCTGTTAAAGAAAGCCTCACTATTTTATCTAAATTTGTGCCCTCGTGTCTTATAAAACATTTTCAAATCCTGCATTAACGGTTCATGTAGTATTTTCATACAAGGTTATATGTTCATTTGAAAAAATTTTTTAACCTGCAATATGCACTTTAAGGCAATACAGTCTGTCAGAGATAGATAGATAGATAGATAGATAGATAGATAGATAGATAGATAGATAGATAGATAGATAGATAGATAGATACTAAGTAGGTACCCAGGGTGGTTGCTAGGGTGTTGCTAAGTGGTTGCTAAGGTACCCAAGTCGGTTGCTAGGGTGTTGCTAAGCGGTTGTTAGGGTATCCGGGGCGGTTGCTAAGGTGTTGCTATGCGGTTGCTAAGGTACCCGGGGTGGTTGCTAGGGTGTTGCTATGTGGTTGCTAAGGTACCCGGGGTGGTTGCTAAGGTTTTGCTATGCGGTTGCTAAGGTACCCAGGTCGGTTGCCAGGGTGTTGCTAAGTGGTTGCTAGGGTACCCTTATATTATAATAATAATAACTAGATCAAAAGTTTGTCGAGACAAACTTTAAGTTGGCTTGAGAAAGCCGGACGAGAACGTTTAAGAAGTTTAAAAAAGTTTTAAGTTTGATGCTTTGCAGTCTGAAATAGTTTGAAGTTTAAAATAGTTTAAAAGCTTAAAGTTTGAATGTTTTAAAGGCAATACAGTCTGTCAGAAATGATGATTAGCAAGTTACTAGCATGTCGCTAGCATGTTTCTAATACGATTGGCATGTTTATACAAGATTAGCAAGTGATTAGCATGTTGCTAGCATGAATAACAAGTGTATTCCACATTTATAACATGTCACATCTTCATCTTTTCTATCCTTATTGTGTGACTTGGAAAAGCCTTGTCCTTGTCCCGTATGTGTCTTCATCACGTTATCTGTAGTTTCTGTTCCTTTTATTTTCTCCGCCTCCTCGTAAATCCGCAGTATTCTTTTGAAGTCTGTGAAAATGACTTTGTACTCATTTTGAGTAATGTGGACGGCTAACGGTATGAAAGAATCTGGTAGCCCACAGAGAATCATAGCAATGGTCAGCCCGTCACTCATGGTTTCTCCTGCATCTCTCAGGGCTGTGATAATGTTCTCTGCTCTTATTAAGTAATCGATAACACTCTCGTTGTCAGTCATGCGTATCTGGGTTAACGATGTGTACATATTTATTATCCGTGGCTTACTTTTCCCTGAATAAAGCTCCTTCATTATTTTCAGAGCCTTAATTCCATCGTCAGCATCTTCATGTCTTATCAGTGATAGGCTTTTATCATCTATCAGTCTTATCAGTTCGGCGTAGCAATCAGCATTTTTTCGTCTGTCTTCGACTAGCTGTTCAGCGTCGGCATCAGTGAGCTCATGCAAAATAGTCTCTTTTAGCTTCAGAGTATGCAGATGGAATCTTGTCTCCCAAAGATCATACTTATCTTCTGATCCGTCAAACAAAAACTGTGGTAGCTGGAATCCTGCCACTCTACTCACCATTTTGTGGAGTCGCCATCTTTTTGCTTCTTTTCAGCTCTTTACTGAATAACGAGTAATACGTCGCTGCTCAAAAATGCTCGCTTGTGGGCTTCCGGTTCTGGATGCGAATGGAGTAGACGCGTCTACCTCGTGGTCCCTATATCGATTTCTTTTATTTTCAGTTAATCTTCTATCAGTTTAATATTTTTGAATGTAATTGGAAAACACATTTTACATTTAAGAAAGCAGAAAATGGCATCTAAATCAGCCAAACAAGCAAAGAAAGATACTACTGCCAAAGATGACGCGCCTGCGGTTCACAGTGAGGTTAGCATGTCGGCCTTGACAAGTTTATTGGAAGAGCACAGAGCCGCTCTCTCTACTGAATTTAAATCTGCTTTAACGTCTTTGGAGGCGAAACTTGATCTCGTCCAAGCTGCGGTGTCGGACCATGGTTCACGAATAACATCACTAGAATCTAATGCAGACCTCGTCAGCGATCGAATTCACACATTGGAAGCGGTATGCGCCGAGTTAACAGAGAACTATACTAAACTAAAGGCCAAAACGTCTGATTTGGAGGGCCGCAGTCGGCGTAACAATATTAGGATTATTGGCCTACCGGAATCCGTCGAGGGCCCTCGACCCACTGTGTTTTTTTCAGAGATGCTGTCGGAAGTCATGGGCGAACAGGTTCTGCCGTCTCCTCCGGAACTCGACAGGGCGCATCGAGCTCTTGTGGCTAAGCCAAAGCAGGGAGGGAAGCCGAGAGCGGTTATAGTTCGTTTTCACCGGTACCAGATTAAGGAGGCAGTGATACGAGAGGCTCGTAAGAGAAGAGGATCGTTGCAGTATCGTGGCAAGCCGGTCGCTATTTACGACGACTACAGTCCAGAAGTCCTGGAGCAGCGCGCTCAATATCGTGGGGTAATGGCAGAGCTCTACTCTTTGGGATTTAAACCATCCCTTCTCTTCCCCGCAAGATTGAGGATTGTGACCAAGGAAGGCGAACAAAAGCTGCTTGCATCGGTGGATGAGGCCAAGAACTTTTTAACTCACCGTAACGCCTCTTAGAAGGTAACGTTGGCCGTTTGGTTGACTTGACCGGTGGATCTATATAAGCCGTTTATTATTATTTTTCATATTGTTTATGTCGTGAGATGGCCGGCTGTACATCACTGAACTTACAACACCGGGCTTTTTTGGGTTTTCTGAAGGTCAAATGATGGTTCGTTGTTCACTTGTAAAGTTTTGAGACAAGTGGACATGTGTGTTGTCTTAAATATTTCTAAGTTCTACAGACTTCGAACGTTTCTATTTGAGTCAAACGGACATTTTTCTTTTGACTTTGTGCCGTTGTGTCTGATCTGATTGCTCCTGTGTTGAGTAAGATATGTTAAATGCACTAATGGTCGTTTTTTTTTTTTTTTTTTTTTTTTTCTGATTACAGTTTTTGGCTGTTCTAGGGGAAAACTCTTGTTTTTCTCTACATTTTCACTCATTTTGGTTTACTCTGATTATTTTATTTGAATGGATCGTCATGCCATGGCTTTACTCATATGTTAAACATACTATTGATGTGCTAATTATGTCTTATATTGAAGATATTCTGTTTTAAGGGACAGAGACTATATAAGGTAAGGAGAAATAAGGAAGTGTGTAAAAGATTCAATTGTTGTTTTTGAAGGTAGTTTTGTTGTTATTGTAATGTTTTTTGGGGGTTGGGTTGATTTGGTGGGAGGGTTGGAGATTTCTATGGGGTGGCGTTATGCTGGCTTTACATCTTCTGTGATCGGTGTTTCTTTGCTGTGTTTTGGTTTCTTTTTTGTAATTTTCTGTATTCCCAATTTTCATTCACAATCCTCTAATGTCTACATTAATGGGTAGAGAGTTGAGATTTATGAGTTGGAATGTAAAGGGCTTAAATCATTTGGTGAAGAGAAGCAGAGTTCTTGCTCATCTTCGACAGCTCAAAGCAGAGGTTGCCTTCTTGCAAGAAACCCATTTACGTAGTACTGACCAATCTCGCCTCAACTGTAAGTGGAACGGGCAGATTTTTCACTCTTCATTTCAGGCAAAGGCAAGAGGTGTAGCTATTTTGATTGATAAGAATGTACCCTTCGTTCCAAATGATATTATATCAGATAAGAATGGACGTTATATAATTGTCTCCGGCACTTTATGCAATAAGAATTTAATTTTAGCTAATTTTTATGCTCCTAATTTTGATGATGTCAGTTTTTTCAAACATGCTCTCTCTCTTCTTCCTGATCTAAATTCTCATTCTCTTATACTTGGGGGAGACTTTAATTGCTGTCTTGACCCGGTGTTGGACCGTTCGTCTTCTAAACCATGTGCCCCAAGTAAATCTTCTATTTACCTAAAAAGTTTTTTTTCTGAATATGGCCTATCAGATGCATGGCGATTTCTGAATCCCCAAAAAAGAGAATATTCCTTTTTTTCAAATGTCCATCACTCCTACTCTCGGATTGATTATTTCATCTTGGATAATGCCCTAATTTCTAGAGTTCAATCCTGTGCATACCAAAGTATTATCATATAATACTCCGTAAGACCATGCTCCGCTTATTCTTGACTTGACTTTTTTTAAATCTGTCTTCACCTAGGAGGAACTGGCGTTTCAATACTTCACTCTTGGCGGATGAGAATTTTATTTCCTTTATCTCTGACCAGATTCCTTTTTTTTTTAGCGTTAATAAATCACCAGATGTTTCAGACTCCGTAGTGTGGGAGGCTCTTAAAGCATATATAAGAGGCCAAATTATTTCATATACCACTACTAAAAGAAAAAATTCCAAAGAAAAGCAAATATCTCTTGCTAATGAGATATCTAGGTTGGATGAACAATATGCTAAGTTTCCCACACCAGATCTGTATAAGAAGCGTCTTAAATTGAAGTCTGAGCTCGATTTACTTTCGACCAATGAAATAGTGGGCCTTTTGAGGAGAACCAGGAGTGTTTTTTATGAAAGTGGGGAGAAATCTGGGAAAGTATTGGCTAATCAGCTGCGCGGGTTCCAGGCAAAACAAATTATAAGTGGTCTTCGTTTGGATAATGGAGAGATAACAACTGATCAAAGTACCATTAATGAAAAGTTTAGAGATTTTTACTCTACTTTGTATGCGGCTGACTCTTTTCAGCGGGAGGATGTTGAAGATTTTCTTGGTCGATTAAATGTCCCCACCTTATCAGCTGATGTCTGTAACCTTTTAGAAGAACCAATCTCACAGGAGGAGGTGATAGCTGCCATTACTTCCCTACAATCTGGGAAATCCCCAGGACCTGACGGCTTTCCGTCAGAATTCTATAAAACATTTTCTGTACAGCTTGCTCCTTTTCTGACTAATGTTTTTTCTGAGTCTTTTAAGACTGGAACTCTTCCCCCAACTTTAAATCAAGCATGTATCTCTTTATTGCTTAAAAAGGATAAGGACCCTTTGGATTGTGCTTCATATAGGCCCATTTCTTTGCTTAACTGTGATGTGAAAATTTTAGCGAAGGTGCTTGCCTCAAGGCTTGAAGATGTTCTCCCTACCATCATCTCTACTGATCAAACTGGGTTTATAAAGAATCGTCAGTCTTTTTTTAATATTCGCCGTTTACTTAATATAGTTTATTTTCAGCATCAGTCCGTTCCAGAATGTGTCGTCTCTTTGGACGCCGAGAAGGCTTTCGACAGGGTGGAGTGGGAGTATCTTTTTTTAGTTTTGGAAAGATTTGGATTTGGTCCGGTCTTTCTCTCTTGGATTAAATTACTTTATAGCGCACCCTCTACTGTAGTACTGACCAATGGTTTATCTTCTCAGCCTTTTAACTTGCATCGCGGAACCCGGCAGGGCTGCCCGTTGAGCCCATTATTATTTGCCCTTGCTATTGAGCCTTTAGCAATTGCTCTACGTGAGTGTCAGCAGATTACTGGAATTACACGTGGTGAGGCCGTGCATAAAGTAACTCTGTATGCAGATGATCTATTGCTTTTTATTTCTAACCCGCAGACTTCTTTGCCTGCAGCTCTAACCTTACTTGAGAAGTTTGGCCAGCTCTCCGGCTACAGACTTAATCTGCAAAAGAGTGAACTTTTTCCGATTAATAAAGTAGATATGCAATTACAGTACAGTACAACATACCACTGAAGATAGTCAAAAATAATTTTACTTATCTTGGTGTCTGTATCACTCGCCAGCATAAACATCTTTTTAAACATAATTTTGGTATGCTTCTTGAACGAATTAAGAAGGATCTTTCTAAATGGTCTCCTTTAAAAATTTCTCTCATTGGACGCATTAATTCCATTAAGATGGTGGTGCTTCCTAAATTTCTTTATCTTTTTCAGTGTTTACCTCTTTTTATTCCGTTGTCATTTTTTAAATCTCTGGACTCGGTTATCCCTAGACGAGATGGTGGTATGTCCCTGCCTAATTTTTAATTTTACTATTGGGCTGCTAACATACGAAATACACTGTATTGGTGGCATTATCACCTCCTACCTAATAAACCATCCTGGGTGGACATGGAATTATATGCCCATAAGCAAATTTCCCTTCCAGCACTTCTTGCAGCCAAATTACATTTAATTTCTTATACTTTTGTCGATTGCCCAGTGGTGAAACACTCGCTGAGGATTTGGACTCAATTTAGGAGATCATTTGGTTTTAGGGATCCTTCTCTTCTTAGCCCTGTTGCCCGTAATCACTTTTTCTTACCTTCAATGCAGGATGGGTCGTTTAGGAGTTGGTCTGACAAGGGGATAAGATGCTTTAAAGATTTATTTATTGACAACTTATTTGCTTCTTTTGAACAGTTAGTGTCACACTTTGGTCTTACTAAATCTGATTTCTTTAGAGTCTTGCAAGTAAGAGATTATGTTAGGTCATTTGTATCTGATTTTCCCATGATCCCTCCTGAAAATCCTTTGGATTGCTATCTCTCGTGCAATATATTAGCTAAGAGCTCAATTTCCATAATTTATAATTTAATGAAAAATCAGGCATCTTCCTCTTTAGACAACATCAGGAGAGCTTGGGAGGAAGACCTTGGCGGACCACTCTCGGATGACACATGGAACTGTGTACTTAAACAGGTTCATTCATCATCCATGTGTGCTCGACACTCTCTTATTCAGTTTAAATTAGTACACAGAGCTCATATATCCAAAGTTAAATTAGCTCAAATGTTTCCTGGTACTAGCTCTTTGTGCTGTAGATGTCAGTGTGCTGAAGGTACTTTAATTCACATGTTCTGGACATGTCCCAAACTGGAACGTTTCTGGCGGTCAATATTTAACACCCTTTCTGTGGTTCTTCAGTGCAGATTAGAACCAGAACCACTTGTGGCATTGTTTGGAGTTGCTCCAGAGGAGTTACAGCTGTCTGTATCAATGTGTAAAATTCTTGCCTTTTCCTCTTTGTTGGCACGTAGAGCCATTCTATTAAAATGGAAGAATTCTCTCCCACCCACACATATTCAATGGATTAGAGAAACGATGTCTTGTTTATACCTTGAAAAGATTAGGTACTCATTAAGAGGATCGGGAAAACAATTCTTTAAGTTGTGGCAACCTTTCATCGATTATGTTGACAATTTTAAATAATACCCTTTTCATTGATTTGAATTTACATTTTGTTTTTTGTATTTTATCTATTTATTTCCCTCTTCTCTCTGATGTACACATGTATGCACTGAATTATTATTTTTTTTTCATCATTATTATTATTATTATTTATTTATTTTTTAAACTTGTCATTCCTTTTTGAATTACTGGACAGCATGAGCGTTACTCCGGGGTTGGTAAGGATTGGGAGATTGTTAAATGTGATATCAAAAAATCAATAAAAATATTCAAACCAAAAATGCTCGCTTGTTTCCGTGACTGGGCACATAACCTCTTGAGCTCGAGTGCGCAGTTCACCATCACTCGTTTACGAAAAAAAAAAAAGCAAAACATTGCTCAGGGTTTATTCACCTCTTCAGCATGCTCTTTTATTCAGCATAAACTTTTCACAATACTTTCGTTTCAGCTCTCGTACAACGCAGAGACGTAAACATGTCACAACATACGTCATCACTTTCATACCTTAATACCTTCAAGTCAAACAATAGGTAATTTGTCTGATACCGTAATGCAATGTATAAGAGTGAAATACTTAACATAAAGCTTGTGTTTTTCATGCTTGACAAGTGGCCACATACGACACAAAGAGCTCGTCTCACATTTGCCAAAATATATCATCCCCAAGACTTTTGGGTAAATATTCTGTGGACTGATTCGACAAAAGTTGAACTTTTTGGGAGGTGTGTGTCCCGTTACATCTGGCGTAAAACCAACACAGCATTTCATAAAAAGGATATCATACCTACAGTCAAACATGATGGTGGTAGTGTGATGGTCTGGGGCTGCTTTACAGTTTCAGGATCTGGACAACTTGCTGTAAATGATGGAACCATGAATTCTGCACTTTATCAGAAAATCCTGAAGGAGAATGTCCGGCCATCAGTTTGTGACCTCAAGCTCAAGCGCACTTGGGCACATGTGCAGCAAGACAATGATCCCAAACACACCAGCAAGTACACCTCTGAATGGCTCAAGAAAAAAAAAATGAAGGAGTGGCCAAGTCAAAGTCCGGACTTAAATCCGATTGAGATTCTGTGGCATGACCTTAAACAGTCCATTCATGCTCGGAAACCCTCCGATGTGGCTAAATTAAAACAATTCCGCAAAGAAGAGTGGGCCAAAATTCCTCCACAGCGATGTGAAAGACTCATTGCCAGTTATCGCAAATGCTTGATTGTAGTTGTTGCTGCAAAGGGTGGCACAACCAGTTATTAGTTTTTGGGGGCAATTACTTTTTCACGTAGTGCCAGGCAGGTTTGGACAGCTTTTTTCCCTAAATAAATGAAATCATTATTTCAAAACTGCATTTTGTATTTACTCGGCTTATCTTTGTGTAGTATTACAATTTGTTTGATGATCTGGGGTGTACTAGAACATGCTAGAACGAGAATATTGAACAAGAGGATCACGCAGAACCTTTGCATGCATGGATATTACAAGACATATTAAAGTGGTAACGTTATTGTTGTTGTTTTTTTGGGCTAAATCACGTTTTAGATAGGACGTCAACAACAGCTTAAAAATAACTGCATTTACTATGTACAGATAAGTGCAATGGTAATATGTATTATGTTTATTGTTCTTTAATTCTAACATTATAACATGAACTGCAGTGAAACTGTTATACAGTTGAATTTATGTATACCACAGTCCCACTGTTACAAATGAGGCTCCCACATCACGTCTCTCACACCACCAGAGGGAGCCTTCACCCGAATATTAACTACCTCATTTGGACTCAATTTCCCATCAACCCTCATACCTGGGTTGGATCACACTGCACCTGTCTTCAATTACATACTCAATCGCACTCCCATAAAAGACACTCTCACCTGCTCTTCAGTGTAAAGTATTGATTTGCCACGGTTCTCATTTCTGAGCAGTTTCTGTTATTCTGCCTACCTGTGTATTGACCTGGACTGTTAATCTCGTGTTCTGATTATCGCTGCCAGCCCTCGAGATCTTCAGTTGGTGTTGCTGCAGCACGTGCTAGAGCTAAGGCAGAAGCTGCACGAGCTCGAGCTACCTTTGCAGAGAGAGAAATTGCAATTAAGGTGGACAAAGCACGACTAGAGGCTAACTTGGGAGCCCTTCATCTAGAAAAAAAGGCTGCAGCTGCTAGTGCAGAAGCAGAGATACTAGAAGCGGCAGCAGAGTTTGAGTACGAAGAGCTGTATGACAGGAGAAGCCAATCTTCATCAGCACGAAGCACAGAGAAGCTTGTTTGTGATTGTCAAAGACCAAGCTACACATTTCAGCGACCAGGCTAACTTAGCACCTGATAAGGTTCAGGATTGCAAATCTGAACCAGACCAAATAACGGAACAAAATATAGTGCATGTGAATGATAGCCAGTATGTCATTCTTGATGCATGTTCCTCCTCTTCATCTCTAAGAGAGACAAAAATGCAAAAACTAAATCTCCCAAGAAACATAAAAGAGGAGTTAACAGAGAGACTGGTCAGTAATAAATGGCAGCAACAGCCCCAGTTCAGTGGCGTATCAAGCTCTTTGCCACAACACACAGACACTACAGGCACGATGGACCTAGTGAAATATCTAGCGCGCCGTGAGCTTGTCAGCAGTGGTTTAACACGCTTTGATGATCGCCCTGAAAGTTACAGAGCCTGGAGGTCCTCATTCAGCAATACAACAAAAGACTTGGGTCTTACAACTTGTGAGGAGTTAGACTTGTTGTCAAAGTGGCTCGGCAGAGAGTCTTCTGAATATGTGAGACGTCTCAGGGCAGTTCACATAGGAAACCCAGAAGCAGCTTTAAAAATGGTCTGGAATAGACTTGATGAATGTTACAGTTCACCTGAAGTTATCGAAAGTGCACTGTTTAAGAAATTAGACAGTTTTCCCAGGATTTCAGATAAAGATAACCTCAAACTAAGAGAGCTCGGAGATCTTTTAATGGAGATGCTCTCAACTAAAGGAAACGGTTATCTGCAAGGCTCATTAATGTTGCTCACACTTTAAGATCCACCAATGGATCCAACACATGCAGCGGATGGCATTTGTGTTCACAACCACACAGTGTAGGTGAGCTATCAAAAGCTAAGAATGTGATAATCCGCTCGGTGCAAAGGGAATCATTCAACAAAGCCATTGAAACTCTCTCTAAGGGAGGAAACATAAGTAACAAAATTCCACTCTCAAAACTGAATCCCTTCTTAGATGAGGATGGCCTGCTCAGAGTCGGAGGCAGATTAAAACGGGCAGATTTAAAATACCCAGAGAAAAACACAGTCATCTTAACTGGCAAGCAGCACATCTCTGCATTACTCATACACCACTACCATGAACGTGTAGAGCACCAAGGCTGCATATTCACAGAGGGGGCCATTCGTGCTGCTAGAATATGGCTTATCGGAGGCAAGAGATGTATAAGCAGTATTCTTCATTCATGTGTAACCTTCACTCTTAAATGGTTCTAAATAGTACCAAATAAGGGTTCCTCAGCTCGTAACAATAGCAGAACCCTTATTTGGTACTATTTAGAACCATTCTTCAAAGGTTCCATAAAGAACCATTCATTGAAAAGTATTAATATAGAACATTAATTGTGCTATAGAAGATTTATTTTGTTATTTATCCACCTTCTCTAATATTTGCAGCATTTAAGATGTTTTAGTTAAAAACAAAACTGCAAGACTCATAAATCAAATAAATATTTTTATTTCCTGCTTTTTTGTCATGACAGGACAATATAGACATAAAATCATATTGTCACTCAAATGACAGATGCAAAGTTTGACAATCATTGTACATATAGACATCTCATACATTAATTAAAATCAATTGACTGAACAAGCATGACAATGTCATGTAAACGAATATAATAAAGATGAAAATCACCATTACTTGTATCTATATGAGTGTGTCTGTGTATGTGAAGTGAACAACTGTGAAGTGTGAACAGCGGCTGCAGTGAACAGATGCTCAGAAGTACTTTTTTTTTTACTATTAATTTTACACCTCTACAACAATGACTGTACACAATCTCACAAATTCATAAACATTTCTCATTATGACAGGCAGAGAAAATTGTAAACTTTTTTTACTGTTATAGGGAGAGATCCCTTCCTTCATCTTGAAGACAAATCCTTCAAGGAAGAGCCATGTTTTTTTAAGTCCTTTGGGGTATTCAACCTCAAACACAAAATACATGGAAAACAAAAGGCTGAGTGCCAGTGAAATGTCAGCACAATCTTCAATGATGTCTTCGTTGTCCATTATTATTTTGATTGTGTAATTGAGTGGCAGTCCTTCTCTGCAGCTGATGAGGATGTAGGGTGTTACAGTGTCTGTCTGCAAAGAAATACATAATTAGGTTCAAAGTCAATAAATGCATTACTAGTAACAGTCATGCCAATCTTATGCAATTACAGGATTTGTTCACCCAAAAACTAAAATAGTCAATTCACTCACCCTCATGTCATGCTGTAGAACACAAATATATGAAAATACTGGTACACTTTTCAATACATGGCAGCGCATAATGATTCACTTTCAAGCTTTTTAAGAAGGAAACACACACACACAAAAAAAAACCTGACAATCAATTGACATCTAAAGTGTTTGGATTATTTATCACTAAAATCTATATTGTATGCACTTGTATGAAAATAAATCACTTAGCACTGCTATGGTATTGAAAAATAGGATATTGATTACCTTTTCTGTTCCACTTAATAATGAAAATCATCCAAGTTTGAAATGACAAAGGTAAATTATTACAAAATGTTCATTTTGCGGATCTGTATTGTAGGCAATATTAGATTTCTAAAGTTTTCATTTAATTCACTACTCTTTTTAACTGATACTTAGATCAAGACATTACATGTGTATAAGCCAAAAGTGAGAAAATTGATCAATTCAGTATATCTCTCTTACTAGTTTAGTGGAGAACAGGAGAGAAGTATCCTCACTGAACAGACCGGAAGGCATAGTATAGCTGCTTCCAACTGTAGACCTATGGCACAAAGAATTAAATTTAACATTATTATTATTAAAAACAATGGACACAGTTCACTATTAGGTATTATTACTATTAAGTGAAATGATAGGTCTGTGCAAGGAACTGCACATTAATTTACAGCATTATTATCTGTAATCTATAGCCTCTGCAAACGGTCCTGAGAGTGTTCACGACAGTCTGCAGCTCGAGTTTCCGGTTTCATAATGACATTTGTGCAGGAGCTCAAATGTTAAGAATCTATGACAAGTCAATTTTCCTAAATATATGTTGCGGCATCCGGGGTATAGGATTTTCCGACTTGGAAGCTCATATTTACGATAATTCCGATAGAACGTGAATGCAGTATTAGAACGCCATGTCATGCGAGACGTCTTTACATGCGCTACAAAACAGCATCCCCAAAACATTGGCAAACCTATATTAAATAAAAATATTACATTTTTACTTAACTTTTTGATGCTTATTTTTAGGGATGCACGATATTTGTCGGACTGATAAATTATGGACCGATATGAGAGAAAATGACATAATTTTTATTGCTCTGATAAATAAATTAAATCCGATATTTAGATCCGATAAAGTATGCTTGCTGGTAAATCAATCAATCAGTCTGATTTATCTGAGATTCATCTTCTTTCCGAGTGCAAGTGATTGCAGCTTTAAACTGCAGTGACTCTCAGCATTTGTTGTGCTCATTACGTCAACATTTGCGAACATGTCTTCGGCGGTCTGGAAGTTTTTCTCGGTGGCAGAGGAGGACAATGCCATTGCTATTTCCAGCGCGTGTTCAGCAAGGATTCCGAAAGGAGGAAAAAAGGCATCAAGTAGGGTTGTGACTGAGGAAATGTTCCCACTGGTTAATCGACGTGTCAGCACCTTACCGGTATCACCTCGGTGGATGGGGGTGGACGCTTTTTATCACTTGAAAATAAGAATAAAAAAAATGGAATATCCCTTTGGAGTGGACTTTGAGATTTGTAAAATTCAAAAAGTGAAAAAGCACAATAGGACCCCTTTAAATAAAACAGGAGTGGGTCAAAAACTTTTTCACACCACTGTAGGTAAGGAAATGGTTATTATTTGTATTGACTATCACACCAAATCAAACACGCCTGTTTGCATTTCTGTTTAATTTAACTGTGTTTTTGTGAACATATATGCTTTAATAACAAATAATTGTAACACTTTACAATAAGTAAATGCTTATACAAAAGTGTTACCCAAATAATGTATTTTGAGCGTTCACTTGAAAATAAGAATTTTAATTGACTGACAGCCCTAATATATATATATGTGGGGAATATGTGGGGAAGTCGTGGCCTAATGGTTAGAGAGTTGGACTCGTAATCCGAAGGTTGCGGGTTCGAGTCCCCGGCCGGCAGGAATTGTAGGTGGGGGGAGTGAATGTCCAGCGCTCTCTCCACCCTCAATACCACGACTGAGGTGCCCTTGAGCAAGGCACCGAACCCCCAACTGCTCCCCGGGCGCTGCAGCATAAAATGGCTGCCCACTGCTCCGGGTGTATGTTCACGGTGTGTGTGTGTTCACTGCTGTGTGTGTGCACGTTGGATGGGTTAAATGCAGAGCACGAATTCCGAGTATGGGTCACTTCACTTCACTTCATATATATATATATATATGTGTGTGTGTGTGTATATATATATATGTATATATATATATTTTCATTCATTCTATGGTTAAAAAAGTCTGTATCACCCTCGAACTTCGGAACAACTCCACTTATAACGGTCTCGCCCGTGATCGCAAACACTCTCAAATCAAAAGCCGAGAGGCAGTGGTTCCTTGACCACCACCAGTCATACTATGCACTGGGATTCAGTTTTTTTTTTTTTTTTTTTGTATGTACAGTTTTATAGATCTGAAAACTTTTGTGCAAATGCAAAATCTAGCTTTTGTGCATATGTACACTCTTAGGATGAAATATGTGGAATGATTTCTACATGAGGCACCTGGTCTTTTTATGATCGAACAGTTATCCGATCAGAGAAAACGCAGAAAGTGACCAGGAGTAAACAGGCCCTAAGATAACAAACTATAGAAAATATGCACAAAGGAGGTCAAACAAGGAGAACTAGAACACAACCCAACCCAAACCACAACAGAGCATACATTTGACACATTAACTTATAAATGTATCTGTATCTATATAAATGTATCTATTCAACACAAAGTTGGTAACTTATTGTATTTATTCAAATTTTTAAGTCATTATTTACTCACTCTCATGTTATTCCTGTCACAATAACCTTAATAGCCACCAGAGGGCACTCCATCCCATACCTTTGTCACTCAGTCTTGCCTTGTGTCCCAATGTGCATACTATCCACCCTATCTGCCCTAAATAGTATTGAAAATTACTACTATCACATAGAATTTAGGATGGATAGTATGCACATTGGGACGCAGGCTTGGACTTTATTTCCCATTATCCTCTGCCCGGTATCATCATCATGATTGTCCACAGCTGTTTCTCATTGGTTCATTAGCTCTAAAAGCCTGGTTTATTCACTCACTCTTTGTGGTGTCTTGTATGTCTGTTGAACTGCATATCTGAGACTTTGTATCCTGTGTTCTTGTTTGTTTGCATGTTCTCTGGATTTCTCTGTTTTCGCTTGTGTCCTGGATTTAATCTCTTTTTGGACTGTTTACCTGTGTTTGGACCTTTGCCTGATGTTTTCGGTTTATGTTATTTTTGGTATATGATTACCCCTCAATAAATATGTGTTTGGATCCTCAGCCTTCGAATCTCGAAGCAGTTCCTTAGAAGTCCCATATATCTTACAGTACTTATGTTGAGGAGATCTTCTAGGCAGAACAATAACCTCAGTAACAATTAATTTTCAGTATATTATTTTTCGATACGTGGCAGCTTGGTTACTCCCAGCAGATCACATACAATAAATAGAAATAGGCATAAGAGGGAATTGCCAATACTGATAACTCTCCTCCAGAGGGTAGACTTGAGCTGCTACCTCTCAAAATAACCTCCCTTAACAGTAAACACTAAAGCCCACAGATTCGTCAGATATAAGAAAGAAATGGAGTACAAATATAAACATACCTTTACTAAAGACAGTAAATAACCACTGTAACGTCTTCTGTGTTTGCTTTTGTTGGAATTTGAGTTAGTTTTCACTGTTTCTGGAACAGATTTTTTTTTTTCAGGTGAAAAAGTATTCTTAAATGTATTCTAAAAATGTACTTGAAATTCAGATATTTATAGTACAATTGTACTCCTGACATGCTTACATTAAATGCATCAAAGATGTTTTGAATTACATTTGAATATATTTTTAAAAAGTATGCTAGAAGTACTTTGGTAATAAATATTACATTTACATTTAGTCATTTTGCAGACACATTTATCCAAAGCGACTTACAAATGAGGACAATGGAAGCAATCAAAATCAACAAAAGAGCAATAATATGCAAGTGCTATAACAAGTCTCAGATAGCCTAATGCAATACACGTAGAAATTGTTTTTCAATTATATAATAAAAAGAAATAAAAAACAGATAGAATAGAAAAATAATACAGCAAGCTAGTGTTAGAGGTCTTTTTTGCCTTTTGTTAATTGTATACTAAATAAAACGAAAACAAATATATAGAATACAGAAATATTAGAGAAGCTAGTGTTATTTTATTTTTTTAAGAAAACAAGCAGTTAGTAAATTAATAGAGTGCAAGTCTAAAAGGGGCAAGTTGTTTATTTTAGAATCTGTGACATTTTAGTGTATTTACAGTAAATTTACTATAACTCTTACTTAAAGTATATTTTATGTATACTTCTGTTATAGAATGATCAGAGCATGAGACATTTGGATCCATCTGCAAGCTTTTATTAGACAAAGGCGTGGTCATAACAGGCATGGTTCAAACAATGGCAAACTGGTATATCAAGGGCAAATAATTCAAAACGGGCGTTGTCGGTCGACGGCTAACAATATCCCGTGGGCTTGACAAAATGGGTAATCTATAAACACGAGCAATAGTCCGGGCTGGGGCAAACAGTATCCAAAATAGGGCCAGGCACATGGGTAATCCAAGATACACAGGCTAGAATCAGAACACGGGAAAACAAGGCAAGGCAAGACTATGGTTAAACTATGGCAGTAGAACTGGCTCCGTAGAGTAGCTATAGCCAAAGCTATAGAGAGAGAGAGTTGCGACAACTCCGTTGACTCCAATGGACTGTTTTTTTTTTACAGCAATGGCGGATCATGGAGCCGCTCAATAGTTCCCAGAAGTTAGCTCTCATACTATCAGCACCGTAGAGATTCAGCAGAAGAGACCATGGTGATGAACTTTTAAAAGATAAGACATTTATAGAACAAAATTATATATTATCAGCACAGCTAATCAAATTAACTTGTGCAATAAAACAGATTATTGTTAGATTATTCCTCACTTAATTAGTAGATTTACGGGATGTTATTCATTCTCTTCATGCTTTTTCATTCGTTGTTGTGTAATTAAGGCTTTTAAAAACGTAATTTCTGCTGGTGGGAGTTATTTAATAGATTTGGATTTATTGCAAATGATGCTGATGGACCTAAGTGAGAATTAAAAAAAGTTTAAAATAGGCGAGCAGTTTTCATTTCAGAATCATGTTTCCCGTGTAAATTTCCAAAAATGTATTATATACCACTAATATATTATAGACGTAATCACAATAAACCTATACTTAAATGTCTTAGTAATGTCATCTTGATGTATATTTTTTTCTGCTCTCCATATCAGTAGGGAAACCATACATTCACACTCCTTTCTGTGAGGGACTGGAGCACTCCTATGCAGCACAGCAAACTATAGTGGAGACTGTTCAAGGACAACATGCTTTATAGTATGTTAATACGTGCATAACAAAAGTCAACATACATAAAATATATGATTAAATGTGTAGAAAAAAAGTTGTTTTAAATTTGAATATACTACAAATATATTTTTATATATAAATAATTGTGGGGTGCACAATTAATTTACACTTAAAATATGTTCACTTTTTTGGAATGAATTTTCAGAGACAACATACTTAACATTTACCATGAGCTTAGTAAAACGACAATGAACATTAGCATGTGATTGCACTTGACTAACATACAAGTTGTTAGAACACACACACACACACACACACACACACACACACACACACACACACACACACATTTTATCTTTTAAAAACAACAGTGATACAACTACATGTGTATACTACGCTACTATACATGTTTATATCATTTATTTGTTATCTAAATAACGCAAATAAATTACTTTATAGTCTACTAATTGCCAAACATCGCAGTTCTGTCTCACTAACGCAATGTATTCCAATTGCCCGCTATGAACTTCCTGGAACTATTTGAGGTCTTCGTGAATCACGTGACGATCGAGCATTCCGAACTTCCGTTGTCACAACTCTGTCTCTCTGATAGCTCTGGCTATCGCTAAACAATATTCGGCAGTGAGCAAGATGGCTTATGTAGCATGTCTGATTGAATTCAGCTGTATGTGCGTACTCAGTGCATTCAGCTGTGTATGTGTAATCAGTGCAATGGATGATGGGAAGTGTAGTCCGGGGTGAATTTTATGAAGCATAATAATTCACTCACACATAAATATATTATAGTTATAATATGCAAATCCCTTATTACAACTTATGATGTATTATTAATTTTGTAAAATATTCATTAGTAATAAGCATATTTAACATCATATGTTGTTCAGTTTTTTTGTTCGTACTTGTAAAATAATACTAGGCTTGTTTTATAATACAATTCAAATACATTTTATTTTCACTTCTAAATACATACCATGATTCATTACTTGTAATAGGCTACTATTTAACTGTTCTTTACTGTCACGGTTCAGGGTGCCTTCTCGGCTCCTCGTGCTGTCTGTATTGTCCTGTCATGTTCGGTAGCTCGTGGTCTGGGCAATCAGTGCTGATCGTGCAGCAGGAGGGCACGGATCACGAGCTGACTCTCCCCCACCTGTCGCGCATTCCCCCACTCCCATATATGTCCCTGTTTTTCTGTTCGTTTCTCCTGCTCTAACTCTGCATCTGAGTCCTCACACCGTGACATTTACACAAGAATTTCCACATTGTATCATTTGGAGGGCATCCTAAATTATTTCCCAAAAAAGGAAATGCTTAAAATCCATAATTATGTACATGTTTATGTACCTAAATTCAGGCAAGCTCACGTAATACACATGACAAAATCTGATTGGTTCTCATGCACATCAAGCAAGCAAGTCTAAATTAAAACTAAGTCATATAGAGCAATCTTTTCTCCTTAGAAGATTTGGAAGAAACCACTCGATTGATACAGATTACTTTAGCGATTTTCATCTGCTATGAATTTATTGAAATGTTAACATTTTGGTGACTTTTAGCAGAAGAACATAAATCTCTCAGATTTCATTAAAGGTGACATATCATAATAATCTGATTCTTCCAGGTTTTAAGTGTAATAATCAGGTCACCAGTGCATCTACCAACCAATGAATCTTGAAAAAGATTAACCTGGTAACTTTGTTTTGGTAAGCCTTTTTCTGCAAGCGTCTGAAAAAACGAGCACGTCTGATTTCGCTCCCCTAATGATGCTGCAAACGGATCTCATTATAATATTACCGCCCCTTAATATGTACATTTCCACCCACGGCGCCATCATTTTGATTTCACAAGCCACAACAGTGTACCAGTTCTTCTAATACCATGGCGAAATTTTGAGCAAAACATGCTAACTGTTCTGGCTTTGACTGGACAGACGAGCACAGAACACTATTTAGAATCCCAGCCTCAGAGGAGACAAGAGAGCAGTGGATTTATTGATTTATATACTGTATACCGCTGCTGCTACACAGATCTAATATAAACATGCGATTAACATAAACTTGTGTGTGAATGAGAACTTAGTTTAGTACTCACATGCTGTGACAGCTGTTTTCTGTATGTGTGCTTCAAATGTGTGCACCCAGAAAACCATTAGACATTTATACCAATATGATTTAAAACGCATGATTTCAGCGCGATAAACATGATAATCAGAACCAAAACAGATGTTTTTACGAGGTACAAGCTGTAATGCAGCTCTATTCTGGAAAAGGGGTCAGGGAGCAGCAGCTCATTTGCATTTAAAGAGACATGGACAAAAACAGCCTGTTTCTGTTTCCACTCAATATAGGTATTTTCAAAATTATATAATAAATGATCCGTGGGGAATTTTGAGCTAAAACTTCACAGACACATTATAGTGACACGACACCTGAGACTTGTATTACATATTGTAAAAAGGAGCATAATATGTCTCCTTTAAAATATCTCAGTTTTTGATTTTCGAAGATGAACGGAAGTCTTAAAGGGTTTGGAACAACATGAAGGTGAGTACTTGATTACAGAATTTAGAATGGTTATTATTTATTTTATTTTATTTTATTTTATTTTTTGAGTGAACTGTTAAATTAAATAGAGCACAATGTTATATATTTATTTTCCCCAGCTTCTCAAGGCATTTATGCGTGTAGGTTTGGAACCTAATTATTTTGTGACTTTAGGTATAGAGTCTTTCCAGATCGGCTTTGCAGGTAACGGTCCAATCACACTGGCATAGGCTGTTGAGATTTGTTTTCAGCAAAAAAAAATCATTCCAGTCTTGCTTTATACTATTTTTCTGATTAAAAAACAGGTTTTGTGTAATATTCAGTTTGTGTGAAATAAAAGGTTCCAATGGGCAGGGTATAAATAAAATTTGTTATTCAAAAGTTTGCTCTGTGCTTTAATTTGAAGGTATTCTCATCCAAAACATACAATATCATCTGTGAAACATGGTGGTGCTGTGTGATGGCATGAGCATGCATGGCTTCCAGCATTTTGGTGTTCAGTGATGATGTGACAGACGACAGAAGCAGCCAGAAGAATTCTGAAGTGTTTAAGGATATACTGTCTGCATAGATTCAGTCCAATGGAGCAAAGTTGATTCGATGGTGCTTCATAGTACAAATGGATGATGACCCAAAACATACAGCAAAAGCAACCCAGGACTTTTTGAAGGTAAAAAAAGTAGAATATTCTGCAATGGCCAAATCAATCTCCTGATCTCAACCCGATTGACCATGCATTTCACTTGCTGAAGACAAAACTAAAGGCAGAAAGACCCAATGGCCTGGCATATCACAAAGGAGGAAACCCAGTCTTGGGTGTTTTCCATGAGTTCCAGACTTAAGTTCACCCAAAAATGAAAATTATGTCATCATTTACCAGTAGTTTCAAACCTGTATGAATTTCTTTGTTCTGCCGAACACAAAGGAAGATATTTTGAAGAAAGTTTGTAACCAGGCTGTTTTTGGGGCACCATTGACTTCCACAGTAGGAAAAAAAAAAAATTCTATGGAAGTGCCCCAGCACTGCTCTGTTTCCCACATTCTTCAGAATATCTTCCTTTGTGTTCAGCAGAACAAAGACATTAATACAGGTTTAGAGCTACTTGAGGTAAATGATGACAGAATTTTCATTTTTGGGTGAACTATCCCTTTAAGGCAGTCATTGCCTACAAAGGATTTTCAACAAAATATTAAAAATGAACATTTTGTTTATGATTATATTTATTTGTCCAATTACATTTGAGCCCCTGAAAATGGGGCACTGTGTATAAAAATGGTTGTGATGCACTGGTTTGTGACTGCGTGTTTTGAGTTTGAGCTCCATCAAATTGATTCTTTATCGTCTATTTTCTTTCTTAAAAACAATTTTATACACTATGATTTTCGTTTCTATAACGTGTGAATATATCCCCTATAGCATTCTAAAACAAAACCAATCAGAGCGCCTTGTTATCACTAGTTTTATTTTGATTTCTCAAGTCTGCTATTAGCTTATAGCCATTTAGCATCGGCAGCATGGCTGCCGCTAATCTCGCTTACACTGCTAATACTCTATTCACACACATTACCATTGTTTCACTGTTACTTGCTTAAATGGCGGATTTGTGTCTACCTTTGAGTACAGGTGAGGACACATTCGAGCTGCATTCGGTGCAGCTGGAGCTGGAGGCCGTGGAGAAGCAGATCCGCGACCTGGTGGAGAAGCAGGCCCAGCTGAGAGAGCGGAGAGCCGTGCTGCTAACACTCCCACCACCTCTGCTCCGTGTGTTTCTCTGCACAGGCCCTGTGCACCCAGGACGCGATCTTCTCAGATGTCCTTCACTCTGGCGCCGGGACGCCACGGACCCTGTGTGCACCAGCAGCGGAAGACACGAGCCAGGCCCCGGGCGACAATCTCTCCCCCTCCGCCGCCTCCGGGCTTCGAGATCTCCACCCGGAACCGCTTCGCTCCGCTCCGCGAGACAGAACACGATGCTGTGATCGTCGGGAACTCCATCGTCCGGCACGTCCGTGCTACGTTAGCTGAAGGTAAAGTGCACACTCACTGTTTCCCCGGTGCTCGTGTTCTCAATGTTTTTGTGCAGATACCCGCGATCCTGAAGGGCGACGAGAGCATTGGTGCTGTCGTGCTGCACGCGGGGGTTAACGACACCAAGCTGCGGCAGACGGAGACACTGAAGAGGGACTTCAGGAGCCTGATCGAAACCGTATGCAGCATTTCGCCCGCGACGATGATCATCGTGTCAGGACCGCTTCCCACATATCGACGAGGACACGAAAGGTTCGGTAAACTGTTTGCTTTAAACGAATGGTTATTGTCATGGTGTAAAGAACAGAAACTGCTCTTTGTTAATAATTGGAATATTTTCTGGGACCGTCCTAGGCTTTTTCGTGCTGATGGCCTGCACCCCAGCAGAGTCGGAGCGGAACTCCTGTCGGACAACATCTCCAGGATGCTATGCTCCGTCTGACTAGTAAGCCAATTCTCAAATAACTGCTATGATGACTTTTGTTCTACCCACTTAAATGATAGAAGTACTTGCGTTGTCCAATCTATACAGACTGTGTCTGTTAACCGAATAGCGAGATCAAAATATAAATTTAATGCAGGATCTAGAAAAAATCTGATCGTGATTAAACCAGAAAAACGCAAAATAAATGAACAAAAACTATTTTTAAAGCTTGGGCTCCTAAACATTAGATCACTCGCACCCAAAACAGTTATTGTAAATGAAATTATCACAGATAATAATTTTGATGTACTCTGCCTGACTGAAACCTGGCTTAAACCAAATTAATATTTTGGTCTAAATGAGTCTACTCCACCAAGCTACTGTTATAAACATGAGCCCCATCAGACTGGTCATGGCGGCGGTGTTGCAACAATATATAGTGATATTCTCAATGTTACTCAGAAAACAGGATACAGGAGGTTTAACTCATTCGAAATACTTCTGCTTAATTTTACACTGTTAGATATGCAAAAGAAATCTCTCCTGTCTCTTGCTCTGGCTACTGTGTATAGACCGCCAGGGCCATATACAGATTTTCTAAAAGAATTTGCAGATTTCCTCTCAGATCTATTGGTTAATGCTGATAAAGTGCTAATTATCGGAGATTTTAACATTCACGTTGATAATATAAATGATGCGTTAGGACTTGCGTTTACTGACCTAATAAACTCTTTTGGAGTCAAGCAAAAAGTCACCGGGCCCACTCATCGTTTTAATCATACGCTAAATTTAATTATATCGCATGGAATTGATCTTACCGATATAGATATCGTACCTCAAAATGATGATGTTACTGATCATTTCCTTGTATTGTGCATGCTGTGTATTACTGATATTAATTATTAAGTCGTGACGTATTGTCAAGTATGGTGACCCATACTCGAAATTGGTGCTCTGCGTTTAACCCATCCAAGTGCACACACACAGCAGTGAGTAGTGAACAAATGCACACACACACACACACACACACACCGTGAACACACACCCGGAGCAGTGGGCAGCCATGCTGCAGCGCCCGGGGAGCAGTTGGGGGTTCGGTGCCTTGCTCAAGGGCACCTCAGTCGTGGTATTGAGGGTGGAGAGAGCGCTGTACATTCACTCCCCCCACCTACAATCCCTGCCGGCCGGGGACTCGAACCCGCAACCTTTCGATTACGAGTCCGACTCTCTAACCATTAGTCCACGACTTCCCACGTATATGGCTCTGCGTTATCGTCCGGGCAGAACTATTGTTCCAGCCACCAAAGACAGATTCACAAATAACCTGCCTGATTTATCTCAACTGCTCTGTGTACCCATAAATACACATGAACTAGACGAAATGACTAGCAACATGGGCAATAACTTCTCTAATACATTAGAAGCTGTTGCCCCCCTCAAATTGAAAAAGGTTAGAGAAAAACGTACTGTGCCATGGTACAACAGTTATACCATTCTCTCAAGAAAGAAACTCGTAATCTTGAGCGCAAATGGAGAAAAACTAACTTAGAAGTTTTTAGAATTGCGTGGAAAAACAGTATGTCCAGCTATAGACAGGCTCTAAAAGCTGTCAGGGTAGAGCATATCCGCAAACTCATAGATAATAACCAAAACAATCCAAGGTTTTTATTTAGCACAGTGGCTAGATTAACAAATAAACAGACGCCACCCGATCTAAATATTCTCTCACAGTTTAATAGTGTTACGGTTTCCCCAGGCAGACAGATAAGACGAGGCAGGCAGGCAGATCTCAAAACAATAAGCTTTTAATAATACTGAACTCGAAAAGCGTAACATAACCAATAGCAGACAAACTCAACTGGGGAGAACTCAGGCTTATAAAGGCAGGTCATAATCATACGAAAACAGAAACAGGTGAGGGGCTAATTAACTAATCAGGGAAACTGAGTCAACAGAAGACATGGAAAAACACAACTAAAACAGAGCAGAATGTTACAGTTCGCCCCCTCCCGGAACGGCGCGTCCTCACGCGGAAAAATATAAACCAACAGAGGAGGGAGGGTGGGGGTTCAGGAGGCGGGCATGGAGTAGGAGGAAGCCGGGCAATGGAAAATGGGTAAAAACAAAAACAGTCCAAAAAAATGAGTCCAAGGGGGAGTGGAGGGTGGGCGGAGCCAGGGAGGAGCCCGGAGCAGGAGCAGCCAGATGGCAGTCCAGAGGCCAGCCAGGATGGCGGCCCACGGCGGAGTCGATGGCGGGAGGAGCCATGGTGGTGATGGGACCACCGACACCATGGGGCCGACTGCCGGAGATGATGCCGGTGGAGAAGGAGCCCAGGATGGAGCCGAGCAGCCGCAGAGCCAGGGTGACACTGATGAGCCGGAGGGCCACGGCGGAGCCGGTGGCTCAGGCGAGTGAGGCGGAGGCGGGGATCCCGAGAGACGTGGTGGAGCCGGAGCGACAGAGGACAACGGTGGAGCCGGAGGGAGGGAGGGACGAAGCGGAGCTGGAGGAGTGGAATTCCGTGGAGTAGGCAGGGGAACGACTGACCAAGGCGGAGCTGGAGGGACGAGTGAGCCCGGCGGAGCTGGTGGAATGAGGGTCCACGGTGGAGATGAGGGAGCCACGAGCCAAGGTGGAGCCGATGGATCGGATGGCCGAGGTGGAGTCCAGGTCTCGTAGGCTGGAGGCGAAGACTGGGGATCCTCCAACCCCGAGGTAGCTGATCCCAGGGAGACCCGAAGCTCAACCGATCCACCGGACATGGCATACTGAGGGTGAGCTGAGGGACCTTCCTGAGGTGGCTGAGGGCAGACTGCTGGACTGACTGGCAGATACAGAGGAGGAGGGAGAGGGAGGCTGGAGAAACCTTAAAACCACCGGAGATAAACAGTCCATTACACTCCAGCACCCACTCCACGCAAGCGGCGAAATTCTCCCTGGGACCGTTCGCTGGTAGGCGCGCCTTACACTGCTCGCTCAGGTTGGAGATGTAGAACACACAGAGCGAGCGGTCTTTGAAGTGTGTAAGACACGCCAGGTTGACGAAGTCCATGGTGTGTTCCACCAGCGAACGGTCCTTCTGCTCCAGGCAAAGGAGTAAGAAGGCGGGATCCATACTAGGAGGGAGAGAGGAAAAAAAACAAAAATGAGCGAAAAGAATAACGCCACTGTTTCGGTCTGCTATTCTGTTACGGTTTCCCCAGGCAGACAGATAAGACGAGGCAGGCAGGCAGGAATATCTCAAAACGTCCCAGGTTACGTATGTAACCCAGGTTCCCTGAAGGGAACGAGAGCTACGTCCGAAGACGCTATGGGAACGCTATCAGCGTAACCGGCGCTCTGAATATTTTATACAACAGTCTAATGGATGGGCGAGGCGTCACGGGCGGGGTGACGTCACGACCAGGAAGTTATATAAGCACGTGCGGCGGAGCCGGCATCAGCTTCAAGTCATGAAGCAAGCGCTGGCAGGGATGCCGGAAGTGTGGCTCGGGACGTAGCTCTCGTTCCCTTCAGGGAACCTGGGTTACATACGTAACCTGGGACGTTCCCTTCCAGGAACTTCGAGCTACGTCCGAAGACGCTATGGGAACGCAATACCAACGCCGCCAGACTGACAAGTCCCTGCCTGGTGTCAGGCTGAAAGGACGGAGGAGCCTGGAGTGGCTCTGATGTCGAGGTTGTAGAACCTGGCGAATGTCAGGGGCGTGGACCACCCAGCAGCGTTGCAGATGTCTTGCACGGAGACACCTGCCCAGAAGGCCTTGGAGGCCGCCACACCTCGGGTCGAGTGCGCTCTGACTCCCAGCGGCGGGGGAAGGTCAGAGGTCTCGTACGCCAGATTGATGGCATCCACTATCCACCTGCTAAGAGTGGGCTTCGAAGCTGGAAGACCCCTCTTAGGCGGACCAAAGCACACGAGCAGTTGGTCCGTCTTTCTCCACAGGGCAGCTCTGTGGATGTATGCGTCCAGTGCTCGCACTGGACACACACAGTTGTGCCTTTCCTGGTCGGGCTCCCTGAAGGGAGGAGGACAGAAGGCCTGGAGTACGACCGGCTGTGGTACGACCGTCAGAACCTTCGGTATGTACCCCGCACGGGGGTAGAGGAAGACTTTCGCCGAACCGGGCGCAAAGTCGATATGCGAAGGGGCCACAGATAGGGCCTGGAGGTCACTCACCCTCCTCAGAGAGGTGATAGCCAGCAGGAAGACGGTCTTGATCGTGAGGAGTCTATCAGTTATCTCCCCGAGAGGCTCAAAGGGTGCTCTGCCCATAGCCTCTAGTACCACCGCCAGGTCCCACGTGGGGACACGGGGCCGTACAGGCGGCCTCAGCCTCAGCGCACCGCGGAGGAAACGTGTAACCAGGGGGTGTCTGCCCACTGACTGGCCACTGATAAGGGCGTGGTACGACGAGATAGCTGCCACGTAGACCTTAATAGTGGAGTGGGTTAACCCTGCGGAGAAGCGGGCCTGCAGGAACTCCAGAACTGCGCGGATCGGGCAGTTGACTGGGTCGAGCTGGCGGTCTCCGCACCATGAAGTGAAGAGTTTCCACTTCAAGGCGTACAGTTTCCTCGTAGAGGGAGCTCTGGATTGGAGGATGGTCTCGACAACCTCGGTTGACAGACCGGAAGCTATGAGTTGTGCCCCCTCAGGGGCCACACCCACAGCCTCCAGCACTCCGGGCGGGGGTGCACAAGGGTGCCCCCGGCCTGTGAGAGGAGATCGCTCCTGATCGGTACCGGCCACGGGGTGCCGTCGAGGAGGGAAATCAGATCCGAGAACCATACTCGGCCCGGCCAGAACGGCGCTACTAACAGTAGGCTTACCGCGTCCCGGCGCACTCTCGCCAAAACTCCCGGGAGCAGAGCGATCGGGGGGAAGGCGTACAGACGAAGCCTCGGCCAGGTCTGTACCATAGCATCCAGTCCCAGAGGCGCTGGAGGAGCTAGAGAGAACCAAAGGGGACATTGCGCAGACTCTCGAGTCGCAAAGAGGTCCACCTGTGCTTGGCCAAAGACCTTCCAAATCTGCTTCACCACCTGGGGGTGAAGCATCCATTCCCCGGGCCTCGGCCCCTGTCTCGACAGGACGTCTGCTCCGACGTTGAGATACCCAGGGATGTGCACAGCTCTCAATGATAGGAGCTTGCCCTGGGACCACACAAGGATCTGGTGTGCCAGCTTGTACAAGGGGCGCGACCGCAGACCTCCTTGGTGGTTGATGTAAGAGACCACTGCCGTGCTGTCGGTGCGGACCAGCACGTGGCGATCTCTCAGGTCTGGGAGGAAGCGCTTGAGAGCACGGAACACAGCTAGGATCTCTAGCCAGTTGATATGCCACGTCAGGTGGCGACCACTCCACAGACCGCGGGCAGGGTGGCCACTCATGACCGCACCCCAACCGGTGAGGGAGGCGTCCGTCGCTAGCGAGACGCGGCGACAAGGAGCTCCCAGCGCCGGGCCCTGGGACAAGAACCAGGGTTTCCTCCACATGTCTAAGGCACGGATACAGCGCCGTGATACCTTGACAGCGCGGAGCGAGTTTCCCCTCAGGGAGACCCCCCTGGTCTTGAGCCACCACTGTAGGGGCCTCATGTACAGCAGGCCAGAAGGAATCACGCTGGACGCAGCTGCCATGAGCCCAAGCAGCCTCTGAAACTGCTTGACAGTGAATGGCTGGCCTTCTCGCACTCTCCTGACTGCCGTGAGGATCGACTCGATCCGAGCAGGGGTCAAACGAGCCTGCATCGTGGTCGAATCCCACACCACGCCTAAATAAGTGGTTCTCTGAGCTGGAGAAAGCACACTCTTCTTGGCGTTTAGTCTTAACCCCAAATCTTTCATGTGGGCAAGAACGACATCTCGATGCCGAACTGCCAACTGCTCTGATTGAGCAAGAATCAACCAATCGTCGATATAATTTAGTATGCGGATGCCTTGCAGTCGCAACGGGACCAGTGCCGCATCCACACACTTGGTGAAAGTGCGGGGTGAGAGTGCTAGGCCGAAGGGAAGAACCCGATACTGGTACGCTTTGCCCCCGAAAGCGAACCTCAGGAACTTCCTGTGAGAGGGAATGATGGACACATGGAAATAGGCGTCTTTGAGGTCTATCGTGACAAACCAGTCCTCGGACCTGATTTGGGACACGATCTGCTTGACCGTCAACATCTTGAACTTCAGCGGTCTGACTGAGAGGTTCAAGAGACGCAAGTCCAGTATGGGCCTGAGCCCTCCATCCCTCTTCGGAACAATGAAGTACCGGCTGTAGAAGCCGGTGTGCACTTCGTGAAGTGGAACCAACTCTATGGCTTCCTTTTTCAGCAAAGTGTTGACTTCCTGTTCCAGGACCACAGCCTGCTCGGGGCGGACCGTAGTCACGCAGACCCCGTTGAACCGCGGGGGCGGCCCATCGAACTGGATGGAATAGCCAGCCTCTACCGTGCGCAGGACCCAGAGAGACACGTTCGGCAGCCGTTGCCAGGCCACCAAACGATCTACTAAGGGAATCAGTCTCTCGAGACTGACCTCTGGTGTTAGAGAAGCGGCCAGACCGCTGTCTTGCTGGAGCGTACCGGCAGGGGACGCGTAGTCTGGCGGCTGGGGCGAGTCTCTCAGGCCCGCTGAGATCACAGGCGGTAGAACCTGAGGATAGTACTCGCTGGGACCTGCTGTGCCCTGGAACTGCAGGGTTGGCAGACAGATCCCCGGAGGGCACCGAGGGGAGACGGTCACCGTGAGCTGCGGTGTGAGTCGCTCCACCCCAGTAGGGGTCACCCTCCGAAGTCCTGGGACTTGCCCATCAGGACTTCCTTGCCGCGGACCTCTTGGCCGCCAAGACATCCCTCAGGTCTGTCTTGGGTTTTGAGGCCCCCGGCGCGGAGCGCCGCTGCCCTCGGCTCCGCCTCGGGGGAGCACGAGAGGCGACGCTCTCCTTCTGCGCAGCCCTGTGCGAGGAACTAGTATGCGGAGGAGGCTGCTCCCGCCCAGCAGCCTCCAGAGTTAGAGAGCGGCGGGGGAGGAACCGCCGAAACGCCTCCGCTTGCCTAAGGGCCTCCTGAAACCTGTCGACGACGGTACCCACGGCGTCGCCGAACAGGCCAGAAGGCTGAAGCGGGGCGTCCAGGAGGCAGACCCTGTCCTTCTCCTTAATGTCGGACAGGGTCAACCACAAATGCCTCTCCGTTGCCACCATAGCTGCCATGGAGCGGCCGATAGCACGGGCCGACTCCTTGGTGGCGCGGAGAGCCAAATCGGCGGTTCTCCTGAGCTCTGAGATATCCTCAGCTCTGACATCCCCCAGCTCATCTAAATCCTTCAGCAGTTCGGCCTGGTACGCCTGCAACACCGCCATCGTGTGCAGACACGCACCAGCCTGTCCTGCTGCCGCATACCCCTTGCCCACCAGGGATGATGTGGTGCGCAGAGGCCTGGTGGGCAGGGTAGGAGCCTTCAAGGACGATGCTGTGGAAGGAGACAGATAGCCCGCCAGCGTCTGCTCAATCCGGGGCATCGCCCTGTATCCACGCCCGTCCAATTCCCGTACATTACCGTAGTAATCTGACGCGGGAATGAAAGGGCGGGATGTATATGGTTTCACCCACGATCTCGACACCTCGGTGTGGAGATCGGGGAAAAACGGAAGGCTCCTGCGCAGAGGTGGCGGCCGCGAGCGCAGGAAACGCTCGTCCAGCAGGCTGGACCGCGGCACAGTTGTTCTCTCGGGGGGCCAACTGATGTCAAGCTTGGCCACTGCCCGAGTTGCCACCTCCAAAAGCTCCTCGTATTGGGGCGAGAGAGGCGGCGTAACCTCTTCAACGCTCGTCACATCAATCTCCTCGGAGGAAGATAGACGAAGCGCTGAGTCCTCATCTCGGGGGGAAGTAACCGCTTCCCCGAGAGACGGGACACCAGATCTGGCGGATACGGGAGGAGATAGAGACATGCCCGTCTCACTCCCGCCAGCCAGATCAGCCTGCGAGCCCCACGAGTGTAGCAGCCGCTCTGCCTCGGCAGCAGCGGGGCCAGCACCGCGTGGGAGGCTCGCGAAGGCTCCCTTCTCGAAGAGAGCCTTCCGGGTGCGGAGTGTGCGCAGCGGGAGCCGCTCACAGTGCAGGCAACCAGCTCCCTCGAGAGCTGATGCCGCATGCTCCGCACCCAAACAGACCACGCACAGGCTGTGTGTGTCTCCACTCGTGATGTAACGAGGGCAGGGACTGACACACAACCTGAAACGCGATCTGGGATCGCCCTTAGTCTTTGCCTCAGCTTTAGGCATTTTTCCCTGGCTTTCCAAGACAGACAACACCAAATAAGACTCACAAGACAAAGAATCAGACTGACAATACACAGAGCGCTTGCTGAATGACAGAAAGCTGATGCCGGCTCCGCCGCACGTGCTTATATAACTTCCTGGTCGTGACGTCACCCCGCCCGTGACGCCTCGCCCATCCATTAGACTGTTGTATAAAATATTCAGAGCGCCGGTTACGCTGATAGCGTTCCCATAGCGTCTTCGGACGTAGCTCGAAGTTCCTGGAAGGGAACAATAAGCTTTTAATAATACTGAACTCGAAAAGCGTAACATAACCAATAGCAGACAAACTCAACTGGGGAGAACTCAGGCTTATAAAGGCAGGTCATAATCATACGAAAACAGAAACAGGTGAGGGGCTAATTAACTAATCAGGGAAACTGGGTCAACAGAAGACATGGAAAAACACAACTAAAACAGAGCAGAATGTTACAAATAGTAATGACTTTATGAATTTCTTTACTGACAAAATAGATAACATCAGAAATACAATAACAAATGTAGATTCTACTGCATCTAGTATGTAGTATCAGCTTCATTCATCGCACCCAAAGAAAAACTGCAGTGCTTTACAACTATAGGACAGGAAGAGCTAAATAAACTTATCAGTGCATCTAAACCAACAACATGTTTATTAGATCCTGTACCCACTAAACTACTGAAAGAGTTGTTACCTGTAGCAGAAGAACCGCTTCTCAATATTATTAACTCATCGTTATCTTTAGGTCACGTCCCAAAACCATTCAAGCTGGCAGTTATTAAGCCTCTTATTAAGAAACCACAACTAGATTCTAATGAACTGGCAAATTACAGACCCATTTCAAATCTTCCGTTTATGTCTAAAATTTAAGAAAAAGTTGTGTCTGCTCAATTGTGCTCCTTCTTGCAAAAAAATTATCTCTATGAAGAATTTCAGTCAGGTTTCAGTCATAGGCCTCACCATAGCACAGAAACTGCACTTGTTAAAATTACAAATGACTTGCTTCTTGCTTCAGACCAAGGCTGCATCTCCTTGCTAGTATTACTTGATCTTAGTGCTGCGTTCGACACATTCAAGGGCAGGCTTTAAGATGGTTTAGATCCTACCTGTCCAATCGCTACCACTTTGTTCATTTAAATGGGGAGTCATCTCAATTATCGCTAGTAAAGTATGGAGTACCACAAGGATCTGTCCTAGGTCCCCTGCTATTTTCAATATACATGTTGCCCCTTGGTAATATTATTAGAAAATACGGGATTAGTTTTCATTGTTATGCTGATGATACCCAACTATATATCTCAACAAGACCAGATGAAGCTTCTAAACTAAGCTCATAGATTGTGTAAAAAATGTAAAAGTTTTCCAATAATTTCCTCCTATTAAATTCAGATAAGACAGAGATATTACTTATTGGACCAAAAAACAGCACACAAAATCTCTTGGATTACAATTTGCAACTAGACGGATGTATTATTACATCCTCTAAAGTCAAAAATCTGGGTCTTATATTAGACAGCAACTTGTCCTTTGATAAATCATATTTCCCATGTTACAAAAACAGCATTCTTCCATCTTAGAAACATTGCCAAGCTTCGAAACATGCTACCTGTTTCTGGTGCAGAAAAGCTAGTCCATGCATTCATGACCTCTAGACTGGACTGTTGTAATGCACTGCTAGGTGGTTGTCCTGCATCTTCAATAAACAAGCTACAGATAGTCCAAAATGCATCAGCCAGAGTTCTTACCAGGTCAAGAAAATATGATCATATTACCCCAATTTTACAGTCTCTGCACTGGCTTCCTATTAAGTTACGTATCATTTACAAAATATTATTACTTGCCTATAAGGCCCTAAATGGTTTAGTTCCTGCGTACCTAACTTGTCTTCTACCATGCTACAATCCAACCCGCTCCCTAAGGTCGCAAAACTCTGGACTTTTGGTAGTACCTAGGAGAGCAAAGTCCACTAAAGGAGGTAGAGCTTTTTCACATTTGGCTCCCAAACTCTGGAATAGCCTTCCTGATAACGTTCGGGCTTCAGATACACTTTCTCTGTTTAAATCTTTATTAAAGACACATCTCTTTAGCCAAGCATTCACATAATGCATTTTATAATCTTGTACTGCAGTTATATCTGATCAAATGTACATTATTATTCTTTAGCTTGGGTTGAACAAATCATTTTTGCTTAGCTGGAACAGCAGCTATGCTAATTATGTCTCTATTTGTTTCTCTGTTTCTGCCTGGATCCAACCCTTAAATGATCTGAGATGACCGAACACTTGAGAAAAGATAATGCCAACTCCTCAGAGGACCTCAGAGGATGCCAAAGCTCAGACAACATACAGAATTACCAAATTTTGCCAGAAGTTAACTATATTACGGTTCTGCAATATATAAATATATTGTGGAAACTTAATTTCCTGTAGAGCTGCTTTGCAATGATTTGTATCGTTAAAAAGTGCTATACAAATAAACTTGATTCCTAAGCATTTTATATTATTATTTTGTTCAACCACTTGAATTAAAGCTTAATTTCATCTGGATTGTTTCATTTTTATACTGTTCTGATGGCATACAGAGTCAAAATGTATGAATTTATTTTCCAAATATATAGGGACCTGACTGTTTTATAATATTAGATATTGCTTTGATTGCAATAGAAATATTTAAAATATTACTACAAGTTAACAATCAGACTAACAATTAAAAATGATAAGTAGGGCATATATTTGCTCATTAATGTACACACAGCACACCCATACCTACATTTCACTGCTGGTTATACTCGGTATAATGGTGTATGTGACAAATAAAAACTCTTGAATATTGACAGAAAAACACAGAATTGTTGACATTTTTGCAGATTTATTAAAAAAGAAAACTGAAATATCACATGGTCCTAAGTATTCAGACCCTTTGCTCAGTATTTAGTAGAAGCACCCTTTTAATCTAATACAGCCATGAGTCTTTTTGGGAAAGATGCAACAAGTTTTTCACACCTGGATTTGGGGATCCTCTGCCATTCCTCCTTGCAGATCCTAGTTCTGTCAGGTTGGATGGTAAATGTTGGTGGACAGCCAATTTTAGGTCTCTCCAGAGATGCTCAATTGGGTTTAAGTCAGGGCAGAGTTGTTGTGAAGCCACTCCTTCGTTATTTTAGCTGTGTGCTTAGGGTCATTGTCTTGTTGGAAGATAAACCTTCGGCCCAGTCTGACCTCCTGAGCACTCTGGAGAAGGTTTTCGTCCAGGATATCCCTGTACTTGGCCGCATTCATCTTTTCCTCGATTGCAACCAGTCGTCCTGTCCCTGCAGCTGAAAAACACCCCCACAGCATGATGCTGCCACCACCATGCTTCACTTTTGGGACTTTATTGGACAGGTGATGAGCAGTGCCTGGTTTTCTCCACACATACCGCTTAGAATTAAGGCCAAAAAGTTCTATCTTGGTCTCATCAGACCAGAGAATCTTCAGGTGTTTTTTAGCAAACTCCATGCGGGCTTTCATGTGTCTTGCACTGAGGAGAGGCTTCCGTCGGGCCACTCTGCCATAAAGCCCCGACTGGTGGAGGGCTGCAGTGATGGTTGACTTTCTACAACTTTCTCCCATCTCCCGACTGCATCTCTGGAGGTCAGCCACAGTGATCTTTGGGTTCTTCTTTACCTCTCTCACCAAGGCTCTTCTCCCCCGATAGCTCAGTTTGGCCAGACGGCCAGCTCTAAGAAGGGTTCTGGTCATCCCAAACGTCATCCATTTAAGGATTATGGAGGCCACTGTGCTCTTAGGAACCTTAAGTACAGCAGAATTGTTTTTGTAACCTTGGCCAGATCTGTGCCTTGCCACAATTCTGTCTCTGAGCTCTTCAGGCAGTTCCTTTGACCTCATGATTCTCATTTGCTCTGACATGCACTGTGAGCTGTAAGGTGTTATATAGACAGGTGTGTGGCTTTCCTAATCAAGTCCAATCAGTATAATCAAACACAGCTGGACTCAAATGAAGGTGTAGAACCATCTCAAGGATGATCCGAAGAAATGGACAGCACCTGAGTTAAATATACGAGTGTCACAGCAAAGGGCCTGAATACTTAGGACCATGTGATATTTCAGTTTTTCTTTTTTAATAAATCTGCAAAAATGTCAACAATTCTGTGTTTTTCTGTCAATATGGGGTGCTGTGTGTACAGTTGTGGTCAGAATTATTGGAACCCTTGGTAAATATGATCAAAGAAGACTGTGAAAATTAACCTGCTTTGTTAATCCTTTTGATCTTTTATTTAAAAAAATCACAAAAAGCTAACCTTTCATTGGATAATAAGAATTTAAAATGGGGGGAAATATCATTATGAAATAAATGTTTTTCTCAAACACACGTTGGACACAATTATTGGCACCTTTTTATTCAATACTTTTTGAAACCTCCATTTGTCAGTTTAACAGCTCTAAATCTTCTCCTATAATGCCTGATGAGGTTAGAGAACACCTGACAAGAGATCAGAGGCATTCCTTCATCCAGAATCTCTCCAGATCCTTCAGAATCACAGCTCCATGACGGTGCTTCTTCTCTTCAGTTCACCTCACTCATTTTCTACAGGGTTCAGGTCAGAGGACTGGAATGGCCAGCAGAAGCTTGGTTTTGTGCTCAGTGACCCATTTTTGTGTTGTTTTTGAGGTTTGTGTTTGGATTATTGTACGGTTGGAAGATCCAAACATGGCCCATTATAAGATTTCTAATAGAATCAGTCACTTATTGATTTTTTATCTGTTGGTATTTGATAGAATCCATGATGCCATGTGTCTGAACAAGATGTCCAGGACCTCCAGCAGAAATATAGGCCCACAACATCACAAATACAGCAGTATATTTCATTGTACACATGGGGTACTTTTTATCCCTGTGTTCACCAAAACCATCTTGAGTGTTTGCTGCTAAAAAGCTAATTTTTTTAGTTTCATCTGACCATAGAAGCCAGTCCCATTTGAAGTGCCAGTCCAGTCTGATAACTGAATATGCTGGAGTTTGTTTTTGGATGAGCTAGGAGAATTTTTCTTGAAATCCTCCCAAACAACACGTGGTGATGTAGGGGCTGTTTGACAATTTTTTTTTAAGGTTTTCTGACCCCGAGACTCAATTATTTTCTGCAATTCTCCAGCTGTGATCCTTGAAGAGTCTTTAGCCACTCAAACTCTCCTTCTCACCGTGCATTAGGACGATATAGACACACGTCCTCTTCCAGGCAGTTTCATTACATTTTCTGTTGATTGGAAATTCTTAATTATTGCCCTGATGGTGGAAATGGGGATTTTCACTGCTCTAGCTCTTTTCTTAAAGCCACTTCACTAATTTGTGAAGCTCAATTATCTTTTGCTGCACATCAGAAATATATTCTTTGTTTTTTCTCATTGTGATGGATGATTAAGGGAATTTGGGCTTTGTTTTCCCTCCTATTTATATTTCTGTGAAACAGGAAGCCATGGCTGGATAATTTCATGTTCATAATCACCCTAGAGTGCTCAAAATTGTGAATATGAATGGGAGTATACTTCAGAGATATTTTACTCTTAAGAATTTCTAGGGGTGCCAATAATTGTGTCCAACGTGTGTTTGAGAAAAACATTTATTTCATAATGATATTTCCCCCCATTTTAAATTCTTATTATCCAATGAAAGGTTAGCTTTTTGTGAATTTTTTAAATAAAAGATCAAAAGGATTAACAAAGCAGGTTAATTTTCACAGTCTTCTTTGATCATATTTACCAAGGGTTCCAATAATTCTGACCACAACTGTAGTTAATTACAGACTGATCTCAAATTCCTTTTCTGTCAAAGATACTAGAAAAGGTAGTATCCTGACAATTATATTCCTTCTTAGAGAGAAATGGTATCTGTGAGGAATTCCAGTCAGGATTTAGACTGTATCATAGTACTGAGACTGCTCTCATTAGAATTACAAATGACATGCTTCTATCATCTGATCGTGGTTGTATGTCTTTATTAGTTCTACTGGATCTTAGCGCTGCGTTCGACACTATCGACCACAACACTCTTTTAAATAGACTACAACACTTTGTTGGCATTAGTGGAAGTGCATTAGCATGGTTCAAATCGTACTTATCTGACCGCCATCAGAAATTGCAACAATATAAAAATAGAAATATAATACATTTATACATTTAAAATTTTAATTAAATAAATAAGTAAACAATAAATAAAGAATAATATCCTGGCCAGAGGAGAACTGGCCCCCCGACTGAGCCTGCTTTCTCCCAAGGTTTTTTACTCCATTCTGTCACAGAGGGAGTTTTGGTTCCTTGCCGCTGTCGCCTCTGGCTTGCTCAGTTGGAGACACTTGATTTCTAGCGATTATCGTCAATTTGATTTCACAGATACTATTTAAACTAAACTGAGCTAGTCAATGACATCACTGAATTCAATAATGAAATGCCTTTAACTGAAAATTGAGTGTTTAATCTTGTTATTACATTACTTACACTCTATCCTCCAATTTGATACTGTTAAGTGCTTTGACACAATCTGTATTGTTAAAAGCGCTATATAAATAAAGGTGACTGACTTGACTTTGATTTTCACCAAGCGAATTAAGTTACAACATTCTCCGTTTATTAGCATATAATCACCTGTAAAAATAATTATGAATGAATTTTGCTCTGAATTTAAACAATTTTAGTTTACAGAGAAGGACAAGAACCGAAAGTAACAGACCAGGATTGTTCAGTGATTGAAAAGGGATGGTGAAGAGCTGACTCAGACAGGCAGGAGGAGGTTCTGGAGGTGGCCGGATGACCGGGAGGAGGATGACTAGAGTCCAGGGAGGTGATGGAGGGAGGAGCCAGGGAGGAACAGACAGAAGAAAGAGTTCTGCCTCAGCTCACCTTCAGCAGTGGTGCAGTGTGCCCTTGCGCTCCATTGTCTCATCGACCATCATGTGCATTGTTGTCAGCTCTCGCACCTGGTCAGACCGGAGAAGGAGATGGGAGATGATGGAGCCAATGGAGGGAGGAGCCATGGTGGAGGACGGGCTGACAACTGGCTGAATGACAGTGTCTTGGTGATGCCGAGGATCCGGAGAGCCAAGGTGGAGCGACAGAGGACCAAGGTGGAGCTAGAGGGAAGGAGGAGCCTGACAGAGCCAGAGGGATGGATGAGCCGAAGCCGGAGGAATGGAGTCCCAAGGCGCAGGATGGTCTATGCCAGACCAAGGTGGAGCTGGAGGGATGAGGGAGCCCGGTGGAGCTGGTGGACTGATGAGCTTGCAACATCTCTGATCCACAGACGGAAGGCTAAGGATGAGCTGAGGGGCTGACAGGATGCAGCGACAGTGGGACAGAGGATGGCAGAGAACACAGGAGAGGAGGTGGGAGAGGGAGGCTGGGTGGGAGTTCATGACAGTCAAGGGTTTCAGGGATGATGTATGTTGCCCACACACAGCAAATTACAACACCCATGACAGGGAGTGCCATGGACATGGGAATAATTTCCATGGTCGTGAAAGGACAGACAGACAATAATCCAAGGCAGACAGACAGTTCAAAACCAACCTCAATAATCGTGACGGACAGTTCCAAGCAGACAAACAGTTCAAAACAGACCTCCATGGTCATTTCAGGAAAGACAGGGAGTTCAGATGATGACAGAAGAAGTACCTCGAAATAAAAATCTACTAATTTCCAGAGTTCTGCCTCAGCTCACCTTCAGCAGTGGTGAAGTGTGCCCTTGCGCTCCACTGTCTCATCGACCATCATGTGCATTGTTGTCAGCTCTCGCACCTGGTCAGACAACACATGATGCTCTGGCTCCAGGGCGATCCTCAGCTCTGTCGCTCCTCTTGGCGATGGCTTGTCAGTTGCTGCGTGCACTGACTCTCCATCTGTGGTGGTCTTAGACTGAAGCTCCGTGCTGTGGGGTGATGCTTGGCTGGGCTCTGGGTTGGGAGTGGGACTGGTGTATTTGTCCACGATATCCATGTTTTCTTTGTAGTGGTCAGGTATTCTGTCATGGTTTACTGTTGTCGATGAACACACAAGAAGATGATGAAGAAGGTTTAACAGTCTTTAATTAATCCACACAACGATAAATCCAACATGGAGGATGGTTAGTGACACACGTAGAAGGAAACATTAACAATACCTGACCAAAACTAACTTAACAGACTAGAACTTAAATACACAGACCAAATAATTAACAAAACACAGCTGAAAATAATGACGAAAATCGAATCAATAACCATGACAACAAGCACAATGGTGAAAACAGAGTCCAAAATTGTGCAAGGTGTGACAGTTACATGTATAATTACACTGTTGATTCTACCTCTATCCTTTAAACCTAACCAGACCACCAGACCTGTCCCTAAATTTTCACATATCCCACTTCAATAGCAGAAAGTGTTTAGAAATTCAACATAGACACAACAGCTCTTATTGTATGTAGCAATTCATTATTTTAAGTTATAAAAAACATAGTATTTAAAGACAGCTAATATAAAATTGGACCAAATTTTATTACTTTTACATCAGATTGTGCCTCAAACCTCATCTTGCACAAATTAACCAGCAGGGAATTACATTTTCATCAGTGTCCATCTGATGGCCTGAGACACATACACAGTACTGAGGGTCATGTTTTTATGTAAGGCACTTGATTCAGATCATCAGCTCATTAGGAGGGAGATCCATGAACTGAACCGAGGGTTTCACATAAGAGAGACATACAAAATGTGCAGAGCAGTGGTACCCCAGGACTGGAACTGAAAACCACTAAGTCATGTACCTCTGTGTAATTTTCTAGTGTCTCAGAACAGTACAGAATTAAGCACTCAGTAGAGTAGTGACAGTCATATTTAGCTGCAGTGTGTGTGTGTGTGTGTGTGTAGCCCATGACATTTTGAGCAGTGCATATGTGACCCTGGACCACAAAACCAGTCTTAAGTCGCTGGGGTATATCTGTAGCAATAGCCAAAACTAGATTGTATGGGTCATAATTATACATTTTTCTTTTATGCCAAACATCATTAGGATATTAAGTAAAAATCATGTTCCATAAAGATATTTAGTAAATTTCTTACCATAAATATATCAAAACTTAATTTTTGATCAGTACAATATGCATTGTTAAGAACTTCATTTGGACAACTTTAAAGGCGTTTTTCCTCAATATTTTTTTGCACCCTCAGATTCCAGATTTTCAAATAGTTGCATCTCAGCCAAATATTTTCCTATCATAACAAACCATACATCAATGGAAAGCTTATTTGTTCAGCTTTCATGTGATGTATAAATCTCAATTTCATAAAATTGACACTTAAGGTTTTGTGGTCCAGGATCACATATGGCTTGAATCCCTTCTTAAATATAAATATAACATTTTGCCTGTTTTATTGTCTGGCAGGTGAAAAATGGAACAGTCAATGTATTAAGGTGTTATTCGTGTGCTTAAGACAAATGGTACAAGTTCTACAGTAGTTTAATGATTGGAATTAGGGATTTGAAACAAAACCTGCAGCAAAGGAGTAATATTAATTGTGATGCTTGTCTTATTGTTTTTTTTAACATACTCTAATTAAAGGTTTTTGAGGTTCTGCTTTTACAAGAAAAGGAAGGAAAAATGCAAAGGATAGTGTACTGAAACATGGATTTGTGTATTGTTCTTTTTCTTAATATACTGAATTGAAAGCGACAAAAGGCAAAATGCCACAGTCCATTTCAACCCTCAGTTAGAAAGTTTACACTTTGCATATAGAAAGTCTCAGTCATCTCTTATGTTACTGTTTGACTTGACTTGTTCAGTTAACTCATTTGCAAAGAACAGCAAGAAAGTAGATACTCCAGGAATAACACAAGTGCACACACACACCCGTTAAAAACACACCTGCCAGGTGACATACAATGCCTGGGTGCACTGGTGCGTATTGTCACATGATAACAGCTCCACCATTGCTGGTGCACCTTTCTCCAGACTCCACCCCTTGTGAAGTCACATGGGACAAACACCTACACAAGCACAAGGAGTGTCAGATATCACAGAGTTTTCTCTAGAATCAGGTGACATATTAAAAGTCTGTAGTGATTATTCATAATCGAAACTTGTTGGTTAGATTAAGAAAAGACACTGAAGTCCAAAACCTTTGAAGACAGGAGGGACTGCATTTGAATTTTAAAGGTGGGTCTGCATTCATTAACCTCTGATGAATGTAGATGATCTTCTAAAATGTGTTTTTCATTGACAAAAGAGGCAGCGGTTAAATTGACAAATTTATGAGATTATAATTTTGGTTTAAACACAGCATTTGTCAGCCGTAAACGTAAAATGTACAGTAATGTTTGAAGAGGGAGTTAAGCAGCTGTTTTGTCTGTCGGCGCTCACCTTGTTGGGTGAAGATCCAGTTTGACCACCAGACCTTTCTAGGAAGAAGGAAGTCTTTGTGACATGTCATATCTTAGTGTTGTTGAAAGTCACAATACTGGACAGACCAAAAACAAAAAAATATGTATTGTTTTAAGAATAAAGTTTAGATTTTATTTTTACTTTATTTTATTTAGTTAGTTACTATATTTATAAAAATAAAAAATGTGAGGTCGTATCAATCTCATAAAGGTTATTTCACTTTCACATTCTTTCACTTGTCAAGTGCTAAAACACTTGCTTTTGTTTTATCATCTACATATTTTTTTTATTATTACTGGTTTGTAAACCAAATGTCATAAACATGTTGTTTAGAATTTCTATTTGTGTTGGCTAGATTGTTTTTGTGCATAGAATATTCAAATTCATATTCCCATATAAACATTAATAATCTGATTGTTTAATAATCATATAATTCACCCAAATATGAAAAACCTGTCAACATTTACTTACCATAATAATATTCCAAAAGCATATGACTATTAAGATTAAGATAATATATAAATAAGATATTTGAATTTTAAAATAATCTCTCATCTTTTTTGTTCATACGTTGAATGTTCACGAAACCAAAACTTCTGAGCATATAAAACGATATATAAATATAATCCATTTGAATCGAGTGGTTTAATCCAAGTCTTCCAAAGAGACAAAATTGCTGAGCAAATTTAATTTAGGCTTTTATTCATGTATAAACACTGAAATGGAAGCTTAACTGTACTTAATTAAAATATGTAAACATATAAAGAGATTGTGCCTCTTCAGAAGAGATTAAAGAGATTATTATTTTTACTATGTCTTATTATAATTTTCAATGTTTGAAGTTTTTGCAAGAACTTTCAATGGAGGGACAGAAAGCTGTCAGGTTTCATTCAAAATATCTTCATTTCTTTATTGTCTTATGGTTTTAAAGCGAAATGAGCATATCTGACACAATGGCACATTTTTCAGATAAAATGACACAATTGTAATAGTAAGTTTACAATGCGATTACATCTGTAATTGCATGCAGGTACTCCAAATGTAACTACAAAATTAACAACATGTATGTACATAAATTTTGTATGTACATGTACTGTATGAGACATTAAGTCCATTAATGGCAACACAAGCACTGTCTGGAGGAGTTATTTGGACAGTCTCTGAAAAATAAATAAATAAATAGCCTATTTATTTTTGCCACTGGACCAGTACCCTTTCAAAAGATATGTCTTTGTACATTATTTATCCCTAATCACTGACAGCTGATGGCTTTTGTACTTTTGAGAGCATATGAATATTTTTTTTTTCTCCATCCTGGTTACTATTTGATCCACGTGACATCATATACTATTATTCAGGTTGTTATGTTTTTGATGATTCAGTTTTTAGGTCTTTGCTGTGGCAATCATTGCTGAGGAAGTTTATCAAAGTGTACGATCAAAGGTCGTTATTTGCAGCACTGAAGGGAATGTGTTATCTGAAATGCAAAATATGCAGTATATGTATTTTAGACAAAAAGTAACCCATCATTTCCTTTTAAAATTTGTGATGGGTCTGTTTATCATTCTCAATCGAATTATTATTTAATAATCATTGAGTCTGTTTACTAAATCAGTAAACCACCCCACTCCCTCTCTCCTTTTCTTTTATTATTTTGTGAGGATATTTGTTTTTATTCACTGTTCATTATTTGCCAAATTGTAGACTTTCATTTGATGCTTTTCTTGGCCATTGCTGTAGACTGAGCAAGTAAGTGAGTGAGTGAGACTGGAAAGTATTTTCACTGCTTTGAAGCCAGGAAAGTCAGACATAAAATCACACAGAAAAAGTGCAGACTATAAAATATTAGGACACTGCGTATATTAACAGCAGGACAAAACAATGAAAGGTAAATTTGGATGAATCACTTTCATGTTAATAAAATAATAATCATAACAACAATTTTTGCATGCACATATTCAGTTTTTTTATATTTATTATCTTGAAACTATGTTAATCTACAAATTGCCTATTAGTTTTACTATATGCTGTATGTGTGTTTTAAAGCGGTGTTGATATGTAGCATTAGGTTTAGTCAAATGTTCAGTCTGAAGGTCTCACCTCTCAGGTCAAAGACCTCCGTGTCTCACTGTTAATAACCACTGTCCTTGTTGGTCTGGCTATATAATTCACCTAATGATGGCTTTAGTTTGTGCTATGTGTGCAAGTAGCAGCTAAAATTAATGAAACAGTGAGGATTTGTAAATTGGGATTTGTACTTAAAGTCTATACTGGCCCTCCAGGACTAGGGTTAAATAACTTTGTAATACACTAATACATACATTTGTAATACATCTTTAAATGCATAGTTTATCTAAAAAAAAATAAAATAAAATAAAACAAACAGAAATGCTGTTATCTGGTCTGTTATTTTAACATTAAAACTAAAAATCAAGTACATTAAGTACCAAATCAATTAAGTACCTTTAAAAATAAAAAATAAAAAAAGGAAATCAGTCAAATTGTCAAAAGAAATGTGTTGGTATAGCTGTGCCAAAAATGGAAATGTGCATCTGAAGAAGCAGCATGATGTCATAATGTACTCCATATAATATAATGCATCAATTGTTATTATCAAGGTTGTGCAAAAAAAAAATAAAAAAATAAAAATCAGAATAGAATAGAATCCCTTTCAATTAATTGGAGTTGGAATTTAATTGAATTGGCCACACTCTACAGAAAGTTGAATTGGAATGTTAAGAAGAGTAATTTACTGAACTGTAATTCAAATAAATTTGAATTTGAAAAACAGTTAATGCATCGCTGGGTGTTCTTCTACCCTGGTCAACAAAACCCTCTGTACTTAAGTCCTATTAACCTTCAGATGTCAAGGATTTTCAAACTTCTGTTTAGAACATTTAAACAAGGCTTTCTCAACATATAAAGACAAACTTTGCTGTTTCCGTTTGCAACCTCAGTTCTGTTTAAAATTCAGGAATAAAACTGAAATTTAAACATCAATGGCTTCAGACACTTCAAATGTTTTCATGTAGCAACAGAAACACTTTTTTCAGTACTTTACTGCTTTATATCACCAGTATATACAATAATAAAAGAATGTGCCAGCTGACAGCTCTCAAATTGCTCAATTGTCTTGGTTTGAAGATGACTTTACGGTCATTAGGCTCAAACTCATGGTATGAAGCACTGACTGACAGTGCTTGTAAACTGCCTTCTTGCTTGACCGATGGTAAAGCCAGAAGTACAGCGGTCTTGAACGATAAGGGCCATAATTCAGCCACCTAGAGCAGCTCAAAAAGATGGCCTTGTAGGCCCTAAGGACTGTGGATAAGTCCCATGTCGGCACATAATTAGGACGATTCAGTGGCCAAGTCTCCAAGCTCTTGATAGTATAGAGGTGTCTTGTAGGAGGGGTTCTAGACTCCAAAATAGTGTTAGTCACCCTCGCGCAGAGCTGTAAAGACTGCCGTCAAGGGGCCAAACATGAAGACTTTACAGCTCGGGCCAAGGATGCCAGATCATGCCCCTTGCTTGAGAGAGGAGGTCTTCTCCTTGTCCACTCCTTGGTTCAGTATGCCTGGCACGTTAACCTCCTTCAGTGAGAGTAAGTTGCACTGTGCCCATAAGAGGATGCATCTTGCCATCCTGTAAAGGGAGTGTGACCTGACACTGCATTGGTTATTTATAAAGGCTACTACCGTCATGTTGTCCAAGTGGACCAGGTACATGGTGCCCTCTTAAGGCAGGTAGGAAGGATTTTAGGGCTAGAAAATACATCCTCATCTCAAGGAAGTTGATGTGAGGCCATTGCTCCAGGCTGGACCAAGAGCCTTGTACAGTGCTAGTACAGTTGGATGCATCTGTCGTGACCACCTTCCTTCTGGAGGTCAGTCCCAATGGGAAGCCTGTCTGAAACAGGCGAGGGGCCTTCCAAAGAGGCACAGTGGTGGGTCACCTTGAGGCAAAGACATCCCAGGCACAGTGGAGGGGTCACATGTGAAGCAAACCCAACAGCATTTCAGAGGAGACAGCTGACATGAGGCAGAGAATCCTCTGGAGAACTGGAGAACATTATTCAGTCTGAATCATGCCACTAGCCACTGAATTGTCAGTGAACATTTTAGTGTAAGGTCGAGTCGATAACTGTCTAGAGCATTGGTCTCAAACACTCTGCGCAGCTCTGCACAGTTTAGCTCCAACCAGCTCCAAATCACACCTGCTTGGAAGTTTCTAGTGATCCTGAAGAGCTTGATTAGCTGGATCAGGTGTGTTTGATTAGAGCTAAACTGTGCAGAGCTGTGGCCCTCCAGGAATTGAGTTTGAGACTAATGGTCTACAGGAAGATGACTCGCTGGCTGGGAGACAGAGAGCTCTTGACTAAATGTATTTTTATCCCAAGTTGCTCCAGGTGGCTGAGTATCAGAGACATGTGAGCAAGAAGGTCGAGCTTTGATCAGTTCATAAAAGTGTGCGCGGCCAGAGACAGTCCAAAGGGCAGGACTGTATATTGGTAATCCTCGAATGCAAATCTCAAGAAAGGTCTGTGATGTGGGGCTATCTGGATGTGAATGAAAGCGTCTTCTAGAGCCACTGATGAAAACCATCCCCTGGTTTATATCTGTGCAGAGATCTGTTTCAAAGTCAAAATCCTGAACTGGCATTTCATCACTGCACATCTCAGGTGTCTGAGATCGAGGATGAGCCCGCCATCTTTCTTGGATATGAGGAAGTAACGGCTGTAAAAGCCTGACTCACTGTTTGCTAAGGGAACCATCTCTATGGCACCTTTTGCAAGCAGATTTTGCACTTCGGCCCAGCGAACCGAATTGTTGTCCCTTACCATAGTTTGAATAATACCTCTGAAGCGAGGGGATCTGCGAGCAAACTGGAGCAAATAACCCCATTCTAAAATCTACAGAATCCAACTTGACATGCCTGGGATGACTTTCCATGCCTGGAGCCGGGTAGCAAGTGGTCTGAATCTTTTGAGTGGCAGGTCACCCCACCCCATAGAGGCGGGGAACTGACATTTTGCGGTAATGAGAAGAGAAGTGCTCTTTTGAGAATGTGGGTCCACTATCACAGCAGTAATTTGCTAGGGCGCGTACTGAACAGGAAGGGCGGGAACAGCTTGAACAATGCTTCTATCACCCAGAGCTAAGCAGGGGAATGGAGAGTGAGGCGAGACTTCTTTGAGGGCAGTCTGGTCTTGCTGGGACCTGACCCTCTCCTCTTCCTCCCTGTGTTGAGATCAGGATGGCTTCTGCAGCTCAGGGTCCAACATCACTCTGGGGTGGGGTCCCTGGCGCTTAGGAAATGGATAGCATTTAGTCATCTGAGGGTGCTGTTTGAGCCTAGGCTCAGAATTTGCAGGCTGCAGGGAAGATGGAGCTTTCTAGTGACTTGAACCAGCCACCGAGCTAGAGCGCTTTGACTACGATGACTTCTGTGCTGCCATGAATTGCTCAGCAAAACCATCCACGGCAGGGTTGAATAATCCCGTGGGGGACACAGGGGAGTTGAGGAAGGTGACCTTGTCAGTGTCCTTGATCTCTGTTAAGTTCAACCAAAAGTGGTGCTCCAGCACCACCAGGTTGGCCATGGTCTTGCCGATCGTCTGTGCACTGGCTGAAAGAGGTCCAGCCATTTGCTGCAGGAAAGGGGCGCTGATCCTCATGTATGAAATATACTGTGAATCAAGGCGCTGCGGGGAGAATGAAGCATGACCTGTGCCACACAAGCCACACTCACAACGCAACATTTGAAACAATGGAAAGCATGGAAATTTGCTCTTAGGAAATGCTCTTTGAGATCACTGGATGGTCGTATGGGAAGCACTGATGAAAGGCATCCTTCCATTGCCAGGGCTCTTCTATGGTGAGTAGCAGGCTTAGGGGGATGGACAGGGGGACATAGGATGCATCTTGAGATGCAATTGAGATGTACTGTAATATTCCTGTTGTCTACTTTACTGAGGGATAAAATCAACTATAAGCTTAAAATTTTGAGCTTGGCTTCAGTTGTCCTCTGTCATAGAGCGTCAGTACACCGAGGGAAATGTGGGAAATCATTCAACAAGACACTCACAGTACATAAGGTATTTTCTAGTCATTGAGTGTACAATACAATGGCTGTACAGTTGTTATTTGAATGAATGCACCTGGTGATGTCTACTAAGGTTTCGGACATGACTAATGGCTGTTCCCTCAAAAAGTGTTCTATATAATGATGTGGGGTGACACATCTGGGGAGTTTTACATTCAGGTAGGTCAGCATACTGAAGTTCGGTAACCGCTCCACGGAGGACGCCATCTCACACCTCCTCCACACCACAACAAGCCACCTGGACTGCAGAAAAGGGAATTATGTAAAAATGCTGTTTGTGGACTACAGTTCAGCGTTTAACACCATAATTCCCTCCACACTCACCTCCAAGTTGGAGGTCCTTGGTCTCAGCACATACTTGTGCCAATGGATCTCCAGCTTCCTGAAGGACAGACAGCAAACCGTACGGATGGGTAAAAACACCTCATCCTCCATCACCCTAAGTACTGGAGCCCCTCAAGGTTGTGTTCTGAGCCCCTTGCTGTACTCACTGTACACTTATGACTGTGTGGCCACTTCCAACTCCACCACCATCATTAAATTTGCTGATGACACTGTTGTGTTGGGCCTGATCTCAGACAACGACGAGATGGCCTACATACAGGAGATTAAGAACCTGGAGAGTTGGTGCCAGGTGAATAGTCTACACCTGAACATCAGCAAAACTAAGGAGCTGATAGTGGACTTCAGTACGAAGCAGGAGCGGTCATACCAGCCGATCACGATCAGCGGGACTCCAGTGGAGAGAGTGGACAGCTTCAGATACCTGGGTGTTCACATCACGCAGGACTTGACTTGGTCCTGTCATACCAGCACCCTGGTGAAGAAGACCAGGCAGCGTCTGTACCATCTGAGACGCTTAAGGGACTTTAGACTTCCCTCTCGGGTGCTTAAGACTTTTTACACCTGCACCATCGAGAGCGTCCTGACGGGCAGCATCACTTCCTGGTTCGGGAACTGCACTATGCAGGACAGACGAGCCCTCCAGAGGGTGGTGCGTTCAGCGGAACGTACCATCCACACCGAGCTCCCTGACCTGCAGGAGATTAACAGCAAGCGGTGCCTGACCAGGGCCAGGAAGATAGTGAAGGACCTCAGCCATCCCAACAATGGACTCTTTTCTCTGCTGCGTTCAGGGAGGCGCTTCCGCTCCATGAAGGCGAACACAGAGAGAATGAGGAGGAGCTTCTTCCCGCAGGCCATTCGGAGTCTTAACCACTCTCCACTCTAATCACATCACCCCACACTTTCACTTTGCACAATTTCAACTACAATCTGCACTAATGTCAGTCTCAGTTGTAGAAGGTTACGTGAGGATAAATGAGTGGGATTTACATACCATTTGTCTTTAGTATTCCTTTTACTCACTTATACACTTTACTGTACTGCACAGAACACGGACACTTTATCACTGACATACACTTTACTTTTTTTATAGAATCTATATAGAATCATATTCTATTTTTATTCTTCATATTCTATTTTTATTCTCATATCTATTTTTATTTTATTCTATTTTATTTTATTGCTAGTTTATTTCTGTATATATGTTTACTGTACTTTTTTCTATTTGTATTTTTGTACACTTGAGGTTTTCTCAATTTTTTTAGACAATTTGTTAGACAGTCGTACAATACATTTCACTACATGTCGTACTATGTATGTATATGTATGTGACAAATAAAATTTGAATTTGAATTTGAATTTGGTTTTAATGAAAACACTGAGCTGTGTTCTTAGAACAAGATTGTCATGGGGCAAGTTGTCACACATTTTAAATATTAAAACACTGTTTATTCATTAGAATTTTTTTTTGGCCAAATTATTAATTAGAATATTTGTTGTACACAACAATAGTTTCACATTTTTAAACCTTACCTTTTACATGTTTGCTGTTCCATTAACTGTTTTGTGTTTCATATTTGAATTTCTGTTTGCAGAGATGGATGTGGGGCCATTTAGCAGGAAACAGTGGGCGTCGCAGTCTTTACGGATCACAGCTAGAGAGCTCTCATTGGTTGGGAGCCGTGGCAAGAACAATGCCATCACGGAGCGCTTTTCCAAGTAAGTGATATTCACATTTTCTTCTCATATTATCAGTGCTTATCACATGGCTATGGGGAATACTTAAAGAAAAAAGTTGTCTTTATTTGTAAAGATTATCTTGATGGTCAGGAATGGTAGGAATAATGCATTTTTGATGGTCACACAGCTTATTTTCAGCAAAAATCAAAAAGCCACTGGAAAATCATTTTAACTTATGTTGATCCAGGCTGATGCTAATTAAAAAGAGACAATAGAAAGAAAACCTGGGTTGCTAGTGGGATTGTTATTCATTAGCAATATAATGGAAATGGTTCAACCAGTTTACTTTACTTACTTTACTTACTTTTGTCATTTAGCAGACGCTTTTGTCCAAAGCGACTTACAAATAAGAAAAAGTAACTAAAACTAAAAAGTTACAACTCTATAAATACTATCTACCCACATATTAAGAAAATAAAGAAATTAAATAAAATTGACACATGCATATAACAACAACATTTCAATAATAAACATATCAATGAAAAAATTCAATAAAAAGCTACTACTATCCCTTGCCGGTGTCCCTGCCCGGTGGAGTCGCACGGTAGAGTCGATGGTCTTTACACTCTTTATATTTTTACTTTTGTCATTTAGCAGACGCTTTTGTCCAAAGTTTAAAAATGGTCAAAACATTAAAATATCAGGACAACTACAGAAGTGGATTTTATATTAAAATGTATTTTAAGGAATTAATTGAATTGTTGGCAAAAATGGTTCAAGAGAGTCAGCCCAAGCATGAGTTTAATACTATATGAAGCCTATATAAATTGTCTATAAAATAACAGCCAAAGGACTGGGCCATGGTTAAAATAGTAGTTAAAATTCTCTTGTTCATGTTGACCACAATTATTGGCACCCAATTATTGCAACGTCCTTTTCCCAGGGTAACAGCTCTGAGTTTTCTCCTATAATGCCTGAAGAGTTTGAAGAACACCAGATAAGAGAGCAGAGCCCATTCCTTCATACAGAATCTCTCCAGATCCTTCAGATTCTCCTCTTCAGTTCACCCCACTCATTTTCTACAGGGTTCGGGTCAGAGGACTGGAATGGCCATAGCAGGAGCTTGGTTTTGTGCTCAGTGACCCTTTTTTGTGTTGTTTTTGAGGTTTGTGTTTGGATTATTGAACAGTTGGAAGATCCAAACATGGCCCATTATAAGATTTCTAACACAGGCAGTCACTTATAGATTTTTTATCTGTTGGTATTTGATAGAATCCATGATGCCATGTGTCTGAACAAGATGTCCAGGACCTCCAGTGGAAATATAGTCCCACAACATCAAAAATACAGCAGTATATTTAATTGTACACATAGGGTACTTTGTTATCCCTGTGTGCACCAAACACATCTTGAGTGTTTGCTGCTAAAAAACATTTTTTTTTAGTTTCATTTGACCATAGAAGCCCATCCCATTTGAAGTTCCAGTCGTGTCTGATAACTGAATATGCTTGAGTTTGATTTTGGATGAGCTAGGATAATTTTTCTTGAAATTATTTTTCCTGTTTGACTATTTTTCTTAAGGTTTTCTGACCCCGAGACTCAACTATTTTCTGCAATTCTCCAGCTATGGTCCTTAGAGAGTCTTTAGGCACTCAAACTCTCCTCCTCACCATGCATCAGGACAATATAAACACATGCCCTCTTCCAGGCAGTTTCATAACATTTTCTGTTGATTGGAAATTCTTAATTATTGCCCGGATGGTGGAAATGGGAATTTTCACTGCTCTAGCTCTTTTCTTAAAGCCACTTCTCTAATTTGTGAGGCTCATTTATCTTTTGCTGCACATCAGAAATATATTCTTTGGTTTGATTAAGGGAATTTGGCCTTTGTGTTCCTCATATTTATAATCCTGTGGAACAGGAAGTCATGGCTGGACAATTTCATGCTCCTAGTCACACTGGTGTGCTAAAAAAATTAAATATGAATGGGAATATACTCCAGAGATATTTTCCTCATAATAATTTCTAGGGTTGCCAATAATTGTGGCCAACTTTCATTGGAGAAAAACATTTAGTTCGTCATGAGAGTTCCCCCCCACTTTCAGTTCTTTTATAGGTAGGTGGTAATTTTGTGAATTTTTTGAATGAAAGATAAAATGGATAAACAATGCAGATTTATTTTCACAGCTGCCTTTGCTCCTATTTATCAAGGGTGCCAATATTAGTGGAGGGCACTGTAATACCTAAACTGACGTAATCACTTCAACAATGGCTATTATTTCTTTAAAAATAAATAAAAGGTTCATGGAGCGTCAGCTGCAGAGCCAGATGTAAAACCAGCGTCTGTAAAGTTAGTTTTGTAGATGCTTTTCCTCATTTTGTCCACCAGATGGCCAGAAAGTAAACTGTCCTGAAAAGCTTCAAGTGGTGAAATGTTTATCCATACAGTGTAGAGGACAGCTTAGCTTCTTCACAAAGCTTTTATTTGCCATCACTAGAGAGCACAGCTGTAATAAATAAATAAATAAAACTATATAAATTCTGTTTGTAGTAAAACAGTTCATCTACAACACTAGTTTGCTGACACAATTCTTATGGCCTTCAAGTGAAAGCTGAAAGAAAGGAAATATGAAAATACTTGCTGCTAGAGCCAGTAGGGGGAAGCAATTTACCATATACATTTGGACCAACATTCATTATTTTTTTCTTTCTTTGTTTTCAGCTCAGGGCCATAAGCTTTGAACAACTAAGCAATGTTAATCATCTGTTCCATTAAATGTATTGGTTTTTAATTAACTAGATATCAAGTATTGATAAGTATTGATATCAAATCACAATGTGTCTTTTGAGCTGTAACCAATCAACGTACCCTGAAAAGGCTTTGATGACCTTCCACCACTTAGGCAGTTCTTCTTTTACTCAAGTGTGTATATCATTACCTTAAGTGTAATCAAAGTGTTTTTCAAAGAAATTTCCAGGTTTCGCACATCTGATATTGATCAGACAAATATAGTCCCACACAAAACTCAAGCTGTGTCAGACGGGTATGGATACTACAACAAACAGAGCATTGTTTTGATTGAGCAATAGTGTTTATATGAGCAATAGTGTTTATACTTTTCAGGGAAATACTTATATTTGCTTGTGCATATTAAACCAAAAGAGAAAAATGGATACTAATGTCAATCAAAAATGTTTAGCTTGATTGTGATTTATGATACGTTTTTTTCCCTTTCTTCTTTTTCAGATATCAGAAAGCCGCTGAGGAGGCAAGTGCAGAGAAAAAAAAATCTGTAAGTTTGACTGGTTTTACTATAATTGAATGTAATGGAAACATGAAAAACTGCACTCTTCTTAACCCCATACAGTCTCTAGGTTATATTTTGTTATATAAAAAAGAGAATAAATAATTTAAGATTTCTATGTTTGTGTTTTACAAGACATAACATGAGGGTTGACTAAATTATATCAGGTTTTTTTTGTTTTTTGTGCAAGCTAATTCTTTGCACGTTTACTTGTAAAACATCAGAATCAGTGCAATCAGTTTCAGTTCCTTCAGAAGGTTAGTTAATGTAATGATAGGTGATTTACTGTTAACTCCCAGTAGTAAGTCATCAAAACACCTCAGTTTTAATGCAGTCTTTCTGTCCTGATTGAAATATGCACTTTCCTGTTTTTTTCTCTCTCTTTTTTCCTGTGTTCATGTATTTATTTTATTTATTTTTGTCTTCTTGAATTTTACAACCTCATGTATACTCATGAAATAGGCAGGAAAGAGTTAAATTTCATCACATGCATCATTTCCTGTATGCAGGTTTCACTGCAGGCGCCTTTTCTCCCACCCCTCCATTTCACAAGCTTTTCCCCCTCTTTCCTTTCACTTCTCTTCTCTTTTTCCTCCCTTCATGTGGGCTGTTCAGTTGGGCTGGACTAGTTCTTACAAGTTTCCTGCCTGCTGCACATCTGTTAGAGCTTTATCACTGATGTCCAGCGCCCAAGGAGCTCGGAGAAAGCAGAGCTGAGAAAAGACATAAAGAGCACCCTCTCCATCCAGGTCTTTCCTCTCATCTCCTACAACTTCTCTTTCTGGCGTCTTTTTTTCAGCATGGTTTCACAACGACTGCTGCATGAATGAAGTCCTCTATATATTGAGCCTGTATTGACTTGGAGTAGTGAGATATTAAACAACCATTTTATGTTTGAATTGTCTATTGGACAGTTATAACTCTTTTAAACACATCAGTATTGGTATTCTGTTCGACATGATGTCAGTGATGTAATGCACTTTGAAATAAACAAAAGCAAAACATAACAGCTATCAAAAAGTTGATTAATGGATTCATGTACTATGTAACAATGTTTGGTGGTCTGATGAAATGATAGTGTTTTGGGGCAGTGTGTCATTATTGGGTGTTATTATTGGTGGGTGTTCTAGTAGTGATTAAACCTTGACTGTGGAGATGTGGAGATGTTTTAAACAGCTGTTCTGAGTTTTCCTGGACTGTTGCAGACTCATGTGGAGCTCTTGTCCCATGTCTCCTCATGTTCAAATGTTTGCCTGTTGCCATGGAGTTGAATTACATGGACACTTCTGTTCCAGACACTTATTGGACACTTATTTCAGATAGTTGTCATGGTAACATTTTATATTTTATTTAGGTCAGGTTTTTTGTCTTATATTTATTTCAGCTATATTTCAGTTAACTTATTTATTTATTTAGATTAGTTTGATTTTACAACATAACATAAGATATGAATGATATATGCCGTACAGGAGAGGAGTATGCAACTGATAACCCTATAAGTAACACTTTGACAGTACCCTAGCAACCACATAGCAACACCCTAACATTGTGACAAGCCCCACTTATTTTCTTATAGAACATGTAAAAGTAGTTGGAATTCACCACAGGTGTTTTTTTGTTTGTTTTTATTACTGTATGTTTGTAATTGATCTCTACATGACAATCATTTTCACTCTTTCACAGTCTGTTGACAGCGCGCCTCTGTCCCTGCGATCAGGAAACCTGAGTGTACTGAAGAAACGCTGGGAACAGACACATCAGGAGAAATCTGCTCCTCAGCTGAGTGTGGCACCTGTGAGCCTGACGGCTCGGCCTGCTTCCTGCAAACCCAGCAATCCTCCAGAACCACCTGCTTCTTCCAGCAAGCCCATGCGACAGCCCAGCCTGACTCAAGAGTCAACCTCTCATGAAAAACCTGCAAAAATAAAGACACACATGGAGACTAAACAAAAGAAGTGTGTAAAAGAGGATGCAGAAAGTACGACTACATCCAATCCATGTTCCCCTGCGGAGAAACCGGCCCTGCCCCTCAAAAACCTCAAAATGATGTATGAAAAGGGCAAAAGCAAGGTGAGATAGTCACATATGAATGTCATTAGGCTACCTCTCTCTGCACTCTCTATATTTAACTTCCTGGTTCTTTGTGGTAGAAAATATATATATATATATATATCCGTAAGCCAGTATTATAACATCCATTAGATGCATTTTTCACTCTTACAAGGTCAGACATAATCAAAGGAAAGAAATCTAAAACTTCGTTTTGCATAAAGAAAATGCAGTCTATTTAGGACAATTTAATTTAAATTCTATTTTATGACAAACTCTATTTCTGTGAAAATTACTGTAACGTGAAAATTTTCATTTCAAATGAATGTAATATGGAAAAACAAATCTCACTCCCAGTAGTACAATAAATAAACATAATTATGCACATCAAATACATCAAATATTACAGTACATCAAAAATATTCAAGGCATTAAAATATCCACTAGTGTAAATGTGATAGATAATCTTTGTATTGCAAGTCTCGCTTACATTAAGTGCAAATAGTGATAGACGCTACTCCCACTACCTTTAAAAAAATAGTAGGTCTATAAAACAGAATAAAATGAGTTTAAGAAATGAATACCGTTGAACATACAGTATTTAATTAATCTCAAATGTACATGTGTTGACATGCAGACTATTTTTTATATATTCAGACATTTGTCGATGAGTGTCATTTACATTGCAAAATATCTGTCAGTGACTCAATGACACAAAAGAGCTGTGGAAAGATAAATGTAATATATTATAAGAATAAATTCAGATGGAACTTATTCATTATTAATCTGTTAGATGTTGAGGTTCATCGAGTTTCTCTCTCTCCTCTCCCACACACTGCAGCACTGTAGTGTTTGAAGGGTGTAGCTGTTGCAAGTACTGGCACTGACTTTAGTAATATTCTTTAAAAATGTGTGACTTGTGGTTCAATCTGATCTGTAGTTCAATTGTGTAAACGTAATATAGTTTGAATGTTCAAGATAATGTGCACAGCAATGATATTAATATCTTCTGGCAGAAATTTATTATAAGTAGCTCATTATCAGAAGAATAAACACATCTAACCCCAAATTAGATGCATTTAAACAGAACTGATTGATTAAAAAAATATGTTGCTTTATGTAGAACAGGTGCAGAATAAATTGGTATAACTTCTGTCTTACCTTACCTTACCTTACCAACTTACCTGTACATAACAACTTGATATGGACATGTGTCCAATGTATATAGGTTTCTGGACTTTACCTCCTTTCACTGAGTGCCCATCCCCCTTTGTAAGAGGCCTGGCATGTGCTCACATTCCTGCTTGATTCCTTGGACTCTTTTGGAATGTCTCATTCCATGGTATAGCAATCTGCACTCGGAACAATCGCTGAATCTAACATTGTCTTCACGATAAGCTTCAGTTATTAGATACTGGAAGCACAGCGATTTTCTCCCAAACAAATATATTTTACTTTTGAGTATTTTTAATTTTCACTATTTTGATATTCTCATTGCTGATTTTTATTTTTTTTTGCATTGAAAGACAGTTGTTAGATGCAGTTTCATTGTGAACAGTTGGCAGAGGCAGGGGATGAAAACTAAGGAAAAAAACATATTTGAAATATTATTAGTTTTGTCTTTGTCAAAGTCTTACTTTGTCTGTCCAGAAAATAAATGATATTCTACCAAGAAAGAATATCAAACAAAAAGAAAAAAAGTGAAGAATCCTTTTAGCACATAAAATCCAAAAACATAGCAAAATCAGACCTGTATAAAAACAAAAATTATAAGTAATATCTAGAAACCTCTGATAAAAAAAGTGTGGAAGAAAAATATTTGATCCCCTGCTGATTTTGTACGTTTGCCCACTGAAAAAGAAATAATCAGTTTATAATTTTAATGGTAGGTTTTTTTTTAACAGTGAGAGACAGAATTAAAAAAAAAACAAATCCAGAACCTGCACAAGGCTGGAATGGGTTATAAGACCATCGCCAAGCAGCTTCGTGAGAAGGTGACAACAGTTGGTGCGATTATTCGCAAATGGAAGAAACATAAAACACACCAGTATGCATTTTTCCATCCTGAAATACTTGAAAAATTCTTAAGTAGTTTTCAAATATTTTCTAAAGAACATCTTATTTTTTACATTTACATTTAGTCATTTAGCAGACGCTTTTAACCAAAGAGACTTACAACTGAGGACAATAGAAGCAATCAAAATCAACAAAAGAGCAATAATGTGCAAGTTATATGTGGTTATATGCAAGCAATAATATACGGTTAGCCTAACGCAGTACACATAGCAAGTTTTTATATTGTTTTAATTGTATAATAAATAAAAAGAAAACAAGTAGATAGAATAGAGAAGACTAGTGTTAGAGGCCTTTTTTGTAAAGAAAACAAGCAGTTAAAAAACAAATAGAGTGCCAGTGTTAGAAGGTCAAGTGTTTGTTTGTTTGTTTGTGTTTTGTTTAAATAAAAAAAGAAAACAAATAGATCAAATGGAATTAGAATAGGGTGCTAGAGTTAGGGTCAAATAAAGATGGAAGAGATGTCTAATCTAAGAGTCCGTGAAAGTGATTTTGTGCCTCTTTGAGATGGCACAATAAAGCAACGTTCACTTGCAGAACGCAAGCTTCTAGAGGGCACATAAGTCTGGAGTAATGAATTTAGGTAAAGGGGTGCAGAGCCAGTGGAGGTTTTGTAGACAAACATTAATGCCTTGAATTTTAAGAATTTTATTCTTTTTTTCTATAAGAATATAACTGGCTTTGGTGTTATCTGATGGTACACTGTAAAAAAAAAAAAAAAGTTTCAAAAAGTTGTTTCAACTTAAAATAATTTGTTACGCCGCTGACTTAAAATTTTTTGTTTATTCAACTTGAAATTTTAAGATACTCAGTGTTAATTTAAGGGACAACTGGAATATTTTAGTTGACTAAATTTAATTTTTAAGGAAATTTTAAATTTAACTCTGGTTGAGTCTGCGTGCTGCTTGATGGCACACAATATTTCATAAATAGGCTTCTTATCACTGTAAAAAGTGAGAAGTTGACTTAACTAAAAAAAAAATTGAGGAAACCCATTGCTTTAAAATTATTAAGTAATTAATAATAAAAAAGTGTAAGTTAAGTGAATTGTCAATTGTCACAACTTTTTTTTATTATTATTATTTACTTAATAATTTTATGGCAATGGGTTTCCTCAATTTTTTTTAAAATTAAGTCAGCATCACTTTTTACAGTGTATGGTGGTTGTAGTGAGTGGGGCGGGGCTGAGAGCGGGAGTGACGACAGTGGAAGAGGAGAGAGGACAAGGCCTGGACTTTATTTTGTGTGCGGCAGCCCCTCACGGATGACTGCCGCACACAAAATAAAGTCCAGGCCTCCTTTTATCCTTCCGGAGCTCTTCCGTGGGACTCGAGACCGGTGAGTGGTGCAGGTGTCGCTCATTATCATTAACTCCACCGGCCTCGCTCTGTTCCCACGGCTCTCGGCCCGCCTTATTACACTAGTCTTATTAATGTAAGACTAGTGTAAAAAAAATTGCTTCCTTACCTGTGCAAACCCAGTAACTAATAAAATACATTTTAAAAACAACAACAACAAAAAAACAAGCTTTAACGAAAAAAAAAATGAGCTACACATTTCTGCTTTTAAACACATTTTACCCAAATACGGGAATTGTAGATGCAAGCTCCCTTTAATGGACAGTTGCCTAAGCCAGTTAAGCTTATAGTTATAATTAAGCATTTCAGCAACTTATAATGACACATCTCACATCAATCACTAACAAAAAGTGCCTTTTAAATATATTCAACCAGACCTACAATTGGCAGGGCATTAGCAGTTCTTGTGTCTGTGTTTACATACTTGTCTACAGTATGTTTTTTAGCCCTAGACCTTTAATTGGTCCACAAACAGATCCTGTTTGTGGACTTCAGCTCCGCTTTTAACACCATCATCACAGACACCCTTCAGAATAAACTGACACAGCTCTCCGTCCCCACCTCTATCTGTCAGTGGATCAACAGCCTCCTGACAGACAGGCAGCAGTATAGTAAAGCTTGGTAAATTCACATCCAACACCCACACCATCATCATTGGAGCTCCTCAGGGCTGCGTTCTCTCCCCACTGCTCTTCTCCCTCTATACGAATGACTGCACATCTAAAGACCCCTCTGTCAAGCTCCTGAAGTTTGCAGACGACACCACACTGATCGGCCTCATTCAGGATGGTGACGAGTCTGCTTACAGACAGGAGGTTAAGGAGCTAGCTGTCTGGTCTTAACAACCTGGAGCTTAACACGCTCAAAACTGTGGAGATGATTGTGGACTTCAGGAGACCCCCCTGCACTCCCTCCACTCACCATCATGAACAGCACTGTGACTGCAGTGGAGTCATTCAGATTCCTGGGCACCACAATTTCTCAGGACCTGAAGTGGGACAATCACATTGAGTCTATTGTCAAAAAGGCCCAGCGGAGGTTGTACTTCCTTCGGCAGCTGAGGAAGTTCAACCTGCCACAGGACTTACTGAAACAGTTCTACTCTGCCATCATTGAATCCATCCTCTGCACTTCAATAACTGTCTGGTTCAGCTCAGCTACCAAATCTGACCTCAGAAGACTACGGAGAGTAGTCCGGACTGCTGAGCGAATCATTGGTACAACCCTCCCCACTCTCCAAGAACTGTACTTATCCAGAGTGAGCAAAAGGGCTGGTAAAATCACTCTGGACCCCTCACATCCAGCACACTCCCTCTTTGAAGTGTTACCGTCTGGTCGACGCTACAGAGCTCTGAGCACCAGAACGACCAGACATAGAAACAGTTTCTTCCCTCAAGTAATCCGTCTCATGAACACTTGACAATAAACGCGGAACACACAACTCTATTATACATTATTTATTCACCACACTTACTTATTTATTTATTTATTTTTTCATTTCAAATTTGCACATATCAGACCTGTACACACATAATTGTCTATATTATATATTTTGTTTTTGCTGTTTTGTACATTGCCTATTTGGATATTTGTAGGCGTGCCCCCGAATAGTAAACGATTCGATGCTTCGATAGGAGGAGCGTGATTCGACTCCCAATCTCACAGTCGAATATTCGCGGGGTGTTATGATCATGTCTTTTTGGATAAATGGGGGTGCTCAAATGTTTGATTTCACATAAAATGCTTCATTGTAGTACTACGGTGATTAGCCCATCCCTCAGTGTGCAGCACGAACAGGACAAACAACAATGCAGAATATTAATAACTATGACTGGGACTGTCATATACATAACAATTATAATGAGAACACTATTATAATGAAATGCTGTGAATTTTTAGAGTTTAGTTGCCGTGTTTCTGCACGTTGTTGCATGAAGAATGCGCCCACAAGAGTTCATTCAGAGGCACACAGACACGTTCATGTGCCTTCGGGGCATTTCGTGCAGATAGCATATATTTACGTTATGTTGTATAAATAACGAAGGGTACTCTATATGACATAAAGGATGAGTTAAATCTCATTGATTAAAAACCTGCTATCAAAAGCTTCATTCTGGTCATCTTCAGCGCGTGCAGCTCAAACCAGAAATGCAGAAAATTATTAACAGCTGTCAAGTACATAACGTTATAATGAGAGCACTATTGTAAAACACGTTGTGAATTCTTAGGGTTTCGCTGATGTTTAATTTTAACTATCTTTTAATCAAAACATTAAAACATTATCTGCGCTGTTTGTATCTGCGAGGCGTCCGATACACATCTTCCCTGTGCATTAAAGTCAGCAATTATGACTGTCTTGACTCTTGGTAATGTATTTTTCCCCACCCCCAAAACATATGATTCGTTTATGCACACTTACATTTACATTTACATTTAGTCATTTGGCAGACGCTTTTATCCAAAGCGACTTACAATTGGGGAATACAAAAAGCTATTCATCTTGAAGAGGCAGTCAGACAGAGGAAGTGCTCGTAACACCAAGTCTCAGTCAGTGTTCAAATAAGTACAAGCTAGTAGGTGGAGAGAAAGATAGAGGGAAAGTTTTTTTTTTTTTGAGTTTAGGATGAAGTCAAGTACTGCCGAAAGAGATGAGTTTTCAGTTGTTGCTTGAAGGTTGCCAGAGATCCGGCGTTCCGGATAGGGGTGGGAAGATTATTCCACCAGCCAGGAATGGTGAACGAGAATGTTCTGGAGAGTGATTTTGAGCCTCTCTGTGATGGTACCACAAGGCGTCGCTCACTAGCAGATCTCAAACTTCTGGAGGGGATGTAGGTTCGTAATAGTGAGTGGAAGTAGGAGGGTGCCGAGCCTGTGGTAGATCTGTACGCAAGCATCAGTGACTTGAACTGGATGCGAGCTGCCACTGGTAGCCAGTGCAAGGAGATGAAGAGAGGTGTAACATGCGCTCTTTTGGGCTCGTTGAAGATCAGTCGTGCCGCTGCATTCTGAATCATTTGTAGAGGTTTGAGTGCGTTTGATGGCAGACCAGCCAGAAGAGCATTGCAGTAGTCCAGTCTAGAAACAACCAGGGCCTGGACAAGAAGTTGCGCAGCATGCTCTGTCAGAAAGGGCCTGATCTTTCTGATGTTGTGTAGTGCAAACCTGCAGGAACGAGCAGTCTTTGCAATGTGCTCTTTGAAGGTCAGCTGGTCATCAAAGATTACACCAAGATTTCTGACCGAAGTTGATGGGGTAATCATTGATGAGCCGAACTGAATCGTGAAGTCATGCCATAGAGTCGGAGTGGCAGGGAAGACCAGAAGTTCCGTCTTTGCCAGGTTGAGCTGTAGGTGATGTTCTTTCATCCATGCCGAGATGTCCGCCAGGCAGCCTGAGATCCGTGCAGCTACCGTTGGGTCATCTGGTTGAAAAGAGAGATAGAGCTGCGTGTCATCGGCGTAGCAGTGGTAGGAGAAGCCATGTGCATGCATGATGGGACCCAGCGATGTAGTGTACGTGGAAAAGAGGAGGGGTCCAAGAACCGATCCCTGAGGAACTCCAGTGATCAGTTGATGTGGTTTGGATACCTCCCCTCCCCAGGTCACCCTGAAGGATCTACCGGTGAGATAGGATTCAAACCAGCGAAGTGGAATTCCAGTGATGCCCAGTGAAGAGAGGGTAGACAGGAGAATCTGATGATTGACAGTGTCAAAAGCAGCAGAGAGATCCAGCAGAATGAGGACTGACGATTTGGAATCAGCCTTTGCAGTTCGCAGGGCTTCAGTGACTGAGAGTAGCGCAGTCTCTGTTGAATGGCCACTCCTGAAACCTGACTGTTTAGCATCCAGCTTGTTGTACTGTGAAAGAAACAGTGAGAGCTGGTTGAAGACAGCTCGTTCGAGTGTTTTCCCTATGAATGTTTCCCTATGAATGTTATGAATGTTTTCCCTATGAATGTTCCACTTATATGTTTACACTTATGCACTTACTATTTTTGTGCTGTTTTATAAACTGAGGAATCAGTCTGAATTTGATCACAATGTGTAGTTTTCAGATGGAGCTGATAGAAGCTTTACAAAAATGTTTTTAGTCCTATGCATGCTGTCATGCTCACCTTGGTACACGCAAAACATGTTATGCCACACTCAGTTATAGTATTCCCCATCTGTTTGCTTCATGCTTGTGTTGTATGCTGTTGATGATGTCATGCCACTGGTATGCACATACTCTTTAAACCCCAACAGATCTGTGGAGGACTACAAAACCTTCCACACTCTACACACCATTTGTTTCTCCAACTGTCTCCTTGCCTTTTTCCCTAACATGCATGTTCATGTTCTAAATGTAGCCATTTCTGAATTTAAAATTTCACACATAATGTGATTTTGAAATTACTCAGATAATCCATTTTGAAAGACTTTGAAGAGTGTATTGTTCTTCAGAGGTGGTATTCGTAGGACCATTTTACGAAGAAACAGACTAACATTAGCGTAGATGCTATTCTTCTTACAATGTAACAAGTACATTGTGTGTTATGGGCAGTGTTCCCGGTTCCGGTTGACCTAATTAATGCAGCCTAACAATCCTTTAACGGATTTGAATAATAGAAGTGTATTAGTGTGTTATGTGTAAGCCAGGTTAAAGAGATGGGTTTTTAATCTAGATTTAAACTGAGTGTGTCTGCCTCCTGAACAGTGTTAAGTAGATTATTCCAGAGTTTGGGTGCTAAATAGGAAAAGGATCTGCCCCATGCAGTTGGTTTTGTTATTCTAGGTATTATCAAATTGCCAGAGTTTTGAGAACGCAGCGGATGTGGAGGACTGTAATACGATAAGACTCGCTCAAGTACTGAGGTGCTAAACCATTCATGGCTTTATAAGTAATTAGCAAGATTTTAAAATCTATACAAAGTTTAATAGGGAGCCAGTGCAGTGTTGACAGAACCGGGCTAATGTGGTCATATTTTCCGTTTCTAGTAAGAACTCTAGCTGCTGTTATTTGGACCAGCTGGAGTTTGTTTATTAACGTTTCTGCATTTAACATTGAGAGCACAGGTCGCAATTTAGATATATTTTTGAGATGGAAAAACACAATTTTACAAATGCTAGAAACGTGGCTTTCAAAGAAGAGATTGTTATCAAATAGCACTCCTAGGTTCCTATCTGATGACGAAAAATTGACAGAGCAGCCATCAAGTTTTAGACAGTATTCTATTTTATTACATGTGTAGGTTTTAGGTCCGATAATTAACACCTCTGCTTTTTTCAGAGTTTAACAGTAAGAAATTACTCGTCATCCAGTTTTTTATATTGACTATGCATTCCGTTAGTTTTTCAAATTGGCATGTTTCGTCGGGCAGCGAAGAAATATGAAGCTGAGTATCATCAGCATAACATAAGTGAAACCTAACACCGTGATCTCTGATGATATCTCCCAATGGTAACATGTAAAGCGTGAAAAGTAACAGCCCTAGTACTGAGCCTTGAGGTACTCCATACTGCACTTGTGATAGATATGATACCTCTTCATTCACTGTTACGAACTGATGGTGGTCAGATAAGTACGATTTGAACCATGCTAATGCACTTCCACTAATGCCAACAAAGTTTTTTAGTCTATTCAAAATAATGTTGTGGTCGATAGTGTCGAACGCAGAGCTAAGATCCAGTAGGACTAATAGAGAAATACAATCACGATCACTTTATTTTTATAGCACTTTTCTTAAAAAAACACAAAAATAAAAAGTACATAGATAAATGTCACAAATGCACATTATTTACTTACAGGTGTTAAATTTCTTTCTTTTTTGATCTTTATCTTAAATTCTTAAATAATCTTAATCTTAAATCTTGATATGTAAAAAACAGTGTTAACAAAATTAATTTAAAGGAGAAATTCTTAAAAATTGACTGATATATTGACATTTGATATAGATCCATATCACATTACTATGTGTCAGTCCTCTGTCGTGTGTGTCTTGTGTTCCCGCCTTTTGTTTCCATATTTGGTTTGTTTCCTGTCCTTGTTTAGTGTGATTAGTTTATTCTGTTCAGCTGTGTGTGTTAATTATCCTGTGTATTTAGTTCCTGCTTGTTCAGCTCCTTTTGGTCTGGTCTACTCGTTACTCCCCGGTGTTCCTGTCTGTGTCAGCCTTGCCTTGTCTTGCCCTGCCCTGCCCTGCCCTGCCCTGCCTTGCTTGGATTTGATCAAAGACTGTTATTTTGAGTTTACTCCTCGTCTGCGTGTTCTTTTAAACTACCTGCTGTGTGCACCGTGACAGAAGACCAGACAAAAACTGTAAGCGGCTCCCCTTCACCTCGTTTTTGTTTTGTTCTGTTTTTTGAAAAGTTTTTATTTGTTCCTGTTCATCTGTCAAGTTCACGGGTTGCCGCTCCCTAAATCATGCCACCGTTCACGGCTCTCCCAGGCCCGCCATTCGCGGGAGATCAACGTCGCCTTCCGCGGCTCTCCCAAGCCCTCCATTCGCGGGAGATCGACACCGCCTCTGACTCAAGCCCGCCGGCCCGCCGCTGACTCCAGTTCCGTAGTTCCGGCCAGGAGTGCCGTTTTAAGTCTTGTTGTGCTCACAGGAACAGTTTTAATCTAGTCTTGTCATGTCGGTCTTGTCCGTGGAGACTCGTCAGGGCCTCTAATTGTCGTTGAAGTGGAAGCGGTTCCTGAGGGACCCTGTGAGTGCCCCATGACTGCTTGTCATGCTCAGAAGAAGCCTCAGGTTCCAAGCTAGCCCAGGAGGACTTCCTGTTTCTGTGGACTGTCCTGTTCTGTCTTGTTCCTGTGTGTCTAGCCCCGGAGGGCTGTCCTGTCATGTCCTGTTCTGTTTGTGTAGCCCCGGAGGGCTACTGATACCCCCTACCCCCCGGGGAGTGGCCACAGCCACAAGCACCACCTGCCGTGGCCTCCTGAGCTCCCTGAGACCGTTATTTTGAGTTTACTCCTCGTCTGCGTAACCTCCCTGCTGTGTGCACCATGACACTATGAGTGTTACTTTAATAAGGGAAACTCTCAATTATATCAAAAGTAGTTCATCATTAAACAGATGTGTCTAAGCCTCCATTACTAATAGTGATGGGAAGTCCAAATCCTTTATTTCAAACACTTCAATAATCAGCAGGAAAGGAGCACAACACATCCAACAATAATCACACAAGAATTTCTGCAGATGCACTATAGACATACAGACAATCCTGTACATACAGAGACCTATCACTGTTTTTAATTGGTCTGATTCTTTATTCCACATCACCCTCTATTTATTGATGTCTTGGCAGCTTTATTTTTGGTTTTGTGTTCAATTTGAGGTTTTGTGAAGATAATGATCTTAAAAGGATTGGCACTATAACTACAACATGTCTGAAGTTCTAGAAGACGTCACAGTAGATGTTTCAGTGGATGCATAGTTAGAGAAAAGTTGATGTCAACTTTTTGTTATTTCCTTATTATGCTTACATGCGAATGTCATTGTTGTATGTGCACTACAAATTTCTATGTCAACTTTTTATAAGCAGATGTTTTCAGTCTGTGGCTGATTTACATGGTTTGTACTTAATTCATCAGGTGCAAACAGAAGTGAACAACAGCTCAGAGGATGTGGACACACAAAAAGGAAACAAAGGTAAATACTAAATACATCTCTCTGTATGATGTCTAGTTCCAGAAGATAGATAGATAGATAGATAGATAGATAGATAGATAGATAGATAGATAGATAGATAGATGAATAAATGAATTAATAAATTAATAAATAAATGCATTCTGTCATAGGTACACCCAGTCTGAAGCGCAGCAACTCTATCAAGGACAGAATGGCGAAATATCAATTAGCGGTCACCAGACAGGCTTCTTTTACTGTGCCACGCTCTGTGAGTATGTTTGCTATGAGTATAGTCCACAGCAAGTACAGATACAAATAACATTTTATCTGATAGTTTGCTGAAATTAATTCATTTATTTAATTTTCATTTTATTTTTAATAATTATTTAACTTTTATTTTTGTGCATGCAGAATACATTTAAGCTGTCCGTTGTTTGGTTCTTCATTCTACCTTGAACTGAATGTGTATCTGGAGGCTTACTAGTAGGGATGTGCCCGAAGCCGAATACCTTATTCGGAAATGGCTTCAAAACTAATAACGAATTCATCCGAATAACAGAAAAAATATTCGGAAAATGCATCAAAATAAGTTTAAATCTTGTATTTTGCAAATAGGATACATAATCTCTAATCTCAACCTTCAAATTCCCAGTTTATTAATGCCCTAATTACTTTATTAACTCTGTTACATTTAGTATTAAAACAAGTCCAGCGACGCTAATAACTAGATCTGGCAACATGGCGGAGCGGAGTGGAGACGGCATTTGCGCCAAGCTCGTTCACTCAGCTGCTGCGAGTCAGCCACATGAATTTATTCAGCGACATGATTTTAAATAATTTTTCATATGTTTTCAAATTTTATTTTTGAACATGAAACATTTACGGAGGTCTGGACCTAGCTGGCTATGGGCCTGAATGTACAGTATAAAGTGAATGAGTGTAAACTAGCCTATATGAATGAAATGAGCGCAAATCAATAGCCGTGTTGGAGTCTATGCGCGTCTCTCAGAAATCAGAGCTTTGTCTGGAATTATATCAACTTAAGCCCGGCTCACACTGTGCGATTTTGGCCACGATTTGGTCGTCTGAGACAAATTTTGAAAATCCTAAAAGATTCCTATAATCCTAGGCTAAAATCGGTTGTCTAGATCGCTGGTTTGACATGTTCACCGACAGCCGATTAATGGCCGTTGCGATAAATTTTTTCCTCCGATTAAATTCTGGCAGTGTCAGAAGATTTCAGACACTTTCCTGCAGTGTGACATCTCCTACGACGACCGTCAAACCAAGAACCAATAGGAGCACTGAACTTGATGACGCAATTAGCGCGACAACTTCAAACCATTCATTATTTGTAAAACAATATATGTACAAAGTAAAGTTTACTTAAAGTTTATTTATTAAGGGGCAGGATGTTTAAACTCGAATAACAAAATTACGTTAAATTATTAGTTCGCTCTGTAGAACTGGAAGTCCATAAAGTCCTCTTTTGCCCAGCCATGACTTGCTCCACACACATCGTCTTTTTTGTGGGGTTTTTTTAACATCAAGGCATGCAATTCTTAAAACTAACGCTACACGTTGCTGTTGTTTGCTAGCTACCATTATAGCGAGAGAACGCGGGTCACGTATTGATGACGTAAAACTCCGGACAAGTCTTCTTGAGTACTTCCGTTTTTGTCGCGTCTTGACTGTCGTACAGTCTGACATTAAGACAACTGAGATCCTACAGTCTGACATGGGGATCATGTTCGTACAGTGTGACAAGCAGCAATCGCAAAAGACTATTAAAAATTGCACAGTGTGAGCCCGGCTTAACTCACAAAAATATCCTAAAAACGGTCCTAACTTCAAAACTTTTCGAAATCCAACTGTAAAAATGCATTACATTAGCCTTTTTTTGTGAATGGCATCACATTTAATTATACAAGACAAGAAAAGCAAGGTTTGATCAAGGCTTTTGGAGGGTCCAAATGATTTGTTGTGCTCTGTTGATAAAATACTCGTAAATGATCACAGACTCCAGCAATACATAATCTCCAAGTTACTTCAAGTTCAAGCAAGCTTTATTGTCATTCTGCTATGAGTACTGAACACTTTCTTTCCATTTCTTTTTTTTTCTACTAGTGCTCTTATTTAAGATTGTGGATGCTTGTCTCTTGACAAATTTGTACACAGTTTCACGGGAAAACAAGGAGAATAAAGTTATTTTTCTTTTTTGATCAACATTTTCTGTAGTTTTAAAGTTATAATTATAATAAAAATAATAATTTCTTTAGATATACAAGGCATATTTGTTAAATGAAAACTACGAATCGAACAGATTTGCATTTAAAATGGATTTTCACGTAATTTGACTGACTTCCAGTTTAAGCCACGCCCACTTCCGGATCCATCCGAATACAGATACAAATAATTTTGAGATTGTCACAGATACAGATACAAATGGCTCCGCTGCACACCCCTACTTACTAGAGTCTGTAAAGTGCCTTGGGGATATGACATGTGTCATGGTGTTGATGCTACAAGAATGCCTCATGTTAGCCAGTGTCTGAAGGACATGCATAAACACACCAATCTTGAAAAAGTGTGCCTTTTTTAACTTCATCGTATTTAAATTGTCTGAAGGAAGATGCGCAGGCATGCCTGAAGCATGGCAATGAAATGCAGTATCATTTCCATCTTCCTTCTGAAAAATACATAACCCTAAGACGTTCCTTTTCGAAGAGAACTGATGCTGTGTCATGGTCTTGACGCTATGGCCAGGGTGCGAACTACGGGGGAGGTAGGGGGAGCTTGGCCCCTTAATAAGACATGGGCTCCCCTGAAAACGTGATTTGTGAAATTTTGGGGGGTCTCAAAAAATATTGACTGTTATTTTGACGTGCAATTTCAGTTTTGTGTAATGTGAACATCTTGGATTATTATGTGTAAAATTAAAAAAATTCTGATAATCTGTCGGACGTATTGCGCACAATTCCATAGACTAGCAACCCCCCCCCCCCCGCCCCCGTAAAAAAAAAAAAAAAAAAAAGGTGGGCTCCCCCAAAGTCCTCAGTATAGTTCGAACACTGTCCATGGGAGTGTTAATACCAACTGCGCCATACTAAATAAATGCCTGCTCACCTGCTGTGAAATCAGGCTGTAGCCATATTGATGAAAAATAAGTGACCAATTTAGTGCCTAGAGTCACAGATTAATTCCACGGTGCATTACCCCTTAGTTTGGATGCTCCCACAAACAGACTGGTTCAAGACCTAATCTATAGACTAAAGCCTCTAGAGGCAGACCTAACCAGGGAGGCTGGTGCTACAGCTGCTGCTGCCAACGAGTTCCAGTCTGGAAGGGGCAGACTACTACACAGCTACCTAAGCTGTCACCAGGCCTCTGCCAATTAAAAAAGCTCTTAAAAGCAACCCAACCGAGGAGAGCATACAATTTAATTTAAGAGGTTGCAGGAGAAAAGGAATTATCCTCTGGTCTATCCACTTTCCGCTCAACTCTCAGTCCTCCTAAGAGGAAATCTGTGTTGAGAAAAAAAAACAGCAAATGCTGGTTAGGCATGTTTTGAAGTATGGCAGCTGATTTGAGCTGGTTTAATCTGGTCCTTAGTTGGTCATACGCTGATTTAAGATGGCACTGAGCCGCTAATAAGATGGTTATGAGCTGGTCCTGAGCAGGAGCTAGTTGCTTAGGACCAGCACTTGCTTCAAAACATACCTAACTAACATATGCTGGTTTTTCAACAGGGATGGCAAAGGCATTCTTAGAAAGTCATGGTTTGCAGGGCTCCACCAGCCTAGACCGCCGCTGTGTAAGCCTTGCCCACCACCCGCAATGTAGTTTTAACATGTCTTAGAGAGCAAACGCCACACCACACTCTCAAGCAACTCTTCAACCCAAGGCATCTTCTCATACCCATGCTCACAAGTCCCCTCACATTAGAATGAGTTAAATATCAGAGGAATCCTCTTTCACAGATTCATCATCCTTTCCAGAACAACTAATGCCACAGTAATAATAATAACAATAATAAACTTCCAATAACCAAGGGCATATACATTCAAGAATTAGAAGATAGTCAGTGTGGCGGTACTGTAAATCCCTTAGGGTGAGAAAATGTGTGGTAAGACCCATGTAACAAATGCATTGTGTTGATTTATTTCTACTTTATTATATTGTCATTTGTTTCAGGCAAATCAGTCGGAAACAGAGGAAAGTGTGCCCTCCATGGATCATAAGGATATTTCGCCACCTGCTGGTGATGGACAGATAGTGGTACATTCTGATTTCTTTCAAAATCTAGTCTAAATAAACTAAATAGACATCTCTCAATGATGTATTAAGACTGAATTTAATATTATTTACACTATTTACACATAATTTACAGGTGAATGTTTCATGATTTTATGTATAATATATGTTTGTCAAAATGTTAAATTGTTTATATTACCTTAAGATTTAACAAGACTCCTGTTTACTTTTTTGTTTGTTCCTTCTTTCTCTATGATTTGATACAGAGCACACTCCCTGAGTCAAACTGCACACAGATCAATGGTGAGTCCATGCTTTTATTATTACAATTCTATACTGAAACTATGAGCTGATTGTATAAATAGTGATTTATGATTATATGCAGACATGCCTTTAACCTCAAAACTATGCAAGCTAAAAGAAAATAAAACCCAAACCAACATGGTGAATGAGGAACTAATTGTTTAACAAATAAACCTATTTTACAATTTTCTTTAATTTCACATGCTTGCAATGCTAAGGTAGATAGATCTCATAAAATGAATCATTGTCTCATGATATTGCGCTCTAGTCCTGACATGCCAGACCTCCCTCTAGAATCACCATTGCCTTTCCATATATGAAGCTTACTTTATTGTAAATTTCTGAATTAATGGGTTTTGTTACTGATTGAGTGATTGATTAAATGATTGTTATGAATGGAAATCACCAGGGGAAAAAAATATAAAGGAAATTGTAGGCCAAAGATAAGTACAGTATATAGTGTCCAGTAGTGTAGAGAATGTAGTGATCCATAATTTATTTGTGTTTCCTTTAGGAGAGCATGTGCACACATCGAGTCATAGTGGGGCAACTCCTGTATCAGAGAACAAGGAGCCTCCTAAAGTGGCCAGGGTCTGTGGCTAACAAACTCATTTCTATTTATCTAAAGCACAAAAGCTTACTTCTACCTGTGTTCAGTCACTGACTGAGTTTTTGTGCTTTTGCCTTTATACACCACTACAATGGATTTCAAATAAAACAATCAAGATGTGATTAAAGTGCAGGCTTCTAGCTTTATTTTAAGGGGTTCCACAAAAATATGACATTTACCATTTAGGAGTTACAGCCATTTTAAGCAAACTACCTCCATTTTTAGGGCATCAATAGTATTTGGACAAAGTTACATAATTGTAAATATAAGCACAATTTTAATACTTGAAAATCCTTTGCACTGACTGCCTATAGTCTGGAGCCCATGGACATCACCAAATTCAAGTTTCCTCCCTGGAGATGCTTTGCCAGGTCTTTACTGCAGCCACCTTGAGCTTGTTTGTGGGTCTTTCTGCCTTCAGTTTTGTCTTCAGTAACTGAAAAGCATGCTCTATTGGATTGAGGTCAGGCGGCTGACTTGGCCATTGAAGAATATTCAATTTCTTTGCCTTCAAAAAGTCTTGAGTTGCTTTCACAGTATGTTTAGGGTCATTATCATTATGTAGCATTTGGTTGAATGTGAACAGAGAGTATAGCCTTAAAGACCTCAGAATTCATCCCGCTACGTCTGTCAGCAGTTATACCATCAATTAACACCAGTGAGCCTGTTCCATTGGCAGCCATACATGCCCATGCCATAACATTGCCTCAGCCTTGTTTGACACTTGATGTGGTGTGCTTTGGATCATGAGCTGTTCCTTTCTTTCGCCATACTTTTCTCTTTCCATCAATTTGGTACTAAATTAATCTTAGTCTCATGAGTCCAAAGAATCTTATTCCAGAACATGGGAGGCTTTTTTGAGATGTTTTCTGCCAATCTTGCTTTCCTGTTCTTGCATGTTACCAGTGGTTTGCACCTTGTTGTAAACCCTCTGCATTTACATTCACGAAGGCGTCTCTTGATTGTAGATTTTGACAATGATGTACCTCCTCCAGAGTATTCTTGATTTCTGTTGATGTTATGAAGGGGTTTTTCTTCACCAAGGAAAGGAATCTGCGATCATCCACTTTAGTTGTCTTCCGTGGTTTTCCAGGTCTTTTGATGTTGTTGAGCTCTCCAGTGCTTTCTTTCTTCTTAATGCTACGGTCACACTAGACTTTGAGCATGTGAAAGTTCCTTGGATGCTGCAACGGTCATGATATAACGTCACGCTATGCAGTGTCTTAAAACTTTAATTTAACACATCACATATAATAATACATCTAAAATGTAAAAATGTACAATCTGATTTCCTGCTGCGCTGCAGTTTTAAATTTACATTCTTTTAAATTCAGCTACAAGGTCATGCTGTGACAAATCAGTCTGCTGATGGTCACACGGCTTCAAGTGATGTTAATTCATAGGTCAGAGTTCACCAAGCTTGAACTTTGGAATGCACGAAATGCGAAACTCTGGAATGGAGGTCAATGGAGCGAAAAGTGCAGTGTGACCACCCCTTAAGAATGTAGCCAACCGTTGATCTGGCCACACCTAAGGTTATTGCTATCTCTCTTATTGACTTGTTGTTTTTTCAGCTAAATGATGGCCTCCTTCACTTTCATCGAGATCTCTTTGGACTTCATATTGGTAGCTACAGTCTAACAGCTTCCAAATTCCAATTTGATGCCTCATTTCAACTCCAGATCTTTTATCTGCGTATTTGTTGTTGTTGTTGTTGTTTTGAAGTAATGAGGGAATGGACAGCACCTAGTCAATTAAGCTCTTCTTAGTCAGCTATTCAAATACTATTAAGCCCCTGAAAATAGAGGTAGTTTGCTTAAAATGGTTGTAACTCCTAAATGGTAAATGTCATATGTTTGTGTAACCTCTTAAAATAAAGCTAAAAATCTGCAATTCAATCACATCTTTATTTCAAATCCATTGCAGTGGTGTATAAAGGCAAAAGCACAAAAACTCAGTCAGTGTCTGAATACTTTCGGACCTGAGTGCAATACTCAAATACAAAGTCAAAAACAATACAGTTTGTCTGTGGTAGAGAATAGAATATGAACATTAAATCCCTTTAAACATTTTGGGACAGTCTGTTAACTGCTAGTATGGAATATGAGATTTTATACCATAGAAGTCTGATATTCATACTAAATACTGAATTTCATTCCTGATAAGATGGTTATAACTCTTGTGTTTCTCTGGACAGAAATTGAATCTGCCTGTCCTTGAAATATGTGTGTCCTGCCTAAAGACGGTTTACCCACTGGAGAAACTTGTTGCCAATCAGCAGATTTACCACAAGGCTTGCTTCCGCTGTGCCTTTTGTAGTACCAAACTCAGGTCAGTTTTTGTTTTAAATTACTCTGATCTCTTAAGGAATATTCTGTGGTTTCAATAAAACTTAAGGGAGGGTTCACCCAAAAGTTTATTACGCGCTAAAATAATTATTCAATAGTAGTAAATTTCAACAACCTACTGAGGTCAGATTTGAGATATCCTTCATATGGAAATAACAGGTCTTCTTTCATGTCCCTTTTATTTCAGTTTGGGGACTTATGCTTCCCTACATGGTAACATCTACTGTAAACCTCACTTCAGCCAGCTATTCAAGTCTAAGGGCAACTATGATGAGGGCTTTGGCCATCGACCACACAAGGAAATGTGGACACCACGAACAAACGAGGAGGAACCTGAGAGAGATGAAAACTCAAAGCCCTTTGTTGTAGACTCCGTGTTAGTGAAGCCTACAGAACAGTTCAGCCCTAAAGTGGAGGAGTCACAACTGGACAAATTCACTGACCTCGCTGCAGCTCTAGAGACAAAATGTCAAACCAGCTCAACCAGTTCCATGGAAAAACCACAAACCCCTTCTGTGGAAAAAAGAAAACTGAGAGTTGCATGGCCACCTCCTGCATACAGTGATGGAAGCTCCAAAGTCTCCAGTACAGCCACTGAAGTTGGAAAGGGTTCATCCAAGCTTTTCAGAGCAAAGTGGCCTCCAGAGGAGGAAGCTCCGCCTGCTCAGCAGAGCCCTGAAAGAGCAGAACTGAAAAGTCTTCGACGTAGTTCCTCACTCAAAGAGCGGAGCCGTCCCTTTTCTGTGGCACCAAGCTTGGCATTATCCAATGCTTCAAAAAAAGAGTCACAATTGTCTCACAAGATTGCTTCATTCAGACGAGGCTCACTGGAGGAGAATCGTTCACGGTCTAAAGTGAAAACAGACAAAACTGAAGTGGAAGACGAGGCAAGAATCCCAGATGAAAAAACAAAGGATCGTGAAAGCCAATCCAAGGAGAATGTTGAGAGTCCTGCCAAACTTGATAGAACAGAAAAGATGCCCCCCTCCGTTCTCAAACAGACACAACAAACAAAAAAGGAGGCTGAGCCACAGGAAACAAAAAATGAAGCTGGTCTACAACAAACAAATAAAGAGTCTCAGACACAACAAACAAAAAAGGAGGCTGAGCCACAGCAAACCAAAAATGAAGCTGATCTACAACAAACAAATAAAGAGTCTCAGACTCAACTAACAAAAAAGGAGCCTGAGCTACAGCAAAATGAGTTTCCGAGAGGCCATGTGGAAGATGAGGAAAACCCGGTGAAATGCTTAAGCACTTCTCCTGAGCTCCAGTCTTCCCAAGACACATGCTCTCCAACCGTGGAAGAAAAAGCCAATAGGAAATCCCAGGATGTTGGCTTCTGGGATGGCGAGGAGGCTGAGGAGTCCCTGACTGTAGAGGAGATGATCAAGAGGAATCGTTACTATGAAGATGAAGAAGATGAGGAGGAGGAGGTGGCAATAGTTTAACTATATGTCATCAATCCCTTCCAATTATTTACTCTGAAAATACAACTGTTATAAATTCAACATAATAATAAAAAAAAAAAAAGTACTTTATTATATTTTAATCAAGTATTATGGTACTGTACATCTTTTTCTTTAAACGTATTTCTTGGAACTTGGAGCTATCGCTATTTTTTGTATTTTGTTCTTTGCCAACCATGTTTTCTTTTGGTTGCTGTAAAAAAAAGAGACTTTACAAAAAGTTTTAAAAATCACTATGATTGTTTATTAATCTAAGAATATTTTGTTGATCCAAATGAACAAATTTCCTCTCTAATTCTCAGCCTTTGACAGTTTAATCAATAAGGATAACAAACACATTTTTGATTACTTTTCTAGTCCATATTTTAAAACATTGTCCACTGTTTTCCTGATTATTGAGCATATTAACATTTTTGAGCAAGTACACAATAAACATTATTCCACTGCAATTGGGGAAGTAAGGTGCATAATTTCAGTTTTTTGTTGAATGATAATTGTTAAAGTCATTGAGCATTTTATGTGTAATTATAAATAAAGATCACCTTTTTTGTCAACACAGTTATATGAAGCTTATAAATCCTCATATGCCCCCTTATAATATTGCCATCTAGTGCTGTGCTCGAGTTCACCTTAATCAATTCTAAAGCAAAACCTGAAGTCTGAGTCAAGACTGTGACCAAATAGAAGAATCAGAATCAGAATGAGCTTTATTGGCCAGGTATATTTACACATACGAGGAATTTGTTATAGTAACAGAAGCTCTACAGTGCAACAGAAAGACAGCAACAGGACAGATAAAAGAATAGTAAAGAAAAGACAGCACAGATAGTAAAAGAATAATATACAAATATAGGCAATGTACAAAATAGCAAAAACACAATATATAATATAGACAATTATGTGCGTACAGGTCTGATATGTGCAAATTTGAAATTAAAAAATAAGTATGTGTGGTGAAAAAATAATGTATAATAGTGTTGTGTGTTCCACATTTAATGTCAAGTGTTCATGAAATGGATTGCTTGAGGAAAGAAACTGTTTCTATGTCTGGTCGTTCTGGTGCTCAGAGCTCTGTAGCGTCGACCAGACGCTAACAGTTCAAAGAGGGAGTGTGCTGGATGTGAGGGGTCCAGAGTAATTTTGCCAGCCCTTTTGCTCACTCTGGATCAGTACAGTTCTTGGAGAGTGGGGAGGGTTGTACCAATGATTCGCTCAGCAGTCCGGACTGCCCTCCGTTGTCTTCTGAGGTCAGATTTGGTAGCTGAGCTGAACCAGACAGTTATTGAAGTGCAGAGGACTGCAGGGGGTCCAGTAAGGGTCCAGTGGAGGACTTCAGATAAGCCAAAACCAGTCTTTCAAATGATTTTAGAGCCACAGGTCTGTAGTCATTAATTCCAGTAATTTTGGGTTTCTTTGGGACGGGGGTGATGGTGGCGCGTTTGACGCATGAGTGGACTTCACATAGCTCCAGTGAGCTGTTGAAGATCTGTGTGAAGATGAGGGCCAGCTGATCAGCACAGGTTTTTAGGCAGGCTGGTGACACACCGTCTGGGCCTGGTGCTTTCCTTCTTTTGCTCTTTCTGAAGACCTGGCGCACGTCATCTTCACTGATCTGAATTGCAGGTGTGGGGGAGAGGGAGGTTACTGGAGGAGTTAATGGTTGTGTGGAGAGGTGTTCAGGGAGAGTGTGGGGTGTTTTTCAAACCTGCAGTAGAACTCATTCAGATCATCTGCCAGTTGTTGATTCTCCAGAGTGCTGGGGGATGGTGACTTGTAACTGGTGATATCTTTCATACCTTTCCACACTTAAGCAGAATCACTGGAAGATAATTTGTTCCTTAGCTTGCCAGAATAATTCCTCTTTGCCACTCTGATCTCCTTTTCCAGTGTGTATTTCTCCTTTTCCTGTTTGTACAAGACTTTGTCCCCCTTCCTGTAAGTATCTTTTTGGCCTGATGAAGCTGTCTGAGTTTTGCAGTGAATCATGGTTTGTCGTTGTTGTAAGTTAGATGAGTCTTGGTAGGAATGCACATATCCTCAGAAAAACTGATATAAGATGTTACAATCTCTCTGAGCTCATCCAGATGTTACCATTACAGATGTATGTTTTGATTTTATTGTTGTAAATAAAATACAAATAATAAAAAAATCCCTTGCATATTGGCTTTCAATCACAAAACATGTCTTTAAAAATTTAAATTAATATATTGTTTTCTGTGAATGATTAAGCAGAATGATTTTCGCATAATTGTGAAGTAAATATTCTAGCCTACAAGACTGATTACTCAAAAGTCTTATTCAGGACTATGTAGTGTGGGTTTTATGGCCTTATTTCAGCTACATTTTTTTTCCCAAATCTTACTAACCACGCATAATATTTTTTTTCTAAAAAATGCAAACATGTACATCCATCTTGGTCACATATTATTGTAGCACAGTTTGTGCTGAATACAAAAAAAAAATACATGTTGGTCAATAGTATGTTATAAGTAGCTGAAATAAGCACAAATATCAGGGCATGTCAAAACATCTCAAGGGCCCCAAAATCACCTCAGGCCCCAGAGGGTTAAGGTTTAATTTTGTTTCATTAATGAACACTGGTAAAGCTGTTCATTAATGACTAATAAATTTACAAATGCATTAAAACGAATTTATAGGGAGTAATGGCTGCATAATTTAGAAATTTAACTGTAACTTTAATGCAAATACCTGTAAATTAGTGAGCCATTTTAACTCACAAACTAAACAAAAAATACTCCATTTATAGTTATTTGAATTAAAATCAGATTCTTTATTTATACCATGATTCAGTAAAAAAAATATATATATACTGTTATGGTCAGATTGAAGGGCATTGCATTTACTGTTGTGTCATCATAACACAAATCCTTCAAATCATGATGCAAAAAGAGCTTATTCATTCATTCATTCATTATTAACTACTTATTTATTCATGAGATATCCTTAATGAGTCATTTAATTCCAATATTAGTTACCTGTGAACCACCTGTAAATGATTCAGTTTTGAGTTATAAATGCCCTGTATAATAAAGCTTTAAGTGAGTGGGTGACGTGCAGCCAAGTTTGGTGTCCCACACTGAATTTGTGCTCTGAATTACACCCATCCAAGTGAACACACACACACACCGTAAACACACACCCAGAGCAGTGGGCAGACATTTTTGCAGTGAATAGGAAGTGACATTGACATTTAAATGTTTTCAAGCAGTTCAGTGATGTGAAGGAAGTTGACGAGAACAATAAAAAAGTAAAGCAACCCCATGTACAAGTCATCTTTACAGACAGTACAAATGGAGACGGGTATGGCAGATGGCTCTTGACGTCACCTCAGATGATTTTCCCATGCTGTTGTTATCTGCCCTGAGCCCCTTTTGCCCCATCCTTGCGAGCCTATGGTCCCTTGCGAGCAATGGAAAACATCCTTTTTAACAGGGATTGCTCATTCCCTCCTGTAGTGAATCCATGCATTTTTGTAAGATAAATATCCATATTTCAAACGTAATAAACACTTTTTTCTCACTTCCACTGACTGTCATACGCAGAAGCGGTCCAGGCGGATGAAGTAGAACATAGGCGTCATATGTGTGCCTCTGAGATATGCAGGAGCAAAGGAAACAAAGTTTCTTTACTTTAGCAAAGGAAAACGCCTCAGGTTACGTATGTAACCCAGGTTCCTCGCACTGGACACATACAATTGTGCTTTTGCTGGTCAGGCTCCCGAAAGGGAGGAGGACAGAAAGCCTAAAGTACCTATAGTACTTTAGGCTTTCTGTCCTCCTCCCTTTCGGGAGCCTGACCAGCAAAAGCACAATTGTATGTGCTATGGTGCTGAGGAGGGCACCTTCGGGACATACCCTGTTCTAGGGTATAGAAAGGCTTTGGCCATGCCAGGCGCAAAGTCCAAATGAGTAGGGGCCACTGACAGGGCCTGAAGATCCCCCACTCTCTTTAGAGAAGATCATCCTCATCATCATCAAGGCCTTTCGCAGAACAAGCGCCGATCTACACGGTGCCTAACATGTAGTCTTTCTGTGCAAAAGCTGATGTAAGCTTGGCATGACAGAGTCATGCCCTCTGTCAGGGCAGACCGCCAAGCTGCCTGGTCTTCCGAATGGTAATGCCATCGGTCAGGGTTGATGTTAAAGACATTCATGTCCTGCTTGATGACATCCTTAAAGCGAAGCTTGGGTCGCCCACAAGTGTGGTGTCCAACAGCTAACTCCCCATGGAAGATGGACTTTGGGATACGTTCATCCGGCATACAGCGCACATGGCCGATCCATCTAAGATGTCTCCTCCGGATGTACATGTCACTGCTGTTAGTGAGCACGGTGGTGTTCGGGACCCGATCCTGCCATGATAGGCCAAGGATCTGTCATAGACAACAGAAGTGAAAAGCATTAAGCTTGTGCTCCTCCCTATGTAGGCCACGTTTCGCTTCCATAGAGCAATGGAGAGCACGCAGGATTCATATATGCGCACCTTTATTTTGAGAGAAAGGTGGCTGTTGTTCCAGACACGAGACTGAAGTCGCCCAAAGGTTGTTTAGGCACGACCAATCCTGGTATTCAGTTCAGCATCAAGGCTGTTGTTTGCTGCCAGAGTTGAGCCGAGGGGTGCATCCAGGTAACCTTGGATCTAATAGGTACTGATGAAAAGGAACCTGGTAAGCATAAGTCATGAGCAGCGCACAACTTGAGGAGACGTTGGCCGTTGTCATTGATGCTACCAATCCCAAAATGACCCAAGACCAGCCTCCAGTCAATGACATCCCCTCCAACTCTGGCGTTGAAGTCCCCAAGCAGAGCTAGATTGTCCCCGGCTGGGACGGAATGAATGACCTCGCTAACGTGGGCATAAAAGGCTTCCTTGTCCTCAGGAGACACGTCAAGAGTGGGTGCATAGGCAGAGAGGAGAGTGAGAAAGCCAGCTGAGTATGACATCCTCAGGGACATTAGACTTGGAGAGCAAGCAGTTGGTTGAGAGACGGTGGACAGCAGGGTGTTTCGCACAGCAAAGCTGACTCCATGAATTGGATGATGGTCGTCTGGGTAAACACACCAGAAAATAGTGTAGTTCCTCTCGCGCACCAAACCACCAAACCATAGCAGTAATATCTACTCTGAGGCGAGATAGTTCGCAGTCAATAACGGCTGATTTCTGAGGTCAGAGAGCCGTCGAGGAGAGAAATCAGGTCCGAGAACCATACTCGGCCCGGCCAGAACGCTGCTACCAGAAGTAGACTGACCTCGTCCTGGCACACTCTCGCGGGACGAGGTCAGAACTGGGAGCAGAGCAATTGAGGGAAAGGCGTACAGACGAAGCCTCGGCCATGTCTGTACCATAGCATCCAGCCACAATAGAGTTGGATGAACTAGAGAGTACCAGAGGAGACATTGCGCTGTCTCCTGAGTAGCGAAGAGGTCTCGACAGGACGTCTGCCCCTTCTTTCACCCTTGCGACCGTGGTGAGGATTGACTCGATCCAAGCAGGTGTGATACGAGCCTGCATCGTGAGCGAATCCCACACCACGCCCATATAAGTGATTCTCTGAGCCGGAGAAAGCACATTTTTCTTGGCGTTCAGGCTTAACCCCAGCACTTTCATGTGGGCAAGAACAACATCTCAATGCCGAACCGCCATCTGCTCTGATTGAGCTAAAATCAACCAATCGTCGATGTAATTGAGTATGCGGATGCCTTGTAGCCGCAACGGAGCTAACACAGCATCCACACACTTCGAGAAAGTGCGGGGTGAGAGTGCTAGGCCAAACGGAAGAACCCGATACTGATAAGCTTCGCCCCCGAAAAGCAAATCTCAGGAACTTCCTGTGAGTGGGAAGGATGGAGACATGGAAGTATGCGTCCTTTAGATCGATCGTGACAAACCAGTGCTCAAACCTGATCTGAGAAACGGCCTGTTTGAGTGTCAGTATCTTGAACTTCAGTCGCATGACAGAGCGGTTCAGCTGACGCAGATCTAAAATCAGACGCAACCCCATCCTTCTTTGGAACTATGAAGTACCGGCTGTAGAACCCTGACTCCCTTTTGTGGAGAGGGAACACTTCGATGGCCTCCTTCCTCAAGAGAGTGTCTACTTCTTGTTCACAAACTGGATTCTGTAGCCTCTCTCTACAGTCTGTAGGACCCATCGTGACACATTTGGCAGTAGTTTCCATGCTGCCAAATGGTCTACTAAGGGAACCAGTCTCTCGAGACTGGCCTCTGGTTTAATCAGAGCAGCTAGTTCGGTTGAATGGCGCACCGGCAGAGGGTGGCCGAACAAGCTGCTCTAGAGACCCCCAAAGGGGTGGCGAGCATCTCAGTCCAGTGCTTCCGGGCAGAAGAAACTGAGATGTATGCTCACTGGAGATCGCTGCGCCCTGGAGCACCAGGGTTGCCAGACCGACCTCCTGAGGGCACTGGCTCCAGCTGGGGCTACCCTCATAAGCCCTGGGCCATGGGCGTCAGGGCTTCTTCGCAGCCGCCTGAGCTGGAGGGCGATGAGGCAAGAACTGCTGGAATGCCCAATAGGAAGACCCTGTCTTTATCTTTAATGTCAGACAGGGTCAACCAGAGATGCCTCTCCGTTGCCACCATGGCTGCCATAGATAGCACGGGCGGTCTCCTTTATTTTTTTATTTTTATTTATCCTTTATTTTACCAGGATAGTTCCATTGAGATGCAAAATATCTTCTTCCAGGGAGTCCTGGCCAAAATGTCAGCACAAAAAGAACATAAAACAAACAAATATTTTGCCCTACGGAATTTACTCATAGCAAGTACATGTTTCCTTTAGAGTAGCCCATAAAAGGTTTTTTAAAACATTTAAAGAGGGGAGTGTTTCCAGCATAATAACCCTCTGACACTTGTTCCATAACGAGGGAGCAAAAAAAGAGAAGGCAGTTTTGCAGAGCTCTGAATATAGCCTTGGAACATTTAAAAGAAGTTTAGCAGAAGATCTAGTGCTGTAATTACAAGTCTAAAATGATAAAAGACTGCAGATATACATTTACCTAACAATGCCTTAGCGATAAACAACAGCATATGCACTTTCCTTCTTTGAAACAAAGACGACCATCCCACCAATTCGTACAATATGAGTGCGTGAAGAAGCACTCGTCACAAAACGTAAAGCAGCATGGTATACATAGTCCAACTTTTTAAGTGAAGATAAACCTGCATGCATATAAATCACATCACCATAATCTAACACTGAGAGGAAACAACTTTGTATAATTATTTTTCTTGCTTTAAAAGGAAAATATTTAAGCGAAAAAGAACACTCAATTTTATCTTAAGCTTTTTTTTTAAGTTTTTCAATATGTACATATGTTTCAATATGTACATAAAATCCCAATTTGTCATCCAACCATATACCCAAGTATTTGTAACAATTTACTCTTTCAATAGATTATTTTTGTAAAGTTAAAATAGAATGATCTATTTCAGTTCGGCAACGAGTGAAAAGCATATATTTTGTTTTATTTGAGTTTAAAACCTATTTTAAGTTGGACAATGACAGTTGCAATAACTGAAAGGATTCTTGCAAGAGCTCTATGGCTTGATTCACCGAATGTGCTACTGTGTAAATAATTGTGTTATCACCATATAAATGAACTCTAGCTGAGGCTATCCCACGACCAATGTCAATAATATAAATATAAAATAAAACTGGTGCTAAAATAGAACCCTGTGGAACACCTTTTATAGTTTTTAGTTCAGTTGAAATCAAAATTTTCAGAGTTCTTTCTGACAAATAATTTTCGAACCAAAGAAGCTCTTCCTTGGTGGCGCGGAGAGCCAAATCAATGGTTCTCCTGAGCTCCATGATGTCATCGGAGCTCATGGCCTCGCGCTCATCCATCTCTTTCAGCAGGTCAGCCTGGTATGCCTGTAACACCAACATGGTGTGCAGACATGCACTAGCCTGACCCGCCCCCACATACCCCTTGCCCACAAGCACTGAAGTTGTTCATAGCGGCTTGGAGGGCAAGGACAGAGCCTTCAGAGATGATGCTGCAACGGGGGACAGATAGCTCACAAGCGTCTGTTCTACCTGAGGCATTGCTCTTTAACCGCGAGCGTCCAACCCCACCACATTACCATAATAATCTGAGGTGGGGATGAAGGTGCGGGCCGAAAAAGGTCTTGCCCATGATCTCGACACCTCGGTGTGGAGATTGGGGAAGAACGGCAGGCTCCGTGTTGGAGGTGATCGCTTCGTTCGCAGAAAGTGTTCATTAAGTTTGCCAGTCTGCGGCTCAGCATGCTCCTTGGCCAGCCAACTGATGTTTAGTTTGGCCACAGCACGAGTCATCACCTCCAACAGCTCCTCATACTGGGGCGACACAGGGGGCGGAGCCTCGGGGTGAAGTAACCGCCGAGCGGGCTTCCGCCGGAGAATGGCCGACGAATCTGATGGGTGGGGAAGGAGAAAGGGACTCGCCCGTCACCATTCCCTCCAACAGATCCACTTGCGATCCCCATGAGTGCTGACTCCACTCCGCCTCGGCAGCAGCAGGACCAGCACTGCAGGAAACGCTGGTGAAAGCTCCTTCGGCGTCAAAAAGAGCCTTCCGGGAGTGGAGAAAATGCATCGGAAGACGCTCGCAATGCACACTCGAGAGCCGACCATGTGTGCTCCGCTCCCAAACATACCATGCACAGATCATGTGTATCACCTGGGACTATGTAGCGTCCGCAGGGATGAACACATGATCTGAAACGTGAGCTGCTCTCGCCCTCTTTCTTAGAGCGAAAGACTAAATATCTCTTTGACATACTGCTTTCTCTTTTCGTATGCAAAATTATAAAGTTGACCTAAGTGGAGCTTATAAAGTGGCAGGACGGACAACACCAAATAAGACTCACAAAACAACGTTTGGACAACACACAGAACGCTTTTTGCTGAATGACAAAAAGCTGATGCCGGCTGCATCACACGTGCTTTTATACCAGCTGGTCATTACGTCACCCTGCCCGTGATGTCTCGCCCATCATTTGGACTGATTACACACGATATTCAGAGCACCAGTCTCCTCTTAGCTTATATTGAAATCCTCCTACATTTTTCTTTACAAATCCTCGTTTTGTGCTTCTAATTTGTTTTGTTTTGTTCTCTCTCCTCATTCGTCACTAATCACGCAACGCCGACATCCTATGTCATCCGCCTGGATGGCTTCCACGTACGACAGTCAGCGGAAGTGAGAAAAAAGTGTTTATTACATTTGAAAAATGGATATTTATCTTTCAAAAACACATGGATTCACTACAGGAGGCCTTTATTCACCCCCCGGAGCCATGTGAGGCACGTTTTACTATGGACGCACGCATTTTATTTCATGTCTTCTGAACTGTTGACAAAAAGCACATGCTTACGCCATTGTAAGGCTTGGAGGGGCCAAGACAGTTTTTAACATAACTCCGAATGGATTCGTCTGAAAGAAGAAAGTCATATACACCTAGGATGCTTTGAGGGTGAGTAAAACACAGGCCAATTTTCATTTTTGGCTGAGCTAACCCTATAAGGTTTGAATCACTGAAAATGATCCCCCTCCGTTAACGCGCTCATATCTCATTAAAAAAGATACTCCCATAGCATAACGCAATCGGTCACGAGACACACAAGAGCCAACAGCATTTCTGTGTTTTATTGACAAATGGTACGTTTAGGGGCAGGGGTTGGGTTACGTGCTCATATATGTGTAAATAGTGTAATATAAACAAAACTGTTGTGACTGTTTACATTGAAAAATCACACCCCAACATATATACAATAATGACAATATTATTACCCAATATATAATTTAATCATGACAATACAATTCTCAGTATCTTTTGCATTGGCATATTGACGCCAAGGGTTTCTTATTTAAAGCAATGGAGGACCCTGCACGTCTAAAAATTATGCTAAAGGAGTACTCTGTGTGTCAAACAAAACACGCCAAAGGAGTCCTGACCAAGCGTCATTATGTGACGAGTTGGTAGTGAGAATGTGTTGGTCGGGTTCATGCTATTATGGTCTGGTCTTCTGTTAAAGAATACCAGACTCGGAGACAAGAAGATACGTAAAACCAACAGGTGTGTTTATTAGCAGTTTTGTAGCAATGGCAGTGTTTATTTAGTTTATTCAAGCCAATACGTTTATTACACAGTTATGTTATATTATGTTATACAATCATTATATACCACTAGAAAATACACATTATATTCATATAAATAGATTAGACTAAGTGAAATTTTTTTTTTTTTTTTTTTCTGTGCCTTAACTGGCACAAAATACAATGCATCACAGATCACATCAGGTCATCTATAATGTATCTGCTTGTTTTACACTTTTTGGCCACCAGGTGGTATTGTGAGCAAATGAAGCCTCAAGAAATTAACCCTTTTGTGAACCACTTGGCTGAAAAGCTTCAATACTTCATGAGGTTTCATCGCGCCATCACTAGAGGTAAGTCGAGATCACAGGTAAATAGAGCATAGGCTTTGATAGGTATCTCCATTCTGTCACGTTCCTGCTCGCCTCATCTGGAACATCTTTCCATTATTTGCCGCCCATTTTATCTGCCCCGGGAGTTTTCATCGATCATTGTTACTGCTGTGTACATTCCACCACAGGTGGACACCGGCTTGGCTTTGTCTAAGCTTCACGATGTGCTCAGCGGCTACATTAACAAACATCCTGACGCTGCCTTCATCATCGCGGGGGACTTTAACAAAGCCAACCTCAAGCAGGTCATGCCGAACTTTTATCAACATGTATCCTGTCCAACTAGAGGACCAAACACACTGGATCATTGCTACACTCAGTTCAAGGATGCCTACAAAGCCCGCTCACTACCGGCTTTTGGCAAATCGGACCATGCCGCCATTTTTCTAACACCGGGATACAAACAAAGGCTCGTTCAGGAACCTCCGGTGCAGAGAGTAGTGACGCGCTGGTCCTCCCACTCAGAGACTATGCTGCAGGCGGCGCTTGATGACGTCGACTGGGACATGTTCCGGGCGAGTTCTTCTGACGTCAGCGAGTTCACGGATGTAGCATTAAGCTTCGTAAACACGCTAACCGAGCAAGCTACAGAAACAATAACGATAAGGACATTCTCCAATCAGAAACCGTGGGTGGACAGAACAATGCGTGATGCGGTTAACACACTCACTGCCGCTTACAATGAGGCTCTTCTGTCTGGGAATACAAGCGAGTACAAAGCATCGTGCTATGCTCTCCGACGCGCAGTAAGAGCCGCCAAACACAGATACAGAGAGAGAATTGAGTCTCATTTCCAGCTCAACGACTCTCGACGGATGTGGCAGGGACTGAGGACCATCTGTGACTTCGGAAACAAATCCTCCGCGGAGGTGAGAGCAGATCCGTTGCTGGCCGACGAGTTAAACATCTTCTACGGCCGCTTCGATGGCAACGGCGGTGGCGCGTTTCTGCCGACCAGCGCGTCAGGAAGCAGCAGGCAAAGCAGCGATGATCCTGTAATCACCGTGTCGGAGGATGAGGTTCGGAGGGCGCTAAAGAGAGTGAACGTCAGGAAAGCAGCCGGATCTGATGGGATAACCGGCCGTGTTCTGAGGTCCTGCGCCGATCAGCTCGCTGGTTTGTTCACTTCTATCTTTAATGAGTCCCTTGCTACCATTTCTCACGTTCTCCACTCTTCCCTCACACACTTGGACAGCAACAATGGGAATTATGTAAGGCTGCTATTCATTGACTATAGCTCAGGTTTCAACACTATAGTCCCCATCAAGCTGGCTCCTAATCTCACAGACCTCGGCCTAAACTCCTCACTCTGTGACTGGATTCAAGACTTCCTCACCAGCAGACCTCAAGTGGTGAAAGTTGGCCAGTTCACCTCAAACTCCATCACTCTGAACATAGGAGCCCCACAGGGCTGTGTCCTGAGTCCCCTGCTCTACTCTCTCTACACGCATGACTGCGTGTCCTCTCACAGCTCCACATCTATTGTCAAATTCGCTGATGATACTGTGGTTCTGGACCTCATCTCCAACAACGATGAGACCGCATACTTGGATGAGGTAGAGAGTCTCACATCATGGTGCCAGGACAACTGTCTCTCTCTGAATGTGCAAAACTAAAGAGCTGATCATGGACTTTAGGAAGAGACAGCAGCAGCCCTACACTCCTCTTATGATCAGTAGGACCCCTGTGGAGAGGGTGAGTAGCTTCAAGTACCTCGGTGTAAACATCTCCGAGAACCTGACTTGGACTACACACATCCAAACACAGGTTAAGAAAGCCAGGCAAAGACTGTACCATCTGCGACAGCTGAGGAAATTCAGGGTCTCACCAGCAATCCTGAAAACTTTCTATTCAGGGACCATAGAAAGTGTATTGACTCAGTGCATCTCAGTGTGGTATGGAAACAGCTCCAATCAGGACTGCAAAGCACTACAGAGAGTTGTGCGCTTAGCTGAGCGCATCTCAGGGTCTGCTCTCCCCTCTCTGCAGGACATCTACCTCAAACGCTGCAAAAATAGAGCTGTTAAAATCTTCAAGGACTCAAATCACCTTGGTAACCATCTATTCACTTTGCTTCCATCTGGTAAGCGCTTCCGTAGCCTGATGGCAAAAACTGAGAGACTTAGGAGGAGCTTCTTCCCCCAGGCCATCAGGCTCCTAAACTCTAACTCTGTGTCATAACATCACTTGACTCCATGTAAATATCATATATCAATAAGCTATTCATAATTTTTCTCTACCTCATATTGCTGCTATTCAATACCCTGTACAACTTTTTGCACATTATTTTTGCACATTCCTCTTATTACTATTTAAGTCAACAACATACTGACCTGCACATTTATATTTATATTTTTTATCTTATCTTATTTTATTTTATTCTTTTATGTTTTGTACTTCTCCTTCTTAATATTTGTATTCTATATAATTGCACTGTCCTTGGAGCGGACCTGACCTACATTTCACTGCTGGTTATACTCTGTATAATTGTGTATGTGACAAATAAAACTCTTGAATCTTGAATCTTGAGTCTTTAATCCATGAGGGACATCAGACAATGAGAGGGTGGGTAGTGTGTGTTTATATAGTGCTGGCTGGGTGATGAGGTGATCCGTGACAGGTGTTAGTGACAGACTGATTAGAATTCTGGTGATTGAGTGCGCTGAGTGGTTGATGAACCTGGTGTGGCCATGACAACACTAGTAATTCAATTCTGCTAAATTCTGACAAAACAGAGGTAGAACCTAGAACACTGTCTAACACTTGATGGCTGCTCTGTTAATTCTCCATCATCAGTTAGGAACCTAGGTGTACTATTTGATACCAATCTTTCCTTTAAAAAAAAATAATATTTTAAAATTTTTAAAACCACATTTTTTCAATTTTTAGATGTTGGATCAGCATCTAGATACTACCTCTATAGCCCTGAATATCAACGGAGGCCATGTCAAGTAGATGAGCCCCAAACCTTGCTCACTTATTTTTTTTTCTTTTTATCCAAGATGCTCTAAGCCTTGTTTTGTGCCGCAAGAAAATTATGTCCTCACTGTGCTCACAACAAGAGAATGTGCACAGTCCTTACTTGAATACAAGCCCAAGCCTGTCACTAGTGACTATTTTGCAGAGAAGACAGAATGGCAAATACAGTAATACTTTAAACTAATACTTTTTGTCCCAAAGACAAAGATAGGCCTAAATATATCTTATATTTTCTTTTCGAAGTGTTCTATATTTTTGCAGAATTGTAAAATTATTAAGACTGTCGAATTCTGTAAAACAGACAAGCTGTGAGATTTTTTTTTAAAAGGCAAAAGCTTACAATAAACTGAACTAATTTTATAATGTCAATCCTAATATACATCTTCTAATTGCATGCCATTTGCTGCTAAATTAATATGAACATTCAAGGAAAATAAATGGATAAATAAAATACAGCAGATGAAAGAACTGATAATAATGTAATGCAGTTTTCAACACAGCACCATCTGCTCCCCTGTCCCTCTAATGCAGAGACACCACTGGAAATTATGCATTAATTAAGCATATTATTTCTGAGTGTACAGAGAATTTAATCCACATCACTCAATATATTTTCCTGAGTTATGCATCCCAGGAAAGAATGGTGTGAATATTGAAATTATGCCCCACGTGCATATGCCTCAATACCTTTGCAGGCCTCTTCTATTGTTGGTTGTTTTAAGGGCAACTGACTGAGCACTTTCCATTTCCAGGAGTAAAATACAACTGGACTTTTTTCAGAATGGTGGAAAGAACAACATCATGAACCAGATGTAGCCAGTTTTAAGTGAATTATTTTGTGTTATTACTAATATTATCACGTTCAATCTGAAATCCAGAAGTTTTTTTTTTTTTTTTTAATTCCTGAAGTAACTATGCTAATGTATTTTCCCCACAACCTTTTATTAGTGTTACAATATACGATCACGCTAACTGCGTGCCACTCACCAGCCTTGCAGAGTAAGACAGAGTGGTTACACTCACACCTGCCATGCTCATGCCTGAATCCCCCTTTTTTGGGAATGTTTGGTGTGATGTGCCAAACCTTTGATTGATAGCATAACTTCGGGGCTCTATTGAAGGGATGACGTGTTTTTGGAGGTCTAAACTGGAAACGTTTAAAAAAAAAATTGTCATTTCCAGTTCTATCGTTCTTAAGTCAACATTTAGATATTTATTTATTTATATATGTATTTGTTTATTATTTATTTATGGGAGTCTCCGTGAGATCTCATGTCACTGTGAAATTGTCCCTACAATGATCAAGTATGTGGTCTTGCGGTCTGGTCGAATCATCTAGTGTGTGCATTCAGAGGATTATAAGGCTAAAAATCGGTTGAAACTATGTCTGTGGTCTCCCATGGTTTTAAAATCGGTTAAGATTTGAAAATCGTCTAGTGTGCAGCCAGCATAAGAGGAATGAGAGAACTATGTTGTGTTCATTAGTGTCAACCTGTCAGACATGTATTTTAACATAGATTTTCTGTGAGACATCCAGCTCACATAAAACTTTTCAGGGGTATACCAAGGCTCTACTTACAAAAAGGGTTATTCAGCTCTGGCCCTCGAGGTCCACTTTCTTTAAAAGTTTATCTCCAACCATAACACACTTGGACAAGCTAATCAAGGTCTTCAGGATTACTAGATAGTTACAGACGGGTGAGCTTAATCAAGGATGGAGCTAAATTCTGCAGGAAAATGGATCTTGGAGAGCCAGATTTTAGTCTTACATTGACAGTTAACTGATATGCTCTTTGTCAAAAGTTTAAGCAATTAGAGATGCAGACATGGTGTTAAATCCATCTCAGCAAATTGGTGTTCAGCATAAATATGAAAAATGTGTTGTTTAGAGCCCTCTCAACACAGTCTATGTGGGGCTTGATGTATTTCTCTCTAGCAGATAAACCATTGAGTGCGGATGCTCTAGTTTGCCCAAGGCTAAACATCCTTCTGTATGCATTCCCTCTGTTGAGCTTTAATACCCCCACTTTACCATCCTCACCCAGCAAGACAGCTCTCTAGGCCTGGCTTTCGAGAGGTGGAATTTGAACAGCTCTGCTTCAATCAGTCATTCACACTACACAGAGAGCCAGAGCATCCTCAACTCATTCACTTTATTGTAATAAATGCAGAGTCTTTGAAAAATGAAGTCATATTGTCCCTTATCAGTGCTGAGTGAGAGACATATGTTTTCTCCCGAATCTTCTGGATAAACCACCTGTTACCCAAAGACAGAAATACATAAAAAAGGCTTCAATTACAATTTATTAGTGACTATAAACAATCGCCTCAGCAAAAAAAGCTTTTTTCACATCCACATCACACTTTCATATGTGTCCACATTCACTCCACAATTTACACATAGTAAAAAGAAAGGGGAAAACAACAAAAACGTTGAATAAGCACTTAGAGGTTTATAAAATGAAACTAAATCTCATAGATCAATGATAACCATTAAATTTGACATGTGCGGATGTGAAAGGAATGCATGTGATGGCATATGAATGAGTGTTGGTGTGAGATTGAGTGATTGGGGCACATTGAACAATTCAGCAGACTGGAAGGCAGCTGGAGCATGTAAGGGGACCTTCAGGCTCCAGGAAGGAAAATAACAGGCCTTGAATTAATCTTTGGAACAGCTCACTAAAAACAGCTGGTCTTAAAAGTGCCAGACTCGTGTCACACCAGACAGCATGCATGGAAAGTATCAGTTCAACAAGCAGCCATCTTTCAATTCCACAGGATAACCCATATCTCTTACTTTCAGGGAAAACCTTCTCATAAGCCAACATACACTGATGACGTGTCTTCCTTTCGTATTTCACATGTAATAGACTTTGCCTCCATTTCCCTTTCTGCTATTAATTGACTCACTCCATCCATTCCATTAAAAATGAAAGTGAAAGTAAACATTGCCATATAGTTTACTGTACTGCCAAGTAACAATCAACAAAAACAAGCAGATACTCATTCAATTTGAAATATGTGGCAAAAGGCCCATGCCCATGGTGTCAATTTCCAGTACTTTGTTTGGACATGTGGTAGTTATTTCTTGCAGTTTTTCAGCTGGTTTTTTATTTGTCAAGTCTGTTTTTTATTTGATTACTGATTCACAATTAAAGTGACAGCACACTTTTGATGGACAAAATAAACATGATTTCAAACAAAAGTGCTAAAAATGCACCGAAAGCATGTCTAGAATCAAAAATATGTACATATGCAAGATTTACCCAACTTGTTTTTAATTATTCAGTTTCAGTTAAAGTGTGTATTAAAAACTAAAAAAATTAAAACCAACAAATTCTGTATCAAAGTATAAATGAAACTACATAATCGGATCTTTTTTTGTTGTTTACCATTTACATGCAGCACCTTCCAGGGCCCCTCTCTGACCACAATAGTGGACAAAGGTTTGCTATATTTTGATTGGATCTTGATGGACTAACATAATCAAACTGTCAAAGACCATCAGGTAAGGATGCTAGAACAACAGACAGACATTCTTAGAGGACAAAAAGACAGACCTCTGGTACCAAGCTCAGGATATCTCATTGGTCAAAATGCAGTTTCTTCTCTTCACCCACCTAGAGACTGATCCCTAATGTTTTGGCTTGTGACCACCATCAAAATTCCTTAGGACCTCCAGGATGCAGCAGCAGTGGTTGAAACAAAGAGAGATCGCAGAGTTCTATCAAAATCCATTCATAACTATGTTTTCAAACCTTAAATGGAAGAAAAAACTAGGAAAGGAAATGTGGCCAAATATAGGGTCCAATACTCAGAATTTGCGCTCTACATTTCACCCATCCAAGTGCACACACACAGCGAGTAATGAACAAACACATACACACCCAGAGCAGTGGGTAGCCATTTTTGCTGCAGCACCCAGGGAGCATTTGGGGGTTTGGTGCCTTGCTCAAGGGTCTCACCTCAGTCATGGTATTGAGGGTGGAAGAGAGCGCTGGTCATTCACTGCCCCTGGTGGTACCGAGACTCAAACCTGTAACCTTTGGGTTACAAGTCTGACTCTCTAACCATTAGGCCATGACTGCCCTCAACACAAACATCTTATACTTATTCAGAGAAGTAAGTATTCTTAGTAACAGCGATGTATAGCGTGAAATCTTACATAAACTCAGCTGTTAATGGACTAATGAATGCATGCATGACAGTTAAATTATTTTCCATCATGTTTGGACAATGCGTTCGCAACATTGCCAAAGGTATTCTGGCTGTGGTTTGGTAAGTGAATAATGCATTGGTAAAACATTAGTGACACTAAATGTGTCTTTGGCCTATGAAAATAAGTTCCACAGGAGGAAAGAAGGGTGGACAACACAGTGTTCCCCCACTCTGATAGAACAGCCAATCATAGCACAGAAATGGAGAAGCACCAAATTGCAATCTCCTTCTCATCTGAAAGGGATAAAGGTGCACTTCCAAAAGACACTCCTAGTTCTATGTCTCACTCCTGCAAGGGAAGGGATACTAACAGATCGACAAGTTCTGAGTATCCCGTCTGGAGACACAGTAACAGAAACACATTAGTTCTGACAATGTGTAACATAGCCCCCACCTAGGGAGCAGATACCAGACACTCCAAACAAGAGTTTACAAAACAGGAAACACAAAACAATGAATCCAGGAGGGTGGTGGAGCAGAGGCAGAACAGGGGAAGGGTTGGTGGGTCAAGTCCATGGAGTGGAAGAAGGCCTGGAGACTGTGGTGGAACCAGTGAACAGGGTGGAGCAGAGCAGAGCCGGAGGCCAGTGGAGCTGGATCCAGGGTGGAGCGGCATATCAGGTGGCCGAGGTGGCGCCGAAAACCAGAGCTTAGCCAGTAGAGCAGGAAGCCAAGGTGGAGCCAGCAGATCAGATGGTCAGGGCAAAGTAGGCAGAGCAAAAACCACCACAGCAGCGCAGGATGAGCTGGAGATCACCATGGTGATGCAGACAGAGACCACCAATGAGTAATGAAGACTCCCACCATGGAGCAGATTAAGCAGGTTTCTCAGGTGGAGCTTGAGAAACCATGGCTGAGCAGAAGCCCACCATGGCAGAACAGGTGGAACGGTCACAGAGAGCTCACAGAGGTTAGTAATGGCCTCTGGGCTCATAACGAAACAGGTAGAAAGTTCAGGGATGACCTCTGTGGCCGTGACGAGACAGGCAGAGGGTATGTTTGGCTTGAAGTGGTGCTGCGCAGACCAGTAAGTGTTTGACATCTGTGTACCGCAAGATCGATTCGAAAGCATACAGAGCCACCTGCTCTCTAGAGCTCTCGCAGTACTTTGATGTAATACACTGATCCCCCGGGGACATATCCCCAGGGAAGACCTTGACTTAAAATACAATAAAAATAAAACAAAATAACTAAAAATATAACAAAATACCTAACTATATAATACTATTATTGTTAAAAATGGCAACAATATAAAAATATAAATATAATACATTTATATATTTAAAATTTTTATTAAAACAATAAGTAAACAATAATATTCTGGCCAGAGGAGAACTGGCTGAGCCTGCTTTCTCCCAAGGTTTTTTTCTCCATTCTGTCACAGAGGGAGTTTTGGTTCCTTGCCGCTGTCGCCTCTGGCTTGCTCAGTTGGGTTATCGTCAATTTGATTTCACAGATACTATTTAAACTAAACTGAGCTAGATAATGACATCTCTGAATTCAATAATGAAATGCCTTTAGCTGAAATTGAGTGTTTAATCTTGTTATTATACATTACTGACACTCTATCCTCAATTTGATACTGTTAAGTGCTTTGACACAATCTGTATTGTTAAAAGCGCTATATAAATAAAGGTGACTTGATTTGATCAGTCTGCACAGCACCGCTTCAAGTCGAACACACCTGTCAAACACAGAGTTCAGATGCGGCCTCCATGGCTGTGATGGATGGATCCTCCTCCTCCTCTTCCTCCTCCTCTTCTCTCACAGTGAAAGGGGATCCACATTTCTGCAGATCTACAGTATATGCAGTGTTTAAATGGAATGACTAAAGGAACAAAGAATGGGAAACAAGGAACAAAAACTCAAGTAGAACAACACCATTTATTCAACAACGGACAAAGCACTGGAGAAACACAAGGGCTGTATATACACAGGAAATCAAAAGAGACAAATTAGTAACCATGGGATCAAACAAGTAAGGGGGTGTGGTCAATGAATTACTATGACAACTAACAGGGTAACCACATAGGGCAAAACACACACAGGGAACATGTAACATTTACTGAAGTTTTCTTGTATGTTCAGTCTTCTCAGTGCACAAAGTAATTTAATTTAATTTAAAATATAATCTGATTACATTTTTATTATGACCTCAAATTTAAGATGATATATCATTTGATCATTGGTCATTCATATATTTTTCTAGACGTTTGTTTATGCTATATAATGTTGTGGTTGCTAACCAGTTCTTCATTGTGATTAGCTGTTGTAGTAATACTATCGTGAAGTCATGCTGATGCGAATGCTTCACAGTTGTACCGTATTCTGTTGTTGCCGCTGAAGTTCCTTGAGTCAACTAGCATTCACCCAAAGCTCTATTTGTGTGACATAACATTTGGCGACGAGAATGGCTTTATCTCTGCCTCCCCCTGAGCCATTTCTGCCCCACGCTGAAAATAAATGCTAAATCCTGATAAATTTGTGATTTAATGCTTAACATGTGTTTATGTGAAAATGTGGTTATTGGGAGAGCTTAGTAAGATGACTTTATTAATGTGTTTCTTTTCACTCTTCTTTGTACCATAGCACTACTGTATAAAACTGGAAGGAATATTAGGCTGGTTTGGCTATTGCTACCGGAATGGGGAGTCCATTAAAACACATTCGGTCATCAATCTCATGTTTCCAGTTTATTCTCTCAACATGTAGGCGTAGACATTTCCATGATAACAAGTGCTGGTAATTGTTGGTTTCTGAAAACCCATAAACAAATATAAACAGTTAGTATAAACAATCACACACATAATCAAAGAAACAAGCAATGGTGAACTTACATAAATCAACCACTCAACAATTCCACACAGGCCATGTTTGAATGGAGAGACATATTGAAAGTGAGGCTTAATTAGTAAGAGGCCACAGGTGTTCTTATCAGGACTCAGTCAACCAGTCAGAACACTGCAAAATTTTCTACAGTGGCCCCCAAATATGTTAACATATTTGCATACAAGAAAATTCATAATACCAATTCATTTTATAACAGAATTTGCAGGTTTCATTCACAAAAAAAAAAAAAAAAATACAGCCATTTTAACACATTGGAATTTAACAATATAACTAAATCCCTATACCATTAACCATCAAAGTTCCGACAATTTCCCAAATCTAACAATGGTAAAGTCAAGATTTGTATGTGAGAAACTGAATAAAGGGTACCTACTTTAACAATACATTAGATAGAGATAAATCATTATAAATACATGTCAATGTGGAAATCATGACTCTGGGGAGACACTAGACAAAGAGAGCCACCCGATACTGCCCAACAGGATACCAAATAAACACAAAGCTTCAGCAAAGCAATTACAGTTGACAGTACAAGCCATAACTGAACTCCTGGATAAGGTGGAGGCCATGGTTCTGGCAGGGTTATAGACAGAAATAGAAATGTCAACTGCTCTAATAGAATCTCAGAGGTAAATCAAGGCTCCAACAGCATGACTAAGATTAAGCTGATCACAAACTGTAGAGCCTGGGCTCGGGAGAAGGTAATGAACTGGAACAGAGCAAACAGGATTGAACAAAGGGCCATGGGCAGAATAGCAAATAGAGGGAGTTCAGAGGGCCATGCAGTGGAAAAAGAGGACAGGACCTTGATTAATTTCCCTCTTATGAAAGACACTGAGCCACCTGTACCAGCAGATACATGCAAAGGCTGGGCCAACTTTTCTGATTCAGTGGGAACCGATACAATGTGCAAGGGCTGAGCCAGCTTCTCTGCACCAACAGTGATGGAGACAATATGCAAGAGCTGAGCCGGCTTCTCTCCACTAGTAGCAATGGAGGCAATATGTAAAAGCTGAGCAGGTTTCTCTGCACCATCAGGTATTATTTTTATCACTTTATCCACGAATCCTGCGTGGCCTCTGGAGATTCTTCGGAACGCGGAGAGGAACAATAACCCCCCGAGGCGACGGATCAAGAAACACCGCGGGAAGCGCGCTGGAATTCGAGTCAGACTCAGGAAAAGGGCTCACAGTCCTCCTCTTCCAAGCATTCTCCTCGCTAATGTCCAATCCTTGGAGAATAAGATGGACGATCTTAGAGCCAGGATTAGTTTCCAACGGGACATTAGGGACTGTAACATCCTTTGTTTGTCAGAAACGTGGCTTTCGTCCTCGGTCCCGGACACTGCTGTAATGCCGAGTGATAACTTCTCTGTCTTTCGGACGGACAGAACAGCAGAGGCCGGTAAATCCAGGGGTGGAGGCGTGTGTTTCATGATCAACAAGAAATGGTGTGATCCCAGGAATATCTCCATTCTGTCGCGTTCCTGCTCGCCTCATCTGGAACATCTTTCCATTATTTGCCGCCCATTTTATCTGCCCCAGGAGTTTTCATCAATCATTGTCACTGCTGTGTACATTCCACCACAGACAGACACCGGCTTGGCTTTGTCTAAACTTCACGATGTGCTCAGCGGCTACATTAACAAACATCCTGACGCTGCCTTCATCATCGCGGGGGACTTTAACAAAGCCAACCTCAGACAGGTCATGCCGAACTTCCATCAACATGTATCCTGTCCAACTAGAGGACCGAACACACTGGATCATTGCTACACTCAGTTCAAGGATGCCTACAAAGCCCGCTCACTACCGGCTTTTGGCAAATCGGACCATGCCACCATTTTTCTAACACCGGGATACAAACAAAGGCTCGTTCAGGAACCTCCGGTGTAGAGAGTAGTGACGCGCTGGTCCTCCCACGGATGTAGCATTAAGTTTTGTAAACACGCTAACCGAGCAAGCTACAGAAACAATAACGATAAGGACATTCTCCAATCAGAAACCGTGGGTGGACAGAACAATCCGTGCCGCGGTTAACACACGCACTGCCACTTACAATGAGGCTCTTCTGTCTGGGAATACGAGCGAGTACAAAGCATCGTGCTATGCTCTCCGACGCGCAGTAAGAGCCGCCAAACACAGATACAGAGAGAGAATTGAGTCTCATTTCCAGCTCAACGACTCTCGACGGATGTGGCAGGGACTGAGGACCATCTGTGACTTCGGAAACAAATCCTCTGCGGAGGTGAGAGCAGATCCGTTGCTGGCCGACGAGTTAAACATCTTCTACGGCCGCTTCGATGGCAACGGCGGCGGCGCGTTTCTGCCGACCAGCGCATCAGGAAGCAACAGGCAGAGCAGCGACGATCCTGTAATCACCGTGTCGGAGGATGAGGTTCGGAGGGCGCTAAAGAGAGTGAACGTCAGGAAACCAGCCGGACCTGATGGGATAACCGGCCGTGTTCTGAGGTCCTGCGCCGATCAGCTCGCTGGTTTGTTCACTTCCATTTTTAATGAGTCCCTTGCTACCTCCGTGGTTCCCACTTCATTCAAAAAATCCATTATTATCCCTGTGCCAAAGAACAATAAACTCTCTTGCCTGAATGACTATCGCCCAGTTGCCCTCACATCTATAGTCATGAAGGTTTTTGAGAGACTTGTAAAGAGCCACATCTGTTCCTCCATCCCTGATACTTTGGACCCTCTTCAGTTTACCTATTGCCCAAATAGATCCATGGACGATGCCATTTCTCACGTTCTCCACTCTTCCCTCACACACTTGGACAGCAACAATGGGAATTATGTAAGGCTGCTATTCATTGACTATAGCTCAGCTTTCAACACTATAGTCCCCATCAAGCTGGCATCTAAACTCACAGACCTCGGCCTAAACTCCTCACTCTGTGACTGGATTCAAGACTTCCTCACCGGCAGACCTCAAGTGGTGAAAGTTGGCCAGTTCACCTAAAACTCCATCACTCTGAACATAGGAGCCCTACAGGGCTGTGTCCTGAGTCCCCTGCTCTACTCTCTCTACACGCATGACTGCGTGTCCTCTCACAGCTCCACATCTATTGTAAAATTCGCTGATGATACTGTGGTTCTGGGCCTCATCTCCAACAACGATGAGACCGCATACTTGGATGAGGTAGAGAGACTCACATCATGGTGCCAGGACAACTGTCTCTCTCTGAATGTGAGCAAAACTAAAGAGCTGATCATGGACTTTAGGAAGAGACAGCAGCAGCCCTACTCTCCTCTCAGGATCAGTGGGACCCCTGTGGAGAGGGTGAGTAGCTTCAAGTACCTCGGCGTAAACATCTCCGAGAACCTGACTTGGACTACACACATCCAATCACAGGTTAAGAAAGCCAGGCAAAGACTGTACCATCTGCGACAGCTGAGGAAATTCAGGGTCTCACCAGCAATCCTGAAAACTTTCTATTCAGGGACCATAGAAAGTGTATTGACTCGGTGCATCTCAGTGTGGTATGGAAACAGCTCCAATCAGGACTGCAAAGCACTACAGAGAGTTGTGTGCTTAGCTGAGCGGACATCTACCTCAAACGCTGCAAAAACAGAGCTGTTAAAATCTTCAAGGACCCAAATCACCCTGGTAACCGTCTATTCACTTTGCTTCCATCTGGTAAGCGCTTCCGTAGCCTGATGGCAAAAACTGAGAGACTTAGGACGAGCTTCTTCCCCCAGGCCATCAGGCTCCTAAACTCTAACTCTGTGTCATAACATCACTTGACTCCATGTAAATATCATATATCAATAAGCTATTCATAATTTTTCTCTACCTCATATTGCTGCTATTCAATACCCTGTACAACTTTTTGCACATTATTTTTGCACATTCCTCTTATTACTATTTAAGTCAACAACATACTGACCTGCACATTTATATTTATATTTTTTATCTTATCTTATTTTATTTTATTCTTTTATGTTTTGTACTTCTCCTTCTTAATATTTGTATTCTATATAATTGCACTGTCCTTGGAGCGGACCTGACCTACATTTCACTGCTGGTTATACCCTGTATAATTGTGTATGTGACAAATAAAAACTCTTGAATCTTGATCTTGAATATGCAAAGGCTGAGCAGGCTTGCGCGTCTTGTCTCTCAGACTCAACCTGTCATTGCTTCTCCACATCTCTATGCAACTGATCCGGGGAGAGGGAAGTTTGGAAGAAACACTGTGCGGTCGAATTAATCTTCTCACCTAAAGAAGTCGGTCCCTGCAATGTCCACCCCAGGCGAGTATCAGGAGGACCGAAACGTACTCGCTCTTTGGAACAAAGAAGGTGAGGATGGTCAGCTCCCACTAATAACTAATAGGTTTAACCTTCTGAAACTCCTCCACTGGTATGCCTCTTAGATGTTGATAGCGTCGCTGGAGGATCTGCACTGGGTAAGTCTGTTCAGGTAGATCAAGCATTTGAGCAGTAAAGGCTCCTCGTATTTGGTATTTACTCTGCTTATGGACAGCTGACGAAATTAAAAAGGAAACAGTAGCACCTTCAATTTTCTTGAAGCCTTGTTGGATGGTTCGAAAAACCAATGATTCTACCACCCCATGAAGACCTATACTCTCTGCAGCCGAAGATATAAGCATGGTTATTTCTGAACCGTCGTCTAATATGGCATACATCTCCAGAGTCTTTCCTTGGTGGCTCAGAAATACTTTCACGATTTTCAAAAGAACAGAGTTACGATCACTTGGTCTGCTCAAATAATAGATCCCCGAATCAGGTTTGTGTGCATTCACTTCATGCAGTATTCCTAAATGGCGATTCTGACACACTGGACATTTTCTTTGCATGTCACAGTTGAGTGATCTATGGGCCCAACCACAACTCCAACAACAGTTATTGTTAGCAATCCATTTCTGTTTGGCTACTGTATCAAAGCTCTGGAATTCAGGACAATGACTAAGATGATGATCAGCACTGCAACAGTATGCACAAGATGGTTTACGCCCCTCATTCCTTTCCTGTGATCTGATCATTTCACTGTTAGTAGTTTCAGTTCCCTTCCAGGAACGTCGAGCTGCGTCCGGAGACGCTATGGGAACGCTCTCAGCGTCATTCCGCTCTGAATATCGTATGTAATCAGTCCAAATAGAAGGGCGAAGCGTCACGGGCGGGGTGACGTCACGACCAGGAAGTATATAAGCACGTGAGGTGGCGCCCGCGTCAGCTTTCTGTCATTTCAGCAAGCGCTCTGTGTGTGTGTCAGTCCAATCTGTCTTGTGAGTCTTATTTACTGTTGTCTGTCCGTAGAGAAAGTAGACATGTCAAAGAAAGCTAAGACTAAGACAGGGGGTGATCTCAGATCACGTTATAGGTTGTGTGTTAGTCCTTGACCGCGCTATATTACGGGTGAGGACACACATGATCTGTGCGTGGTCTGCCTGGGTGCGGAGCATGCGGCAGCGGCTCTCGAGGGAGCCGTTTGCCCGCACTGTGAGCGGCTCTCGCTGCGCACACTCCGCACCCGGAGGGCTCTCTTCCGTGAGGGAGCCTTTGTGAGTTCCCCGCACGGTGCTGGCCCCGCTTTTGCCGAGGCAGGGCGGCGGCTGCACTCGTGGGGCTCACAGGCTGATTTGGCGGACGAGAGTGAGAAGGGAATTTCCCTATCTCCTCCTGTAACCGCCAGATGTGGTGCCCCGTCTCTTGAGGGAGCGGTTCCTTCCTCTCGAGACGAGGGCTCGGAGCTCCGTCTCTCATCCTCTGAGGAGGCTGAGGCGTCGAGCACCGACGAGGGTTCGCCGCCCATACCCCAGTACGAGGAGCTTTTAGAGGTGGTTACTAGGGCAGTGGCCAAGCTTGACATCAGTTGGCCCCCCGAAAAATCAACAAAGCCGCAGTCAAGTCTATTAGATGAGCGTTTTCTGCGCTCGTGGCAACCACCTCGCCGCAGGAGCCTTCCATTTTTCCCCGATCTCCACGCTGAGGTGTCGAGATCGTGGTCGAGACCGTTCTCGTCCTGCCCGTTCGTCCCCGCATCACACTATTATGGCAATGTGCGGGACCTGGACGCATGCAGGTACAGGACGATGCCACGGGTTGAACGGACGCTTGCGAGCTATCTGTCCCCGTTCACGGCGTCGTCCTTGAAGGCTCCTACCCTGCCTACTAAGCCTCTGCGCATGACTTCATCCTTAGTGGGCAGGGGGTATGCGGCAGCAGGCCAGGCCGGTGCGTGTCTGCACATCATGGCGGTGTTACAGGCGTACCAGGCCGAACTGCTGAGAGAGTTAGATGAGGGCGGTGAGGTTAGGCCAGAATATATTTCTGAGCTGAGGAAGATCGGCCGCTCCATGGCAGCTATGGTGGCAACGGAGAGGCACCTGTGGCTGAACCTGTCCGAAATTCAGGTGAAAGACAGGTTCTGCCTCATGGACGCCCCGCTTCAGCCTTCTGGTCTGTTCGGCGACGCAGTCAGCTTGGTCGTCGACAGATTTCAGGAGGCTCGCAAGCAGGCGGAGGCGTTTCAGCGGTTCCTCCCTCGCCGATCTCTAACTCGGGGGACTGCTGGGCAGGAGCAGTCCCCTCCGCATACCAGCTCCTCGTACCGGGCTGCGCAGAAGCAGAGCGTGGTGTGGGCCCAGGGCAAGCTCCTATCCTTGAGAGCTATACACATCCCTGGGCATCTCAATGTGGGAGCAGACGTTCTGTCGAGGCAGGGGCTGAGGCCCGGGGAATGGATGCTTCACCCAGAGGTGGTGAAGCAGATCTGGAAGGTCTTTGGCCAGGCACAGGTGGACCTCTTCGCCACTCGAGAGTCCCCTCTGGTTCTCTCTAGCTCCGCCAGCCCCGCTGGGTCTGGATGCTATGGTGCAGACGTGGCCGAGGCTGCGTCTGTACACCTTCCCCCCGATCGCTCTGCTCCCGGGAGTTCTGGAGAGAGTGCGCCGGGACGCGGTCAGTCTACTGCTAGTAGCACCGTTCTGGCCGGGCCGAGTATGGTTCTCGGACCTGATTGCTCTTCTTGAGATCTCCTCTCACAGGCAGGGGGCACCATTGTGCACCCCCGCCCGGAGCTATGGAAGCTGTGGGTATGGCCTCTGAGGGGGCGCAACTCGTAGCTTCCGGTCTGTCAACTGAGGTTGTTGAGACCCTCCTTCAATCCAGAGCTCCCTCTACGAGGAAACTGTATGCCCTGAAGTGGAAACTCTTCACTTCCTGGTGCGGAGACCGCCAATTTGACCCAGTTAACTGCCCAGTTGGTACAGTGCTGGAGTTCCTGCAGGCTCGTTTCTCCGCAGGGTTAACCCACTCCACGATTAATGTCTACGTGGCTGCTATTTCGTCATACCACGCCCTTATCGATGGCCAGTCAGTGGGCAGACAACCCCTGGTTATACGTTTCCTCCGCGGTGCGCTGAGGCTGAGGCCTCCGGTGCGATCACGAGTCCCTACGTGGGACTTGGCTGTGGTATTAGAGGCTCTGAGTAGGGCGCCGTTCGAGCCTCTTGAGGAGATAACTGATAGACTCCTCACTATTAAGACTGTCTTCCTGTTGGCCATCACCTCTCTGAGGAGGGTGGGTGACCTTCAGGCCCTCTCTTCGGCCCCTTCTCACATTGACTTTGCGCCCGGCATGGCGAAAGCATGTCGGGCGCAACACAGCCGGTCGTACAGTCGTACCACAGCCGGTCGTACTGCAGGCCTTCTGTCCTCCTCCCTTCAGGGAGCCTGACCAGGAGAAGCACCACTGTGTGTGCCCAGTGTGAGCACTGGGCGCATACATCCACAGAGCTGCTCTGTGGAGAAAGTCGGACCAGTTGCTAGTATGCTATGGTCCACCTAAGAGGGGTCTTCCTGCTACGAAGCCCACTCTTAGTAGGTGGATTGTGGATGCTGTTAATCTCGCTTATGAGGCCTCTGGGCTTGCCCATCCGTTGGGAGTCAGAGCGCACTCAACTAGAGGTATGGCGGCCTCAAAGGCCCTTTGGGCAGGTGTCCCAATACGGGACATCTGCGACGCTGCTGGATGGTCCACGCCCCTGACCTTTGCGAGGTTTTACAACCTTGATGTCCGAGCCACTCCAGGCTCCTCTGTCCTTTTGTCCTGACACAGACAGGGACTTGTCAGTATGGAGGCGTTGGTATAGCGTTCCCATAGCGTCTCCGGACGCAGCTCGACGTTCCTGGAAGGGAACGACCTAGGTTACGTATGTAACCCTGGTTCCCTGAAGGGAACGAGAGCTGCGTCTCGCAGCCATACGTCCGGCATCCCTGCCAGCGCTTGCTTCATGACATGGAGCTGACGCGGGCGCCGCCTCACGTGCTTATATACTTCCTGGTCGTGACGTCACCCCGCCCGTGACGCTTCGCCCTTCTATTTGGACTGATTACATACGATATTCAGAGCGGAATGAAGCTGAGAGCGTTCCCATAGCGTCTCCGGGCGCAGCTCTCGTTCCCTTCAGGGAACCTGGGTTACATACGTAACCTAGGTCGTTTTCTTTCTCTTAGTGGGTAGGTTAACTTCTGGACTAACCCTATGTAGGAATGCAGCTGTTTGAAATTGTGACGTGGAATATCTCCCTCTCGTTTGAAACTTCACACCTTTAGATTGTTCAAACACTTGGGTAGCTAGATTCTGACACTCTGATTCTTCTTCCAACCAAACAGAGAGATTAACCAAATCATAGGGCTCATCTGGTCGAGTGGTTTTGGCATATCACCTTTATTTATATAGCGCTTTTAACAATACAGATTGTGTCAAAGCACTCAACAGTATCAAATTGGAGGATAGAGTGTCAGTAATGTATAATAAGATTAAACATTCAATTTTCAGTTAAACGCATTTCATTATTAAAATTCAGAGATGTCTTATTATTGAACTCAGAGATGTCATTGTCTAGCTCAGTTTAAATAGTATCTGTGAAATCAAATTGATGATAATCGCTAGAAATTAAGTGTCCCCAAATGAGCAAGCCAGAGGCGACAGCGGCAAGGATCCAAAACTCCCTCTGTGACAGAATGGAGAAAAAAAAAACTTGGGAGAAACCTGTCACGGTGCACACAGCAGGGAGGGACGAGGAACACGCAGACACGGATGTAACTCATACACAGTCTTTACTGGACATCAGGACAAGACAAGGCAGGGGAGATACTGACAGGAACACCGGGGAGTAATGAGTAGACCAGACGAAATAACACTGAACAGACAGGACTATAAATACTCAGCATAATCAAGGAAAACACACCTGGAACAGAATAAAGTACTAATTACATTAAACGAGGACAGGAAACAAACCAATATTAGGCATAGAAACACAGGGCACACGTGGAAACACAAGACACACACAACAGAGGACTGACATAACTCCCCCCTCCCAAAAGGCTCGTCCCGAGCCTACTCAGTTCCATCAGGGAGGGGGGGTGGGCGCTCTGGACCGACACAGGACAGACACAGAAACAAACACCGAACGGGGCCTCCAGCGCGGAACAGAAAGCCGCAGGCTGAGGTGTAGCTCAGGAGGCCATGGCAGGTGGTCCTCTGTTACCCCTCGTTCCTCGGCCCGGCCACTCCCACTTGAACCCTTCTACCCCCCCCAAAATTTCCATGGGGCAGCTCGGGGGTATCAGGGTCCCGGGACCAAACTAAATGGCAAGTTAAAAAGACCTTGGCCACTGGTCAATCCGGCGGCAGCAACTAGAGGGGCCGCGGACGGCGGCGTGATACCCCGCGAACGGCGGGGTCCGTGAGCTGCGAACGGCTGCGTGATCTCCCACGAACGGCAGGGACGGTGAGCCGCGGACGGCGGCGTCATACCCGCGAACGGCGGGCATGAGTCAGCGGCGATCCGGCGGGCATTGAGTCAGCGGCGATCCGGCGGGCATTGAGTCAGCAGCGATCCGGCGGGCATTGAGTCAGCGGCGTCGATTTCCCGCGAATGGCAGCCTCCTCTCCAGCGACCGGCGGGTTCGGTGATCCGCGAACGGCGGCCTCATCTCCCGCGAACGGCGGGCTCGATGATCTGCGGACGGCGGCCTCACCTCCCGCGAACGGCAGGCTGGAGTGAGCGGCCGGCATGACTTGGGGGAGCCGCGGACGGTGAGTGGGCTTTCCCCACGTGATCTCCCGCGAACGGCGGGCAAAACACAAAACAAACACTAGAAAAACTGGACAAAACAAAACGAAGTGAAGGGACGACGCTTACTGTATAGGTCTGGTCTTCTGTCAGGGTGCACACAGCAGGGAGGAACGAGGAACACGCAGACACGGATGTAACTCAAACACAGTCTTTACTGGACATCAGGACAAGACAAGGCAGGGCAGACACTGACAGGAACACCGGGGAGTAACGAGTAGGCCAGACGAAATAACACTGAACAGACAGGACTATAAATACTCAACATAATCAAGGAAAACACACCTGGAACAGAATAAACTACTAATTACATTGAACGAGGACAGGAAACAAACCAAAATTGGGCATGGAAACACAGGGCACACGTGGAAACACAAGACACACACAACAGAGGACTGACAAAACCAGCCTCAGTCGGGGGACCAGTTCTCCTCTGGCCAGGGTATTATTGTTTATTTATTGTTTACTTATTGTTTTAATTAAAAATTTAAATGTATAAATGTATTATGTAGTTCGGTATTTTATTATATTTTTAGTTATTTGTTTTATTTTAAGTTTTATTGTATTTTAAGTTGAGGTCTTCACTGGGGATATGTCCCTGGGGCTCATCCAGGTGTCCGGCCTCTGCCGACGATCAGGGCCACATACATCATCTCCCGGGGCCGATCCACCATCTGATCTGGACACGGACTGAGAAACAGAATAGAAACAGACAAAAATTAGCGTAGATGCCATTCTTCTTATGATATAATGAGTACATTATGTGTTATGGGGAGTGTCCCCAGTTCCGGTTGATCTAATTAATGCAGCCTAACAATCCTTTAATGGATTTGAATAATAGAAGTGTATTAGTGTGTTATGTGTAAGCCAGGTTAAAGAAATGTGTCTTTAATCTAGATTTAAACTGACAGAGTGTGTCTGCCTCCCGAACAGTATTAGGTAGATTGTTCCAGAGTTTGGGTGCTAAATGGGAAAAGGATCTGCCGCCCGCAGTAGTTTTGATATTCTAGGTATTATCAAATGGCCAGAGTTTTGAGAACGCAGCAGACGTGGAGGACTATAATGTGATAAGAGCTCGCTCATGTACTGAGGAGCTAAGCCATTCAGGGCTTTATAAGTAATTAACAAGATTTTAAAATCTATACAATGTTTGATAGGGAGCCAATGCAGTGTTGACAGAACCGGGCTAATATGGTCTTACTTCCTGGTTCTAGTAAGGACTCTAGCTGCTGCATTTTGGACCAACTGTAATTTGTTGATCAAGCGTGCAGAACAACCACCCAATAAAGCATTACAATAGTCTAACCTTGAGGTCATAAACGCATGAATTAGTATTTCTGCATTTGACGTTGGGAGCATAGGTCGCAATTTAGATATGTTTTTGAGATGGAAAAGCACAGTTTTACAGATGCCAGAAATATGGCTTTCAATTGAAAAATTGCTATCAAACAACACACCTAGGTTCCTAACTGATGAAGAAGAATTGACAGAGCAGCCGTCAAGTGTTAGATAGTGTTCTAGGTTATTACATGTGGGGTTTTTAGGTCTGATAATTAACACCTCTGTTTTTTCAGAATTTAGCAGTAAGAAGTTAGTCGTCATCCAGTTTTTTTATATCGACTATGCATTCCGTTAGTTTCTCAATTTGGTGTGTTTCACTGGGCCGCAAAGAAATATAGAGCTGAGCATCATCAGCATAACAGTGAAAGCTAACACCATGTCTCCTGATAATATCTCCCAAGGGTAACATGTAAAGCGTGAAAAGTAACGGCCCTAGTACTGAGCCTTGAGGTACTCCATACTGCACTTGTGATCGATATGAGACCTCTTTATTCACTGCTACGAACTGATGGCATTCAGATAAGTACGATTTGAACCATACTAATGCACTTCCACAAATGCCAACAAAGTGTTCTAGTCTATTTAAAAGAATGTTGTGGTCAATAGTGTCAAACGCAGCAATAAGATCCAGTAGAACTAATAAAGAGATACAATCACGATCAGATGATAGAAGCAGCTCATTTGTAACTCTAATGAGAGCAGTCTCAGTACTATGATACAGTCATAGTACTGAGACTGCTATGATACAGTACACAAATACTATTTTTCTCTAAGAAGGAATATAATTGTGAGGAGACTACCTTTTCTAGTATCTTTGACAGAAAAGGGAGATTTGAGATCGGTCTGTAATTAACTAGATCTTTGGGGTCAAGTTGTGGTTTTTTAATGAGAGGCTTAATAACAGCCAATTTGAAGGTTTTTGGGACATATCCTAATGACAATGATGAATTAATAATAGCCTCTATGCTGGATGATCCACGCCCCTGACCTTTGCGAGGTTTTACAACCTTGATGTCCGAGCCACTCCAGGCTCCTCTGTCCTTTTGTCCTGACACAGACAGGGACTTGTCAGTATGGAGGCGTTGGTATAGCGTTCCCATAGCGTCTCCGGACGCAGCTCGACGTTCCTGGAAGGGAACGACCTAGGTTACGTATGTAACCCAGGTTCCCTGAAGGGAACGAGAGCTGCGTCTCGCAGCCATACTTCCGGCATCCCTGCCAGCGCTTGCTTCATGACATGGAGCTGACGCGGGCGCCGCCTCACGTGCTTATATACTTCCTGGTCGTGATAACTTCTTTGACTTCTTTGCCTAAGAGCACAGTCATTACTGCTGTGCTCTTAGGAAATGTCAACACCTGTTGATGCTTTATTTTTCGTTAATTTGGTGAATGTATTGAATAAATACCAGGGCTTATGTTTGTTTTCTTCTAGAAGAGACAAAAAGTAATCAGATCTAGCAGTTTTTAATGCTTTTCTGTAGGATAGGGTATTTTCCCGCCAGGCTATACGAAATACCTCTAGTTTTGAATTTTGTAGTTCGGGGGAACAGACAAAGTCTCTATAATGTGATATCTAGGTGAAAGTGTCTCTATGTGCTGAGAATTAACTGACTTCTGTGACGTGAGGCGGCTAGCAGATGGTCAGTTTAGCCAGTCTGTTTGCTTCCTGACCTGGGCCCCAGTTAGTCAAGTACGAACTCTAAGACTATGTGCCATTATTCTGGAGAGAAGAGCGGCACCACCCCAGGAGGGATGAACACAGTCTCTTTTCAACAGGTCAGGTCTGCCCCAAAAACTCGTCCAATTGTCTATAAAGTCTATGTTATGGTATTCATATACCATGGCATATGAATCTCAATGCCATGGTAAGCAGGGAGCGGGCCAGAGCATATTACAGTGTCTGACATCGTACTTGTAAGTTCACACACCTCTTTAACATTATTTTTAGTGATCTCCGACTGGCGAAGTCGAACATCATTAGCGCCGACGTGAATAACAATCTTACTGAATTTACGTTTAGCATTAGCCAGCACTTTTAAATTTGCCAAGATGTCAGGCGCTCTGGCTCCCGGTAAACATTGGACTATGGTGGCTGGTGTCTCTATTTTCACATTCCGTACAATAGAATCGCCAATTTCTAGAGCATCAGGTTTCTCAGTGGGTGCGTCACTGAGTGGGGAGAACCTGTTTGATGTTTTGATCGGAACAGAAGAGCGGTGTTTTGACCCGCGACTAGGCTGCCTTACAGTCACCCAGCTGACCTGCTGCACGGGCTCAACCGGAACCAAACAATGTACAGGACTCCTTGAGCTAGTCGCATCCAAAGCAGCATCTACAGCCCTCACATTCTTACTATCCTCAACTAAAGTTTGGATGTGTGTCTCTAATTCTGAAACCTTCTCTGTCAGCCTAACTATTTCCCTGCATTTATCACAAGTGAATCCCTCATCACCGACAGAGAGCGAAACTATACATGTGACATGAAGTGCAAACAACAATAGCAGGAGAAGAAGCCATTACTCACCGTGACTGATGAATGATACCAACTTAACTTACCACTTACCACTGTTGTTTGATGAACTCATGAAAAAATGGAGCGAGAGAGAAAAGAAAACAGAGGGAGAAAATAGAAAACAATAATAGGCGCGAATAGAAACGCGAATGGAAACACGAATGACAAGCTAACCAGCTGATGCGCTGCACTCGCGGTTTTAAAAAGCGAACGATCAAATTAGTTAGATTAGTTTGATAGATAATACCAGAAATATGGTGGGAATTAAGTTATATATTATCACTTTAAACAACAGAGAGTGAAAGTAAGGTAAAGATTCAATAAAACCTCTCAGCAGCACAACAGACAGGAACAGACTGAAGCAATCGATCACAAGATGTGACCTAGAGATAACGACAAATTAATAATATTGAGGAGCAGTTCTTTTGCTACAGGTAACAACTTTTTCAGTAATTTAGTGGGTACAGGATCTAATAAATGTTATTGGTTTAGATGCAGTGATAAGTTTATTTAGCTCTTCCTGTCCTGTAGTTGTAAAGTACTGCAGTTTTTCTTTGGGTGTGACAAATTAAACTGAATTACCAGATGCTGTAGATTTTACATTTGTTATAATATTTCTGATGTTATCTATTTTATCAGTGAAGAAGTTCATAAAGGCATTACTATTAAACTGTAAGGGAATATTTAGTTTGGGTGACATCTGAATATTTGTTAATCTAGCCACTGTGCTAAATAAAAACCCTGGATTATATTGGTCATTTTCTTTGAGTTTTCAGACATGCTCGGCCCTGGCAGCTTTTAGAGCCTGTAATAGCTCGACATACTGTTTTTCCATGAGAATAAAAAAATGACTCCATATGGGTATTCATTAGCTATTAAGACGTTAAAATGTTAAATCCTTATTGAGCAACAAAATAATTCAGGCCTACAATGTTACAAGTGCCATCCATCATCCCATTATAAATCCACTGGGGATAAAAATATTAACAGTATTATTATGACATGGTTATAACTGGATCAGAAACCTTATTCGGGAGAATTAATACAGCTGAAATTTTCTTAGTTAAATCAAGATCCTCTATTAACCCTTAAATAGGTTGCATAAGACTGCAGACACAGTGGCTTTTATAGATTTTGTACTTGAAGGTATAGGGAATGAATTGAGCATAAAGGTGCAGGTGAAATAATGTGGATATAAAAGCGCAGATCATAAAAATAACTGAAAGTACTTTTGGTGTTTCAAAAATGGTACATGTACTATGTGCTATGTGCTATGTTTAAATGTATGAAGATGTCCAGATACCATGTCCACATGTGCTTTTCCGTTGGTCATTTCAAACAGCTTCTGTTTTCTCTGAAGGCCTTCCATTAGATGCTGAAACATGGCTGCAAGGATTTGCTACCATTTAGATGAAAGCATGAGTGAGGTTAGACTGTAATGTTAGGCAATTGGGCCTGGCTTGCATTTGGGCTTCCAATCCATCCTAAAGGCGTTCAAAGGTGGTTAGGCCTGGTACTGCCAAGATTTGTGGTTTATTCTGGACTTTCCCAGTTTCTGTTGATAAAATCCTGAAACTCATCAAGCAAACCTTCTGTCACATATTTAAAACAATGCAAGACATGAGACTGTGAAAAATGTAAATAAATACATAAATTATGCTTTTTGTTGACAAGCACCTCTCTTTCCACTTAGAGAGCTAGTCTTTCTTTCTTTCTTTCTTTCACTGTCTTTTCTCTGTCCCCCACATCTTTCTCTTATTCTTTTTTGGCCTTCATTTATTAAAAACAGAACTGCGATTTTCGTGATTCTTGATTCAGTTCTGTCCCTTTCACTTATCCATAACAGCCAAAGCCATCACAGCAGGACAGTTGTTGGTGCATTACAGAATTACAGAGATCTGATTACTGCTCACCACACCTTTCTATTCTCCTAAGGCAAAGGTTACCTGTCTTCTCCTGTTATATTTCCCTCCAACCTTTCAAACCCATTAGACAACAGTGCAGACAGATCCCTACATTTCTATCTTTAATGTTAACCACAGATGTAAGGTGTGGACAGAGCTTGACTTTGTTTTGTTGACCTGCTGCCCTGGCAACAAGCACACTGCAGCAGCCAAACATTTAGTGATCATTTTTCATCTTTAATTTTTTTTGCGCTGTATGTTAAAGTGTGAGAGTGTTTTATTATTATTATGTCTTTCTTTCTTTCAGGTAAGCATTTCAGGACATTCACTCAATCACTTTGAAATGAATGTGTACTGCCACCGCTACCAGATTACGTGCCACCCAAACTTTAATAGGATTCTTGTTGACCCTTGGATATGTTGAGTGATGCGTTAATGGCTTTGGTCAAATAAATTCTAAAAGTTGCTATTTTAATGCTAGTGAAAACAATAAATGAGTGTGTGCTTGCATATGTGCGTGCACATTCTGACCATGCCATCTCTAAATTTGTACATGTAGATAACAGAAACGATGTTTCAGTTTTGTCTCTAAGGAGTTCCCAAAAACTGTCTTATGCTTGAAGTAGCCCTGATCCTTTAGATTTCAGATTGAGGTGAACTCCCTGGTGATTCTACAGTCCAAGTATGCAACATGCAATCCAGAGCTCCAACTAAAGTCCACCTTACACCATCTTTGAGTCAAGTTTCCGTGTGCTAAATTTGTTTGACACATGGCACATGCAATTCGCTATTGAATGCTGAGGTCACTGGCTCCATTGTTAAATAATGTCACTCTGTCTGCTATGAGGAGCGTGACCACTATGAAACACAATATCCAAGGAAAATATTTGTTATTTGTATAAGCCCAATGGAGGACATATTGGGAGATTCCTGTGACCTGAGACATGGAGTATATGACCAGTGGAAAGACCAGTGCACAGTGTATTGATGTTAAGTGTAAACACAGATAAAGTTTTATCCTTTTAGTGAAAATGTTGTGCTGCTCCATTTGGGAGAATGATTGTCATTTAAAAAAAAATCACTGGAAACTACTTCTTGAGGAAACACCATCTTAAGAAATATGAACAAGCTTTCATGCACAAAGCAAGGAAGCAATTATTCTCCTAATAGTTAAATGACATGAAATACTTCAGAGACGTTGAGAACCTTCTGCGTGGTGTGACATGTTATATTCTTTCTAAAACTATTTAAACAGCATTTTAACAACTGTTTAAACAGGTATTTTAAGAATAATCCAGCTGCTGCTTATGTCTATTCAATAAAAGTGTTGTTTAAAAGTTTCCAGCTTCAAAAAGGACAAAAAGAATACATACTATTGAGCCCGATTCGGACAGTAATTTGTTCTCATATGGACGTCTGTAAAAATAAATTTGCATATCACCTCAGTGATAAAACTCATGCATTCGGATGGCGATTTATTCACAGTAGAGGAGCGAGTTCTGTGATCCTGCAAACCAGAGAAAGCGCTGCTCACGTGGCCAGCCACATGATTGTCTGCTGTAAATAAAATGAATTTTATTTACAAATTTATTCTTATTATTGTGTAAAATGTATTTAAAAATGTCAAATGTAGCTATTCTTATTATTCCAAGCATATTTTATAATATATAATCATTTATTATTTGATTATTTAAATCTCCTGTTTAAAAATAGGAAAATAGACACTCTATAGTTTTATATAATTATACGCGATATATATCTGTTTATAATACACATTTTAAAATTGTATTGCATACCTGCTTCTGCCATAATAAAGACCCATTTTGAATGTGTACGTGCTTTTCTTCTCTTTCTGCTCTCACTTGCTGTGGTGGAGCAGTTATGAAGTATTGTTCTTTTAAATACTTTCCAGCATTTCAGAAATAAATATATATGGAAATTACACCGAAGTACAACAGTTAGGCTACGTACGGTGTACGGGAGTGTCCAAAAAGGGTTTAAACTCTGAATTGTTAATCGATTTCTTCTCGTAAACTCGGACGGATTCGGACGGCAATTAAATTACCACACAACCTTGGTGTTTGTCAAAAAACAGTAGGTAATTCGGCCGGGGATTTTTACGGGGGTGGTGAGAGAAAAACACACACGTCCTGGATTCAGATGGCAATTAAATCACCAACTATCCCCTGTATATGGTGAAAATCACTTACGTCCCCCTGAGAAACAATTACCGTCTGATTCAGGCTTTAGGATCCTTTTCAATTAATCTCAGTGGATGTTGCTCAGTTGATTCAGGATCAACTGGAAGTATACTTATATATAATTTGATAAGTATACTACTTATCTTTATATTTTAGACATCCATCAATTATTGATGGAAAAAAAATTGCCGCGCTGGTGGAAATAACAAGAGTCCATGCTGCCGCGACTGTCAAGAGCGACTCGACGATGTTTAGTGTCCCGCAGCAGCAGCGAGCCGTCAGCACAGCTGAAGAGTTCTGCATTCAAATGCACACAATAAAGCAAAAGCCCCAGCAAAAGTAATTACTTTACTTACTTACCTTTAGTCATTTAGCAGACGCTTTTATCCAAAGCGACTTACAAATAAGAAAAAGTAACTAAAACTAAAAGTTAACACTCTGTAAATACTCTATACACACCCATTTAAGAAAATACAGAAATTAAATAAAATTGACAAATGCATACAACAACAACATTTCAATAGTAAATATATAAAGGAAAAATAAATAAATAAATAAAATAAAAATAAAAAGCGATACTTATATCCTTTGCCGGTGTCCTAGCCCGGTGGAGTCGCACGGTAGAGTCGATGGTCTTTACACTCTTTGGTCTTCTCACTAAGAGGGTTTCACACGAGGGCTGCCGTGGTATAATAACCTTTTTTATACCTATCTAACAAATCACTGCTAGAATTCAGCTGAACCCACTTTCCTATTAATCACTAAAAATGGCCAAGCAAGTGCACACACTGACAAGATATGCGATACAGTATGAGACCAAACGCGATTTCAGCAACTCTCAACATAGTAAACAAACAAAAAAATAAAAATTACCATGAATGTGTCCGGGGGGGAAGTAGTAAGGATTCGCCATCTCCTCGTTAGATGCGCCTTTAGAGAGAAGTGCATCTTCACGGGTAACGATTATATTAAATAGTTTTTGTTTTTGTTTTTATTTACTTCGTTAAGTAGTAATTTAAAGCTTTCTATAGATATATTTGTCATGTCTGTGTGGCATGTATTAGCTGTCTTTCGGTTCACTTTTGTGAAGCGCTCCTGTTCAAGATAAAAGCACAACGTTTTGTTGACATTGTGAGTGCACACAAATAAAAGTAGACCCTTTACAGTTACGAAGGATGTATTACTCTTACCTTTATGATCAAAAATTACGGCGTAAGTTGTTTCCATTGAAAAAAAATTCCAATTGATTGCGCTGGTGCCTCCATGTCCTGCGCATTAGCTTCCACTCTCCGCACAAACTGGATGCAGCGCCCATTTATCTAGGTTTAACGTTTAAACATTGTTATATGCTTGAACTGTTTTAGTATATCTATAGATTTTATTTTAGGCAAGTCATGATGATTTGAGACGGCTAAATTTATCAAACATAAGCTATGATCAGCCTGCCGGTCTGCCTCTGGCTGCTTGGTCATTACTTTAAGAAAGAAAAAACGTATTTAATGAACAAAAAATGCTCCAAACGTTTTTTTCTAAATGAACTTAATAAAAATCCGGAACAAAATATAAACACTTTGCCATTAGGGCAGGGCTCTAGTACATTTTGTCATTTTAGAATGTTAAGTTCTACTTCTGTAGACATTTTGGTGAAAGTAACTCAAAAGTAACACATTACAATTCTGAGACAGTAATATTGTAAGGTAAGGAATTATTTTTAAATAACAGTAACAAGTAATCTGTAATGTATTACAGTTTGGAAGTAACTTTCACAACGCTGGCTGTGTCTGCTTAGTCTTTTTAACCCTTGTGTTTCTCTTATTCAATTTTGATTGTTATCTGGTGGTTTTGTTTGTGTTCTTTGTTTCTCATGTTTCTTGTATTTAATTGTTGTATATTTGATTACTACTTTAATAAACTTTATTCTGCACACGGATCCTGCTCTCATCCATCTTTGACTCACCAGTTTTACAGACCACCAAACCTTAAAACCTTAATTTCTTGAAGACTGTATCTGTGACTTTTTAGACAAATCTAGACAAGTGAGTGGAACCCATTCACAGTGGGGGATGTTGAACCCAAGAACCATTCCCATGTCCGATAGTGTCTGTATTCCTTGGACCAGTGGTCTACCCTAAAGGTGACAGCACCTGATCCTGATTGCTTGTAATGTCTAGGAGAGCCATTCCTGAACTCCCTGTGTTACTTGCTTGTTTTATTATGGCTGTCTATGCCACCTATGCCCCTGAGTTTGTTTGGTTCCCTGTCTCTGTTCCACTGTGGTGGTCTTCCACTCTGCTGTGGCAGCCATCTGCACCAGCATGTTCTCCAGATCACCAGTGGACCCCTGATCAGCCAGCACTACCCTGTCCTTGTGCCCTTGTGTTGTATGTGGACTTAGTTTGCAGTTTTACTTGGTTCTTGTTCCTGTTGTCATTAGTGAGATTTTTCTGCCAAAATTATGTTAATTCTCATATGGCGTGAACATACCTCGATTCATAATGTTCCTATGCATGCTTTTGGGGACTGCATTGCAACAGCCTTTTTCATGGCCATTGTTTGCACATTTGGTATATTTTGTACTGTAGCCTGTACTACAAATGGTGTATTAGTGTAGTGTGCTGCGTTTTTATGTTTCATACAGATAATGTGATGATCATTGACTAAGTTTACATGGACAAAAATACTCAGATTTTAATATGATTAAGATAATACTCTGATTAAGAATCTACCATGTAAACAGAGATTTTGGTGAAAGTAACTCAAAAGTAATACAGGAGTCATGTAACGCATTACAATTCTGAGACAGTAATATTGTAAGGTAATGAATTACTTTTAAATAACAGTAACAAGTAATCTGTAATGTATTACAGTTTGGAAGTAACTTGCACAACACTGGTCACCACCTTTAGATTATTGGTCTAAATTACAAAGGTTAACTTCTAAGTTCATATGGAACGGCAATACAGAAACACAGACAGAGGCGCCAGTCTTGGAGAAGTTTGCAGATGTTTTCAAGGCGATTGGACTGTTTCCGGGTGAGTGTACCATACACTTGGACCCGCATGCAACCCTAGTATTTCACCTACCCAGATATATTCATCTTGCATTACGCAGCCATCTTAAAGAGGAGCTGGAAAGCATGGAAAGGGTGACAGGGTGTTATCGTTAAAGTCCCAGAGCCAACCGAATGGGTTAACTCCATGGTTGTGGCTGAAAAACCACGCACAGGTCAGCTGAGGGTGTGTCTAGACAGAAGTCAGAAGTCAGAAGTTTGGTTGTGTTTCTCACTGCTGAGGAGTTAGTTAGCACTCATGTTGCATAGCTGAAAAGTGTTAATAAAAAACTATGTTAAAGCTAATCATGCATGCATTCAGAGCCTCCACGTCTCCACGTCATCATCATAGAGAAAACACGACACTGGTCTCTGCTGACGTTCAGGGCTGCAGACGTTATCTCTAGGTGCTGATCCACCATCTGATCTGGATATGGACTGGATCCGAGTGACTGCAGTGAACATCTGATCTGGATATGGACTGGATCCTTAATCCGGCTAAAGTCATAATCGAAGTAAACACAAATCGAATTAAGACATGTGGAGTATTCCTATTTTAGTCACATTATAGAGATGCAGTACAGACATGTACACCCCTTAAAGTGCTCCTAATATGGGTTAAGAAAGGTTCTTTATTTTGGTTTTGGGAGTCCCCAACAATAGGTTGACATGCATGCAAGGTCAAAAAACACTTTAATTTTCTTATAATATGCATTTTTTTTCCTTATTTGCTCAACGACTGCCAAACGATTCGCTCAATGATTATTTTTTCCAAACCCCTCCTTTGTGTGACGCTAATCTGCAGTGATTGGTTGATTTAATTTAAAGCAGTGTTTGTGATTGTGAGCAGTGCTGATTTGTGTACAGCTGTTACCGGGGAAACAGCGATTTTTAACGCCCCCAAAAGCGGCACCTATAGACCACTTATAAATTTGTAAACATCCGGGATGCGCATGCATCATGGTTACAGAAAACCCGGGAGAGTTAAGTTTGCGGCAAGAGAATTACATGGATAAGGTACAAAATAGTTAGATTTAAAAAGATTCTAGATTATTTGATTAGGTATTATTTTTTAAATGTTCTCTACATATTACAATAACTTATCACCCAGCGACAAGCACTGTTATTCAACAAAATTGACGTTAGTGAGTGGGATACGTCTTACAGATCCGTTTGCCATACCACCTTGTCAATGGGTAAAAGATGAAATGAAATGGCCAAGCATCCAGTGGCCAGAGATATATAATTACCTGATCGACACTCCAAGTGTATATACCGGGGATAAGTTAAAAGCGTACAAGTCTCTTGATGCGTACAACTTTGTTCTGTGTGGTCATGTCCAAGACATACAGTTTCATGATTACCAAGTTCAATACTTCGTAGTGCTGAAGACGGAGGTTCTGCCCAGCCAAAGACAGTGTAAGAAGACGGAATTGTACAAGGCGTGGGTTATCGTCAACAAGACAAACAACTGTATTCTTACAGCGAACTGCACCTGTATGGCTGGGTATGTAACCAAAAATCACTATCTTAAAATTTAATTATTTGTATTCAGTGTCAGCAATTTATTTGAACTAAAGTTAACTCCTTATTTGCTGAAATCATACAAGCGTTTTTATATGTATAGCCTAAAACACAATTTAAACTAATGTGTTTCATACATTTTAACATTTTGTGCATGTTAGGGTCATGCTGCAGCCATGCAGCTGCACTCATGTTTAAAGTTGAGCTATGGGTCAGGATAGGAAAGACTGAGAAGTGTTGTACTTCAGGGACAAATATGTGGATCCAGCCATCTAAGAGAGAGGTGAAACCAACCAGACTGAGTGAGATCCGCTTCAGAAAGGCTAAGAGGACAGACACCCAGCTGCAGCCAGTCAGAGTAAAGCATAGAAAGATCAATGTAAAAGGTAGACACAATCTAAATGTAGACAAGATCAGGTCATGTAGCAAGCAGGTATTGATTATATTTTTATAACCTGTCTTTTATTGACTTTAGTTGCAATAATATACATATAAAGCTTCTGAGGGTATATTAACATGGGCTATGCACTACAACAAACAACAGTTTGGCCATGTCCCAGCAGTACTTTGGGGAAAAGATATGGAGGACACAGCCAGAAGACAATACACATAAATAATGAAAGCACAAAACTTTGACGTGGAGCTCTGCGTTCTTTTTGTGCGGCCAGACGAATCACATCTTGGGGCATCGCCGGATGGAATAGCAAACTGTACCTGCTGTGGGAAAGCAACTGTAGAGATTAAGTGCCCCTACAAATACCGTGATGGTCTGACAGGGAGTAGTGAGGACATACAGTTCTGCTTAGACAAAGCACTACAACTAAAGAAGAATCATGAGTACTACCATCAAGTTCAGCTTCACATGTTTGTATGCAACACCCAGTACTGTGACTTTGTGGTTTGGATAAAGCAAGATATTACCATCAACCGCATCAGCAGAGATGACGAAATGCTGCAAGCAGTCCTGCCTAAAGCTGAAGTGTTCTTCAAACAGAGCATTTTGCCTGAGCTGTTAACACGCAGCATGAAACCACTGATGCAAGCACATACACCTGCAGTCTGCTCACGCTGTCAAAGGCCAGACTTTGGGATGATGATTGACTGTGCAGTGCAAGAACCATTTCTACTACACATATCCCAGAGTAAGATGAAAGGTTGTGATCTGGTATTGTGAACTGTTATGTGGTTTATAGGTACCCCATAACCTCTATAGGAGGCTCAACACAAGGATCACACAGCACGTCCATTGAACCCACGGCTTTATATATCCCCCCTCAAACAAACAACAGCAAAGGGTTCCTACCTCAGTAGTTAACCTGATACTACATCCCCCTTTCTAGACAAAGGATAATCTTTGTGCAGATGCAGGAATAAACATTAAGAGCATTTCTAAACTGTAACAGAGGCTCTTCCGATTACTTCTTATACTGCAAAATATAACCCATTCCATCATTAAGATGCGATCAAGATCAGTAACAGTAGAAACACACAATTATGGTTGTCAACTTTTGCTATACTGTTCAGCTATGAAGCACTTTGAACATGTGCGTCTGTAAACACTTAATCAACAACATAAATTTGCAGCAATCAACTTCTCCCTGCCCCCTCCCATAACTCAGGTGCCATTTCTAAGAACAAACAAAGTCTTTCAAGTAAGATGGAGGATTCCTTATTCGGGCTGGGAAACGACTCTCACACGCAGGAGTCTGCTGACTGGCTACACACTGTGCTCCTGGTGTGACAGGAGTGTGTATGGCGTCAGGAACCGTGCTCTCTGGTGCTGGCTCAGTTGAGCTGGCAGGTTTTCCAGGAGCCACAGGGGTTGGCGAAAGATGGTATCTGTTTCTTCGCAGAGTGCCCCCGGGCGTCTCAATGATGTATGACCTTGGCGTGCCGGCAGCAGACACCACAGTGCCTCTTTCCACTGTATCCTTAACCCACACGTGATCACCGGGGTGAAGGTATGGCATGTCGCGTGCTCTGTGTCTTCGGTCATAGTTCTGTCGCAGTTTTTGTTTGTACCTTTGTTCTGTCCTTCTCAGGTTGTCCATGTCTGCGCACCCTGGGTTGAGCTTGGATGGAATGACAGGAACTGGCGTTCTTATTTTCCTTCCCATCAGAAGCTCAGTGGGACTGTATCCATTCGCCAGGGGAGCAGCCCGGTAGGCCATCAGGGCGAGATAAGGGTCGCTGGATTTCTTGAGGAGACTTTTGATTGTCCTCACAGCACGCTCCGCCTCCCCATTGCTCTGAGGGAAATGGGGACTGGATGTCACATGACTAAAGCCCCAATCCTGTGCGAACTGTCTGAAGATCTCGGATGCAAACTGTGGGCCGTTGTCTGAGCGGACCACTTCAGGTATACCATGACGTGCAAAAATAGACTTGAAGTGATCAATCACAGCTCCAGATGTTGTGGATGTCAGTTTGGCTACTTCAAAATACCTGGAGAAATAGTCCACAATGACTAGGTATTGTTTGTTGTCTATCTGGAACAGATCTGCTCCTACAGTGGACCATGGTCTTGTCGGGAACTCAGTAGGCATCATCGTTTCTTTGAAATTTACTCTCTCTCGGCTACACACATCACATTTCTCTATCATGTTTGTCAGCTCTCTGCTGAGCCCAGGCCACCACACTGAATGCTTAGCTCGCTCTCTGCATTTTGTTATTCCCAGATGGCCCTCGTGCAGCTTGGACAGGATGTCTGCCCTGAGTGACGCTGGGATGACTATCCTGCTGCCATACAATAGTAGACCATCTTGGATAGTGAGCTCACCTGAAAATGGCAGATATGGCTGGAACACTCTGTTAATGGAAAATTTATCTGGCCATCCTTCGACACAGAATTTCTTCAAGTGCTGGAGTGTGGGGTCGTCGTCCTGGTGTCTCTGAATTTCCCTTAACCTCTTTTCTGTAGCTGGGAGATTCGCAACAACAGAGTCAACATAGAGATTGATTTCCTCCTCCTGCAATCCTTCTGCAGTGTGACTGACAGGAGCTCGGGACAGCACATCCGCAGTTGCGATGTCTTTGCCAGCCACATGTGATATGGTGTAGGCAAACCGCATTAGTCTCATGCGCAGACGCTGTATGCGTGGAGGAAGTTCATCTAAGCTCTTTGAGCCTAGTAGAGGAATCAGGGGCTTGTGGTCGGTTTTCGATGTGAAAATTCTTTCCAATGAGGAACTCTGCGAACCTCTCGCAGGCCCATGTTGATGCTAGCGCCTCCTTCTCGATCTGGGCGTATCGCTGCTCAGTGCTGCTGAGGGCTCTCGAGGCATACGCCACAGGTTTCCACTCTGTGTCTGTTTGCCGCTGGAGAAGAACAGCGCCCATCCCATATGAGGAAGAGTCAGCGGAGACAAGTGTTTCAGCGTTAGGGTCATACAATGCAAGCCCAGGGGGCGTCGTCAGTTCTTCTTTGATGTTATCAAAGGCCTGCTGTTGTTGCGGCCCCCAGGCCCACATACTGGACTTTCTCAGCAGGTCTCTGAGTGGTTGCGTTCTCTCAGCCAAGTGAGGCAGGAACTTCCCCAGGTGGTTTGTCATCCCCAGGAAGCGTCTCACCTCACTGACGTTACTGGGTGCTGGCATGGCTTTTACAGCGCTCACTTTATCAGGATCAGCGCTGACGCCTGATGCCTCAATAACCTGCCCCAGGAACTTTATCCTGTTCTTAGAAAACTCACACTTGTCATTGAGCGTCACTCCCTCCTCTTGCAGTCGTGACAGTACTCTCCACAGTCTCTCATCGTGCTCCGTCTGTGTGGCTCCCCAAATGAGCACATCATCCATCTGACACAGAACACCCACAAGGCCCTCCAGGATGCGTGACATGCGTTTCTGGAAGTGTTCTGGTGCTGATGAGATCCCAAAGCACAGGCGATTGTAACAATACCGCCCGAACGGAGTTATGAAAGTGGTTAGCAGAGTTGACTCCTTGGACAGTGGAATCTGCCAAAAGCCTGCGTTGGCGTCTAGCTTTGAAAACACTTTTGCCCCAGCAAGCTGTCCTAAAGTGTGTTCAACTGAGGGGAGGGGGTGCTTCTCTCTCATAACTGATTTGTTCAGCTCTGTGAGATCGGTGCATATTCTCACCTTGCCCGTGCGTTTCGGCACCACCACCATAGGCGCACACCATTCAGTGGGCCCCTCCACCTTTGAGATAACTCTCTGCTGCTCCATACGGTCCAGTTCCTCTCTAACCTTTGGCAGGAGTGGGAGGGAGATGCGCCTGGGAGTTGAGAGGGAGAAAGGCTGAGCGCCTGGTTTCAGTACTATGTTGTACTCGCCCTCCATTTTTCCTAATCCACAGAAAAGCTTTGGGAACTCCCTTTTTACTGTCTCTTTGGAGTCCAGGCTAATGTTATTTATTCTGGCGACCAACTGCAGTGCCACTGCAGCAAGCCCACCTAGCAGTGGTGTGCACAGCCCCTCCACAACGTATATTTCCTCTTTAGTACTTTTACTGTTCTTACTGAGAGTGGCTGTGAACTTGCCCTTCACATTCAGACGAGTCCCTCCTGGCCCCAGCAGAACCCTCGTTGGCCTCTCCAGCCTGCTGAACTGGCCCTGGTTATACAGCATTTCGGGTATAGCGGTGACGTCTGCGCCAGTGTCAATTTTAAAGCGTGCATTGAGATTCTCCACATGTATGTCTGTCATCCATGGGCTGCCATTTGCGTCCGTTGACAGTGAACCCAGAAATGCAACTTCTTCACCCGTGTCCTCAACCACTGTAGCTACATGCATTTCACACATTCTTTTGGTTTTGCACACTCTGGCGTAATGTCCCTTTTTTCTGCAGTTATTGCATATTACCTCCCTAGCTGGACATTGTTGTAGGCTATGCCATCTTAAATCACCACATCTTCCACATTGTGCCTGTCTTTCCTTCTTTGTTTTATCTATTTGTTTGTTTTGCGGCTTGGGTTGCTTTGAACGTGCGCTATTGCGCTGCCGCGCGTGCATGCTGTCAAGCTGAGCGTTGGAGATATCTGCTTTAAAGTTCATTTTTAGCATTTCTTGTTGCTTCTTTACTTGCTCGCTTTGTCGAGCTCTGTTAATTGCTTTCTCTAGAGTCAGTTCAGGATCGAGTTGTAGCTGTTCTGACAAGCGTTTATCTCTCAGACCCACAACAAGTCTATCTCTCACCATTTCGTCATGCAGAGCCCCGTATCCGCAGTGCTCCGCTAGGCAGTGCAGCGCTGTGTGAAAGCTGTCAGCCGACTCGCCCATTTCTTGCTGCCTCTGGTTAAACTTTGCCCTCTCGAAGATCACATTTCTGCGTGTTACAAAGTGAGCATCCAGCTTCCTCTTAACTGTGTCGTACTCACTCGCTTCCTCTGGGCTGAGGTGCAGGGAAACTAGTATATCCTCCGCCTCCTCCCCCATTGTGTAAATCAGTGCATTCACTTGATTTTCGTCCGCCTGTGTCTCCAATCCCGATGCGATGCGGAATCTGTCGAAGCGTTTAATCCACTTCGTCCAGTCTTCGGCTTTGAATGTGAACTTGTCTGGTGGAGAAACTTGAAACTGATTCATTTTGCCGTCTGTGAGCTCGCTAGCATTAGCGTTGTCCCCACTCTTTCGGTAATCGACGAAGAGAGAGGAAATATAACTTGCCGGCGTCCTGTGATATCTCCTATTTGTAGACGTCCGTTAAGATGCAATTTTTGCTTCTGACACCATGTTATGTGGTTTATAGGTACCCCATAACCTCTATAGGAGGCTCAACACAAGGATCACACAGCACGTCCATTGAACCCACGGCTTTATATATCCCCCCTCAAACAAACAACAGCAAAGGGTTCCTACCTCAGTAGTTAACCTGATACTACATGAACAATGCTAAAAAAAGAAGTCAGAATAAAATGTATTTTGAAGCAAATGATTTAATACAGTTCTAGTATTTACATAAACAACATTTATTGCACTTTCAAGTGTTTTAATTACAATAAAAAATTAATCTATCAAGCTATCTTCTTGGAACTACACATTTGCTAAGGTTTGTTAATGCTCCACACACAATCACTATATCATTTAAGAGGTCAACCTGTTTGATTGGAATAACAGTTGTCAGAATTTTGACATTTTTCCATCTACCTATTACTCTTTCAATGTGTATTCTCACATTAGACAAACGCCTCGATGTGTCCACTTCTTGAGCAGAGAGCTGCTTTCTACCTTTGGTAAAGTGAGGGATCGTAAGGGTGGCACCACGTGTAGCAAGCTCTTCTCTGATGGTAAAACCACGATCTGCTAGTATCTCATCATTATGCTCTAGCAGGTCATAAAATCCAGACTCAGCTGTAATTTGTTTATCTGAAACGCGCCCACCCCAACAATTTCTGTACAGTCAATAATGCACCTGCAACGTTTATATTTAGTTTTAAAACATTTTGGCATATTCTTTAATATTGCATGCTTGCTTGGCCACTGGATGAGAGGCTTTAAAGTTGCAGACATAACAGGGAGCCAACTTCTCAAAATTTTAGAGATGTCACATTCTGTGACATTAAATCTGAAAGCGATATCCTTGTTGCCGAGCCCTAATCTTAGTTTCATTAGGATGGCTAGTAGATGATCCTCCAAGTTCATAGAGCCACGCACAACCTCTACACTGTCTTTTAGCTTGCGAATTAACCACTCAAAAATGACACTGGTCAAACCTGTGAAAATCAGAACATGCACTGCTTTGCTCTTGATAGAGAAAATTGTGTTTTTCTAAGTGTTGCCTTTAATTCCTCATTCTCAGATTTCAGTTTGTTGATCTCCAAACGCAAGTTGACACACTCTGCAGAAAGTTGGCTGTACTTGTGTTTCAGATCATTATCGAGAACCTTTGGCACTGTGGATTCTGAAATAGAGATCAGATTGTAATTTACTTATAAAAGATGCACTGTCACTTGTTTCAGTTTAGCTACTCTATTATTTGATTGATGTTTTCAAACATCATGTGCTAAACAGAATAATGTATAACTTCACACACAGTTCTGCTGTATTGAACAATAAATAAACAGGATGACCTGATTCATTCCAATAACGACTGCCCTACATTAGGTAAGATGTCACAAGTTCTCACCAGTGCAAGGACCAGCACCATGTTCCATTCTGCAGTCATCTGAGGACAGGCCTGGGGATTCTGATGCAACCTCATCAGTAACTTCTTTTGACTGCTTTACGTCATCTGGTGGTCTGTGGGCGGTATCATCCCTTTTCCTTTTCCTCTTAAATCTGATATTCAGAGATGAGTGCAAACAGTCAGTCCAAACAGTTTAGTTGCTTGAATATCATAGAGGTTATCAGGTACCCAAATAAAGTCAAATTCAAATTCCATAGCATGCCTCAATGGGCATCACAAAAATGATCATGGTCTAGAAAATTATCTTTACCAAATTGAAGTGCCATTACTTGCCATAAATTCTCTGCATTTTAATGCATGCAATGTGATACCATTTAGCAACTAAATGAGGCTAAATATTTACCTCTCAAGTTTTGCATCGTAGGAAAAGACAGAAGGGACAAAGTCGGGACTATTGAAGACCATGGATACCTCTCCTGTACAAAAAGGAAAATTGTATTCTGGTGATTGACGGTATGATAGAGATTCGGTTGTCATTAAAAGGAGTGTGAGTTGAAGGTATTCGGTAAAACTTAAGACTACTGTTTACAGATTTCCGATTCTGGCATCCCACTGCACAACACAACATTTTCCCGCCAGTCGTCTTTTGCAACCTCAGTCTGTGTGACGTAGGGTGATAATTGGCCTATAGTGGCAACAAGTGGGCGAGCAATATGCTAATGTTTAATTTTGATGTCAACATGAAACGGCTTAAGATTTGTTTTAAAAATGACTCGTTTCAATGATTCAGAGTCAACTCTTTCTTTTGAGAGACAATAGCTTAATACATGGTGCAATTTCAGATGTAAAACTTTGCAGGATGTTTTCATTCACTTAGAGCTGTGTTACACACTGCATGAAAGGTAATTTTCAAAAATCCATAATAGGGGCACTTCAATCAAATTATTAAGCTATATAACTATTATCGTGTTATATAGGACTTTTCACCACATTTCGCGACAGGATACATAAACAGCAGTGGTCAACCATTTGACGGCAAATAAAAGAGCTTCAACACCCCCGTCGTCTGTATGCACGTACAAATAATTAACTGCACTTGAAGTTTTCATAAAATTAAAAATGAAACACCCAAAACTGTACATGCATCATCACAAAGACAAACTACACTCACCTAAAGGATTATTAGGAACACCATACTAATACTGTGTTTGACCCCCTTTCGCCTTCAGAACTGCCTTAATTCTACGTGGCATTGATTCTACAAGGTGCTGAAAGCATTCTTTAGAAATGTTGGCCCATATTGATAGGATAGCATCTTGCAGTTGATGGAGATTTGTGGGATGCACATCCAGGGCACGAAGCTCCCGTTCCACCACATCCCAAAGATGCTCTATTGGGTTGAGATCTGGTGACTGTGGGGCCATTTTAGTACAGTGAACTCATTGTCATGTTCAAGAAACCAATTTGAAATGATTCGAGCTTTGTGACATGGTGCATTATCCTGCTGGAAGTAGCCATCAGAGGATGGGTACATGGTGGCCATAAAGGGATGGACATGGTCAGAAACAATGCTCAGGTAGGCCGTGGCATTTAAACGATGCCCAATTGGCACTAAGGGGCCTAAAGTGTGCCAAGAAAACATCCCCCACACCATTACACCACCACCACCAGCCTGCACAGTGGTAACAAGGCATGATGGATCCATGTTCTCATTCTGTTTACGCCAAATTCTGACTCTACCATCTGAATGTCTCAACAGAAATCGAGACTCATCAGACCAGGCAACATTTTTCCAGTCTTCAAAAGTCCAATTTTGATGAGCTCGTGCAAATTGTAGCCTCTTTTTCCTATTTGCAGTGGAGATGAGTGGTACCCGGTGGGGTCTTCTGCTGTTGTAGCCCATCCGCCTCAAGGTTGTGCGTGTTGTGGCTTCAAAAATGCTTTGCTGCATACCTCGGTTGTAACGAGTGGTTATTTCAGTCAAAGTTGCTCTTCTATCAGCTTGAATCAGTCGGCCCATTCTCCTCTGACCTCTAGCATCAACAAGGCATTTTCGCCCACAGGACTGCCGCATACTGGATGTTTTTCCCTTTTCACACCATTCTTTGTAAACCCTAGAAATGGTTGTGCGTGAAAATCCCAGTAACTGAGCAGATTGTGAAATACTCAGACCGGCCCGTCTGGCACCAACAACCATGCCACGCTCAAAATTGCTTAAATCACCTTTCTTTCCCATTCTGACATTCAGTTTGGAGTTCAGGAGATTGTCTTGACCAGGACCACACCCCTAAATGCATTGAAGCAACTGCCATGTGATTGGTTGATTAGATAATTGCATTAATGAGAAATTGAACAGGTGTTCCTAATAATCCTTTAGGTGAGTGTATATGTTTATATGTGAAATTCTGGAGGGGACGTCAGATGGCGTCACATGGGGACGTAATGACGTGTGCCATTCATTGATCTATGTACTATAACGAGTAAAACGGGAACATGAAAGGATTATTCTAAAAGCAACTCATGTAAACACCTAAATAATAATATTGTCTTATTCAGAATAAGGTAAATAATTCAATTACAGATGTCCATGTAAAAGTAGTCATTGTTTCAGTCGTAACGAACTGTGTGTATGCTTCCAAAAATAATGTGCCTGCTGTTTATGTGTCTATCTGATACAAACGTTTGATTGGAGGGCCTGCAACCATGTTCTACAAACTCTCACATGCATCAGATATAATGCCAGATGGACAAACTTAATAATTTTATTTGAAGTTTTCTACCACTGATTTTTCATTTGTCTGTGCCTATACTAGATTTCATTGTGTGAAAATCAAGTTACTGATTTGGATTATTGGTCATCAAATTGGATTGGCAATAGCTGAGTCATGGCATAAATATGGGCTCTCTCAATGGAACAAAAAAACCTTGGGAAAAAAACTTTCAAAAAAGGGTCACTAAAATAGCTACTGTAATGAAATGCAATTTCTACTGCAATTTATATGTTGTAGGGAAGTCAGTTACTGGTACTTAGGAGACAAGTCAGGAACTATTGAAATAAAAACACATTCAAATCAGTATTAGGGCACTGTCTGATTGACAGGTGGCTGCTCTGAAATGCTCAGACATTTTTGTATGCAAATTTTGTGAAGATCACTCACAATTTGCAGATACGGCTAGGGACATGAACAGTCAAAGGTACTTAATAATTTGCCCATTTTGGCAAAGTGGTTATGTAAATACATTTGGTTATGACTTAAATGTCATTAACAAGTTTAAGTTGCAGCTAAATAAACTGTACCGCTTATTTTAATTGAAGGCCTGCTTCTTTTTGTAAGCAAACAACTAACAGCATAATATATTTTGACAATCTACTGTAAATCTAATGCAGTGAATGTTTGGTTTTATCTTAAGCACTGTTTACTTGCTTTTTCTCTTCGCATCTTGATCTACTGACTGATTGCTTTAATAATTCTTTACTATATTTTAATAATTCAAGTGTGAATTTTTGAGTTAAAATCAATTATTGGGCAAGTAAACAAAAAACGGTGTTCAAAAGTGCCTCCTTGCCTTACCATGACACACGATGGTATAATTATAATTTAGAATTTGAGCTTCCAGGTCATATTTCAAACAATAGATTGTTTAAAAAGGCAACCATCTGAGGAATCATTAGCTGTTAAAACAAAGAAACTTCATACAGAGAAGAGTTTACAAGCAAAAAAAAAGGAAAGTGACAGAGCCTGTAATACAACTCGTCGTCAGATCAGACAGGCTTTTCAGAGACTGTGACAACTCTATTAAAAACAATTGTCATTATAAAATAATTCTTTTAAGTTCAAATTTAGTTAATGCAAAAAATTGGTCCAGAGTCCACTAGATGGAACTGATAGGAGAAAGGATGGACTAAAGAGCAAAGGTGGTTGTTTCAGAAGAGTGGAATGGAAGTTGGAAAATCTCAGGAAGCACTGCAGGTCTTTAAGGGGGATGGGTTGTGGCCAGGGGTGAATGGCTTGTACCTTTACAGGATCCATTGATATGCCATTGGGGCCAATGAAGTTGAACATGGACAGAGTACTGGACATGTCGGATGAGGTCTGTCAGGTCCAAGTCTAATTGACTCCAGTCATCTTGGTTGAATTGACAGTGTGAGCGAAGGAAACGTTCTAGTTCCTGGTTAAGACACTCGGTTTGTCCATTGGATTGGGGATGATAACCAGATGAAAGACTGACAATGACATGTGACAAACATAGTGAAATTTCGAAAAAGGCATGCTGGGGGTTGTTTAGAGGATTTTAGAGTTGCACAGATGTCAAAGTTGTGTACAAAGTTGTCTGTGTCAGAGTGTTTGGTCTCGTACTGTATCGCGTATCTTGTCAGTGTGTGCACTTGCTTGGCCATTTTTAGTTGATAAACAGGAAAGTGGGTCCAGCTGAATTGAAATGGTGATTTGTTGGATTGGTATAAAAAAGGTTATTATACCGTGGCAGCGGTCGCGGCAGTCGTCGTGTGAAGCCCTCTTAGTGTGAAGACCGAAGAGTGTGAAGACCATCAACTCTACCGTGCAACTCTACCGGGCAGGGACACCGGCAAGGGATAGAAGTATCGCTTTTTATTTTAGTTTTTTTCATTTATATGTTTACTATTGAAATGTTGTTATATGCATGTGTCAATTTCTTTATTTTCTTAAATATGTGGGTATATAGTATTTATAGAGTTGTAACTTTTAGTTTTAGTTACTTTTTCTTATTTGTAAGTCGCTTTGGACAAAAGCGTCTGCTAAATGACAAAAGTAAAAGTAAGTAAAATAAAGTAGATAAGAGAACCAGGAATAGTTCTGGAACAGCTCAATAGTTGCTTGGATGCCAGGGTGACCAGAACATAAGGAGGTATGGATCCATCTATGAACTCGAAGTAGCATTACATCCGGAACATACATCATGTCAGTAGGCCATTCTCAAAGATTCAGCCTCTTGGCAGAACAAATATATTCCAAGTTGTGATAGTCAGTTAGTACTTGAAAAGGATGTTTTACTCCCTTCAACCAGTGCTCCTATTCTTTAAGAGCAGCCTTCATGTCTAGCAACTCTCTGTTGCCAACATCATAATTATGAATGTTACATTTCTTGGTTGCTTCCTTACCACCCTCGGGATGTTCAAATACATCTCTGAGTCTGGCTTGAAAAAGAGAGAAAGCCATCTGTAATCCTCTCTTACCCTCACTGATGGTGCCCAGTCCAGAGCCTTCCCAGAGAGAAGCAACATGACAAACACCACTTTAGTTTCTTCAGTGGTAAACAAATGTGGTTGTTGTGCCAGAAACAAGGAATATACATAGCTGCAGTACCATCAAACTTCAAGTAAAGCCAAACAAGGATTACTTCCCATAGCATGTGTTGTAGAAAAACCAGAAGCTGATTCGGCTGGGTCGATGGCATGGGTGAGTTCATAAGGAGATTGCAGAGATTTTACTAATTCGCAGATTGGCATAAACAACTGCTGACGATGACTGACCAACATCACAGCCTGTGAAGTGACTTCAGCATGAAGCTCTGATGGATCTTATTTAGGCAAGTTTTTTGTGACAGGGGCATTGTCCAAAAATGGCAGACATTATTTGCTCAGTAATAGTCATAGTTCAGCTTTAGAGTCAAACTCATTGTTCAGCTTTAGAGAATATAAATTAAGTATTTATAAATTGTCTGTTTTTTGTTTTGTTTTGTTTTGTTTTGTTTTTAAAGCTTTGTTCAAAAATCTCCTCATGGATTAACGCATAAATGCATTATGATATTTTATATATATTATAACACACACTCAAACAGATATACTGTACTGTATAGAAGCTTGTGAGTTATAATGTCGCTTCATGCTAGCTAATCCAAGAGGCCTTTTTGTTGTTGTTGTTGTTGTTTGTAATGTTCTCCCTGTGTACTGTGGATTATGGGATGCCATTTTTTGAGATAAGTAGTTATAATAATAATTAATGACAAATGTGGGGTCACCCTCCTTTATATGGTGACTTGCACACCTGTAGCTGTAGAGATGAAGCTGGTTGCCAACAACATGTATGTAAACCCATAAAAAGATATTGTCTGACAAAGCACACACACAGCATGTTTCCTTGGATATCAGTAAAACTTTTTTTTTTAATTCTGGTTAGAGGGGAAAGCCCTTGTTAATTTTTCCCCATGTCACTCAGAAACACCTGTGATGTGGTCCTAATTTTCCTACTTGAGGCGATTAATTATGGCATCATTGCGATGGGGAAATCAGTGCAATGACAGATCAAGGGTGAAGTTCTCGAAAAACAGGCTTAAAGTCATTAAGCGATCAACCATGACTTCATGAAAAAGGATTTTGCTCATGTGTGTGTGTGTGTGTGTGTGTGTGTGTGTGTGTGTGAGATTTGGGAGGAAAAAAACATGGAGACAATTGGAAAAAAAATTTGATACAGTGCAATAGAGCAATTTGTAATAGTAGCCCAAGTCTTGGCAATGTGTGGGCGTTCCTGCGGGTGTGAGACATTTTTGTCTTGCTGCCAAAACAACTAATATAATACATCATCACAACATCCTAATGTAAGTGGCACTTAATGCTAAAAGTCCAGGAGAAAGGAAACATAGACCCCAATTCTTTTCAACTCAAACAAAGTAGTTTTCCTGTTGACAAACCAGAACATTGCTCTGTTTTTCTGAAACCATTTGGCATATATAAAAAAGAGTTGACATTATGTCAAAACAGTTTACAGGATATCATTGATAAAAACAATGTGACAGAATTGCTCCATTTTAATTATGACAACTAAGACAGTGAAGTAAATATCAGTGAATATATATTTTTTTCTTTTTTCTTTATACTTCTGCAAGCAGAAATTACAAGGGCTATACTGTAGTAAGCACAAAAGGTGCCACATTCCCCAACCAGGGCTATGTTTCCCAAAAGCATTGTAAACCTAAGTAGATTGTAGAAACCATTAGCACATCGGTTTATACTGCTTTTAGGAAAAGCAAAAATGTCAATGTTTTGTCTCTATATGTCAAATGCTTTGCGAAGACAATGTCTTATTTTTGGTTTGGGGTTGGCACCAAGGAGTTATATTACACATACAGAAATCTATCCATTAAATAAAAAGCTATCCATTAGCATCCCCATTCTTTATATGCATCAGTGGAACCATAAAATATTACGGTCACATAATTCATGACTTCAAACCAGCTCAATTTGGATATAACTTTTGAAATGGAGCTGTGACAGAAATGGGAGGGATATAGTTATAAAGTAACTCCACCTCTTATCTAACGCCCAGCATATGCTGCTCTCTCAGCCTCCCACCCCTAAACCATCTCAGCTCTTTAAAAGCAGCCCATGTTGCATTTTTTGGGCAATTTTTATCTAATTACTGTCTTTTTAGCACCTGATGTCTCCTGCACATCCACACTACTTCCACTGAATATTAAAGAGGGACACCAGAAGCGGAAGAGAGAAGACCGTTCACTGAAATAAAAAAATAAAAAGGCTCTTGATCTGCTGAGGTTTTCTGAATTGGACAAAGATGGTTGCTTTTCATTATTTACTAACACTTTTGGTTACCATTCAATTCAGCTTATATGGCTCTAACGCCCTTGTATTAGGCTTAAAGAATATCTGTAGAATGTGTAATGGGCCCTCAGGAGAACCCAAGGGCCACAGAGGTGAACGTTTATCAGGGGAGGAGATCACATCCGTGTTGGCATTAGGTGAACCCTGTGGGGTTTACACTCTACCGTGTACTCAGGGTCTTCGGTGTATCCCTCCTCTTGGAGAGCAAAGTCCCCTTCAGGCACTGCTTCAGGGACGAGGGGTCTGCAAAAACATCAAAAGTACCTTTACTGACATCCATCCAGCTACAGGTAAGAGGACTGGTCTAGGTGTATCTCTTTAAACTGAGATGAAATTGATTAGTCTTAAATTGATTTTGTCTGGTTAAAAACATTTGAGGAACTAACTAACCTAAATAAACTAAACCTAAACGTTGTGCATGTAGATGTATACACTAAGGAAAGTAAATACAGTTCACATAAAATGTTTGGATGTGTAAAAGGATTTATAATCCACCCACACATTGCTAAAAGACATTTAATTGATTTTTTCACATGTTTAAAAGGGATGAGAAACCTGAAAACCTATTGCAAAATGTTGATCTGTACAATTAGCAGAGTATGATTTTTTTTTCTATAATGGTAAGAATATTGTTTGTATGTTATCAGATCATCTGTTACTCCATTTTACAGTCCATAGCGTGTTTGAACCTTTTGTCCTGAAATAATATTTTAAGTATAACCACCTATGTGTTCAACTGAACAAAAGCTATACTGCAATCATATTAAAACTACAAGTATTATGTTTCAGACTATCAGCCATCAACCAAAGAAAACAATTTTGAAAAGGTAATATTTTTGACTCTGTAAATTACTGTTTACGTAAATATTTACGTAGTGCTCCTACAGTCTGATTTTTAGTCAGAAATGAGTTTTCATTATATGTTTTTGCTGTTGTTATTTCATTCTGTAGGGTCCTTGTCGCAAACTGCTGAACACAGTCCTCCAAAGTATAGAGCTCACAATTATTCATTCAATTCCGGACATCTACATCCCCAACTGTGACAGACAAGGGTTCTTCAGGAGGAAACAGGTGTGTACAGTACTTCTGTTAAAACAGTTCCCATGGTTCTTGAAAAGTTTCGTAAATCCATTTGTAAATCCGTATGAGGTCATGGTGTACATTGTAACAATGCTATCTTGTCTCTATAAACAGTAATGTAGTTTATATCTTCTTTTTGACCTTCTTGAAACAGTGTCAGTCATCAAGAGGCATGCAAAGAGGCCAATGCTGGTGTGTTGACGAGAAAGGATCCAAAATTTCATCCCGTAAAAAGAGTGATGGAACTATCTCATGTAGCAGTGCCTGAGAATTGTGATACAGCTTGACATCTCATGTAAATATGGACCTGAAATCTGTTTAGTAGGGACTGAGTGAGAGTCAGCAAAAGAGATGACAGACACTAAGAACTCATTGACCACAAAGCAAGTAGAATATTTACAATCATTCATCTCCCTCTGGTTGTGAAAAATATGTTTGCAGCACTGTGTGTCATTATTTCTGATGCGTTATTTCTGAACTTTTTTTTTATTTTTATATATATATATATATATATATATATATTTAATTTAATTATAAATTATAATTTTAATTAAAATGATCATTTTTGTTATAAATGCCATATAGAAACAGATAAAAAGATGATATACTCCCTGAGTGAATGTCATTAATGTGCTGTCTGGTTTGAAATTGATGAACTATGCAGTAAGACAGTACGGTATTTTTATTTTTATTTTTTTTATTTTTTTACTTATATTTATGTTGCATACATATTAACTGCTTATATATTATTATAATTAATTAATATATTAATTGACCTTTCTTTATGCATATAAACACAAAATAATTAAACATCCTTTTGCATTCAACTGCCTTTATTTTCAGCAACTTTCTTAATAGCTTTAAGTACTACAGTGCAACTCATTCTCATGTTCTTCACATGATTTGCTGGTTTTTGCTGTGAGATGTTGCCCTACTGTTACAACCTACTTTTCCACCAAGACATTTGCAAGTTCTTGAACACATCTAGGGGCACAAATGGTTGCACATGGTTTGCCACTGCAAGGACAATCCCCTGTCCTGTCTCCCTGTAGCACTGCCTTAGGTGTCTTACAATACAGACATTGCAGTGTATTTCTCAGGCCACTTCTGTAACCCTCATGCCTCCCTGCAGCAGGACTCTGTTCAGGCAGGTTATCAGGGAACCTGGGCATAATTTTTTTCTGGTATTTTTCAGAATTAGTGGAAAGGTTTCTTTACTGTCCTAAGTTATTGTAACTGTGACCTTAATTGCTTTCCGCCTGTAAACTGTTACTGTTCCACAGGTGCATGTGCAATAATTATTTATACTGTTTATAATGCATTGAACAAGTATGAAAAATATTGTTTAAACCCTTTCCAATAAAGATCTGTAAAGCTTATTTGGATTTTGCAAAATTGTTCTTAAGATATATTATCCTGCTACCCTGAAAATGGGATGTTTCTTTCTTTCTTTCTTTCTTTCTTTCTTTCTTTCTTTCTTTCTTTCTTTCCTTCTCTCTTTCTCTCTTTCGTTTTGGTTTTGCTGACACAAAGTAAACCCTATCTCTCTGTGTGTGTGTGTGTGTGTGTGTGTATGTGTGTGCATGTTTATGTGGTTTATGAGGACACAAATTTGTATAATGACATGGGTATGACAGAGGTATTACAATATGAAGGTGGTTTATGAGGACACTGCCTATGTCCCCGTAATTCAGAAGGCTTAAAAAACATACTAAATGGTGTTTTTTTGAAAATCTAAAAATGCACAAAGTCTCCTGTGAGGGCTAAGTTTAGGTGTAGGGTTGGTGTAGGGCAATAGCACACACAGTTTGTTCAGTATAAAAACCATTACGCCTATGGAGAGTCCCCATAAACCACAAAAACCAACGTGTGTGTGTGTGTGTGTGTGTGTGTGTGTGTGTGATTTTAATGTATATGTCAAAATAACATATTGCTCAAATAAAGAAATTGGGACACTTTTTTTCAATCAGACAAGTTAAAGACAAGGTAAGTTTAATTTGAATATACAACAGACAAAATAACATCAACATTAGGCTACATTCAAACTGCAGGCCAAAGTGCCCCAAATGATTTTTCGCCTCGTATGTGACAGAATACATGGAATCTGACAGTAACATAGTTCATGTTCAGGAAAGAAAGAGGCAGGAACCAGAAATTATTATTATAAACATTTATAACAAAATAAACATAATTAACAAAGTTAGCGCAAGGCTGGCTCTACTCCCATGGCTCTCGGTCCCAGCCTGCTCGTCACATTGTTCTTCCTGATTTAGATTTGAGCCACTTCCATATGGTACTAAATACAGTTTGAACATTTTGTGATATGACATCAAAATTCATGCTAGAGTGATTTTACATCACTCTAGATTGATATTTGTCACAATTCTGTGCTGAAGGGAGTCAGTCCAAAGATTAACGTACCAGTAGTTCTTTGGTCACTCGTTTAATATGGAAGACAGCCTTGACGGTAGTCAATGGAGGAAGAGTGAAGTCTAAGTATCTTGGTGACAAATCTATACAAGCAAAACATGAGGGAAAACTAGAAAAACTCTGTCTCCTCATTCTCATCTTCATCCTCCTTATCACCTGTGTGCACATTTTCAGGCCTTCCCAGCACATCAGCTTATAAATTGACGCGTTAAACAATGATTTCAGCATCCACCATGTTTATAACATGCTGTACCCCATCTTTTTATTGATGTATTGCACATGTGGGTCAGTTCAGGATCGATCAGTTCAGATTCAAATCTGATACTGGCCACATATCAGATTGAAATTTTAATTTGAGTGACAGATATATAAAAGCAAAACTTGAGAGATAGTATAGAAATAACTGAAAACCTTTGTTTTTCTCCTCAGTCTTGTCTTCCTTATCGCCTGCTCATGAATCTGTTGGTGTTTACTGCACATAATCTTATAAATGAATATGTAAACTCTGATTTCAGTGACATGTGCATGACAGTGCGCTGCACGCCGTCTTTGTTGTTATTTTGTGTATGCAGGTCAGTTCAAGATGTGAACAGTTCACACTTGAATCTGATTTTGGCCACAGTTAATAAAAGTAATGTGAACTGCAACTGAGTAAAAAGTTTAAGTAGCCTCAGATTCACAAGGCACATCCACCACAGATACTGTCTCGGTAAGAACATATCTCCATCTGTTAAAGATTAATTAATCTGGAAAACGTCTCCCTGAAGGGAACGAGACGAAGGGAAAATGGTTCCCTGAAGGGAACGAGACACTGCGTCGAAACGCATATGGGAACGCCTTCAGCGTGACCAGGCTCTGAATATTATGTGTAATCAGTCAAACAAGGGCGAGGCGTCACGGGCGGGGTGACGTCACGACCAGGAAGCATATAAGTACGTGCGGCGGAGCCGGCTTCAGCTTCAAGTCATGAAGCAAGCGCTGGCAGGGATGCCGGAAGTGTGGCAACGCGACGCAGCGTCTCGTTCCCTTCAGGGAACCATGGTTACATACGTAACCTGAGACGTTCCCTTCCAGGAACTTCGAGCTGCGTCGAAACGCATATGGGAACGAGATACCAACGCCGCCAGACTGACAAGTCCCTGCCTGGTGTCAGGACGAAAGGACAGAGGAGCCGGGAGTGGCTCGGATGTCGAGGTCATAGAACCTAACGAAAGTCAGGGGCGTGGACCACCCAGCTGCGTTGCAGATGTCCTGCATGGAACACCTGCCCAGAAGGCCTTGGAGGCCGCCACACCTCGGGTTGAGTGCGCTCTGACTCCCACCGGCGGGGGGAGCTCAGAGGCCTCGTATGCCAAAGCCATGGCACCCACAATCCACCTACTAAGAGGAGGGCATAGCACACGGGCAGCTGGTCCGACTTTCTCCACAGGGAGGACCTGTGGATGTATGCGTCTAGTGCTCGCACTGGACACATACGGTTGTGCTTCTCCTGGTCTGGCTCCCCGAAGGGAGGAGGACAGAAGGCCTGCAGTACGACCGGCTGTGGAACGACCGATGGGACCTTCGGAACATACCCCACGCGGGGGTAGAGGAATACTTGGGGCCCCTGTGCTCAGTGTGGTAGAGCTCGAGGTGTTGTGGCCGACACGGACTGACTGAGGTCTTCCGGTTAGAAAGTCCAGGATCCAATTACACAGGGAATTGTTAAGGCCCAGTAGGTTTAGTTTATTTATGAGCTGTTGTGGGATTATTGTGTTGAATGCCGAGCTGAAGTCAATGAACAGCATTCTAACATAGGAGTCTTTATTTTCTAGGTGGGTAAGAGCCAGGTGGAGGGTGGAGGAAATTGCATCGTCCGTAGAGCGGTTTGGACGGTATGCAAACTGGAGCGGGTCGAGTGTGTTGGGGAGGCTGGTTTTGATGTTGTGCATGACTAGCCTCTCAAAGCACTTCATCATGATTGGAGTCAGTGCTATGGGACGGTAGTCATTGAGACAGGACACAGGTGATTTCTTTGGTACCGGTATGATTGTTGTGGATTTGAGACATATGGGGACGACTGCCTGGCTCAGCGAGGTGTTGAAGATATCTGTTAGGACATCTGTCAGCTGTGCAGCACAGTCTCTCGGAACATGGCCAGGTATGTTGTCAGGACCCGCAGCCTTGCGTGGGTTAATCCTAGATAGGGTCTTCCTTACGTCGGCTGGAGACAGACAGAGCACCTGGTCATTGGTGTAACAGTAACTTCTCAACACGGAGGTAGGTGTAACAGAGGTGATGTTTATTTTTACAGGATGAGTGGGGACTGTGAATGGTGAGGTGAGTCGTGAACTTGAGATGTCTTGCAGGTGATGATTCGTGCTTCTAAAGTGTCTTTTCGTCTCTTCAGGTGCTGGCCGAGGCGGTGATGTGGAACACAGGAGAGCGGGGTTATCCAAGGACACACAGGACGGTCTGGAGATGGGGAAGACAACGAGGAAGAGAACAGGAGGTAAGTTTCAACAGGTACGGATTGCAGAGGTAATACTCAACGTCTGGAGATTGTCGGGGAAGAGTCCACGTTGCGATAACAAGATCGGACACTGAGTGAATGGAGGTGAGTGCTTTTATGAGGTTCTGGGTGATGATGGTGATGGGGTGCAGGTGCGTGTGATCAGAATTCAGGTGACGTGGATTGCGGTAATTGGCTGACGGGAGAGCCTGGCCGTTCTGTGACAGTTGGGAGGTGTGGGCAGTTTTTGTGCAGGTGTGTCATTCTGCATTTCAAACCGTGAATAAAAGTGGTTGAGTGCATCGGGGAAGGATGTGTCCTCATCACAGGCCTGTGGCGGGGGCTTGTAATCAGTGATGGTCTGATTTATATGATCCAGTGTCCATAGGAAGTCGTGGCCTAATGGTTAGAGAATCGGACTCGTAATCGAAAGGTTGCGAGTTCGAGTCCCCGGCAGGAATTGTAGGTGGGGGGAGGGAATGTCCAGCGCTCTCTCCACCCTCAATACCACGACTGAGGTGCCCTTGAGCAAGGCACCGAACCCCCAACTGCTCCCCGGGCGCCGCAGCATGGCTGCCCACTGCTCCGGGTGTGTGTTCACGGTGTGTGTGTGTGTGTGCATTTGTTCACTACCCACTGCTGTGTGTGTGCACTTGGATGGGTTAAACGCAGAGCACCAATTTCGAGTATGGGTCACCATACTTGACAATACGTCACGACTTTTACTTTTACAGTAAAAATTTTATTGGTGCAACATCTCATTTATTAAAGAGAGGATAACGAAACATAAAAGTGTAATAAACAAAATGGGTCTAATAGTCTTTTTGCAAGATTTCTGTGAATGTATTCTGTGAATGAATTTCTGCCCAAGTCTGGCCTAGACACTGTAAGACAGATCTAGCTGAGAGTCGGCTTGCACCCTGGGCCAGATGTGGCCAAGAAAGTGCTAAATGTAATTCAGTACAGTAAAACAGAAATTCAACGATTTAAAAAGACTAAGGGCTTTTATTATAAAATTAATAAATATTCTTTAATATAAATATGTATTAACAATGAACAAATACGTTATAATAAAAAACATTTAGCAAGGAAAATATAATTACTATATATTTTAAAAGCAATAAATCATTATCACTTATTCAAACTTTCTTTTAATTTCTTTTAAACTAAATATATTATATTATATAATAACGCATTACACAAAACAGATTGCTATAAAGCAGCTTTAAAGTGATAAACAGGAAAGTAATGATCATTGATGCAAAAAAAATTTATTTCCACTATAAAACAGCTCTAAAAAGCCAATAGTGTCATTGTTATGATGATGACAGGTCAGTAGAGATTCAGTTCAGATCCAATGACTGTGGAAAGTTAATTATGAAAAAAAAAAAAAAAAAAAAGAATTCATAAAAACTACATGCCCTTGAATCTTAATTGACTGTTTTTACCTGGATGATCCATGACTCTTTTTATGTTTTGTGATAGTTGTTTGTAAGTCCCTTGTTTGTCCTGAGTAGTTAAACTGCCTGCTGTTCTTCAGAAAAATCCTCCAGGTCCTGCACATTCTTTGGTTCTCCAGCATCTTCTGCATATTTGACACCTTTGAAACAATGACTGTATGATTTTGAGATCCATCTTTTCACTTTAAGGACAACTAAGTTACTCAAACACAAGTATTACAAAAGGTGAAAACATTTACTGATGCTCAAGAATGAAGAACAATTCATTAAGTGTAAACTTATATATTCTATATATATTATTTAGCACTGCCCTTCATAAGGTATTACCCCCTGCTCAGCTATGTGTTTCCCAGAAGAGAAAATAAGTACAATATAATTTACCCTGTTCGTCCAATTCAAAAAGTTTATCAAATCTGCATCGTTTTGCCTTGTGCATCAGGGGCTTTTTTTCTTCCTTTCTTTCTTTTTCTTTTTCCTAGAGGGCACTTTGTTATACAACTTATTATTAGTAGTAGCATGCATACCTTATTCTTTTATTATTCCAAAGTATTGTAGTACTTGCAATTGCAAAACCTGTGTCATCTACAGTAACAAAATATGTTACAAATTACTTTTTAAAGCATGTATTTTGTAATCTGAAGTATACAAAATAAAAAAGTGAAATACATTTTAAAAGTAACCATCCCAACCCTTACTGTAAGTGTAACTTCTCCTTAATCCTAGTAGAGGCCTGCCTGTGACAAAAAATAAATACACAAAGCTACACCCAGGGGCACCATAATGGGGGAAACGTGATCGTGGGGGGCCCGAGTCAATATGCTGTTCAGGGGGCCCAGAAACCATAGTGGCAACCTTGGCTACAGTCAGTATGGACCTCCCACAGTACATACAGCCAAGATTGGCCCACACAGGAAATGCCGTAAATGTTGTGTGCAGTCAGCATGGCTTTGTCCAGTTATCTTTTCACTGATGCTGACATTGGCACGTTTCTGCCAGAACCTGACAATACGTGCTTGCTGGGGAGTGATGTAAATCAAGCACTGTAAAAGAAATCTTCAACATCAGCCTAGGATTCCAATACAATCCATTTTTTTCAGGAAGAGCAAAATGAGAAGGCAGCATGATGTTCATTGTGGTGGTGGATCAAGTGGCAGCCAGAGGTGGGTAGTAACATATTACATTTAATATTAGTATATTTTTGGAAAAATTTGTATAACCCAATTTCCAAAAATGTTGGGATGTTTTTTAAATTTGAATAAAATTAAAACTAAAAGACTTTCAAAACACATGAGCCAATATTTTATTCACAATAGAACATAGATAACATAAATGTTTAAACTGAAAAATGTAACAATTTCATGCACAAAATTAGCTCATTTCAAATTTGATGCCTACTACATGTCTCGGGGAACAGGGGCATGTTTACCATGGTGTAGCATCTCCTCTTCTTTTCAAAACAGTTTGAAGACGTCTGGGCGTCGATGTTACGAGTTTCTGGAGTTTTGGTGTTGGAATTTGGTCCCATTCTTGCCTGATATAGGTTTCCAGCTGCTGAAGAGTTCGTGGTCATCTTTGACATATTTTTCATTTAATGATGTGCCAAATGTTCTCCTTAGGTGAAAGAGCTGGACTGCAGACAGGTCAATTCAGCACCCTGACTCTTCTACTACGAAGCCATGCTGTTGTAATATCTGAAGTATGTGGTTTTGCATTGTCCTGCTGAAATACACAAGGCCTTCCCTGAAATAAACGTCATCTGGAGGGGAGCACATGTTGCTCTAAAACCTTTACATACCTTCAGCATTGATAGTGCCTTCCAAAACATCCAAGCTGCCCATACCGTATGCATATATGCACCCCCATACCATCAGAGATGCTGGCTTTTGAACTGAACACTGATAACACACTGGAAGGTCTCCGTTCTCTTTAGCCTAGAGGACACGGCGTCCATGATTTCCAACAAGAATGACAAATTTGGACTCGTCTGACCATAGAACACTTTTCCAATTTGAAACAGTCCATTTGGAATGAGCACTAAGCCCACAGGACGCAATGGTGCTTCTGGACCATGTTCACATATGGCTTCCTTTTTGCATGATAAAATTTTAGTTGGCATATGCAGATGGCACAGCGGATTGTGTTTACCGACAGTGGTTTCTGGAAGTATTCCTGGGCCCATTTAGTAATGTCAATGATAGAATCATGCTGATAAGTGATGCAGTGTCATCTGAGGGCATCCAACAAAGGTCTTCGGCCTTGTCCCTTATGCACAGAGATTTCTCCAGTTTCTCTGAATCTTTTGATGATGTTATGTATTGTAGATGATGAGATTAGCAAAGCCTTTGCAATTTGACGTTGAGGAACATTGTTTTTAAAGTATTCCACAATCTTTTCACACACTCTTTCACAGATTGGAGAGCCTCTGCTCATCTTTACTTCTGAGAGACTCTGCCTCTCTAAGACATCCCTTTTATAGCTAATCATGTTACAGACCTGATGTCAATTAGCTTAATTAGTTGCTAGATGTTCTCCCAGCTGAACCTTTTAAAAATGTTCAGCCCTTTGTTGCCCCCGTGACAACTTTTTGAGACCTGTAGCAGGCATCACATTTGAAATGAGCTCATTTAGTGGTTAAAAGTGTAAAATGTATCAGTTTAAACATTTGTTCATCTATTGTGAATAAAATATTGTCTCATGTGATTTGAAAGTATTTTTGTTTTAATTTTATTCAAATTTAAAAAAAAACGTCCCAACATTTCTGGAATTCGGGTTGTAAATTTGAGAGTAGATTTAAAGGTGAGTTCTTTAACTTTAACTTGAGTAAATTGCTAATAAATAAAACTTTACTTTTACTTCATTACACTGGGCGAACTTCCTCTCCATTACTTAATTTTAACGTAATACCTGTTAAGAAATGCATAGTTTATTCCAACCCTGGTGAAAAAAACAGAAACCATCACAGAAATCCATTACAAAATCTATGATGGTTTCTATTGTTTGGTTTTTTGTCAGCCAGGAAGCACGCTGTCTATTGTTATGAGGCATGAATGATGCACTATTCGTGAATTAATCACTCTTTTGAGTCGATTCTGTTCAAGACCTTAATCCAGCGGTTCTCAATTCCAGTCCTCACGCCCCCCACTCTGCATTTTCATGTCTCTCTTAGTTAACACGTGTGATTCAGTTAACCAGCTCGTTAGAAGAGAGCTACATGCATGAAATGTGTTCTGATTAATATGATTCCTACACAGTGTTCATTGTTCCCTACTCCCTGAGCAGGGGAAACATGTTGAAGTTTACTTTACTTCAGAACATTCATTCATGGATTTGCACTGCGCCGCTGCCTGCAGTGTGACATCATATACCTCTGTAAATAAATACAATTTAAATTCACGTCTCACACAATTTAATGCCCTTTGAATGGAACATATGCAATCATTCCGAACTGGAATCATGGTGGAATATACGGTGATGTCCACTTCGCAGGACACTTACGGTCAAATAGAATAAACGTGGTACGTGATATGAATTTTATTTGCAAATTTATTCTTATCATTGTATGAATGTATTTTTAAAAAACGTATTTTGTCAAATGTATTCTTATTATTCCAAGCACATTTGATTTAATTTATTATTTGATTATTTAAATCTCCTGTTTAAAAAGAGGAAAATAGACGCACTATATGGCAGCATCTGCAACAGTTACCGAATGGTGTTCGGCAGTGGTCAAAAAGGTATTAAACATTGAGTTTTGAACCGATTTCTTCTCATAAACTCAGAGATGTGGATTTGGATGGCAATTAAATTACCACGCAACCTTGGTGTTTGTCAAAAAACAGTAGATAATTCAGCCAGGGATTTTTACACAGGTGGTGAGAGATAAACACTGACATTCTGTACTGTGAGAGACAAGATCTGTTTAAGATCTGTTTATTCATTTACTCAGTAAGATTCAGCAGCAAGCGATGCACAAAATCACATCACAGGTGGATGCCATATACACACGTCATTGTCAGAGAGTCACAGGCCCCGTCCACACGAAGACGGGTTTCTCTGTATACGCATACATTTTTTACCGTATAGGCGTTTCGTCCACACGAAACCGGCGTTTTCGAAGAGTGAAACCGATCATTTTTGAAACCGGGTCCCAGGGTGGATAAATTTGAAAACGCCGGTTTCATGTTTTCGTGTGGACGGCGAATCCGTATATTTTCTGAAACGATGACGTCATCAGCCCACGTCTCGCCCCTAATCAGACACCACTACGTCACATAACAGCGACAACAACAACAACAATGTCAGACTACGTGCCTGTGTTCGTGCTGCAGAACCTACTGAGCTCATTAGTTTTATTAAAGCAAAATCTTGTGCTTTGTGTGTTAGTTTATATTCAGCGCGCAAGGTTTACGCACATGGTCCAAGTCTTCTTCTCTGTTTTTTTGTGTATCTCTGTGGCAGAATTACAGCGCCACATATTGGTCTGGCATGTGTACTACATCGTTTTCAGTCGGTTTCAGTGATTCCGTGTGGACGCAGATATTTCCTGAGACGACTCCGTGTTTACGGAATTTGAGGCAAAAAAAAAGATCGGATACGGAGAAACCCGTCTTCGTGTGGACGTAGCCACAGTCACCACCGTCAACAGCAATCACCAGATCACAGTCACCTGAGTTCTAATCACCCGTACCTGCAGTCCCTCATTAGCACTCCTATAAACACCACTCTCTCTCTGACACTCATCGTTCAGTCTACGGTTCACTATCTCGACCAGTAACCTGACTCCGTATGCACTTACCTGTGTTTACTTACTTTATAGACTTCCCCACGATTCTCCAGCGAAGATTCCAGGATCCCAGCGATTCTCCAGCGTCGAATCTAGCTCTCCTGAGCTAACGGTCTCCACTCCCATGTGAACGAGACAGATATCAGTTCTCACCAAGACATTGGGCTAAGCATCAAGATATTCACCTACTCATCACTCTCCTCACGATCTGCTTTGCCTGTCAATAAATCATCCTGTTGTTTCACTTACCTCTTGTTTCCGCCTCTGTTTGTAACAGTCATAGCTTCTTCTCTGCTAATTTTAAGTAAATACAGACACCATTAGATTGCCCTTTACAGGTCATCACAGCAGCTCACTTTTGAGTCTCAATCTACAATAGGCATTATTGTACACATGCTTCAGACACTGCATTCTCCACAGTGCAAACTCATTCAGTACACTCATGTAAAGTGAAATATATTAAGTGCCGTTTCCACCGCAGGAAATTTATCCAGGAATTAGGGACTTTGTAGTACTTTTTCAAAGGTCTGGAACTTTTGGGGACGAGACTTGGGCGCTGAGCATGCTGATTGTTTGAGTTCATGCAGCATTGTATTTTAACCACCATATATTCACATAATTATGTTTAACTCTGTAGTGGTTAAACAAGCTATAATTTGTTTTGGGCAAATCTAACAGGTAATCTTTGGTGTTTATTCTATTAATATGTTAAAATGAAAATGAAAAGAGGCAATACTGCTTGATATAATATTTTGTTTCATTGTAATGTATGTACGTTTCCTGAACTACATTTATGAGGCTGTTAATATGTTTAAATGAAAATGAAAAGAGGCAGTGGTGTCCTCATGGAACTCAAAGGAGCAGAGGGAACTCAGACACTCACCCTGGGAGCAGCATTCTTATAGGTGACCCTCTCGAGCAGGGATGAGCAACTTTGGTCCTGGAGGGCCACTGTTCTGCAGAGTTGAGCTCCAACCCTAATCAAACACACCTGCCTGTATCTTTCTAGTGATCTTGAAGACATTAATTAGCTTGTTCAGCTGTGTTTAAGACAGCAAGGTACTCAGTTCTCAGATTGAGAGGAGCACTCAATGCTCGATCTCATACCTCAGTATGGGCTGATGTAGTATCCAGTTGAAGGGGGTCGTGGGAACGGAAGGCTCTACGCAACCCTTAGGACCAGGGGAGGCAATGCCAGCTCAACCATGAAAGTAGTCCAAGACTCATAGCCACACATGAACATGATATGGCTCCTCAGAGCCAATGACAGGCCTTCAGAAAAAAGGGGAAATCCTTACACTCATACCTCAGTGGAGATGGTGCACTCAAAATCACTCTCAGAGAGAGAAGGAGTCACACCAGTCTAACCATAAGGGCAGTATGACAGGAAGGGCCATTGTGGGCCTAACAAGCTATCATAACTGCAGAGTAGAATTCAAGAGCAGAGTTACTCGACAACTTGAACAAGAGGAGAATTCAAGCTCAGTACATGTGAGGCATGAAGGCTTAAATCTAAAGGAGGGCTCGGGGTGAGATAGGCATCGCTCACCACATAAGAGAGCCCAAGGTGGCTTCTCAAAGCCAAAACACCCGAAGGGTCAACAGGGAGCAGCGCACTCAATGTCTCTCAGGAGTGAGAGGAGTAACACCAGGCTCAGCTTGGAAGCTACAACCTCATGGAGACTCTTTTTCTAGGGCTTTGCAACTTGAGGTTGCAAATTATTTGTTTTGGCCTAACAGCTCGGTGTCAAGGAAATCCAGTGAAGACTTAAGGGGGAGGTCCAACAGAGTAGGCCTAGCAACCCGCTGTTCAGGAACCAGGATTCTGTACCAGAGACATACTCATGAGCAGCCTTCAGGGCACAAGGCAGGTAGAGTCAAGCTCCTGCCCCGTGGGAAGCGGAATGCTCAACTACACCTACTCATAGGTGAGAGTCACACAAGGCCTGTACTCTGGATTAAGGAGAACCTAATCAGGGAGGTCTAATGGACGACAAAACCCTGAAAGCACCTGAAAGTAGTCCCCAGCTAGGTAACTAGTTATGATATAGCTGGGGATTACTTTCAGGCGCTGAGTAATATCATTGCGCCTGCTACACCCATGGTACGGCAGCAAAGTTCCTTGATTATTACCCTGGAATGAAAGTATAGTTCCTAGCCATATTCGCCTAGAAAATCTGAACTTTTCATTTTCCGTCAGTCTTAGTACACAATGTAACTACAGAAGAGTTTAAATAAGAAAATTATCGAAACTCTGGTCATTTTTGAGCGAGATGCTAATGGTCTAATCCGATTCAATGATCTATGCTAATCTAAGATAAAAGTGCTACCGCCAGACCTGGAGATCTGGGTGGATTCAAAAACGGTAAAACTAAACTGTTTAACTCTAGGGGAGCTGTAAAATAAGCCTATTTTCAAAAAAAGTGGAGTGTTTCTTTAAGAACGTCTCTCAAATGCATGCAGCCTACTGAAATATTTTGCAGTTCGAGATCACAATAGGGCGCAAGATGATAGGCTATGTAATTTAAAATGAAAAAGTAGGCCAAATGTGAGCACAGTGCAGTTAAATCTGCTAGAAAATATGCACACATTTTTCATTAATTTGTAAAGTATGAAAATGAAAAGAAAATGAAACCATAATGCATGAAATAACTCATTTTACTTTCTTACATTATCTTCCTTTGTACGGAGCTTGATTTAGGTATGACAAAAGTGCTGCAATGAATTCATTTTGACAACTAATAGAATTTTAAACACTGACTGTTAACTTTTTCAGAGTTCATTGATTATATAAAATTCAGAGAAGGTTGACTAGTTATAGTTATAATTATCTGCATGTCTCATTCACGAGTGGGCCTATGCAATGATGGAGAACAAGATTCTGGGGGTGTTAAGACCCAGAACCAAGCTTACTGAGCAATAAAGCTATAGTTATAATAGCCCTTTTATTAAAATACCTGGAGCCTAGGTAATACAAAAATAAAACAAAAATTGCCATTCACTCAGTATTACTTGATGTTCACAACTATTTCAATTACAATTAAGTACAAATTAATTGTATTCAGTTGTGTTTTAGGCACTAAAACAGTCCAGTACTTTATAGTCAAATCCATTTCTATATTGAAATAATGAAGATTTCTGTGCCACCCCAGACTGGTTGTTGCCCCCTTCCTGGCTACCCCTATGAAAGCATCCTGGCTCTGCCACTGCCTAAGAGGGCAAAGTGATTAATATCAGCTTATTTCTGAGTATCTCTATTGCTTGGGAAAAAATAAAACACACATTTGTGAATGGGCATTTGATTTACATTTGAGAGAACCTGAGAATATTGTAAACAAGGATCCAAACTAGTTTTAGTGTTAAAGGCTACTAGAATACAGGGGGGCACTGACACTGATCTTGCATACCCCTCGGCAAATGTGCAGTTGTGCCCCTGGTCCCAGGAAGGCACCTCATCTCCTGACTTTCAACAAGGGAAGCCCGAGGGGGGCACTATTACCCAGTATTGAACGTCAGTGGTACAGAATGAAGGTTTGCAGATATCTTTTAGAGACAACCTAATGTTACTGCACCACTGTATAATACCCAGTAAGGGAACCAGATTCTGTGCTGGTGATGTACTCTCAGGTGGCCCTCAGGAGCACGAGGGGAGTACAGTCAAGCTCCTAGCCCCAGAGAGCTGGATACTGGAGCTCAGTTCAGGGTCAAGCATAAGGGAGGCTCGCAGGCCTACACTTGAGAAAGAGAAGGGACCTAATTGAGGAAGCCTTGTAGGAGGCCATACAACCCCCCACTCTCAGACTGAGGATGCTCACAGGGAGCCATACAGCCCTAAAATGAAAGCTTTACCCATATACATACAGTAAACCTGTGTGAAGCAATATATATTGTATGTAAACTATATTATCTCTATATATGAAGCTGGATAAATCCAACTTTATAAATCCACATAGTGGTATGTTCCCTGTCTTGCGCTCCCCTGTCTTGTGTATGGACATTTATTTTAAAGTGTATTTTCTGTCCCCATTGTTCTGTGTTTTCGCTTCCTGTTTGCCTTTGGTTCTACTGCTCCTTTGTTTGTTGCCTTAAGCCCGATTCGGACGGTAATTCCGAAGTTGTGGCCTAATGGTTAGAGAGTCGGACTCGTAATCCAAAGGTTGTGAGTTCGAGTCTCGGGCTGGCAGGAATTGTAGGTGGGGGGAGTGAATGTCCAGCGCTCTCTCCACCCTCAATACCACGACTGAGGTGCCCTTGAGCAAGGCACCGAACCCCCAACTGCTCCCTGGGTGCTGCAGCATAAATGGCTGCCCACTGCTGTGTGTGTGTTCACGGTGTGTGTGTGTTCGCTGCTGTGTGTGTGCACTTTGGATGGGTTAAATGCAGAGCATGAATTCCGAGTATGGGTTACCATACTTGGCTGTATGTCACTTTACTTAATTGTTTCTCAGGGGGACGTAAGTGATTTTCACCATATACAGGGGGTAGTTGGTGATTTAAATGGCGTACAAATCCAGGACGTCTGTGTTTTTCTCTCACCACCCCCGTAAAAATCCCCAGCCAAATTACCTACTGTTTTTTGACAAACACCAAGGTTGTGTGGTAATTTAATTGCCGTCCGAATCCACATGTCTGAGTTTAGGAGAAGAAATCGATTCAAAATTCAGCGTTTAAACCCTTTTTGAACACTCCCGAACACCGTACGGTAACTGTTGTACTCCGGTGTAAATTGCATACATATTTATTTCTGAAAGAATAATACTTCATAACTGCTCCACCACAGGAGTGAGTGCAGAAAGAGAAGAAAAGCACGTAAACATTCGAAATGGGTCTTTATTATGGCAGCAGCAGGTATGCAATACAATTTTAAAATGTGTATTATAAACGTATATATCGCGTATAATTATATACAACTATAGGGTGTATTTTAATAATCAATAAAAACAGGAGATTTAAATAATCAAATAAATAGGATTATACATTATAAAATATGCTTGGAATAATACAAATATTTTACATAAGTATTTTTAAATACATTTTACAAAATAGGAATAAATTTGTAAATAAAATTCCTTTTATTTAAAAAAATAAAAGTGAAGTGACATTCAGCCAAGTATGGTGACCCATACTCGGAATTCGTGCTCTGCATTTAACCCATCCAACGTGCACACACACAGCAGTGAACACACACACAGCAGTGAACACACACCCGGAGCAGTGGGCAGCCATTTTATGCTGCAGCGCCCGGGGAGCAGTTGGGGGTTCGGTGCCTTGCTCAAGGGCACCTCAGTCGTGGTATTGAGGGTGGAGAGAGCGCTGGACATTCACTCCCCCCACCTACAATTCCTGCCGGCCGGAGACTCGAACCCGCAACCTTCGGATTACAAGTCCGACTCTCTAACCATTAGGCCACGACTTCCCGGCTGGCCACGTGAGCAGAGCGTTCTCTGCTTCGCAGGATCACAGAACTCGCTCCTCTACTGTGAATAAATCACCGTCCGAATCCATGAGTTTTATCACTGAGGTGATATGTAAATAATTTTTTTACAGACGTCCATATGAGAAACAATTACCGTCCGAATCGGGCTATAGTTACCCTTATTCGTTGCCACGGTTTTTCATTAGCTCCACCCTCTCCTTGTAAATTCCTCATTATCTTGTGTATTTACACCAAATGTGTTTCTCTTGTTCTTTGTCTGGTGTTGTCCTACATGGATATTTTGTGTGCCTGTTGACATTTCTGTTTTCTTGCCCATTTTCTTGCCAGTGTTTGGCTCATACACCTACCTCCTGGAGAGTGTTCTTGATCTGGCCAACTGTTGTGAAGGGTGTTTCCTTCACCAGGGAAAGAATTCTTCGGTCATCCATCACAGTTGTTTTCCGTGGTCTTCCGGGTCTTTTGGTGTTGCTGAGCTCACCGGTGCGTTCCTTCTTTTTAAGAATGTTCCAAACAGTTGTTTTGGCCATGCCTAATGTTTTTGCTATCTCTCTGATGGGTTTGTTTTGTTTTTTCAGCCTAATGATGGCTTGCTTCACTGATAGTGACAGCTCTTTGGATCTCATCTTGACAGTTGACAGCAACAGATTCCAAATGCAAATAGCACACTTGAAATTAACTCTGGACCTTTTATCTGCTCATTGTAATTGGGATAGTGAGGGAGTAACACACCTGGCCATGGAACAGCTGAGAAGCCAATTGTCCCATTACTTTTGGCCCCTTAACAAGTGGGAGGCACATATGCAAACTGTTGTAATTCCTACACCGTTCACCTGATTTGGATGTAAATACCCTCAAATTAAAGCTGACAGTCTGCAGTTAAATCCATTGTGGTGGTGTATAGAGCCAAAAATGTTAGAATTGTGTCGATGTCCCAATATTTATGGACCTGACTGTATGTATGATGCCTAGTGTTTTAAAAATCTGTTCAGATTTGAAAAGTCATGTAGTGTAATCCAGCCTTTAGAATTAATAGTCGTTTGAAATTTGTAGATATTTTGTATTTCTTGTGCTGAGAATATTTAATTCAACTCATTAACTTCTCATCAAACTGTTCTGTTAATTGGTACAGTATTTTAAATGTTGAAATGTATTTGAAATGTATTTCCTTTCAAATTTGCACTGTTTTACTTCAAAAACTGAATGATTGCATTTTCAGTTTTGTACAGTATATGTAGAGACTTTGTATTTTGTCTTTCAAAATAAAACTTTTAATTTACAATTGTCAGCATCCTTTAACACTATAATTTTTTGTTTTTTAATAACCTGTAAAATAAGAAGTGTTTCTCTGTAGAACGTTTAGGCTAGTATTTTACTTTTAGCACTTTATTGAATGCGTTTGATCATAATAATCTAGGAAAATCTGTGAAAGGATAGTGTTCCTCTGTACACGTTTTAATGATATCACTTTATTTAATTGGTCAGTAAAAAATCCATAAAATAACAATTTTACACTGTTAAAAAAATAAAGAAACGGTCAAATGACTGGCAGTAACAGCTGCCAAACAAAAAACATAAAACTGAAGTAAATAAAAAATGGGACAAACCACGCTCATATTGATGTAATGTGGAATACCATTCATATGCCTTAAATACGGGATGATTCTATGTTAATGTCAAGCCTTGTTTGCAAATATGTGCTAATATTGCCAACTTACAAAATAATGACAGACTGCTGATATTACTGAACTCATAGTGTGAAATATCCCAAAACATTGCTTTTGGTACCATATAAGAGTCATAATTTGCTCAGTCAGTTGTTTGTTCTCTCACTTTTGTGTACATGCAACAGACCCAAGTAAATGTTTAGAGATTTTTCCTCACTGCCTTTTAGCATTAACACCAGGAAGGTTTTAGGTTTCGAAATTGTGCAATATCAGTTTTGTCTTCAGAAGATAAAAGCATAGCAATTTGGGTGGGCCCATGATCTTCCATCTAGCACCACAGTAGAACCAATGTGACATCTACATTAGATATGACAAATCTAACACAAACTATAACAAGCGGTTCATAATGTGTTATGTATAATTAATTATTTGGACATTTAACTCCTCTTCCTTTTGTATTCACAGGTTGATAACAAATGTGGTAATGGCCAGTTTCGATAGGGATGTAATGCAATGTTTGTCCACTGTTGGAGGCTGACAAAAATCAGGTTGACATCAGAACTTAATATAAGATTGACGTCAACCTCTAATGTTGGATAGATGTTGCATTTTTCATTTTCAACCAAAATACAACGTCTCTCCGACGTTGGGGTCCAACGTCAATCTGACGTCATATTGACGTCCGGTGCCTGCTGGGTGGGAGTCATAAAGCTGATATTAATTCAGCTCCATCAAATTGGCTGTGCTTGTTTTACTTTCATATACTTTGAATGTAGGTAATTATTTATATTATTATTATACAATTATCATTTATTTATCTCCTTTGTCAGAATTATGATAATAATGTATGCAAGCAAACAAAATTCAACCTTAGTCAATATTAGGCCAGCTCTGTGCTGGGGGGCTCCTTTAGATGCAGTGGAGGTGGTGAGCGAGAGGAGAATGATGGCCAAGCTATCATCTATGATGGACAATGCTCTCCACCCGATGCATGCCTCAGTAACATCACTGAACAGCTCCTTCAGCAGCAGACTCCTCCATCCACGGTGTCTGAAGGAGAGACGGTTGAATCCTGGTGCAAGCCCACTTTAAACCCCTTTAGGCAGGTGGGGCCCAAATGGGTCTGACATGAATTACCCAGTTAAGACCCTTTACAGGTCCCCCTAAAAGCCCATCTGGGCAATCACAGCTGGCCCCGAAGTGGATACCGGGTGCAAGCCCACTTTAAACCCCTTTGGGCATGTGGGGCCCAAATGGGTCTGTCATGAATTGTCCGGTTAAGACCCACATAAGACCCTTACAGATCCTACTTAAAACCCGCCTGGGCATCCACGGCTGGCCCCCATGTGGATCCCGGGTGCAAGCCCACTTTAAACTCCTTCAGACTGGTGGGACCCAAATGGGTCTGACATGTTTTGCCCAGTTAAGACCCACATAAGACCCTTACAGATCCCACTTAAAACCCATCTGGGCATCCACGGCTGGCCCCCATGTGGATCCCGGGTGCAAACCCACTTTAAACCCCTTTGGGCAAGTGGGGCCCAAATGGGTTTGGCATGAATTGCCCAGTTAGGACCCACATAAGACTCCTACAGATCCCATTTAAAGCCCATCTGGGTAGCCATGTTGCAGAGCCCACTTTGGACCCATTTGGGCAGGTGGGGCCCAAATCGGTCTGACATGAATTGCCCAATTAAGACCCATGCAGTACCCTTACAGGTCCCACTTTTAGTACGTCTGGGCTTCCACGGCTGGCCCCAATGTGGATCTCGGGTGCAAGCCCATATTGGGGCCCACATTTGCCGCCCATGAAGCCCTCATCTGGGCCCCACATGTCATTGCTGGCTGGGTTTACCATGCCTGGATTTATGTTTATTATGTTTGTTTGAATAATGTTTGTGACTGCACCTGGATCCTGCTTTCCCTCGTTTTGAAGCAGCCCTATTACACATAGACACACAATATACTCACAATATATCCTAAACAGCTAATCTCAACTGCTTGATTGTTTAGCCTATATCATCGTAAAATGAAAACTATATTATCGTCTAGCTCTAATATCATGCTTTTCTGTACAATTGCTTTGCAACTATGTGTATTGTAAAAAGCTCTATACAAATACATTTGATGACCTATTTTGAAATATTTTTCACTTTTTTATATTCTTTTGTATATATTAAAAACCATTAACATGCTGCTTCTTGCATGTTTTAGGAATGTTAGAGTTATTTGAGTTAATTGTGCAGACGCTGCAAATTTGCTGCACATAGCTGCACATTTGCCCTATATGCAGTTTAATTCTATTGGCCGGTCACTGCAGCAATGCTAAACACACATTTGACTGTGTCATCAAAACTAACTACCTCATTGGTTACCTCAGCACACACAGTGCACAACAATGCATCTCTTTTGCTCTTTTACCAGCACTGAGCATATGAAGAAAACTCTTATTAATTAAAATTGTTCAATTGCTTTTTTACAATTATTTGTCTAGGAGGGTAAATTCATTACAAGAAAAACTACTCACTTCTGAGGCATGTGACTGTTTTGGATCAAGTTATGACAAGTTTAATTCTCTCGAGTTTCATTTGGAGCAAGTCAGCAGAGCAGTTTATCCTCTACTATATAGGTTCACTGGCTTGCAGTGTTTATATCGTGGAATTTCAAGACATTCATCATCACAACTGAAGTGGCAAGCTGTTGTTTTGGTCTATGATTATCTGGGTACATTTCTGCAAGTATGTCTTCTCCTGGTAAGACAGGGGCAGTTTCAAGCTCAGCGAGAAGACTTTCACGAACAAAAAGCAAGAAAAAACATTTTGTGCATCAAAAAGTGGAGGTATTCTGGGCCAGTGATCCCATCCTGACTGTGTTTATGTGGGGCATCAATCACACGGTATGTTACTGTTTATTCTATATCTGAAAAAAATATGATACACTGTTTTTCTCGTGCTTGAAAATGATATGTTTCTTAGTTGCTAAAGTATAATGCACATTATTTATTCTTGCTATGTCAGTGGGAGAATGGCTTTAATTAATACCAACACCGACATAAAACATTACAAATATTCAGCCTTCCTTAACATTTTAACCTGCATTTAACCTTCGCAGATAAACGACCTCTTTCAAGTGCCTATGCCAGTAATGCTACTTCCAGATGATTTCAAAGCCAACATAAAAATGAAAGTCAACAACCATTTATTCAACAAGTATGTATTCAACATATTTACTATATTTAGCGCAGTTGACTGTCATCATGAACTATTTACCATTGGTTTGGTTTAGTGCCTTGCTGCAGTCCAAAAGTTAGAGATGACAAGATAAGGTTGGCTACATTTATATAGATACATGGCAAATATTTGTTTATTTAGTATGATTAATCTAGACATATCTGGGCTCATAGTCACAGTTTTTTGACAATTTTACATGGCTGTACTTTGAACCGCACAAAGCTTTTTAAAACTCATAATCTGCCCTGGTATGGATTTTGTTTTTATAATGGTGGGGAGGAGGGTTGCTGACAAAACTTGTGACCTCACTGAAATGCAACCTTAGTCACAGTTCTTATTAATTAGCAATCAGACGAGAACAAAATTTTTTTTGTTTATTCAGATATACGTGGCATGCCACTTCAAATGGAGTATTTGTAAATATTCAATGCTATACTGTAATCTTGACCAAAGTCCAGACCAAAAGAACAAGGAGAACAGAACTATAAGCGTTAATACACCCCTAAGGTCTTAAATCACCCAGTGAGCAAATAAATATATAATAAACAAACAAAAAAAAAAATTAAGTTCCCATTTAATATTTTATTAAATAAAATTATTTATTTATTAGTGTTAAGTGGATTTATTAGAATTATTAGAGGTGCTTTTACACTTTTAAAATCCACAATTTGTACATTTTCAGGGAAAACCTCCCTGGACATTTTAAGTTTAAGGAGTACTGCCCGCTGGTGTTCCGGAATCTAAGAGAGCGATTTGGAGTTGAACATCAGGATTATCTGGTATGAATTTTTTGTACAGTTTAAGTCTGATTGCATGAAAAGCTGAAAGATTCCTGTGCAATTTTTGAGCATAGTTCTCTACTGTACTTTAAAAAGTTACATGTCAAAATCAAAAGTTCACACATTACAATTGCTCACACAATATTTTGCTGCGAGTTTGCAAAAGTTGTATTTGCATGGATCATGCCAGGTAGACCTACTATACAAAAGGACATTTTTAGGTCATGTGCTCAACTACATTTGCATGGAGGCTATCATTTGCTTTTATGTTTGCATGAGGCACTTGCCAGTGTATTCTGCATTATGGCCATCTGCTTATAAAATGTGCTTGCTTGCTTTATTTTATTTTATATTTCTTTATATGAATTATTTATATGGAGTTTGTTTTTTATTTGTCACGGCATGCTGCAAGCACCTAGTAGCCCACACATAATCTACATTTTAACCACAGAGCATGTTCTATAAAAAATATAGTATTATTTATTTTCTTTTAATACCTGCATACTCCAGTGGATCAGTATCCCACACCACTTTGTGTTCAATGATTTTGACTCCTTTACCATTGTACTGCTATCCAGCACGATCAGTGGAAGATGCCACTGCCATTGGACTACTCACTCAACCACTTGTAAAGTAAATATCACTAACCCAAACCATTGGTATTAGTGAATATTGTCAGTATATGATTTTCATTTGGGTTCTGTCTCTGCACCTGACAGATACAGTTATGGGAAAGGATGAGGTCTAGATTTTTCCCTGCTTTGTGGCATGTATTTCTTTAAGGTCGATAAGGCCGCTTGAGTTTTGTCCAGGAGAATGAAACAACCAAGGACTACCAGTAGGGTGCCATCCTCAGGGTAAGAGGACAGCAGAATGCCTAGCTCCTCAAGGAAGTTGTCCAGCTTACCTAGAAGTTGATAAATAAGGGATAACGTACATACAGCTGGTTGTTATCACAGAATAAACCCAGACAGAGAGATCAGACCACCGGCACAAAGCGTAGTGGGTCAAGTATCACCCTGATGTGGTGATGCAATGATTTTGAAGAACTATTGTTGTTTCCAAATTTGTCTATGTGTATTTCAGGTTTCTCTTACACGTAGTCCTCCAGCAAAGGATGGCAAGAGTCAGGAAGCGGGATTGGTGTTGGCATCATATGACCGAACACTAATTGTCAAGCAAATCTCTAGTGAGGAGGTGGAGGACATGCACAACTTTCTTTCAGAATACCACCAGGTATTGACTAATGTTTCTTAAGTCAGGATGTTTAATAACAAGTAAATTTTACTTTTGTTAAATGCAGTCTCTTGATTACTCTTAAAGGATTAGTTCATTTAAACGTGAAAATTATGCAATCACATACTAACCCTCATATCATAACACAACTATATAATATTCTTTCTTCCACAAAAAAATAACCTTTTGAATAATGTACTGGTTGCTCTTTTCCATACTATTACAATGATTGGCAATTTATCCTTAAGGTACTGCCTATGGTACATGCACTGTTAAAGGGTTAGTTCACCCAAAAATTAAAATTAGCCTGTGTTTAACTCACCCTCAAAGCATTCTAGGTGTATATGACTTTCTTCTTTCAGACGAATCCAATCGGAATTATATAAAAAATTGTCCTGGCCCTTCCAAGCCTTTCAGTGGGGTAAGCGTATTTTTTGTCAACAGTTCAGAAGATGTGGAATACAATGCACATGCTCCGGGGGGAGGGAATAAGGGCCTCCTGCAGCGAATCCATATTTCAAACGTAATAAACTATTTTTTTCTCACTTCCGGTATCTGTCGTATGACATGGGGGTGAGTAAATTATCAGGAAATGTTAATTCTGGAGTGAACTAATCCTCTAGTCCTGCTCCACACCTACACTTAGCAATTATCTTACTGTTAATAAGCAGCAAATTAGGAGTTTACTGAGGCAAAAGTTGCAGTTTATAGTTAGTTTGTAGTGAGAATTGGACCTTTAAATAAAGTGTGACCAGAACTATTTCCCAAAATCCAAAACTGAAGGGACATACAACAACGTACACTTGTTAAAGCCTGACAAATAGAGGTGTATATAGAATTAAATTATAAATATAGTGTACCTTCCAAACTTTAGCTCCAACCCTGATTAACACATCTGGAACAATCAAGTCTATCTGTGAAGACAGTTATGCCTGTGAAGAAAGCCTGAAGCAACTGAAGTAATGTACCTGTGATGCCCAAGTTGGAAAGAGTGAACATTAGGAATAAATGCTTCTTCCTGTTTAATTCCTTCTTGTCATCTCCAGTGAGGATCCCCACTGTCTGAACATCTTGCCAGTCCTCCTGTTTCTCTGTTTGCTGCATCTCATTGTGTCCTCATGTCCTGTCCTCCAAGGCCTCAGTTTCAATTTTATACTCTGCCCTCTATGTCGCAGTGCTCCATTGGTTCTCATTCTCTTTCATACCTGGCTGCTTTGCTTTTCGGGTTACTTCTCGGCAATCAACCTATAAACTACAGTATAAACTGCTAAACTGATCATTCTCTTTGTCTGGTTTCTTTCTATCCATTTTTGTGACACTGGTTGTCATGATCCTAGTAATCTAAACAAAACAAATTAAATGTCCGGATTCTACATACAACTAAGTAATATGCTGTTTAACACAATCTTTTATTTTCAGAAGTTACATACTAATAAAAATGACTTACCTACTAGCTGGGCTTACAGTAGATGGTTTGAGATAGTCTCACTGTGTCAACCAAGCAACTGATATTAAGATGAACTTGAATGATGTTTGGATGGATAGATTTCTCCAGACACACCAAGCATAAACCAAAGATAAAGCTAGATAAAGAAATTTACCGAAACCAAAACAGGCCAGTACTATTTATTCCCTTTTCTCTCATATTAAAAGGTTTTATTTTTTCACCTCAGCACATCGTAACGTGTCATGGTAGCACACTACTTCCCCAGTTCCTTGGCTTGTACCGTGTAACTGTGGACAATGAAGACACATACCTTTTAGTCATGAGAAATATGTTCAGCCACCGACTAACTATCCACAGGAAATATGACCTCAAGGTAAATAAATTCTTTACTCATTGTCTACATTTTTAATTACTGATTTATTAATTTGTCATTGAGCTATCATGATGAGGAATAAACAGACTTGTTTTGTTATTGTGACTAGACATGTATAAAAGTTATTGCTTTTCAGTCAATTTGCACATTTAAGGCGATCTAGTACATTTAATTACTAATTTATTTAATTATAATTTGTAGCATTACTGTTTCATATTCATGTAGATCAGCTAATATGTTGTAAGCATTATTAATTATTGTTATGCATCTTTATATGGCATTTAATTTTATAGGGGTCACTGGTTTCTCGAGAAGCAAGTGATAAAGAGAAGGTAAGAACACTACAACATAATATCATGTTGTTTGTCCAAAGCATTTACACTTATGTTGCAGATAAACATACTCTGTACTCTTTCTGGAGCAACTTATGTTCAGTTCCCAGGGAATGCATGTAAAATGTATACATGAACAAGTATCTGACACAATGAAGAATCTGGGGCATGTTTAAAATTATCATAAATGTTATCATAGGACAATCTCCTAAATCTTCCTACAAATTTTTGGTAGAGTGTGCAGACTTTCTTCAAGTGTTCTACCTTTTGAAATTTTTGTCTACGTACCTCATTTGGACTGATTTAAAGCCGAGGTGAATTCCTGGCTATTCTTGCGCTGAGGAATAACCAGTGACCTTTTCAACTGAATTGTGTGCTCAGACCTTGCTCAAGGATAAGCTGCATTACAGCTTACAGGGTCTGTGGGTTTTGCAGGGGAGTTATTAGGCACATTTTAAGCGGATAACCTCTGCCACCAAGGAAACAAAGAATGCAGATAAGAGAATAAAAATGTCTTAATTCTATCATTTGCACAATTGAACAATAGTCGCAATAGCCCTGACTTCTCTTTGAAAGGGTTCTGTAGCAAGCAACCATACAGGGGCATTGCGTCTGGGTATGCAGGTGCTTATGGGCCTGGGCAGATTGGGGACCCGCCGAGCCAAGGGGGAACTTTTAATTGAAACGAGGGAATGACTAGAGCCTTGCGCGAGACTGGCCAGGCCCTTGTCCGACAGTTTATCAGAATTACCGGCCCAAGTCTTCCCCATTACAGCTGCTGTTTCAGCCATTAAAATAGTTCATTTTTTCCGTTTGTTAAATTCAAGGTTTTGTTTTTTAAAGTTCCAAGCGGCACATGAACTTCATTTGCTCAACCACAGGCTGAACTGGCCTTAAAAATTATGCTAAAAATGCAAATTCGCTCTCTGCCTGCAGGTGGCGCTTATGTAACAGGCAATACAGTGTTTCCTGGGTTACCGATGTCAACAGAGCTGCACATATGAACATTATTAATATACATCGTTCAGAGGCAAGATGAAAGGATAATGCCAACTTTTCTAAAGACAGTTCCCCTCAGAGATACATTCATATAAACTCCTAACCCCAAATGTATCGCGATATGTTCGGCATCTCAACAAATATGGGCGTTGAATCATCCCATATTTGAATCAATTTTCAACCAGCTCGCAGTGCATCATTACATCTCTAGCCTGTTAACGTCCTGTTGTTTACAGACATTGCATTTTGGTTGAAAATGAAAATCGGGTTGACGTCAGTATTTGTCATCAATATACATCAATCTGACATTGACTTAACATTGGATTTTGGTTACACAACCTAAAAACAACAAAATATCAACATCAGCTGATGTCGGTATTGGACATCAATTTAACATTGACATTAGATGTTGAATTTACATTGAATTTTGGTCACCCTACGTCACAACCGAAATTCAACCAAATATCAACGTCTTATGATGTTGTGTGCCTGCTGGGTTATGAAATGCAAAGGTGAAGTGGGGAGGGGGGGACTGATCTTTAAATAGGCGGGGCAAAATACTGCATTACTCCATCTATAGCGCGTTGTGATTGGGTGGTTTACACTGTCAATACAGGAGACAAACCAATGGGCCACTGGCTGCTCGCTGTCCCTGCATGATGGTCCTTGATAAAAAACAAAAACAAAAAAAACAAGTGCATCGGCCCACCGGGAAAATGCCCGGTATGCCCGATTACCAATCCTGCCCTGCCAAGCGACCAGCTGCAGACAGTGAGTTGAGCATATGTTTGATCAATTTAACCTTCTCAAATCAACACAACTTGCCTAAAATAAAATCTATAGAAATAAAACACTTGCACTTCAAAATATTAAAGGGGTCATATGATGTTGCTAAAAATAACATTATTTTGTGTATTTGGTGTAATGCAATGTGTTTACGCAGTTAAAAAAACACATTTTCCACATACTGTACATTAACGTTGCTCCTCTATGCTCCGCCTTTCTGAAACGCATAGATTTTTAAAAAGCTCATCGTTCTAAGAAGCGAGGTGTGCCCTGATTGGCCAGCTATCCGGTGTGTCATGATTGGCCGAATACCTCAAGTGTGTGACGGAAATGTTACGCCGCTTCCCATGTTGTGATGCCGGGAACCGGCCTTTTTACAGTCTATGGTCCTAGCGTGATGAGACTAAAACAATAAAACCCGCGATAAACAAGGCATTTGTTGCATTCAGTGAGGACATAATTACTGATTATAATGGCTCATACGGTCTTTTTACGCGTTGCGCCGCACCGTCTAAACATAACACCATGACTGCATTTGTGATCATAGAAACGACATAAAGCACTACTCTGCACTGCTCAAAACTCGCATTTGAATAGTCAGTGGCAAATTCTTTAAATATCAAAACGTACTTACAGGCTGTGAGTCAGAAGCGCCAGACTGTCCTTGCAAAGTTGGAATTGCTGTTCTTAGTCATTCATAGTGTTCACATTGTAGGCTACTCTTCCAGGTTCAGGAAATAGTCCTCCGTAAAATGTGCTGCATACACTCGAATATTTGTGTTGTACTGTTCTGAAACAGTGTTGTAAATATAACTTAACCACTGATTTCTAGTTGTGTACTTCATTTGGAGGCTCAAACAAAGTAGTTTCGCTTTCACAATGAAATACACAGCGTCTCCATGACATGGCGTCAGCAACAACAGTGCTAGAGCGAGAATACAAGTTACGCCTTCTTTCATTGCGTATACATTTGGGCAGTGTTATGCAAACCTTCTTGAAGGTGCCCGTGCGATCACTTGTGGGGGTTTTTCTTAATAAGAGTGGAAACTTAAAATACAACATCATTCGGAACTGGAAAGGGTCTACTTTTATTTGCGTGCTCTCACAATATCAACAAAATATTGTGCTTTTGTAAAATAAAGAAAACAATCAGGATGCGCTTTCTGCAGTCTCGATCTTGAGCAGCAGCGCTTCACAAAAATGAACCGAAACTCAGCTAATACTTGCCTCACAGACATGATAAATATATCTATAGAACTCTATGAATTACTATTTTAAAATTAAATAATTTAAATTGAAAACAAATACTCTTTCATTATGTAATCGTTAAAGATGCATTTCTCTCTAAAGGCACGTCCAATGAGGAGATGCCGAGTCTAAAACACTAGTTTATTAATAAATAAATCAAATATCTCCTTACTATTTTTTTTGTTGTTGTTAGTTTTTTATTTGTTGTTTTGTTTTTTGTTTTGGGCGCTGTGTCAAGATTGTGTTTGCATGCAGTACAAATAGTCTACGGCAGCATTTTAGCACCACGTTGAAAAACAAATAACTAAATAAGATTAACATCATAATATTTTAAGAATGAAGTCAAAATTACGATAATAAAATCATGTTATATTGCGTGAAGTTAATGTGAAAATTCCACCTATACTCCACCAAAATAAAAGTCATTCTTCACATTTAACATGAAAAACAGCAATAAAATGTTGCTTATTAACTTTTTCAAACTCTGATTGATCAATTTCATGAGGCATTCATTTGTATTAAATTGTTCTGATTTTTTTTCAACATGCATTCAAATATTTATTCATGTTAATTTCGTGCTGCAAATATTAAAGAGGAAACTATTATTGATTCACATGCTGCTTGAACTGAGACGAATATAGCCAAGTTATCTCACTACAAATTACAGAGTGTAAAAACACATTTATTGATTGTATTTTATCTTAAAATTGACAAGAAGGCTGAGATTTTGTGTCATAATAAAAGTAACAAAGCTTATTGTGATAACTGGCTTGCGTGCTACAAATAATGAATGGACTTGAAAATGTTAAATATTATTTCCAAGCATTTATACCATAATTAAAACCACTTGTGAATAGTCACGTAATGAAAAATCTAAGCAATATTGGAAAACACGCCCTCTGCATAATGCATGGTAGGCAAGCTTATAAACAAATATGCCATTCATTAACATAAATTAATTACTGGATCAATTAATTTCAAACAGCCTATTTATACATTCTCACAATCACAGTAGTAATCAGAATCAGAATCAGAATGAGCTTTATTGGCCAAGTATGTTTACACATACAAGGAATTTGTACTCCACTTGTGCAAACTGGTCAAGTTCTCCCATATTAAAAAGTTTCCTCCGCATTACTCTCCACAATTTTTCAATTAGATCTAGACTCCTAGCCACTTCAGAACAGTTTTTTTGACCTGATTTCATGCCATGCACACCTTACGGTCAGAGTTAGGGTTATCTTACCTCACCTTATCATCTTACCTTATAAAAGTAATTCTAAGATAGAATTTTATGCATGTGTGTATGCATGTGAGCCTGTTAATCAATATTACAGCACCACCATGAGGTTGAATTATGCAAGAAAGCTATTCCTCTGCCAAAAACAAAAATGTGTTCAACAATTAGAATAAGCCAATGCTATACCACCTAGAATTTGCCTCACTACTGATATCTTTAATTTGGTTCCATCTGTCCACAGTTTCATTTAATGAATCCTGGTCATTTTTTGTCTAGTCAAGTCAAGTCCCTTTATTTCTAGCGCTTTATACAATACAATGTCAAAGTAGCTTCACAAAGATAAATAGGAAATAAAATAAGCAATTATATAGCTACAGTACAGATTCTGCAGTAAACAGCTTTAGAAGACAATAGTGTCAGTATTTAGCTCAAGATCAATAACATTTAATTGTGTTAGCTAGAGGAAGTCAATTTAGCTGAAGTCAATTCAATATCACTGTCGATGTTGCAAGATGTGATTCAGCTGTAAAGAAGCTCTACAGAAAACAATAGTGCCATCATCAATTTAATTCAGTTCATCCAGCGATGTCAGTCAATGTGGTCATATTGATAAATTACTGAAAGTTACAGAGGTGGCCAAAATGATCAGAACACTAGTATTTTCACCAGCTCAAACATGATCAGTTATTTAGTCAGTTATTTCTATAATTTGCTGAAATGTGTCAGTAGGAAATATCAGTTTACATTCCCAAACATTCATTTTACCATTAATTGTAATAATCCAGTGAGACTTTTGTCTGACAGCAGCCAGCGCTCCACACAGAGATCTGATCTGATCATCATCAGTCTGTCTGGAATGACATGAAGAAACAGAACAAACTGAGACAGACTAAATCCAGAAGAACTGTGGCAACGTCTCCAAGATGCTTCAAGAAAGCTACCTGCAAAGATCCCAGAAAAACCAGGGCAAAAGCTGCTTTAAACACAAAGGATGCTCACACCAAATGTTGATTTAGTTAATAGAAGTTAATTGATGAAGAAACATTTTGACAGCATTTTTACACAAGTACCTAAAACTTTTAACAGTACTGAAGCGTTGCCACAGTTCTTCTGTCTCTAGTCTGTTTCTTCATGTGATTCCAGACAGACTGGATGATGATCAGTTCAGATCTCCGTGTGGAGCACAAAAATCTCACTGGATTATTACAATTAATGGCAAAATGAATGTTTGGAAATATGAAACTGATATTTCCTACTGACACACTACAGCAAAAGATAGAAATAACTGATTAAACCCATGTATATGTGGTGTGTAAATACTAAATACTAGTGTTCTGATTATATTGGCCACCACTGTAAGTGTATTTCCATCCCCAGCTAAGCAAACAGTGTAGGCCGTGTAGTCTCTACAAATGAGCTGATGAGCTGAATCATGTGATTAGTTTAATGTTGGTGTGTCTTCAGGAACAGGGTAGGGAAACACTATTGTAGACAATGCCAAATGCATTGTTTCCCTTGTTACAAAGCTCACAATTTTAGCAATAATGACTTCAGGTTTGTGCTTGAAGTCATTGGCAAAAAAATGAAAATGGTTGTTGCTCACTGTACAGTTCATGGAGAGCACCTCATTAGTTTGTGGCCATCGTTCACAGACATTTGGCTGTGTATCTGTCAGCAGACAGAAGTGTTCAACATAAACTCAACTATTGATGAATATTTTTTTGAGAGTTCTGTAGCACTATAATACCATTCTTTGTTGTTATAAACATACACAAGCCTGTGAGTCTTAGCAGTCAGTGTTGTGTCTCTGCTCAGTAGCAGTGTAGTAGCAACAATCCTTCATAATTCTTTCGAGCAAGGAAAGGTTTACTGAAAGTTCTTGCATAATACAGACAAACAAACTCCAGTTCTTACATTCTTAAAGGAAACACCCATTCTTAAAGACTCTAAAACAGAGCAAACCATTACAGAACAAAACAAGGGGGTTCTCAACAAATGTACATAGACAGCATAACCCTAGACATATTGAATAATATCTGCTTATATGTTTCTGCATTTAGTGTTACATTTTTAATTACGCAAATTATGACTCTTACAGGTTAACCCGTGCATTTAAATGGCGTGTCCAGCTTTTTTAGCCATTTTCTGTTCAAACAAACACGCATCTTATGCTGGGCAGTCAGATGGTGTTGAATACATTCTAGTTTATTGTCTGTGACGTGTGCATTGGAAAGCAATATTGTCAGCCTTTAGCCTAACTCAGATATATCTACACTTGTCACATTTTCTCTTGCGTTGCTTTTGACTTCGTATTTTCTCACACCGTGTTGGAAATCTTGTTTTTGTGAAATCTCAAAAGGAATCCTAAAGTGCATGGTAAATCTTGCCTTTGTCTCCCAACCATATTACGATGTATATTACAAATATACATTTCTCTTATCTTTTATTATATGTAAATTGTGTGACTAAACAACTTGGCTGTCAGACATTGTTTTGGTGACTTTTAGAGTTACTTCTATACCGTATTAATTTTCCACATTATCTTGTTGCAGAGGCATAAAATGTTGGATCCTTCATGTATTTCTTGAAGAAATTATGTTTACATGTGATCACTACAACTTGATGTTTTTTTCTTATGAATATTACATCTTTTTTCTTGCTGACATCTAAAAGAGTTTTGTCTTCTAATGAAGTATTTGCAGCATTGTATTAACTTGTACTTGTATTGTATGCGATATGCTTCTCAGTTATAAACTGAAATGGTTTTCTCAAAATGTAAAATTTGTTCTTGAATATAATTGTTTGAAAATCATTTGGAAACCCAGGTGAAGGAACTGCCAACCTTCAAGGATGTAGATTTCAGAAATAACATGCAGCGAGTGTATATCAGTGAAGAGGAGAAAGAAAAGCTTTTGGATAAACTGAACAGGGACGTAGAGGTGAGATGATTCACATATTATTACATTCGGCTCAAATGTACTGTTAACTATACTGCGTTACGTGTGAATATTTCTTTATAGTTTTTACCCGCTTTCAAACTGAGAAGCCAAGGTCATTCTTATACCCAATAAACCTTTTCACTTTCTTTTTCTCTGAAAACACGAGAAAGCATGTCTCAGTGTCCAAAACCTTAAGGAACATTTTCATCTGCAAATAGTAGTTTTTCATATGTTTCATATCAGACTATTTTTCGATTAGATTATGTATACAAATATGAAATTGTACCCTATATGCTGTATGCCCTCTTACATTAAGCAGAGGAGGAAATATTTTTTGTATTGCACATGATAGTATGTTCTGCTCAATTAACGCTACCTATATTATTTGCTATTGAAGAACTAGGGACATACTGAACAGTGGCGGAGCTAGACTTTTAAAACAGGGGTGGCAAAGGGGTGGCAAGGTATTATTTTGGGGGGTCAATAAGTGTTCAATTACACTAAAAATAAATTATTTTCCACAAAATGTATACAGATTAATTAAAGTTGTTTATTTTCCAAAATGTACACAATTATATATGTATTAACTATACAGCAAAAATAGAACAAGTATTCAAAGTGCTCCTTGGACTAATCAAGTCCAGTAGTAAACAAAAACTGAGGTAAACTTGGACCTGTCAAAACAAGGCATGCAGGACAAGGCAGTTGTACACATTCAAATATGTACCACAAGAATAATAATAGAACAACAATACAAAAAAAAAAAAAAACATAGCTCTTTAACACTGACTCTAATGATAAACTTCAAAAGTTGTACTAGGTATGACCTGCATCTACCCAGTGGTATGGTCAAAAAAAGAGAGAGGTTATTGAAGCCCTCGCCCCGCGGCAAATATCCAGATTACATAATTGTGACGAATTTAATCCTTTGTAAATTATCATTTTGTATTGTAAGATTACAGTTAACACCTTTAAATATTACATAAATGTATTATGTATTTTTATTAAACTTAGTGAGTGTATAAATGAGCAGCAAAAAGTAATTCGAAAAAGTAAGCGATTGAGTGAGTGAGGGAGGGAGGGAGAGTGAGTGAGAGTGCGTTCGCGAGCGAGTGTGTGTGACTGTGTGTGTGCGCGCGAGAGTGAGTGTGTGTGTGTGTGAGAGAGAGAGTGCGTGTATGTGAGAGAGTGTATGTGCGAGTGTGTGTGTGTGGGCTATATGAGTGAGCTTGTGTATGTGCGAGTGAATGAGTGTGTGAGACAGCTCGCGATGACTGGTCGGAAAACAACGTGTAGTCTGACATGTTTCTTGTCCACGATGTGACAAAATTTTTAGGAGTCAAAATCGTGTAATCTGACACAGTGACTATCGTAACAGACAAAAAAAAAATCGATTTGAATCGTAAATCGAGTTTTTTAGGGGAAAAAAATCGCCCAGCTCTAATTAATGCTAAGCACTACAGTGCAATGTCTCCCTTACTTCCCGTTAAAACAGTACTATTAAAACAGCAATACGCTCTTCATCGGTCCCGTGTGTGCTGCCGCGATGTTTTGGAGCCGTTTGGAGCACGAAAGAGCTGCGTGTCAGCTTAACCAATGAAAAGTGTAGCAGCAACAGCACGCTGCACTGCGTAAAAGGATGCATTCACGTCCGCTGGGAGATTTGAGAAATGTTCGTAAAAATCAAACAGTGTAATGTTTTCAGCGGGGTGGCAACAGGGGTGGCAAGGACTTCGTCTGGGGTGGCAGTTGCCACCCCAACTAGCCCTCTGGCTCCGCCACTGATACTGAAACTAACAGTCTGTTTGTATATCTGTATGTGTTTTGGCAAGTTTCTTGTGCGTTTGAAGATCATGGACTACAGCCTGCTGCTGGGCATTCATGATGTCGGGAGGGCAGAGCAAGAGGAAGCGGAAGAAATGAAAGACTCTTTAAGTGAAGAGGAGGAGGATTCAGAGAATGACCTATCCTTTATGGCTGTGGGGTCTGTTGGCACTTCCCCTGAGGGCATTGCAGGGTACATGAGCTCTTATAAACCTCTTGGTCCAGGAGAGTTTGACCCTTACGTTGATGTGTATGCCATCCAGAGTGCAGTTGGTGAGTCACATTCCAGTCTCAACACTGTAAATAAGTTTAATAGGTCAGCATTATTTGCATGTCAAGCTGTTCATGAAAACATTCAAAGAAATAATAGATCATGATAATTCATGCAAACTGAATAAAGCATAAATAAGTTTGGTAAGTTGTGGAACTTAAGTTGTTGTTTGGGAAGTTGTGGCCTAATGGTTAGAGAGTCGGACTCGTAATCCAAAGGTTGCGGGTTCGAGTCTCGGGCCGGCAGGGATTGTAGGTGGGGGGAGTGAATGTCCAGCGCTCTCTCCACCCTCAATACCACGACTGAGGTGCCCTTGAGCAAGGCACCGAACCCCTAACTGCTCCCCGGGCGCTGCAGCATAAATGGCTGCCCACTGCTCCGGGTGTGTGTTCACGGTGTGTGTGTGCAGTATGGATGGGTTAAATGCAGAGCACGAATTCCGAGTATGGGTCACCATACTTGGCCGTATGTCACTTCACTTTAGAGATACCATTCTCAACTTTTCTATAATCTTGAACCCATAAATCTTTTCATGAAGGTAATTATGAAGTGCTTTTAGTTTGTTGTTTTTTCATTCCTCCCAAAAAAATGTCCTTTACTAATTTTGTGTTCATTTTAAATGCCTGATGGATTTCGATGCAGATTCAGACTTGTTATCAAAGTGCATATCCTTTGAATGTTTTTAAATCCTTACATTTAATTTTTTATTCTTGTGTTTGTCTCTCCTTAATCTAGGTGCCCCACACAGAGAGGTATACTTCATGGGTCTCATAAACATTCTGAGCCAGTATGATACCAAGAAGAAAGCAGCGCACGCAGCAAAAACAGTCAAGCATGGAGTAAGTGACACTTTATGAATGGGCAACTGAGGTTTTATTGTGTAGTTATTTGAATATATGCTTTTTACACTTTTATTGTCAAAAGATTAAACTGAGCTGTAAATACTCTTATCGTTATTATTATTATCGGTATTGCATGTTACAATTTCTTTTAGTTCTGTTTTGCATTTTTCATTTTGCATTTTTTTTCTTTCAATTTAAAGGCTGGGGCTGAAATCTCTACAGTTCATCCTGAACAGTACGCCAAACGGTTTCGAGAATTCGTTGCAAACATCTTTGCCTAATTGACAGCATTTTAAATATATTCTTCCAAATCTAGTGGACAAAAAAAAAAAAAAACATTGATTTGGAGCTGGTGGTTTTTACGATTTCCTGATAATTAAATTATTTGAAAAGCATTATGTAATTATTAAAATGTTTAGCATTTTATGAATGATAAAAAAAATTCATAAAATCATGATCAATTGTCATGAATTGTACTTTAAAACTCTGATTTGCAATAAAAATGTAATAATGCAAATATAAAATTTGTACAATAAAACTGACTCCTGATATGGTCCAAGAAATGGATGTGCAGTCATACTGTGAAACATTACAATTTAAATAGTTTAAAATGTCACATTTTAGTCTGCAGGTTTTTCAAATAGTGAATATTTTAATTATTTGCATTTTCACAAAATAAATATGAAAGCTTATGTTTGTCATTTAACCCTTTTTGACTTTTTGATGTACTGCTCATATTATAGTCTTGAGTGTCCATCCAGTAAAATGGTTTTACTCTGTAGTTCCAAACTTCCACGAAGCAAATCTGCCCTTAATACTGTACTTTTCTTGTTCTCCCACTTATCATCTTTTCACTGACTATTACACAATTACTGGTCAGTCTCCAAGAGTATGTTTTTGGCACAGTACTGGAGAGAGTGGTTCCCTCTCAGCTACAGAATCACTTTTTTCTTATGTCAGGCGTTCATCCCCTCTACAGCACTGAGATGCATTATTACAATATTAAACAAAACAGAACATTCATAAATGCAGCAGATATTATTAATGTTCTTAATGAGCATTCAATGTAACAACATAATTCAAGATAAAGGACTCTGATTCAACAAGGAATATCAGAAGGCCAAGTCCTGACTGTGGACCAGAGGAGGAGCTGGCGGTGGAGGACATTAATTAGCTCATATGATAAAGCTGCTTAGTAATACTGAATATATATATATATATATACAGTCATGGCCAAAAATATTTAAAAATAAAAATAAAATAAAAATCACAAAAGTCTAAGCTTTCGTTGGAGAATAAGAATTTAAAATGGGGGGAAATATCATTATGAAATAAATGTTTTTTTTCTCAAATACATGTTGGACACAATTACTGGTACCCCTAGAAATTCTTATGAGTAAAATATATCTGAAATATATTCCCATTCATATTCACAATTTTGAGCACACCAGTGTGATTATGAACATGAAATTATCCAGCCATGGCTTTCTGTTTCACAGAAATATAAATAGGAGGGAAAACCAAGCCCAAATTCCCTTAGTCATCCATCACAATGAGAAAAACGAAAGAATATATTTCTGATGTGCAGCAAAAGATAACTGAGCTTCACAAATTAGTGAAGTGGCTTTAAGAAAAGAGCTAGAGCAGTGAAAATTCCAATTTCCACCATCAGGGCAATAATTAAGAATTTCCAATCAACATAAAATGTTACGAAGAACTGCCTGGAAGAGGATGTGTGTCTATATCGTCCTAATGCATGGTGAGGAGGAGAGTTTGAGTGGCTAAAGACTCTCCAAGGACCACAGCTGGAGAATTGCAGAAAATACATTTGAAGGAAAGCTTTTCCTTCAAATGCCTCCGCCGACCAGTATGCGGAGGTTAAGAGGGAGATCCTCGCCCGCGTGGGATTATCCCCTATCTGTGCCGCTCAGTACTTCCACGAGTGCGAATATAAGTCCCGTCTGCCAGCCCGTGCCCAGGCCGCCGAACTCACGTGACTTGCGCAACATTGGCTGTTGGAGGGGGCGTCATCAGCCAGTCAGGTGGTGGAACGCATGGTGAAAGGTGAAAGTGGGGCAAAATCAATGTAAATAAAAATGTTATTTATGTTATAATATGCAATTATTGGTACCCCTAGAAATTCTTCCATTGAAAATATCTCTGAAGTATATTCCCAATCATGTTAACTTTTTTTTTTTTTTTTTTTTTTTTTTTTATCACACCAGGGTGACTAGGAACGTGAAATTATCCAGCCTTAGCCTCCTGTTTCACATATTGTTCACATGAAGGAACGCAAAGGCCAAATACCCTTTATCGTTCAATACAATGAGTAAAATCAATATACAATATATAATATATTTCTGATGTTCAGCAAAAGATTGTTGAACTTCATAAATTAGAAAGTGGCTGTAAGAAGAGAGCTAAAGCATTTAAAATTCCCATTTCCACCATCAGGGCAAAAATTTCCAATCAACAGAAAATGTTACAAATATGCCTGGAAGAGGATGTGGGTCTATTATGCCTAAAGCAAGGTGAGGAGATAGTTTGACTAGCTGGAGAACTGCAGAAAATAGTTGAGTTTATTTTCATTTGTTCAAAAAAATGAAAAACATTTAACCGACCAGTATGCGGAGGTTAAGAGGGAGATCCTCGCCCGCGTGGGATTATCCCCTATCTGTGCCGCTCAGTACTTCCACGAGTGCGAATATAAGTCCCGTCTGCCAGCCCGTGCCCAGGCCGCCGAACTCACGTGACTTGCGCAACATTGGCTGTTGGAGGGGGCGTCATCAGCCAGTCAGGTGGTGGAACGCATGGTGATAGATCGTCTGCTTCGAGCCCTTCCCCGCTTCCATCTACAGGCGGTTGGAATGAGGAAACGAGGGGGGACGAGTTGTTGGACCGACTGGGAAAGGCCCGGTATATCTCGACGTTGGACCTCACCAAAGGTTACTGGCAGGTACCCCTCTCTGAGAATGCCAAACCTAAGACTGCTTTTACCACATCTAGTGGCCACTGGCAGTACCAGACCCTTCCCTTCGGCCTTCATGGGGCACCTGCCACGTTCCAGCGGATGATGGACATCCTATTGCGGCCCCATCAGTCGTACGCCGCCGCTTACCTGGACGACGTGGTAATCCATTCCGAGGCATGAGAAGACCACCTGGACAGGTTACGGAGGGTGCTCTCGGAGCTACGGAAGGCTGGGCTCACCGCCAACCCTCGCAAATGCCACCTTGCCTTCTCCGAGGCGAAGTACCTGGGTTTCCAGGTTGGTCGGGGTATCATTCGGCGACAGGAGAAGAAGGTGGAGGTGGTACGTTCCGCCCCGAGGCCCAAAACCAAAACCTAGGTACGAGCCTTTTTAGGGTTGGCGGGATACTATCGCTGCTTCATCCCTAACTTCTCCTCTTTAGCCGCCTCCCTGACAGACCTGACCAGGAAGGGGCAGCCGGAGAAGGTACTGTGGACACCAGCAGCGGAGGAAGCCTTCCAGAAGGTGAAAAGGGCTCTCACCTCGGAACCAGTCCTCCGAGCCCCGGACTTTAGCTGCCCCTTCCTGCTGCAGACGGATGCCTCCGACACAGGACTGGGAGCCGTCCTGTCACAGATCCAGGAAGGTGAGGAGCATCCTGTCATTTATATTAGCAGGAAGCTGACCTCGGCCGAGAGAAACTACGCTGCGGTGGAAAAGGAGGCCCTGGCCGTCAAGTGGGTAGTCCCAAGGACACCAATGCCAGGGTGACCCAATGGTTCCTCGCACTCCAGGACTTCCACTTCGTTCGGGCTGGTGCCGCGAACGCCAACGCTGATGGCCTCTCTCGGATCTGGGCAGCTTTCACAGGTCTGTCAGGGGTCACTCCCCACCCACCCCCTAAATTCCCCCTACTGCCTAATATTATCAACAGGACCAGGGAGACGCTTGGGGGGGGTGGGGAGTGTGTGACGAGCGTCCCGAAGTGTCATCAGCGTCGCCCTGGAAACAAGCGAGGAACACCTGCCCATCCTCATCACAGGCTGATCGGTCACAGCTGCGGCTCATCAGGCGGTGGCAACATAAGCCACGTAAGCCCCACACACAAGGGCTGTGTCCAAATTCAGGGTCTGCATCCTTCGGAGTACTCATTTGAAGGATGTTACGTCACAGCGCCGCGACGAAGGCTGTCCAAATTCGTAGGATCCTTCAAATGCGGCCCACAAATACGTCCTCCTTTTCCCCGAATTGGAAGGATGGGTGTGGTGGATCCTTTCCCGTCCTACCTATCCCATAATTCTTTTCGGCAGAGCGTAATGGCGGACGAAGCGAGCGGTAGCGGAGTGGGAGAGGAGTTTCTCTGACAAAACAAGCTAAAGTTTATGCTTCGGCTCAATGAATTTGTAGGAGAAATTAGTAGAATACTTAAAAACAAATAAAAATAGGCTATAATGGCTTACCTGGATGTGACTGTCTTGTAGTCTGATATAAAAAACTCTCCGACAACGAGCAAAGAAAGTATTTAATTTATTTAATTGCTTTATTTCTTCCAAAATAATTAAAATGAGGAGAATAACTCTTTGTTTGTCCATTTTCCCGCTTCTTGCTTGGCGCTGTCACGGTTGCTAGGCGACAGGATATGAGCAACAGGTAAGGGAGGGAACTGAAAGAAGGGTAGGCTGTCCAAATTCACAAACACCGACTTCCGGGTTTTGCGGACGTCGGAGGATCCCTCCTCCTTCAACCGGGTAGGAAGGATCCTAAGGAGGATGCAGACCCTGAATTTGGTCACAGCTAAGGAGACTACTCCATGAGACCAAGCACTAACTCGCCTTCTCGTTTCTCCCACAGACAGCAGCATGTGACCGACCAGCCCCACTGGAACACTTCACGGATTCACGTGATACTGATATATATAATTGTGCTCAAAATTATTCATACCCTTGGTATTTATGATCAGAGGGCTGTGAAAATACATCTGCATTGTTTATCCATTTGAGCTTTCATTCAAAAAAAATAAATAAATAAATAAAATCTAACCTTTAATTCTAACGAAAAGGTGAAAGTGGGGCAAAATCAATGTAAATAAAAATGTTATTTATGTTATAATATGCAATTATTGGTACCCCTAGAAATTCTTCCATTGAAAATATCTCTGAAGTATATTCCCAATCATGTTAACTTTTTTTTTTTTTTTTTATCACACCAGGGTGACTAGGAACGTGAAATTATCCAGCCTTAGCCTCCTGTTTCACATATTGTTCACATGAAGGAACGCAAAGGCCAAATACCCTTTATCGTTCAATACAATGAGTAAAATCAATATACAATATATAATATATTTCTGATGTTCAGCAAAAGATTGTTGAAGATTTAACAGGTCTCCACAAAGACCCAGAGCAACAAGGAAATATGCCAAGCTGAGAATTAACAATATGATTAACAGGTCAGTATATTTATGATAGTGAGGGTGTCATTTAATTTTCGTTCATGCATTTCTCTCTCTGTCCCATGCATGCATCCTACAACTCAGAATAAAGCGCTCCACTGACTCCTTAACCTCTGCTTTACTGATATTAATTTGCATTTCATATGCAAATTAGTGAAAACACTCAATCGTGAACTTGAACAAACACTTATACACACATGCAACTCAACCATCTTGAACAAGAGCAGAAGAAGCACAAAAAAAATTCTAAAGTTCTTTATAATCTAAAAGAATTACTTTCATTTTATCATTTCATTTGATCAGATTTTATTCTTATTCCACTTCTGCCCTAAAAGAATCTTGACAAAAAAGCACCGAGACATCAACATGTTCATGTCTTACAGATATTTAGCAAGAGCAGAGAGATTTTACTGACACCAGGTGGTGCTATAACATATGAATTTAGTTTGCTGATTTAAAGTTTTCCCATTTCTGCCTCCCAATTCTTGGCTGTTTTTCTGATTTTCACAAAAACTGTCATAGAGACTCTTCAGAAGGAAAAAGAAAGAAAGAAATGTGTCAAATCATCCCACAAAAAAAAATTATAAAAATAAATAAACCAGGAATGTTCAATCCTGCTTCTGGAGGGCCGCTGTCCTGCAGTCAGATCCAACCCTAATAAACACACCTAAACCAGTTAAGCAAGGTCTTCAAAAAACTTTCAGGCAGATTTGTTGGCACAGGTTGGAGCTAAACGCAGGACTTTGACCCTCGTGACTAACCCATTTACTTTTTACTGCACTTTTTTTATGTCCTTTTGCTAAGCTGACATATACGTCAACAACAAACAAAACAACAACGACTAGGCCTACAATCATTTAGGGTAAAATAATGATCAAATAATTTAGCAACTTTAGACCAGTAATGCAGATTTTAAAATAATAAAAAAATTGACTGGAATGTCTGGTGAAATGACCTGCCCAACCCGATCCGAGAAGATGGGTCTTTAGCCATCTTCAAGAAACAGACATCTCTTCCATCTTGACACTCTATCTATTCTATTTCTATTAGATCTACTTGTTTTCTTTTTATTTATTTAAAAAAAATTGACCCTCTAAAACTAATACTCTCGATTCTATCTGTATTCTATCCCCTTTTTTATTTATTAAAAAAAATTACCCTCCAAAACTAGTGTTCCCTATTCTTTTTCTATGTATTTTTTTATGACTTTGCATTGCTATTTATTTTTAAAGTTATATTTTTGGGCTTTTTATGCCTTTATTGGATAGGACAGTAGGTCTAGTAGAGAGCAGACAGGAAAGCATTGGTGGAGAGAGGGGGCGGGATCGGCAAAGGACCTGAGATGGGATTCGAACTCGTGTCGCCGTGAACACAGTTGTCTATAGTTCGGTGCACTAAGGCTATTGGCGCCAACATTTATTTATTTATTTGCTTGTTTGTTTTTTAGCCTTCTGCGTTTAAAAAAAAAAAAAGTGTAAAATCTTATAAAATGGAATAATTATATTTATACCAACCTCTTCTCTTACTCGGCATATTGGGTGCTTTAATTGTTTTATTTATTTGTTTATTTATTTTTACTCTTGACTCTCAAATAATAAATAGCCTAAATAAAAATAATATGAACATGAAAAACAAAAGTGCACAGACATCAGCAATTAATTTATGATAACATTTACTTAAGTACATTTACAAACTTTACTACCGCTATAAACGCAGTGTCTAGGTTCACTGATTATTTATCTCATGCATAATTCATGAGGCGATTGTGCACATTTGGCGCGTCCCCGCTGCTGAGCAACAAGATGGCGGCCGCCGCCGGATCAGGTAAATTTATGAAAAACTGCTTTTGTATTAGATCGTTTCTTTCTTTCGTATCCAAAACGAGTTTTATGAAATGTTAAAACGCGGAAGAAATATACTTTCATTGAAGTATTCGCTCGTGTTGCTGTGTTTGGGGTCCCAGTATTCATGTGGGTGTGTTTGCACAGCATTAGCCTGTCAAATCAGTGACATTTAACGCGTTTAAAGTCGATGGTGCTTATATTGGAGTCTGTCTTAAATAGTTTAAGATCCATATACATCGTTCCTAATGTGTATGGATTAAAGTGCAACGTGGTTTTACTATAATCTGAGTATTCAGTTGGTTAGCCATGTAGCTTATTCAACTGCAGCGTCATGATAGAGAAACGACGCAATACACGGGCTGTGTCTCAAAACCTAGTGGCTGCCTACCTAGACTAGTTTTATGCCCCACAGGCGTTTTCCGTGTCAGTTGAACTTTGTTAGTGTTTTAAACATGCTTTCTTTGTTGGCAGATCGTTGGGTTTATAACATGTTTGCCAAAATGCCGTATAGGAAGGAAGCTCGCTAATTTAAGACACGACCATTGACTTCGGTGATGTTGAAAACCCTAACATTTCATAATGTCTTCCATTTAAACACACTTACTAACATTAATAATGTCAGTTCCTTTGCGGACCTCTTGTTGAACATGTAAAGTATATTTAGTCTTACTATTTTATCATTTATTCCTATCCGTTCCTGAACTCAGTGGTCTGTAGCACATAATATACACCTTGAAATATACTTTTTAAAAATACACTAAAGCCCACTTCTGTTGAAATGTATATATTTTTAAAAAACTTTTTGGGAGCTGATAATTTTCTCTTGTGTTATTGAGTGCAGCTTTTGGTAGTAAAAATGCTGTTAATTTTCTTCATAGTGGATGTGATTTTCAATGATAATTAATAAACCTTTAAAACATACCAACTGTGAGTTACGAGGTTGTTAATTGATACTATATGTTTATGTTGAAGCCATTAGTCTGCATTTTTAAATGACTGTTTAACAGTGAAGTTTCCTGCGAAAAACAATGTGAGTCTGCAAAGAAATCTCCGCCAATCTCTTATTGATTCAGTCTTTTAATCGATACACATAAATTACACCAAAATATATATGAAGCTAATGCCATGATAGATTCGGTCTCCTCATGTTGACACACTATTTAAGTATGTGCATATTTTGCAATAAATGTAACATTGTTTCTATACAGTCACCATCTTTAAATCAATAGTTTTATAAATAGACATTGTTTTTAATTTGATTGTCATTTGCAAGTCTTGTACCTTTTGTCTTTTTGTCCAGTTTTATTATTTAGGCCTATTGCTTGAAATCAAAGTTGTGGGACACCTCGTAGCTGGTTTGCATGGCTAATGGCTTATAACTCCTAAAGTCCCTATGGGAAAAATGAATGGGTAAAAAATTCCTCCAGAATCTGGGCCACTGAAAAAGTGTGCCGGCGTTGTTGCACTCTTTTGGGGCTCATATTTTGCTGCTGAAGAAGTCACTGATTGAGTATTGTGATTGACTGAGGTTGTCAAATATTTCAGGTCAAGCACTGCTGATCAAATCTGAGCATTCAAGTACCGCCTCGTCCCCACTATTTCCCATAGTTCACTATAAACCTTTTTCAGCATAGAAATTCATTTGAGCATCAAAAACACATACGCCACAATAGTAGCATTTAGTAGTTTGCAATCCATTTTAAGCAACAAAGGCCCATTTGCACTAAAAATAATAACTGTATCAGCATTTGACATGATGTTCTGTTAATATAGTTATAATTTAATTTATTGTTCTGCCTTTTTTGCATTAAACGTAGAGATTTTTTTAAATGTACACTGCCACTCAAAGGTTTGAGATATACAGAAAAAAATAGTAATATTGTGAAATCTTATTGCAATTTCTAATATTGGTTTCCTATTTTAATATACTTTAAAATAAAATGTATTACTCCAGTCTTCAGTGTCACATGATTCACAGTTGTCATTCTCTGGCTTTCTCCTGCTAGAGAACTGTTTCCCCGCTCTGTGGTGTCTGTTTTGAACATTATTTCAGCAGCAAATGTTCGTTATTGTGCCTTTGTTTTCACAGGCGTGAAAGTCCCCCGTAACTTCCGGCTGCTAGAGGAGCTTGAGGAGGGTCAGAAGGGTGTTGGAGATGGGACGGTGAGCTGGGGTTTAGAGGATGATGAGGACATGACCCTCACACGCTGGAGAGGAATGATCATCGGACCCCCTAGGGTCAGTTCTACTGGCCTACTTGGCTCTATTGAATTAATATTAGGGATGCACAATATTATCAGACCGATATCGGAATTGGCCGATAATGGCCTTAAATATAAATATCGGTATCGACTCAATATGAACAATTATGCCGATATGTCTTGCCGATAAGAGGAATAGGTAAACTCACATGTTCAGGGTGTGCTAGCAATTAGATCAAGTCAGCAGTGTGACTCATTTTTGAAGCAAAAAAAAAAAAAGTTTTGCCTGAATGGTGATTAGATTCACTGCTTTGGATCCTGCTTTTAAACCGTAATAGCACATGCAGCGGCAGCCTCCCCCGGGTCCTAATGCCCGTTAAGCAACCAGTTTTAATTCCCTGAGGGGCGCTGTTGGCCTACTTTTAATAAAATGAAAGTAAAATACACAAATAACATTTAGACTTTCTGATTAAATAAAGCAGTAATTGATGTCATAAAATCATGAGTATGTTTTGATGTAAAGGTCAGAAGCTATAGCTTACATGAATGACAAAATCACAAACATGACACTTAATTTTATATATACTGATTATTCATTGTGTAATGTTATATTTTTTTTAAACAAATTATGAGCCCTTTAATTTTTTTACGAATTTTTCTACAAATGTTAAATCTTAAAATAAAATGTGAAGTTTACTATTGCATCTTTCTGGGGAAAACAATTCAGCGATTGACAGTTTATTTATAGTTATTTTCAAAGCTTCAATGAACTGTCATTGTAAAAGAATTATAAAATTAATTGTTTATTTAATTCTAACAAATACGCACGTGGTCAGAATTGTTGGTACCCTTGGTAAATATGATCAAAGAAGGCTGTGGAAATAAATCTGCATTGTTAATCCTTTTGAACGATTATTTAAAAAATTCACAAATCTAACCTTTCATTGGAGAATAAGAATTTAAAATGGGGGGAAATATCATTATGAAATATGTTTTTCTCTAATACACATTGGACACAATTAACGATAACCGTTTATTCAATACTTTTTGCCACCTCCATTTGCCAGTGTAACAGCTCTAAATTTTCTCCTATAATGCCTGATGAGGTTAGAGAACACCTGACAAGAGATCAGAGACCATTCCTTCATCCAGAATCTCTCCAGATCCTTCAGATTCACAGCTCCATGATGGTGCTTCTTCTCTTCAGTTCACCTCACTCATTTTCTACAGGGTTCAGGTCAGAGGACTGGAATGGCCAGCAGAAGCTTGGTTTTGTGCTCAGTGACCCATTTTTGTGTTGTTTTTAAGGTTTGTGTTTAAATTGTTGTCCGGTTTGAAGATCCAAACATGGCCCATTATAAGATTTCAAACAGTCACATATTGATTTTTTTATCTGTTGGCATTTGATAGAATCCATGATGCCATGTGTCTAAACAAGATGTCTAAGACCTCCAGAAGAAATATAGGCTCACAACATCAAAAATACAGCAGTATATATCATTGTGCACATGGGGTACTTTTTATCTCTGTGTTCACCAAACCCATCTTGAGTGTTTGCTGCTAAAAAGCAAAATGTTTAGTTACATCTGACCATAGAAGCCAGTCCTATTTGAAGTTCCAGTTGTGTCTGACAACTGACTATGCTGGAGTTTTTTTTTTTTTTTTGGTGAAAGCATTTTCTGTTCTTGTTTTTTTTTTTTTTGAAGCCCTCACAAACAACATGTGGTGATGTAGGTGATGTTTTTTTTTTTTAGCTTTTCTGGCCCTGAAACTCAACCTTTTTCTGCAGTTCTCCAGCTGTGGTCCTTGGAGAGTCTTTAGGCACTCAAACTCTCCTTCTCACCGTGCATTAGGATGATATAGACACACATCCTCTTCCAGACAGATTCATAACATTTTATGTTGATTGGAAATTCTTAATTATTGCCCTGATGGTGGAAATGGGAATTTTCACTGCTCTAGCTCTTGTCTTAAAGCCAATTTAAGTGAATTTTTGAAGCTCAATTATCTTCTGCTGCACATCAGAAATATATTCTTTAGTTTTTCTCATTGTGATGAATCATTAAGGGAATTTGTCCTTTGTTTTCCCTCCTATTTGTATTTCTGTGAAACAGGAAGCCATGACTGGATAATTTCACGTTCATAATCACACTGGTGTGCTCAAAATTGTGAATATGAATGGGAATATATTTCAGATATATTTTACTCATAAGAATTTCTAGGGGTACCAGTAATTGACGTGTCCGTGTATTTGAGAAAAAACATTTCATAATGATATTTCCCCCCATTTTAAATTCTTATTCTCCAATGAAAGCTTAGATTTTAGTTTTTTTTAGTTTATTTTATTTTTTTCAATAAAAGATCAAAAGGATTAACAATGCACATTTTTCACAGCCTCCTTTGATCATATTTACCAAGGGTACCAACACGTACGTAAGTTCTTGTTAAAAAATAATTTGCTCACAGGAGAGACTTGGTGTTGTTTCCAAACAAAATGGAATATATCGGCTATCGGCCAAAAATAGTAAAAAAAAAATATCGGCATATCGGCTATCGGCAAAAATCCAATATCGTGCATTAATATGTTAATATGTACATCTTCTTGTGCATGAGTAAAACTATATTTTTTTTCTTTCCAGATGTTCCTACTCAAAAAATGTTTATTCTGTTAGAAACACTCTACATGTTTCTGTAACGAACCAAATGCCAGTAACAGTATTACTGGGGGGGAAAGGCACATTACTACGTTTTGCATGTGCTATATGTATTATCCCAGATAATATCATAATTGTTGTTTTAATGCACATTATCGAGAATGTCACTTACTTTGCAAAACCTAATGTCTTCAGAGTGCAGAGTGCTCTGTGTGATCCAGCATGTTAGAATGCCCCCAGTATTCAAGATTCAAAATGTAAGAGTGCAGGTTTTCACAAAAATGAGCACGATTACAAATGTTTACTGAACTATTTTATAAAATCCATATCACATGAATTTGTATCATGTAGTGCTATATTAAGATCACAACGATGAAGTATAATCCAGAACAGCCACAAGGAATAAACACAGGAGAATCAACGTATTGGTAAGCCCCTCCCCGTGAACGCAAATGAGCCAATGGCAGTTGAGTATTAGATGCACAGGGAGAGGAAGTCGGACATCTTGAGGTTTCAGCGCCAAGCACGCATCGGTTTGATGGTGTTTATGCTACAAAAATGCAAAAACGATATGCCTGGTGTACTTTAGAGGATAGGCAATAGAATTTATTTTATTACATTTCCTAAACACAAACAAAACGGAGCAAAATCAAGCATTCAAACCCAATCCCAATGAAGACAAAAATGTTAATTTTCTTGTTGTCATACTCTCATTAAGTTAGAATTTTCATCTGTTCAAGCAGAAAGTTAATGTCATCTTGCGTTGCAGCAAGGTTTCTTTGGCTAAAACTAACGTTAAAGTTAGTGCGTCCTTGTTAACGTACAAACCTAAATAGCGGACTGTTCTCACACCTTGTACAGTGTAGGTCAAAAACACATAAAGGTCTACATTTCAGTGCCTCTCCATATTACACTGGTTAAACGTACATTAATTTAATCGTACCCTGTGATACATGAACAGCGTTGATCCTGCATGTTGTCATCCACGATCGTGATGACCGACCGTAATGAGACTCCTCCCACTTGTATTGTGGTCTGTAAACCCTCGCTTCGAGTTACCCATTGTTTTTAATTCTAAATATTTTATAAATCACTGTTATTCTCTAACTGCTAGCTTTTCTTGAAAAACTAACTTTCTTTTTTTCTATTCCATCTTGTATTCTAAAAAAAAAAAAAAAAAACTTGCTACATGTACTAAGCAAGACTTGTCATAGCACTTGCATGCTGTTGCTCTTATGTTGGTTTTGATTGCTTCTATTGTCCTCATTTGTAAGTCACTTTGGAAAAAAGCGTATGCTAAATGACTAAATGTAAATATCCCTCCATGGAATATTTAATTCGCAGTTGAATAGTGGCCCTTCGGTGTCCAAAATGGTTCAAAAACATTGTAGGACAAGGTTTTCACACTGACGGCTGTAAAAGAGTGAGCAGCTCCGTTGGTTTTCCGAGGGAGCAACAGTAACTGAGGGGGGTGGTGCTTACCGATCAATTGCAGGAGCAAGCGCAGTGCACACAATTGTAAAGTAAATAACCGGCAGAGAACAGAACAAAACGGGGAGTAAACATAATGGGTAAATTAATGAGATGCCCTGAAACGAATACCCTAACAAAGAAACTAATGACAAGATCAGTAACTAAGAAGAAACAAACTAAACCGGGCAGAGGAACAGAGAACAAAGAAGACACAGATATTAAAGGGGTGGATTGCCTTTATTTTATAATGTTCCATGCAATCCACTTTTAATGTTTGCTATGTTTTTTACATCAAGAGAAGTCATCATTTAGAAATAATTAGCCATTTCTCTGTTTGAAAACTGCTTAAAAGTGTGTGCCTCCTTAAGCCTTTAATTTGTATACTTGCTGCTGTGATTGGCTCAGATCTTTGCATATAACACTGAACCATATTTGGTAACACTTTGGGATAGGGACCAATTTTCAGTATTAACTAGTTGCTTATTATCTTGCCTGTTATTAACATATTGGCTTATTATTAGTGCTTATTAAGCACATATTCTACGTCCCTAATCCTACCTAATACCTAACCTTAACAACTACCGCTCTAACTATTAATAAGCCACAAATTACAAGATCGAGGCAAAAGTCGTAATTAATGATTTGTTAATGGCGAGAATTGGACCTTAAAATAAAGTGTGACTCCATGTTCTGACTGATGAACTTTACTCTTTACATTACAGTAAGGAAAAGACTTTTGTGAAAAGGATTTTAATGAAGTGATTTTTTTTTTCTCAATATTTCATGAAGTAACGAATGGGTTTTAGAATCAGACACATTTTAAAAACCTCTTTTAAACCCTGTATCTATATATTTTTTCTTCCCATGAATATAGCCATGGTAGCTGGCATGACATTAAACTATAAACAGACAAGCAAGCATCTTTGCCTGTTAAATCATATTTATACATGTGGAACTGTTGAAAGTTAGTTAATTATATTATTATATTCAATTATGTATTTTGTTATATTAGGGCTGCCCCTGACCAGAGGTGGACAGTAGTGAAGTATATTTACTTTATTCAAGTAAATTCAAAAAGTATGTGTTTTTCTTTGGAAAACTTTTACTTCACAAGCATATCAAAACATAATGTTGTACTTTTTACTGCAATATATGTCATAAATAATACAGACATTGAAAAGTACTTTTACAGCTGAGTAAAAATGCTTCACTTCTGCCCCCGACTAAAGTTTTTCTAGTCAACAAGACTGATCACATGTTTATATTAATTTAATTAATTAAATATTTACTGGGGTGTAGGCAACTAAACCATAATGAGGTTTTAAAATATAGCCTGTTCCACACTCAAGCGCACATAAAGCTTGCCACAAAGCACCAGCAAACGTAATGAGTTGTTGGAAAAAATAGCAAGGAGACATTTAAATTATTTATTAATAAACTAGTGGTTTCTGAGTCGGTGTCCACTGCAAAGATGAAGTTAGTCTCCGCAGTTCAGTGACGCAAGAGAAATGCATACAGATTACATAATCATAGAGTATTTGTTTTCACCCTGTATTGTATTATTTATATATATATATATATATATAAGTGTGGATGGGGTGTGGACTACATAGAGAGAACCTTTTTTTGTTTAATTTAACTAATAATATAAATTGTTCATAGATTCGTTATGGGACTGGAATCATTAAATTCCTTACGATGCATCAGCAGAGAAGTAGCATCCAGCACTTATCAATTGAAGAAAAAGCTCGAGTTCTTTGAAGAATTGTGTAGAAATCTACATTTCAACCACCCATTAAAGCCCAAATATGTGTTTCCTTCTAGTGTGCATGAATCACTCTAGAACATGTTTTTATTGGAGGGGCATTATAATTCTGGTGGAATTAATGCACTTAATCTGAAGGGGGTTCAAATTCCTTGGCAGTTGTATATTTATGTAGACTAATCAGGGCATAATGTTTAACAGATGTTGTTATGATCGGTGAATGTTACAGGGCCAAACCTGGCATCTACATTGTTCAACATTTATTCTAAAAGAATAGCAGATTCCAATATTGTTGGAATCACTATCAGAACAATTTTTTCCCAGCTGATGTACAATAAAAACATTGACAGTCAATCCATCCTGCTTTAAAGAAGCGTTTAAAGCGTCAAATGACAAAACTGAAGCAAAGGAACAATATCATGCATTTGTGTGGATGCTGTTGTAGTTGTTATCATTCTTGTTTTGAACAGGTCAGTTGTGTTGAATTGTCGAATTGTACTTTATAATGTTTTGTTGTTGTTTTTCATGAAGACCATCTACGAGAACAGGATGTACAGCCTAAGAGTAGAATGTGGACCAAGATATCCAGAAACGCCTCCTTTTGTTCGTTTTGTGACAAAGATCAACTTGAATGGAGTGCATAACTCAAATGGTGTGGTAAGTTCAACTGAGTGCTGAATATTCAAGTTCTTCCTTATCTGCTGCTTTTATCATATGCATGTTACGTCTCATTAGGACCGTCAGAATTCCTTTGTTTATCATACTGTCTATGTCTACACTTTGATGGAAGGAATCCTGAATTGCTAATGAACTGAACCTGCCTGAAATGTTCACAACCTGAAACTTAAAGACAACCCAAATATTTCAGTTTAGTAGGAATGAAGAGTTTTGTTTTTCTTGTGAGATTTTTTCCCATCTTTTCACAACTAAGTGATGCCAGAGATACTTTATAAAATGTTGTGCCAGTTTCATTTTCCTGTTGAGTTGGAAGAATATACCACCATTTACTTCACTCAACTAGGAATGCAGTAGAACAGATAAAGGTTATTTTGCAGGGGCCAGTCTTATATCAAATTACATTTTAACATTGTACTTGTTTCAGATTACATTTCATACTGCAGTAATGCAAATATACACAACACATTTACACAAGTACAATACAAGGTTTTAAACGCGTTCCTGCTAAGTGTGAGTGTTTCTTCCCCCTCACATCTCACTCTGGTGCCATTGCCTATTTTGTTCACTCAAGTCTTCTGATCTCATCTTGTTGCATTTGAGACAACAGGCAAAAGGAGAGTGTTTTCTCTGTGCTGTTACATACATTGAGAAATCTACCCTCTTCCTGTGGAAATCTTCCCACCCGCATTCAGCGATTAAAACTTGTCTGGACGTTTAGCTGCGTCAGGTCCTGCGTATCCCGCAGGAATGCAGACCTCTGGCCCAGGCAGTTCAACCCTGGTCTGTAGGGCCACTGGTTAGCTCCAACCCTAGTAAAACTCAACTAACCAATCTGATCAAGGTCTTTATTACAGGCAAGTGTGTTTGATTAAGGTTTGAGCTAAAGCTCTGCAGGCAGCTTACAGTACTTCTGCGAAACGCAGCCCTGAAAGTAACAGTTGACAGTTTTTAGGGTGTATTCACACCAGGAAAGTCTGCTAGTTCACTTGCTTTGGTCCGGACCAAATACAATGTTGATTTTTTTTTTTTTTTTTTTTTTTTTTTGGTGCGGTTCGCTTTCACACTGCCCTTTTTGCAAGTGAACCAGAAACTGTAAACGCAACACATGTGCTTACGGTCATCCATTCATTGTTTCACCCATTCAACCATACCAGAGTTCGTTTGGAAGCGGACTGAGACCACCTCTTCAGCTGGGTCTCGGTACGGTTGTTTGGTTTGGAGTGCGATTGCTGTATTCACACCTGCCCAAAAGATCCGCACCAAGGGGGGAAACGAACTTGAGTTCGATTCAGTCGAACCAAACAAGACAGTTGTGAATACAGTAAATTCTATAAATAATGTATTGAACATTCACTTTCCAATTTGCAACCTTGTCACAATTTGTTGAACTGAGTAGCCAGGCCATTTATATATGCTGGGAAAAAAAATCTTTCTTTTAAAGTGAGGTAATTTGATTTATGGTTCTGGTACTAGATGCAGGCAAATGCACAAAATGTGACTCTTGACCACAAAACAAGTCTTAAGTAGCACAGGTATATTTGCAGTAATAGCCAACAGTACATTGTATGGGTCAAAATTATCCATTTTTCTTTTATTTCAAAAATCATTAGGAAATTAAGTAAAGATCATGTTCCAGGAAGATATTTTGTAAATTTCATACCATAAATATGCTAAGGACTTCATTTGGACAACTTTAAAGGCCATTTTCTCAATATTTCGATTTTTTTTGCCCTATCAGATTCCAGATATTCCAATATCCGTATCTCGACCAAATATTGTCCTATCATAACACACCATACATCAATGGAAAGCTTATTTATTCAGCTTTCACATTATGTATAAATCTTACTTTCAAAATATTGCCCCTTATGACTGGTTTTGATCCAAGGTCGCATATATTAATAGATATGATGTGACACATCTGATCGCATATCACTGCAGCAACTATAGAGGACAACTAATATTAACTTTTTCTTACTGTACTCCTTATTACTGATGTCAGAGACTTGTTTCTAGCACAAAGATGTCACTTATAGAACGCCTTATGAAATCATTCTAATTTTTCCCCCCAAATTCCATGTTTTCCATTTATATTTTCTGGATTCGTTATTAATGGTTTGATTAAGTAATCAAAAAGGAATTCTAATCAATTGATGATAATTTACTCCTGTTATGTTGTGAATGTACTCTGCTGTGCTTGTTCGTGACCTTTGACCATGAGTGTTTTCCAGCTTTGCTGTGTACCCTTTTTTTTTCAAATTGAACAGACGTATAGGTCAATTCTGAAGGACTATTTAGAAAACATCCAAAATAAAGCAAATCCTCTCTCTGTCTTTATTATTATTATTGCACTGTTTAATGCGACATCTTCCTGTCTGTGCTTGATTCAGGTTGACATGCGAGCTGTATCCTCACTGGCCAAGTGGCAGAATTCGTACAGCATCCGTGTGGTCCTGCAGGAGCTGCGACGACTCATGATGTGCAAAGAGAACATGAAGCTGCCGCAGCCTCCCGAGGGACAGATCTACAGCAACTGAGCTCAGAGCTTCTGCTTCATCCTCTCTACCTTCATCCAGAACACATTCACACACGCAAGGCTGAGCATTCCTTCTCCTCCTCCTCCTCCTCCTCATCCTGCTCCTCTCTGGACTCATGAGAATCCCTCCCTGTTCTCCTCTCTATTCCTGACCACTCCCCATGTGCTGCAGCAACCAATGAGCAGTCCTGCTTCAGGAGCTCCCATTGGACAGAAACGATGGATGTAGTGGTGTGCACAGCAGAATACTGTACATCATTCTAATCTTTTTTTAAATGTTTATTTGTTATACATGCAAATTGTAAAAATAACAAATGATCATATTGAGTGTAATTTGTGTGCCCTCATTTGAGAATAGTTCTGCAAGTGAAAATGAATTTGTGCCATCATGTATCATGCTGTGTGGTGGGAATATTAAGATTTTATCTTTTTTTTTCCCATCTTTTTCTAGCCTTAGAGTCAACAGTCTTGACTGTTTAATCCAAGGCTTCTAGCCTGACCAGTCAAGGTTGAATCTTGAATGGTGTCTCTTTACTTCCTTCAGGCTCCCAGCTTAAGGTCACTTCAGTTAGTTAAAAGCAAAATAATAACTTAAGCTCAATAATAGAAAATGTTTACAACAGCAACGATGAAGTGTGCGATTTGTATTTTATGATCTATTCGATCCCATCTTATTATGCTGAGAAAACAATAAGACAGATGCTTGTAGGTTGGTGGTTCATTATTTTATTATTATTTTAAGTTTGGTGCTAGGGCTGCAGATTACACACCGTTTATTATTATATGTTCCATTGAGCTGTTCAGAGCTTTGACACCATGGACACTAAATACATTTTGTGGTCAATACATTCTAGACAAATTATATAAATTGGTAATTAAGATCTGCAGCACTTTAGGTTTTATAAAAGCAACAAGGTGATTACTGTTCGGTTCTGCTGTGCTGGACCGAACAAACTAACAAAAAACGGCAAACTTTGTGGGCAGTAAGTTTATATAACCTTTGCAGAAACGGCAAGTTTTAATAATTAAAAAAAAGGGGGGGGGGGTGGAGTGCACTGCCTTAAATATTTTCACTATTTCCACATAACAGATGTTTGAATATTGGACATAAGGATAAATAACGAATAACTGAATTGAGTCTCACAACTGTGTGAAAAACTGATTTCAGTAGTCATTGTTTGAAAGGGATCAAATATGCAGAAGATACTGGAAAAACAATGAAAATGGGACCAGGAGGATTTTCCTGAAGAACAATTGGTACAAGGGTAATCGAGGGTCTCGTGAACAATCACTAAACATACAACCACTGATCATTCAGCTAACAACAGTATAAGTAATCAAAGGTATGTCAACTTTAACTAGTTTAAATTCTGTTATTTTGTCTTGTGGACTCGATATCTGTGTTGTGAAATAGCTTTTTTGTGGTTGTATGGAGTAATTTAGTTTGTATCAGAAACATTTGCTAGGTTCTTCAAAGGGTGTGTAAACTTACAACTGTATTCAACACCTTACAAAAATAATCACAAGTGAACTCAAGATGTCTGATGTTGAAACAGTTCAAACTAAAGTTCGTTTCTTCATCGGAACAGATTTGGAGAAATTAGCTTTCTCACTCAGTGAATGGGTGCCGTCAGAATGATGGTTTTGATTATAAAAACCACAGTAATCCACACCACACCAGTCAATCAATTAACGTCTTTTGCAGAGAAAAGTTGCATGTTTGTAAGAAACAAATTCATCATTAAGACATTTTTAACTTTAAACCATTGCTTCTGACTAAAATATGAGTAACTCCATAATATTGCTTTCTCCAGCAAAAAAAGGTCACCTCATCTGGATCAGTGGAGGAAGTGTTACTGTGAATTATGGACTGATTGGTGTAGATTACTTGTGGATCATTGTGATGTTTTTAATCAGCTGTTTGACTCATGCTGACCACTGCAGAGCATCCATTGGTGAGCAAGTGATGCCACTCCAAATCTGATAAAGAAACACTCATGTACATCTTGGATGAGTACATTTTCAGCAAATTTTCATTTTTGGATCACTTGATGCTCTAATAGGGGACCACTAACATTCATTGGATCACTTGATGCTCTAAATAGGGGACCACATGCACAGAATAACAATTTTGAAAACGAGGCTAAAAAAAGTTGCAGGCACACACACATAAGAAATGAACCACATTTCTTCTCACGGAAAGACAGAAATGTGGACCAATGTATACCTGAATTCATTAATTATATATATATATCGTGTTTTATCATGTCAAAATGTTCCAAGAAGCATGATATAATTTTTGATGCAATATGGTTTTGACATAAAAATGCAATGACGTTTCTGCCGTATAAGAAATGAATCACTTAAATCGTTTATGAATTTGCTAGATATGTTTATCTAAAGTGATTTACATTGCATTCAGGCTATACATTTTGCATCCACTGCAATCGAAGCGTTTGTTAGCGCCATGCTTGTTTGAGAAAGTCAGTCAGCATCTATTTGTGATGTTTGGCGCGTGCGCTCTCAAAGCCGTTATCAAACAGCCATATTGAGTCTCTGAGACAGAAATGACTCAATATCCCACTGAAATAAGGATAAATATCTCCACAACGGGCTGAACATTAGCGCGTCAACAGGGCTGTCATCGGAAAGGTAAATGCTTCTCTGCATGCAGTGAAATGTGTGTAAAGCTGTGGTAAAGACTGGTGCTGAGATGAGGAAGCCGGTTCTGCTCATGGGTTGTGTGGAGAAAACTCATGCCATTTATTACACTGTGCTTTCAGAAGTGTGTTTGCATCACTGCTGTAACACATGATATGATCACTGAGTATTTGATGCTAGTCAATTCTTCATTAGTTTGCAGGTGCTGTGTGCTAAATAGCGTGCATCATATCTTTTAACCAATGGTAGCCTATATCTTATCTTTTACTTAGAAAAAGCAGGTTCTAATCACTTGCAGAATGTGAATTATAATTAATATTGGGCAACTAAAAATATATATTTTTTTTTTTCTGGCAAAATGCCAAGTTAATAAAATGTGTGCATCAGTAAGAATTCTGGGTATGCCTAATGCATGGAGTTTATCCCAATGATTTGTATCTAAAATGCAATTTCTATAAAAAAAATTTAAAAACTTGAATTATTGATAACATTAACTGAATTTTCACAGTTTTCTATAATTGACTCAAAAAGCAATGAATGATATTTTTAATTACTTGAAATGTGACTAGCCATGCATCCAGGTTGTTGCCCTGCGTACGGCCCGAGATGCTGGGATAGGCCTCAGCATCCATGTGACCGACACTGGACAAGCAGTTTGGATGGATTTCAAAGGAAGTTCTTACTTGTAACATGTAGATGCCAGCTACAACAATTACTGCACTGATATTAAACCAGTTTTTGTAACTGTAGTGAAAACAGAATTACGAATGCTTTATATTAAATTTTAACTAGTGAAAACCTTTGAAAATCTAAAAGGAAGGTGGAGGTTGATGATTGCATGGAAATTTCTCCCAGTTCCCTTCCTGGACCATTGTGAGAAGAGGCATGCTTGCAGTTTAAAGGCAGTGGTGAGGGTTCTCCATTAACTTCAGGTGATTATTATTATTATTATTAACATTTTACATGTACATCTTACTAGCCCTTTTTGTCCCAGTGTCCCTCTTCACACACACCCACTCCACTCGGGACGCTGCCCAAAGGTATGAAGGGCTTCTGTTCAGGGCCATAGCCAGGATTTTTCAAATACCGAGGTCATTTTTTCTAACCCCCCCCCCCCCCCCCCCCCCCCCACACACACACACACACACACACACACCGGTGCGGTGGCTTCACTTTTATGACGTCATGAGCTATCCAGTTCTCTATTATAGATCAGTGGATTCTAATGACAAATGAAATTTAGCGCTTGACAGTGCTGAACAGTCTGCCACTGACACACACAGGCTCACCTTCTCTCCTACTCTTTCCCTGCCCTTCTGTTGTTGGCTTTTTAAAACTTAATTTAGTTTGATGCAAGTTCCTCTTCATGTCTGCATTTCGCTCAAGACCACACTACGATCGATGTACTAGCTTACGTGAAAAAACATACGGCTTTCCCGCCTCTCTGAATCTGTAGCCTAGGTAACGTGACGTCAAGTGCCGCTGCCTGCAAAGACAGATAGAGGCGGAGATTTCACCTGAGAGATTAGACGGAGAATGTGAATTTAATTGGGAGAAAATACAGACGACATATATGGATTCGGACACGGACCGGGTTCTGTGTTTGGCATTGATCATCACTGCTGGATTGACTAATTTGAAATTTCGGGAAAAAATACCGAGGACATGACCTCGGTGTCCTCAATGGTAGATACGGCACTGCTTCTGTTCCGTCACAAAGAAGAAAAAAAAGACTCCCGGGAAACACACTTCCTTAGAATGTCGTTATATGTTGTAGTATTGAGAGGTTGTTCTCACTGGAATTATTTCAGTAGCCAAACTCATTAATCAGAATTTTCACTAATTAGGCCTCATTACTCGTCATTAATCACTCATTACTCAGAATTTTGCTATCTATAATTTATGTCCTGTGATTGATTAAATGTTAAACTTTACCTGATCTTAGGAAAGTACATATAAATAGTAGGCTATGCCAAATAAAAATGAAAACTCATGGTATTGATACGCACAGATTGGCTTTGGTGTGTATTTGCTAAGCGATGGGTAGGATTAGGGTTGTGGGGCAGATGGGGTAGTAGGCTAAAACTAAGTATTATATGCACGCCAAACACGTTTGTATCATATATACGCCAAAGTCCATTTTTGCGTATCAATACTACGAGTTTTCATTTTTATTTGGCGTACGCATTTTCATGAGACTGTGCTCATATAACAGCATGGAGACAGAAAAGCCTTCAAATTCATTCAGCTGCATCTTTTGATATTTAATTCTTTAAAACAAGTTTATTCGTTGTATTTAAACATCACATATGCTCATTTACAAAACCTCCACAGTTTCATTTATTTATTTTTTATAAAACATTTTACTGTTTTTAAGCATTAATTGTGCAATAAATGAGGCAGATCACGTCTAAGCAAAACTAAATTTGCTTACATAAAATTGAAAGAAACACACCAAGCTCTTCAATAGCCAGGGCCTGTTCATACCCCTACTGATCTTAATATTTAGAAACCATTTCAGATAAGAAAAAATGAAACCCTAGAAATGTCAAATAAAAACTGTACAGTATTTTTTATTTCTTAGATGACTCATGAACAGAGAAACAAGAAAAACATTGATTGTTGGATTTGATCCAAACCAAAATAACAGAGAACCTACCAAATCAAGCATTCATAGACATGTATATTTAACCCACAATTCAGTGCTATATATGGAGATGGGTTGTGAATTAATTTCAACTATTTATGATGTTTCTTCCTGGTTACGTCTGTTGATGTGTTTTGGCATTGAATAATTTGCCGTGCTAATGGCTGCAAATATGTTGCATGAGTGGAAGAAGTCATGTGACTGAAACAGATGAATAGAGCTTTTTAATCTATTATACACTCGAAAAAATGGTACTATATAGCACTAAAAGTGGTTCTTTGGCTCGTAGTCATAGGGGAACCACTTTTGGTGCTGTATAGCACCAAATCTTGGTGCTTCAGTGGTTCTTCAGCGGTTCTTCACCGGTTCTTTGGCATGACTGAGGGGCTATATAGCACCGCTACCATATACAGAACCTGTTAAGCTCCTGTATGGTTCTTCAGCGGTTCTTCAGCGGTTCTTCACCGGTTCTTTGGCATGACTGAGGGGCTATATAGCACCGCTACCATATACAGAACCTGTTAAGCTCCTGTATGGTTCTTCAGCGGTTCTTCACCGGTTCTTTAGCATGACTGAGGGGCTATATAGCACCGCTACCATATACAGAACCTGTTAAGCTCCTGTATGGTTCTTCAGCGGTTCTTCAGCGGTTCTTCAGCAGTTCTTCAGCAGTTCTTCAGCGGTTCTTCAGCGGTTCTTTGGCATGACTGAGAGGCTATATAGCACCGCTACCATATACAGAACCTGTTAAGCTCCTGTATGGTTCTTCAGCGGTTCTTCACCGGTTCTTTGGCATGACTGAGGGGCTATATAGCACCGCTACCATATACAGAACCTGTTAAGCTCCTGTATGGTTCTTCAGCGGTTCTTCAGCGGTTCTTCACCGGTTCTTTGGCATGACTGAGGGGCTATATAGCACCGCTACCATATACAGAACCTGTTAAGCTCCTGTATGGTTCTTCAGCAGTTCTTCAGTGGTTCTTCAGCAGTTCTTCAGCGGTTCTTCACCAGTTCTTTGGCATGACTGAGGGGCTATATAGCACCGCTACCATATACAGAACCTGTTAAGCTCCTGTATGGTTCTTCAGCGGTTCTTCACCGGTTCTTCACCGGTTCTTCACCGGTTCTTTGGCATGACTGAGGGGCTATATAGCACCGCTACCATATACAGAACCTGTTAAGCTCCTGTATGGTTCTTCAGCAGTTCTTCGGTGGTTCTTCAGTGGTTCTTTGGGGAGATTAAGGTGCTATACACCACTGCCGTACAAAGAACCCGTTAAGCCCCTTTAAAACTTCTTTACGAGTCAAAGAACCACCGTTGGTGCTGTTTAGCACCATTTTTGTTGAAGAAATACAATAGCACCTTTAAAGATATATAGCACCAAAAGTGGTTCCCCTATGATTACGAGCCAACCACTTTTAGTGCTTTTTTTTGTGTACTGCAGTTATGCAGCATAAATAATATGAAAGTAACTTTGGTCTTAAATAGATGTAAAATGAATGTAAAATGTAAAATCAAATGAAGTATCCATGACTTAAAGTTTGAAAGTCTCCCATTGACTTGCACCGTTAGAAAGTTCAGCAAACACTTGGTGCCATAATAGCCTGGAAAGCTGATGCTATCATAATGTTTTCCTCTTCCTTTTCTGAGAAAAAAAAAAGTTTTTCTTTTGCTTTCTATCAAGTGCTGGTATGTTCTTGAGAAAATGCTAATTTAACTGCAGACTTAAAAAAATAGAGATTGACATGATTTTATACAATATACTGAAGCAAATGCAGTAGAGAATTCACCTAAAAAAACATTTCATCGTTCATTCAACCAAAATAATTAATGAATAAAACTGGGTGTTTAACTTTTAAGTCAGATTTCAAGTTTTTAGTTCAAACACAACCTAATTAATGCAAAGCTTTGCTGCAGATGACACAAAGTTGGTGCAAAACTTATTCACCACACACACACATAAAAATATAGCCTACATGTGTGTGAAGTGAATTAGCTTATAGTGTCCTCTTGACAAAGTCTCAGATTTTGATTTACTTTATTCACTTTTTTCCCCACAGCATTCCATCTTCTATGGCCCCTTCCCTGTAGCCGGCACTTTCTGCAAAACGGTTCTCATCTGATTTTAAATCGCAGTACAGTAAACACAGTGCTGAACTGTGTGTCATGTCAGGACCTGTGGCGAGTCACGCCAGAGTCTACGCTGAGGTCAACACACAACGGCCCAGAGAATACTGGGATTATGAATCGCATGTTATTGAGTGGGGGTATGTATAACTAAATATATCTATTATTATATTATTATTATGTTATACAGTATATGGTTGCAAATATAAGCATGCTTTTTTCTTTTATTTTACTGTGCATTTTGCTCAAGTAGTAACACATTTAAAGTGGCAAACACAATCGATTTGTTGCCTTCATGTTGTGTTTGTGCTACTTTTTTTTTCGCCCTTGAGGAAAAGCTCCAGGAATGTCACCAGATTCGAGCGGAAAGAGGCGATTATCAGGGGCCCTGCACACTTGTTTTGTTTTTCCTCATCAGTTCATTGATGAAATGCTTCTGCAGTTTTCATTGTGCTCTTTTCACTGATGTGGTTCAGACTTGCCTTTCTGTAGCCATTTGCAGTTAATGCTTTTAGAAGAGCTCTTTTGACTCCTTTGAATTTTGCTTGATATTGTTGGCTGATCACATGCTTTTTTTCAGTGAGTTTTTTTAACAGTTGCTTGGACCAATTTTTTCGATACTTGGGTCACTTTTTCAAAACTCCTTACATAGTGAGCACAACAGTTGTCTATATGGGCTTAACTGTGGATCATTTATCATCGCTTTAGCACAGAATACATTCAGTGACTACCACTAAAACTCTATGAACCTACAGGTCAGTTTGCACATTTACATACTCTTTCCAAAACTGTTCAACTTAAATTCAAAACATAATATGAAACTGAATAAAACAGCTACATTTGAGTAATACCATTTTGAAAATCTAAAAAATGAAATGCTATTAAAACAATTAGATGAAGCTAAACACATACACAGGTGTTAGTCTTTAATTCCATCTATACAGAAGGAGAACACTTAGGAATAATGTTGTACTGTAATTCAAGCATGGACCATATTCTGCAGTGAATTCTAAACAGTAGACTCTGATATTCTTGTTTTTAAAATACATTTTACAAAAGAAAACGTAATGCTACCTGTTTCTGATTTTAGGTCAGTGTTTTCCAGCATAATGGAAAAATGAGTTGATTTGATACATATATAAAGTATTTTGGTAGTTTTGTGCACTTTAAATGTGAATTAACCGCCGTGCTAAGCTGAAAACTGTGTGAAGAGTTTTGAAAAAGTTACCTTAGTATTGATATTGTAAAAGCTGTAAAATGACCTAAATGCTTATTTAAATACTTAACATATATTTTCCAGCAATCAAGATGATTTTCAACTGGTCCGCAAGTTAGGCAGAGGAAAGTACAGTGAAGTATTTGAAGCAATCAACATTACAAACAATGAGAAAGTTGTGGTTAAAATACTAAAGGTAAGAACAGTTCCTCCTGATCCCGTGGTTAACAGAAATGGGCAATGCAAATATAAAAATTAAGGCATTTGAAGCCATGTTTTACTTAATTTGTCAAATATTAATGTGGCATGTCGGTGTACCTGTCCAGAGTTATCTGTGCCTTTAAAGAATATATTGTTGTTAACACAAATGACCTGTCAATATAAAAAAAAAAAACACGGTAACACTTTATTTTAAGGTGTCATTGTTACATGTTACATGTACTTACTGTTATAATAACAATTAATTATGCATAATTACATGCAAGTAACCAAACCAAGCCATATAGTAATTATATGTAGTTAATTAAAATTACTTAAAGGGGTCATGCCCATTTTCCACAAGTTGATACGATTCTTTAGGGTCTTAATGAAAAGTCTATAACATACTTTGGTTAAAATTTCTGGTAACACTTTAGAATACTGTTTCTTACTTACTGCATAACTAATAAGGAATTACTGAAGAACTAACAGGTAATGATTCATTAACACTTAACTCACTACTGTTAACTACTAAGGAAGATGTGTTAACCAATCAGTATGTAATACAATTTTATGATTGTGTTAAGTAACAGTTAGCTAATCAATAACTGAAGTATTTTGTCATACCTCCTGAAGAACTACTATAAATTATCTACTAGTTAAGTTTCCTTTAGCCGTGAAACTGGCTAACTAGCACATTATTAGGAAAGGTGAGCTGCAAAGATTCATAAAAAACCCTTACACTCACTTCATCTGTAGATGAAGCTGGATCACGAACATAGAAGCATTTAGGCAGATCGGGGATCGGCGCATTCACTTCAAAGTGAAAGTAACGTTAATCCTCTGCATCTTCAGCGGCTCAGATGTCGGGAGTAAATGACGACTGCTATATTCATTATTACATCCAACAACAAAACACCTCAATCTCTTAATCAGAGACATCTTGTCTTCCCCTGCACCGGAGGCGGACAGCTCTCAGCTCACTCAGGGCGGGTCTAGGGTAAGACGGCCTTGTCAATCAACTATGATGGGAGGGGTCTGTACAGAACTACATCATTCTGACAGGACTCTCAGAACAGCCTGATTTGAGAAAGGGGATTTTAAAATAGGGATTTAAAAAAAAACACTGGCTGGATTTTTATCATTATCGGATGGATGTGTACACACACTTCCAACACACATTTATCTTCAAACAACTTGAAAAGTGAATTTTGCATCCGATGACCTCTTTAAGTGTGTAATTAACAATGACACCTTAAAATAAAGTGTAACCAAAAACACAGCCAGAGGTGCCAAAAGGTGACACAGATGTACAAATAATCTACTCTTTTAATTTTAATTGATTTGTTTTTTTATGTAATCCTTTCTATTTTGAAAAACCACTGCAGCTGCATTTAAAAAGTTGTTACAGACCTAATAGTTTGTGGATCATTAAGAACTCTCTCATTTTTTTAGCCTGTGAAGAAGAAGAAGATAAAGCGTGAAATAAAGATTCTTGAGAACCTTCGCGGAGGTCCAAATGTCATTACCCTCCTGGACATCGTCAAAGACCCAGTGGTCAGTACTCAGAACCCTTGCTGGTGGTGATATTTGCAATACAACAATAACAATCAAATTATCCTGTAAAAACAGATTTTAGCACTCAAGTGTATTTATTTTGTTTGATTTTACCAAAGGAAATAAAACCTTTTTTTTTAACACATTGCAGTCCAGAACACCAGCCTTAGTTTTTGAACATGTGAACAACACAGACTTTAAGGTAAAAACCTTATTCTCAATCTCAGATAACCTCAAAAACAAAAATCTGTAATGTAATTAGTTTCATCTTTGTTTTCATCAGCAACTGTATCAGAAACTGACAGACTATGACATTCGCTTCTACATGTTTGAGATTCTGAAGGTGAGAATTGGAGTACTTAAAACTCTTTTAAAAATAAATGTTCACCAGAGACTAGCTTATGTTTACAAATCATGGTTTCTAGTGATTTTTAAATGTATATTTCCTGTGAATTAAGTAAATAATTAAATGTTTGTTTGGCCATTTTTCTTACAGTTTAGTAAAAACATTTTGGTTAAAGGTTGAATTCATCACTACAATTTGTGTAAAAATAAGAAAAACTAAACAAGCTTATATACTTGTCTTTCCCACATTCTGTTATTAGCATTTTACATTTTGAAATATGCAGCAAATCAAACATTAGATACGTACATCAGATTAGAAGTCTGTTCTGTATTGTCGTTCCTGTAAACCATTTGGATTCCTGTAATAGCTTTAGAGGTTTTGATATGATCTTATGTTTTGTATGTCTCTAGGCTTTGGATTTCTGTCACAGTATGGGTATTATGCACAGAGATGTCAAACCACACAACATCATGATTGATCATGAGCACAGAAAGGTAGTCAATGTTTACTTCAAAAGTTAACCTGTCAACACTGCTTAATATTCACATAAGAAACAACAACATTGATTTTTTTAGATGAAAGTATGTTAGAAACAATTATTAAAAACTAAGTAAGAAATAATGCTGCATAGTTCTAGGAAAGGGACATTTGTATGCAGGCATAAAACAGAGCCTTGCTTGGAGGTTTAAAGTTTCAATAAGCCATTGACGTTTGCAGCATGTATACATATCATTAGCATTATGTATACATATGGACAAACAGGCCGATGTCAAATGACTGTTGAATGCTGTTGTGTTTCAGTTGCGTCTCATTGACTGGGGACTGGCTGAATTCTATCACCCAGGACAGGAGTACAACATCAGAGTGGCCTCTCGCTACTTTAAAGGACCAGAACTACTGATAGATTACCAGGTCAGACCTAACATCTATCCATATACAGAAGTCCAACTGAAAATACAGTGGGGAAAAAAAATATTTGATCCCCTGCTGATTTTTTACGTTTTCCCACTGACAAAGAAATGATCAGTCTATAATTTTAATGGTAAGTTTATTTGAACACTGAGAGACAGAATAACAACAAAAAATCCAGAAAAACGCTTTTCAAAAAGGTTATAAATTGATTTGTATTTTAATGAGTGAAATAAGTATTTGATCCCCGATCAATCAGCAAGATTTCTGGCTCCCTGGTGTCTTTTATACAGGTAAGGAGCTGAGATTAGGAGCACTCTGTTAAAGCGAGTCTCAGTTTGTTACCTGTATAAAAGACAACCAGTCCACAGAAGCAATCAATCAATCAGATTCCAAACTCTCCACCATGGCCAAGACCAAAGAGCTGTCCAAGGATGTCAGGGACAAGATTGTAGACCTACACAAGGCTGGAATGGGCTATAAGACCATCGCCAAGCAGCTTGGTGAGAAGGTGACAACAGTTGGTGCGATTATTCGCAAATGACTCTCAGTCTCCCTCGGACTGGGGCTCCATGCAAGATCTCACCTCGTGGAGTTTCAAAGATCATGAGAACGGTGAGGAATCAGTCCAGAACTACACGGGAGGACCATGTCAATGATCTCAAGGCAGCTGGGACCATAGACACCAAGAAAACAACTGGTAACACTACTCTGTGAAGGACTGAAATCCTGCAGCGCCCGCAAGGTCCCCCTGCTCAAGAAAGCACATGTACAGCCCGTCTGAAGTTTGCCAATGATTCAGAGGAGAACTGGGTGAAAGTGTTGTGGTCAGATGAGACCAAAATCCAGCTCTTTGGCATCAACTCAACTCGCCATGTTTGGAGGAGGAGGAATGCTGCCCATGACCCCAAGAACACCATCCCCACCGTCAAACATGGAGGTGGAAACATTATGCTTTGGGGTGTACCGTCAAGGTCAGGGCATTGAAGCCAACCAGGGCATTGAAAATGGGTCGTGGATGGGTATTCCAACATGACAATGACCCAAAACACACGGCCAAGGCAACAAAGGAGTGCCTCAAGAAGAAGCACATTACAGTCCTGGAGTGGTCTTGCCAGTCTCCAGACCTTAATCCCATAGAAAATCTGTGGAGGGAGCTAAAGGTTCGAGTTGCCAAACGTCAGCCTCGAAACCTTAATGACTTGGAGAGGATCTGCAAAGAGGAGTGGGACAAAATCCCTCCTGAGATGTGTGCAAACCTAGTGACCAACTACAAGAAACGTCTGACCTCTGTGATTGTCAACAAGGGTTTTGTTAAACGTATAAAATCAACAGGGGATCAAATATTTTTTTTTCCCCACTGTATAGCTTAAGGTTTTTTACTATAGATTAAAATGTCTAGTCAGCCACTTGAAAAGTTTTTACACCCTTTAAAACTCTTTAGCGTTTTGGAAATCTGAAACAAATCACTTTTATTCTGTCCTTCCAGATGTATGATTACAGTCTTGATATGTGGAGTCTTGGTTGTATGCTGGCCAGTATGATTTTTAGGAAGGAGCCATTCTTCCATGGACATGATAACTATGACCAGGTGAATATTTTTATAAAATGATAAGCCTCACATAGATGATACATGTACCCCCTAAACATTTTCCTTATTTACTTTAACAATTTGTAATAGCCTCACTCTAACCTTGATATTTGCTTTAAAAAATAATAATAAATTACAAAAAAATTAATTAGAGAACCAGAAATAAAGGCCCACTAACACCAAGGACAATGACTATAACAATAACGATAACACTTTGTTTTACAGTCCGGGGGGCTGTTCCATAAACCAAGATTAGAGTATAAGCCAGGCTTATTTCGGTTAGTCAGGCTTATTTTTGGTAGATTCGGTTTCATAAATCAAACTTAAAAAAGTTCAAACTCAGTTACCCCGGCAACTTATGCTGGCAAACTAACCTGGTCCGGAGCAGGCTAACTGTCAGGCTAAGCTGAGCTCCTCTAACTCTGACCAATAGGAACGCATCCATATTACCACTGACTCTCTCACATACAGTCAGTTGAATTTATTATCGGTCCAAAAATAAAAGTATACAGAAAATACACCTTAAATAATCCAATAAATAAAAAATAGGCTACAACCAACTGTATTTAATGTATTGTGCCCAAAATGTAGGCGAATGACATTAACATAGTTGCTACTTGTGCATGCAGTTGATCAGCAGTTTCTAGCCATGCAGCCTTTCTCTCTGAATTTATGACAGCTGTACCTTTTATGGTTATTAGAACATTAAAACATTACAATCTAAAATGGCTCTTTAAAGCATTAAAGCATAAAAACACAATCAAAAGTTAAAATCACTGAATTAAAAATGTAAATTTATAATAGAAATCAGAGTACATTTTAACTGATAAGAGGAACACACATTTAACTCATTTGAGCTAGTGATTAACAGTTGCTGCTATCATAAAAATACACTTATATGTAGTAAAATTCTATGCGTCACATTTAATGTCCAACAACAAATATTTTAGCAGAATGTATATTTTATTCAGAATTCTTGCGCTAGTATTCTATTCTGCTCCGTCTGTGTAGCGCGCATGCGCGCCGCGGCGCTCGTTCTCTCGCATAAGCCTCGCCCACTCCTGACAGCTAAATGGATATATTTGCATGGCTTTCTGACATTTACAGATGTAAAAAATATACCTGTGACGTATCAGTTATGCACTGAGGAAAACACAATGTTTCAAATGCGTTAAACAGCACAAATATTCGCTGTTTGCTACGGTGGATCGATTTGATCCATGATCGACATTAAGGGCTGCTTCAGAATAAGCGTGTACGTCACATTATCCTGACTCACTGAACCTGGATAGCATTAGTCAGATTGCGTGAACTTGAATTGTCGTTTATGGAACCGCTTTAGTCCCGATTGATTTGTTAGGTTAGTTCAAGTCAGGTTTTGGACTTTAATCCCCGCTTTTCTTAGCGTCTTTTATGGAACAGCCCCCTGTTCTGCTTGTTCATACTATGTATGTATTATAAAAATTATAATAATCTTGTAATAACTAGGTACTAACCCTGAACCTACCCCTAAACCCAGCCTTAACCATGTAGTTACCTTATATTACCCAGTACTTTCTCAGGTAAGTACATAAGTACATAAAGTGTAACCACAATAACTGTAATTATAAAGTTTTAATAATCATTCTAATTCCACGAAAATAACTACAAAGAGGAACAATTCGAAGGAATCGGTTTAATTTTTTATTTTTCCAGTTGGTAGAACAATAAAAACACTGACAGCCAATTAGAATCCACCTAACTTTGAAAAGCTCAGGCATTTCTATAAACTGCAGTGTGTGCTCATAATAAACAGAACAGTATTGTCCTTTGGTGTGGACACTAATATAATTGTATGGTTATAGTTATTGTTCTTGTCATGAACAGACCTTAACTGTGGAATAAAGAGAAATGAACCCTCAGCAGTGCTTGCAATATAACACTGTTTTGAATTTGCTTATTTTTTATATGATAATTTTAGTTAAAGGTGTACTGATTTATATGTGATTTTGTTTTCTTAAACATTACAAGAAATTTAGGATTAAAGTTTGAAAATGTACTTAAAAGCCACTAGTCTTTTTTACAGTGTCTTTGTTATACATATCACATTACTATTAGCCTATTAATTATTATAATAAAAGCAATAACAATACGTAAGTTCAAGTATCTCTCATATAGTAACATGAGCACTGTGACGTATATGAAGGCAGTTGTTGGTCTTTACTTTTGGAGTTGTATTGACTGAATTGATCACGATGTTCCTATTTCTTCAAAGTTGGTGAGAATAGCTAAAGTTCTTGGAACAGAAGATCTTTATGATTGCATTGATAAATACAACATTGAGCTGGAGCCTCGATTTAATGACATTCTGGGAAGGTGAGCCCTCCTTATAACCTGGCATTGTTAGCACTGTCTTCTGTAATTTGATTTTAGCCAATTTACATTTACCTCATGTTAGACATTCCCGTAAGCGATGGGAGCGGTTCGTTCACAGTGAAAACCAACACTTGGTCAGTCCTGAAGCTCTTGACTTTCTGGACAAGTTGTTGCGTTACGACCATCAGACCAGACTGACTGCACGAGAGGCCATGGAGCACCCCTACTTCTGTAATAGCATTTGAAATATTACATTAGCACCAGGTCTATTGAATTACTGTGAAGAGAATTGCATTTGATTCTATACATTTACACTAACAAATACTAGTATATTTAATTATGAAATCTTGCCCCTTTCCTTAGTCCCTGTTGTGAAAGATCAGATTCGCATCGCAGGATCAACTACTGTGCCAACAACTAACATTGCAGTGAGCACTGCCACTATGATAACAGGTGAGCTATACCGAGCATATATCAAACTCTTTGCCTGCTTTAAAATGTCAATATAAAATAATAATGATTCAAACACACACCCACATTTTTGTTAGATTTTGTCCATAGAACTTGGCATGCTTTAAATCTGGAAAATTCATTTAAGCACAGGTCACAGAATCAAGAAAAACAGAATTATGATTTTATACCAATTAAAAATAAGCAAATTTATTTGTACTTTACAATGTACTTTAAAATATGCATTAATAGATCAAATGACCAAAACATTTTTACATTGGTACCCGATGAATGCATTCTTTATGGAATTAAGCTTGTATTTTTCATCCAAAGGATGAAAAAAAAGTAAAAATAAACTTTTATAAATGAGTCTATATCTTCTGAAATTTTTTGTTTAGTTCTGAGTTTACATCTCGTAAAAAAAAAAAAAAAAGGTGATTGCTTGTATATCTTAATTCTGACTTTTTTCTTGCGAATTCACATCTTATGCAATTTGGGGTTTATATCTCAGGATTCTGACTCAGAATTGCGAGAAAGAAGTCAGAATTGTGAAATAAAAAGTCTTAATTACTTTGTTTTTTTTTTTTTATCCCTTGGCAGAAGTTTCCATAGTGCATTTAAACTTAATTCATCGAGCATTTTCTTCAAAGAGCCCTGAAAGAAAATGTATCATGGTTTCCAGAAAAATATAAGGCAGGAACTGTTTTCAACACTGATAATAATAAATGTTTCTTTAGCACCAAATAAGCATGACCAAATTTGAGGAGAGCTCACATGTACATCCAAGGAATTGCTTGTGTCACTAGAGTGTTTGAGATTCCTCTTTTTCCTGACTGCTTCACCAGGAATAGCGGCGCTTCCAGCCTCCACAGCTCTAGGGGCCCTGACGGGTTCCCCTATTCTCATGGCCCCCAGCAGCCTAAACACTCCAGTGCCTACAGCCACGGGGGCCGCTCAGTGACGTCACCATACCTGTCACACCAAACCTGCTGAGGATCTCTGGGACTGTTGTTAGATAGAGCTGCTCGGCACCACCACCCCTCAGTTTACCCCGCAGGCAGTGCAGCATGAGTTTATCTGAAACTGCATGCACTTCATCATGAGATGTTCACCTTCATGCATTTACCTCAGGCAGACGTGCGCTGGATGTGTTTGAGAGCTTATTCACAGAAAGAGAATCATCCTGTGTGATATTACATACATTGTCCTGCCATTAAACAGCTTAGCTTTACTTGAAAACAGATGGACTATTTCTTGGGGCAAGTGAAGCACGTGGTAGCACAGTATTTCTGTCAGCAGTCAATGAGCAAATCCTCTCTCAAGTGTGAAATGATACTGCCGTAGTTCGGAGTGTGTATTGGTGCTGTTTACTGTAGCTCACATCAGGTCACACCAATCGCCTTGACTCAACACACAGCAGTGTCTTTAGCTCCTCTCACTGTAGACGTCCCGTATAAATGGCAATGCTGTGGCATTTTTATATACAGTGGGGGAAATAAGTATTCAACACTTGAACAAATTTTTTATTAAATACATTTCCAGTGCAGCAATTCACATGAAATGTTGACCAGATGTTGGTATTAACTCAAGAAATCTACACAGAGAAAAAATATTGAATATTACAATCCATAAAAAAGTTGTGTAATAAAGTGAAATGACACAGGAAAAAAGTATTGAACACACTAACTGAGATTATACTTAGTACTTGGTGGAAAAGCCTTTGTTTGCAATAACAGCTTCAAGACGCTTCCTGTATGAACAAACTAATCGTTCACAGTGCGCAGGTGGGATTTTGGTCTATTCTTCTAAACAGACTGTCTTCTAATCTTGAATCTTGATCTTCAGTTCCTTCCATAAATTCTCTATTGGGTTTAAGTCTGGTGATTGACTGGGCCATTCCAACAACTTTATTTTCTTCTTCTGGAACCAATTCCGAGTCTCCTTTGCAGTATGTTTTGGATCATTGTCCTGCTGGAATGTCCATCCATGTCTCATCCTCATCATCCTGGCGGATGGTAACAGATTCACCTCAAGAATTTCCCGGTACATGGCTCCATTCATCTTCCCTTCAATAACATGGATTCTGCCAGTACCATGAGAAGAAAAACAGCCCCATACCATGATGCTTCCACCTCCAAACTTCACTGTTGGTATGGTATTTTTAGGGTCATATGCAGAGCCATTTCTCCTCCAAACATGGCGTGTGGTATTATTGCCAAAAAGTAAAATGTTTGTCTCATCTGACCAGACTACATTCTCCCAGTAATTCACAGGGTTGTCCAAATGTTTTCAACATGCCTTTTCTTTAAAAATGGAGCCGTCCGAGGTGAGCGTGCATGGAGGCCGTGGCGGTGGAGTGCATTGCCTATAGTTTTCTCTGTGACAACTGTACCTGCTGCTTCCAAGTCTCTCTGTAGCTCTTTCCGAGTGGTCCTTGGCTCTTGGATTACTCTTCTGATTATCCTTCTGACTCCCTGATCAGCAATCTTTCGAGGAGCTCCTTTGCGTGGCAGGTTGATGGTGGAGTTTTTTTCTTTCCATTTGGACCCAATGGTGCACACAGGAACATTTAGGAGTTGTGAAATCCGTCTGTAACCACTACCATTTTTTATGCAGCACAACAATCTTGTTGCGAAGGTCTTGGGACAGCTCTTTGCCTCTACCCATTATGAGATGTTTGTATAGTTGCATTCAGAGGTGGGTAAGGCTTTTTCTAACTGATTAACCTGCAATATTCTAATTTGCACAAATAGGAGGTTGAACTAATTAGTGAAATCAGCTGTTGTCTTGCTTTGTCTTGCCTTGGTGTACTGCTTTTTCTTTGTGTGTTCAATACTTTTTTCTTCTCCTATTTCACTTCATTAAATATAACTTTTTTATGGATTGTAATTTTATGATTTCTTTATCTGTGTAGATTTCTTGCGTTAATACCAGCATCTGGTCAAAATTTCATGTGAATTGCTGCACTGGAAATGTGTTTAATAAAAAATGTGTTCAAGTGTTGAATACTTATTTCCCCCCCTGTATATATATATATATATATATATATAAATACAGTAATCCATAACTTCTGTATACCCATAATCCAGTAATAAAGAATCATTGCTTATCAAGTCTTTGTATTCAGTTCATTTGACTGAACCAACATTAACAGTGTGGCTATGGAAATATACCAACAGTTTTCATTAGACAAGCAATTCTGATGGGTTGCAAATAAAGAAATATATTGTTAAGATTTAAATATCATACTTTGAACCTGTACAAATTAGAGCACTGAAGTGGGCAATCATGAACTGTTCAGTTCCCAGGGAATGCATGAAATGATCAAATATATATATATCCTGAATGCAAAGAAAGTGCCAACATATGAATGTTCATTGACCATTTTAAAATTCATGCAAAGTAATTATAGTATTTATAAATGCATTGCGTTTAATAAGAGAGGGACTTTATTTTGCACTATGCCCTACTTTTCTGAGTGCATAATTTCTTTTTTCATTGAGCTGCAAAAAAGTACATATCAATTTCAGAAACTTCATTTATTTAAACATCTACATGAAAAATTTAAGATGTTCCTGACATTTCTCAATATCTCTGTATATTTGTTCTGTGTGCAATTCCACAGATCATCACACATCATTTAAACAATGTTTAAATTTAAATTGTACATTTTTTAATGTGCTCTGACACATAGATTTTGTCACAGACTACAAAAGCCATACAATAAGAGTAAAGTACGTGTAATGTATACTTATTCCAAATTATAATTACAAAAGTATTCCATGATTTCATAAAAATGTATCACTAGTAAATATCACATGCATGTGAACTAAAAATGTGAATCATAGTTCAATACTTCCTACAAAAGAGAAAACAAAAATAGATAGCCATTATCATTAAAACATTGAACAATATTATCCAGTGAACAGATTGATCCATATTGATGGTCAGCAGAGGGATTTCATAACTTTCTGCTTCATGTCATGTTGTTGTGCTTGTCAAGTGAACTCTCTGATACCCTGGGGAGAAATGTCTTCTTTGGAAAATATTGCAGAATTCCTCTCTGTGAATAAATCTAAAACAAAGAACAGATTTTGAGTAATGCATTGACTGGATGTTGTCAGATATTGCTGAATTGCATCAAGCACAAGTCAGAATCCATTACTATTCCAGTTCATTCTGACCAAATTACTTTACTCCAAAGGAAAAACCTGCTTTTCTGGTCACAACAGCAAATATGTTCTCCTACCGTGTCTGAGAGAGTTCTCTGTCAATTTTATGAAGAGATTTTCCTTTGGTTTCTGGTAACACGAGGTAGATGAACACAACTGCTGCCATTCCAATAACTCCATACACAACGAATATTCCAGATAGACCTATCACATCTGAGAAAAATGTCATTGAAATATGATGAAAATTATTTGCAAATACATTTCATATAATGACGACTGACCTTGTGTGTGGCCGTGGTGGTTGTGCATACCTGTTATACTCAAGAAAGAAAAGGTAACTATGAGGTTGGCCCCCACATTGAAGCAGTTGATGAATGAATAGGCTCTTCCCCTGACTTCTTTTGGAAATATCTCACTTAGCACAAGCCATGTCACTGTGAACCAAATATGCAGTTTCATGTAATTAGTACTAGCTGTTGTGTAGCATCAAATACTGGTAGATTAAGGAATTTCTGTGCCAATAGGCGCACCAAGCAGCTATTTGGACATCATTGTTTAACTGTATCAAACTGGTAGACAATTTTGTTTGGTGCTGCCAGTGACACTGCATCTTTAATCACAGTAAATTTATAGAAATACTCCAAGAAAACTTACTTGGTCCAAAGCTGACTGAGAAGGCACTCACAACTGTCATCATGCAGATAAAAATAATCCACTTATACATGTCCTCTGAGTGTGAAGAAAGATTTGAACCTCCGTAAGCATCATGTGTTTCATGTCCAGCAGATGGAGCACTTTGATTAACCAAGTTGATGCCCACATTTTCTTGATTTTCAGCTGGTGAGGTCAAATTTGAATGTGGTTCTAATGAAGTGCATTGTTTTGTTGTATCAATCACGGACTGTCCGCACAAGACACCAGTAAGTATCAATCCTATAGCCAGCACTGTGGATCCCCCAATCAGAAGTGATCTTCGACCAACTTTGTCTGAACATACCATTGCCAAAAGAGTAGCAATGACTTTGACTATACCCAGACCCACCGATGCAAGAACTGCAGATGCATTGCTCTGAAATCCCACCGAGAAAAGGATGGTGGAAGCGTAGAAGAGGACATTCGGCTGACCTGTGAATTGTTGACTGAGCACCAGCCCAAGACCAATGGCGGTTCTTCTGCACATGTTGTCTTTGGATTTGAAAAGGTCAAAGACACTATATTTAACTTGTTCTGTTGGGTGCTGAATTGATATTTCTCCTGTTAATCTATCAGATTGCAGACTATCGTCCTCCGTTACGAGGCTTTCAGAGGTACCAGTTGTCCGAGGTAAAAACCCAATGGACACCAACTGCATGAGAGATGGTATAATAGCAAGTCCAAACATGTACCTCCATCCTGCTTGGATTCCAGATAAAACGTAGTTGACCGCATAGGCCAACAAGATCCCAACTGTAATTCCAACTTCGTACAGGGTAACCATCAACCCTCTGCGTTCGGGAGCAACCATCTCAGAGACAAAGATGCAGCAGCTCATAGAAGAAATGCTCATTGCAAAACCAATGATGGCCCTACCAACCACCAGTGCCAAAAAAGATAGGCTTGTAGTTAGGATAATGGTGCCTCCCAGGATGAGGAGATTACTCAGTAAAATGGATGTCCTCCTGCCATGACGATCAATCAGCCAGCCACCAATCACTGATGCTGACAACGATCCGATCAGAAGAGCGCTAACCACGGCTTCCTGCTGGACACAACCCAGATAGAACTGAGCTTGAAGCTGCGGCAGAGCGCCGGATATTATTCCGAGCTCATAGCCGAACACTAGACCACCAAGAGTGGACGCAATGATAGTGAGCACCAGGACAGAGCAACCTAGGAAAGAGAAAGTAACACACAAATAACACACAGCTGGGATGGCCTGCTCATATGCTCTTAAAAAAATAATTATAATAATTGCATGAAGAACCTTTAACATCCATGGAACCTTCACTGCACAAAAGGTTCTTCCGATTATTGAAATATTATTCTATGAACTGCTAACAGAAAGGTTCTTTGTGGAACCCAAATGGTTCTTCTATTGCATTGCTACAAAACCTCCCTTTGAACCTTTATTTTTAATAAGAGTGTGGTGAACCAGGACTTTTCTTGGTTTTCTGAGAATCTGACTTACCTGCTCAGGATGTCTGTCTTTCAACCAGCAGTTAAAAAGGCCATGTATCAAATTACCATCCAATAAATGTGTTAAAAATGTAAGTAGCACATCTCCTCGGGCTGCAACCATGGGTAGCATATTTTTATGAGGCTGGACTAACCTACAACCCTAACTTGACTCCAAATATAGTGAGGGTAGATCATCCTGATAGATAGGTCAGATTTTCAGAACACTGGTCAACTTAAAACATAGACCAGTGATCTTTAAATTACAAGAAATAGAAAACATACATCAGGCCATAAACTATGAACTGCATATTATAATTATTGCTACATGTTCTAGATCAAGTACAACGATATCACCTAACTATTTCTATAACGGGCTACAACCAATTCAAAAACAGCCAACTGATGTTAAAATATGTCGTATTTGTTTGCTATAGAGATAACCATTATCAATTACAATACTTCGTTTTGTATTTTTCTTACAAATTACATGCAAAAACACAAATAAGCATCGAAAAGGTCTGACACTTACCCATTTTAAACATTATTTACAGAAGCTGGCTCATCAAATACGCAACAAGTCTGTCTCGTCCGGCAATATAATCTATTTCCAAAACAAAAACATAAACATAGCGAATGTGATCTGCGAGTTTTAAAGGACAATCTGTTGTTTATCTGTCTAGTCGTCCGGGACTGAACGCTGTCACCATGACAACTCCCGCGTTTCATTAGAGCAGAGCAAGAGTGCGTTTCTAATTAGCTATTAATCATCTGCAGCTGATGTTTCTAAACTGCAGTCCTGTCCTCAGAACTTCGAAGCCTGTGGGATTTATCTATTGCTCCCTGTAAAGTTTTCGGAAGCCATGCGTGTCAAAGGGAATTATAGTACAGTAGAATAACATCTTCAAGACCAACCAGTTATTTTTAAAGCAGAAGTGAAAAAAATGAAGAGGCTGGCGACCATTTAAACAGTAAGTTACTTAGACACCTAAAAGTAGCTACCGCTAACCCGCCTTCTCACCTCTGACCGATTAACATCCCTCAGACCAGATGTTTATCCCGATAGAAAACTGACTGGATCAAAATGTACATTGTTTAAGATTATACGCGGTCCACATAGTCACTGCAAAAGGAAATCGCTACTATGGCGCATAATAATCTGCTTTTTTTCTGGCAAAGTTCCCTGGAGCCTTCTCTCAGTGAAGTCTGTTCATCCAGGAGTCGCAGCTACGTGGCAGGAGGCTGCACTCTTCCTTAAACTCAGCGAGCCTTTGTAAATAAAGTTCTGAAACCATTAATATTATAATGTAACTGCATGTCGTATTGAGTCTTACTAACACATTTAATATAAAATAATATAATTAATGAAAAAAAAAACAGACACCATCACAAATTTTGTATTGGTTTTAATGGAAACTGGACCCTGTGGGTCTCTACTGGTAATTGATCTCCTATTGGTGACTTGTTAAAACCAATAAATCCTAAAACACACTACAGAAAACCATTTTTTAATGGTTTAAAGTTGATGGTAATGTTTGTATTTGTAGTGGAAACCATTAGACTTGTCTGTGATTCTATTGTTTTGATTTGTTTTCAGCAGGGAGTATAGTAAACATCAAACTAATTAACAATTAATCTCTAATAAATAGCAGTGCTATCTTTGTTTTCGATCTTTCTAATTTTGGTCTGATCGAAGAAGATCGAAGAGTGATGATAATATCTTGAAAGTTGACATAAAAAGCCTATACCACACATACTGAAAGGTTTGTTTGTGCTAATGCCTCTGTCCTGCTTCTGAAGCGGTGATTGTTTATTTGTTTATTTATTCCACAGTTCAAATATTCAAATAGCCTATTAGACTCGGACACTACGCTGAAAAAAATCTAAATTGCTAAAACATTTGTGTCGTCAGAGTGTAATACTACAGCATTGGAAGAGAGAGAAGACTGGTTCTGTGGGTAACAAATGCACTATAATGGGAATTTGGGTGATAAATTACAGTGTTTATGTCAACTGTCTTTTTAAAGGTTGTTGGACAATGAATGCACTAACGATACTAAAATGTGGAGAAAGAGTAAGAGATTATAAATAATAATAATAAAAAAAGATTATGTATAGGATATAGTTATATGTTCTGACTCTTACGCAGCAATATCGAGCTTTGCAAGTGGAGTAAAATCATCAAGGCAAGACATGATATATGAGATTCTTGCAAGTTTAAGAATAAGTAATCCTGCTCATGTGGGAGTGGAGGCCAATGAAGAGGTTGATAAGCTCTTAAACACAGAGAAATAGATATTCAAGTGACTCTTAGTAAAAATGAGATTAAAGGGAAAATTAAAGAATTCATAAACAATGAATGGCAAGAAGTATGGAAGGGTAGACGTATACTATATTCAGCAGCAAGTAAGAAATGGAAGAAGTGTAGGAATAGGAAAGAAGATATAATTATTCCTCGCATCCGAATAGGGCATTCTACTTTAAATTTAGAGTTATAATTTACTAATTACTCATTTTAATAACTTTTTTTTATTATTATTGTTGTGCTTCACACTCCAGTCCAGTTGGTGGCGGTAAATGCATTAAAAGTTGGTTTGCCATCCGCCTTAAAGTATCATTAGAAGAAGAAGAAGAAGTAGCATATTTTTTTTCCCCGGAAGTAGAGAACTATGTCATAGCGTCAGATTGGAACATGGCTCACTCAGACTCAGTAAAAGCGAGTGTCCCGTCGTATTTAAAGGAGGCACAGATGATTAAACAGGGCGCAGAAGCCCGCGTCTATCGAGGCACGTTTTTGGGTCGGTCCGTGATTATTAAAGAGAGATTCCCAAAATTATATCGCCACCCTGAGCTCGACGTGAAACTGACGCGCCGCAGAACCACACAGGAGGTGCGATCCATACTGCGATGCAGGAGAGCAGGTCCGTGCACAACCACAGCTACCAGTGCTGGCATATACCCTTCTCATTTCAGTCAGAATATGCTCTCATATTCACAATAACAAGAATAGGTATTATTTGAAATTCTACATTTGTAGGGCAGCATCCAGAGCTTTATTTTATATGTATATTCTTGTTTGAAGAAAATATATTTGACTAATCAAAGACTGCACAACATAACCTTAATTACAATAAGAGTTCAAATATTTGAAAGTATTTGGAAATTAAATTACCCACCCTCAAGTTGTTCCAAACCTGCATTAATTTTAGCTGTTGAACGCGAGATAAGTTATTTTGAGGAAATGAACCAAGCAGTTGCTGGAAGCCATTGACTTCCATAGTATGGAGAAATAATACTGTGGAAATCAATGACTTTTGGCAACCATCAACTCTGGTAACCAACATTCTTCAAAATATGTTTTGTTCATCAGAAAAAGAACAGGTTTGGAACAACTTCAGGGTGAGAAGATGATGACCGAATTTTCATTTTGAGGTGAACTGTCCTTTTAATGCTTCAATAAGGAAAATAATAATAGAACTTTATTTATATAGCACCTTTCAAGTGAGCTTTACATGATCAAGAATACACCGTTAAATAAGCAACAACATTACAGCCAATAAAAGAAATACATCAAGCATAAAGATAAAAAAGACCTACATACAACACATTCAATAGAAAACAATCATACATTTACAAAATAAACTAAAAGCCAAGTTAAAATATAAGGTTTTAGCTTCCTTTTAAAAAGCTGAGTTTACTAGCTTCCTAATATCTGATGGTAATGTATTCCATAGTTTTGGAACATAATTTACGAAGGCTGAGTCACCTTTTTTTTTTTTTCTTCTGGATGCATCCTGTATTGGATGATCTTAAGTTCTTGATGTAGTACAATTAACAAGAAAACTGGTTATGGAATTGGGTCCTTGCCCATTACGGGCTTTATACGTAATAAGAAGGACTTTATAATCCATTCAAGCCAGTGCAGTGTAGCTAAAACTGGTGTTATATGCACTCTTTTTTTTTTTTTTTTTTAGTTCTAGTCGATAGCTGAGCTGCCGAATTTTGGATAAGCTGAAGTCTATTAACTGATTTTGTGGATTTTTGATCTAGTTGAGTTAAAAGGGTCCTGTGGGGTGACAAATGACCTTTTTTCCATCAGACTGCATATGAGTGCAAACATAAATGTTAAGGTTTTTAATCTGCTAAATGAACAAATTTAAATGTAATTAACATCTACTCTATATGATCGACTTCTTCGTTTCCTTTGTCCCAGGTATCAACGCACCTGTTGTTTATTTTGTTGACTACACCACTCATTGCATTTTTTTGGAGGATATTATTCACTCCGTGTCCATAAGAGACCACATTGCATCGGCTCAAGTCTCAGAACAAAACCCACAGCATCTCCAGACTCTAGCAGAAAAGATTGGAGAAATCCTTGCTCAGATGCATGATGAAGATGTCGTCCATGGTGATCTCACCACCTCCAACATGCTTCTGGTCAGTGGAGCTGAAGACCAGAACATTAAGCTGGTTCTGATTGACTTTGGGTTGAGTTATATTTCTGCTCTACCAGAAGATAAAGGAGTTGACCTGTACGTGTTGGAGAAAGCTTTTCTCAGCACTCATCCCAAAACGGAGACTTTGTTTGAGAGACTTCTGAAAAGTTACACCGCTTCATCCAAAAAGTCCTCTGTGGTCATCAAGAAACTGGATGAAGTTCGACTGAGAGGACGGAAGAGGTCTATGGTTGGATAAAGTGTGTATTCTGGCATTGAAATGGTTTCACACAGGATTTGCTACAAGCTTAGAGCTGTAGTTTGATGTTGGAAATGTAGTCATCTTTGTAGTACATGAATGTGTAGGGTTTTTTGACACACTGAATATAATGTAATGAATGGTTTCATCTCAGATACTCCAATTCAGTGTGGGTGCATAATAGACAAATGCAGACCCTCGACTGAAGACTGGTTCACGCTTGGAAATCCGCTGATGCCTGGCCCACCTGATCAATTCTTAATGAATGTTGGTCAAAGAGTAACTTTTTTTTTTTGTACTGTTTCATCTATAGTTCAATAAAATAATTGTAGTGAAATAATAATTGCCAAAACAATGGCAGTTGAACTTTTGGAGCCCTACTAAAAGTACATGTGATGTTAAACATGTAAAATCATCATGTTCAGTGTGCTTCCAAGACCTGCGAAAGAAACCAATAAAAATAAAAAAAACATTCAAGTTTTGCTTTTGTAATGTGCTTTTAAACCAATAATATACAGTTTCTGGACATTCATGACTGATGGTCAAGTCAAATTAGCATTATTTATATACAGTAGTTCTTTATAACATACAGACTGTATGAAGAATAGTGATAAAAGATGGAGATGGAGAAAAAAACCTTTGCAGACACCAGGTTCAGTCGAGGGACTAGTTCTTGTGATGCAGCCTCATCAACATAAACTCACAAGTCAGAATTGAGGGTTAATGTTATTCAAAGAAATTGCAACAGACACTACATTGCTTCCTTCTGCTTGAAAATCAGGGAACATCATACCAGCATTAGTTGAGGAGGAGTTGTAGTCTGTACAGCAGCTTGAAACATGACTGTAGAGCTGCTTCGATGGTATAAAATCAATGACAAAACCATGCAACTACAATAGTGTCCATGATCACTTATTTTCAATTTAATTGATCTTAAATATGTTAATTCATTAATACATTGTACATATAATACAATAATTTTCCTGGTTATACAACATATTTGATAACCAAAATATATTTGCATCCTCGATGTCCATTACTGCCTATTGTTGTATCAGAAATGGGGTTTTTGTCACTGTACTCCTTGATTTTATGATGAAATATAGCATTTTTAAAACACAGTAAAGATACAAATAATAGAAAGATTGGTACATTTTGCCTGACCAACAGAGATATAAAACACTGTTTCAGCAAGTACAAAAGTACAAACGCAGCATGATAAAAAAAAAAAAAGTTTTATCTAAAGCAGTAAGCAGACATGGAAGAAATATAAAACGCATTGTCATTCCAACCGATGGCACAGAGAACATCCTAACACATGCTGAGGATATTAGGCAAAATTGTCCAAAAATAAAATCCATAAAAACATTAAAACTCCAATAAATAGGAACAAAAACAAAACAGTATCTTTATAATAGCATCAAGGCTGTAGGACATTAAAGATTCTCATAGCAATGAAATAGAAGAACCTTTATTTTAGAAGGTGTTCTGCAGAAATGCATCTAGGTGAAGTCTCTGTTGGTGAGAATCATCGGAGCAACCAGAGTCCAGGTGTATAATGAGAGACAGACCCAGCTGGATGAGATTTTCACCCACACTGCCGTCCACTTGCTCATCATGGCATTGTAGTCTGCATCAGGACTGGTTTGACAATAAAAATCAGTTATCATTTGCATATAATTATATAGAGTGCCTGCTGTTGCGTGTGTTTCTACTTTTCTGTTCAAAATGTTAAAACAATAAAAATTCTCCATCCTACTTTAGTGATAACTGGGAAATGCACACACCTGTACCAGTTGGTGAGAGTCATCATGATGTAAAGGGATGCCAGGAACAGCATGAAGTGAAAGAAAGCGTAGCTGTACTGAACAGTGTCCCGTTCGTTGTCCTCCACAATTGGTGTTGTGACCTCCTCTTCTGTCTCAGGACTTAATGTGCAGCTTTCATCCACGACTGTGCTATCTTTAGCTGCTAAGGTTAGTTTATTAACTTGACTGGTATTGGAAGAGCGTATACTGTGAGGGGGAAAAAAATGAAGCTCTTTATGGCACAAGTATTAGAACTTTATGTCCCATCTGGATACTTGTGTTGTGTTCAATATAATGTCTTCAAGAATGTTTATTAATATATAGTTAAAAGCTTGGACACACATTCCCATGCATGCTTTAAGGTTGTTGGTAAATTGGTCCAACAACCTACCCATTAAAAAAGGTATATGGTAAAGGTAAATAATGTACATTTATTCAAATATGTCTAGAGTTTTTACTGGCGGTTATAACATATGCACATCTCCAAAGTCCTTGATGCTGCTGTTTCCACCATACATAATGTTATCATGAAGTTTGAAGCCCATGATGCAGTAGCCAACCTCACTGTCAGTGGCCATAAAGAGAAAACTTGAAAATTCTTAATTATTTGAAAAAAATTGCAAGAATGCCAGACAACGACTGCATATATCACAGTAAAAACACTATACCTTGAATACAAAATGCAGAGAACAAAAATTGCCAATCCGACGATGCTTTGAGCATCCCACCACTGCAAATATGGGGCAGATGGTACAGTTTCCTCTATGTCTACAATGATGATGGCTGTGTGGTTCTCGATCTCCAGTGGTGCGACAGTGGAGGACGTGATCTGCTGGAAGATGCTGATCAGACTCGGGTTGCATGTGCGGTCTGGAGATGAGGGATGGACACAAACAAACAAAAAAAAAACATCTTGAAATTAAGCAAATTTATCCATTTGATAGCAAACTTGAGAATTTCTGAAATACGTTTTTCCAAGCTTATTGGAAGCCGCAAGGTCAAACATTCTGAATATCAAGACATGGTCTAATTTAGCTAAGAAAGAAGACAAATTAAATGGATAAAAACCTTTGTGAAGCTAACCTGGCTCATTGGTCATGGCTGACCAGGTGAGGTACATGGTGTACAAAGTCATAATGGATGACTGAAGAAGACCAGATCTGGGCTGGTATTCCTAGAATTATACACAGTCTCATTTCACTGGACTATAAATCACAAACAGACCATAACTGATTAACGAATACTAAACACAAATGAAAACTGTGTGGCTTAATTATGTTTATATGACAGGTACAGAGAAGCAAATGTCCCAGAGAAAACACTTGTTCCCTTGGCTTTGTAAAAAAAATTTTTTTACTGTAAATACCTGAATTCTGGGCAGTACAGACAGAGCAGAAGCTCCGACACATAATAACATGTTGAAGCAGATGAAGAACTTGTTCAGCACGCATCCTTCTGGCTGAGTGTAGATGTTATAGCAGAGAACTGCAGCCGTGAAGGACAGAATATAGTTCACTCCTGTTACCGACAGCAAGGCTAGAAGGAAGGAGTATTGAATTACTCAACATACAGTGCCCTCCATTAGTATTGGGACAGTAAAGACAAAATTGCTCTGTTGGCTGTGGAGTCAAGACATTTACAAATATTATTAAAAGATGAATATGAAACAAAACTACAGAATGTCACATTTTATTATTGGGTGATTCAACACACAGATGTTTTTCCAGCTCGGAAGTTCAGCACTTTTAGAGTTTCATCCCTCTATCTGATGTGAGCATAAGTATTGGAGCAGTTGCCTCACAGGTCTTTCTAAGTGATCAGCTGTGTCCTGTTGCATTAATTCTTCAGATATTAAAAGCAGGAAATGTGTCGTATCAGTTATATCCATTACTTCTGTATTCTGAATCTTGCATTCGATGATGACACACACAAACCAGGATGAAGATGAGGGAGCTGACTTTGAGAGAAAAGCAAGCAATTTGGATGCTAAAAGAAAAGAGGAAGTCAGTTAGAGCTCTAGCAAAAACAAAGGGCATGGAGAAATCAAGAGTTTGGAAACCACCAGCAACCAACAACTACCTGATCGGCTGAGAAAACAACAGTAGTTGATGACAGACAAATCATAAAAGCTTTGAAAATGAATCCTAAAAGACGTGTCTGTAAAATCACCAACAACTCCCAGAAAGCTGGGTGATGCTCTGACAATCTACTGTCCTCAGGAGACTTTGACACAGAATTACAGATGCTACACAGCAAGATGCAAACCTCTGACCAGCACCAAAAATAGAAAGGCAAGATTAGAGTTTGCAAAAAAGCACAAAGGTGAGCCAGAAGAGTTTTGGAACTGTGTTTATGGACCGATGAGACAAAGATGAACATTTATCTAAGTGATGAGAAAGCAAAAATGTGGAGAAAAAAAGGGAACTGCAATGATCCCAAGCATACAGCCTCATCTGTAAAGCATGGTGGAGGTGGTGTCATGGCATGGGCATGCATGGCTGTCTCTGGAACAGGCCCTCTCAACTTTACTGATGACTTAATGTATGATGACAGTAGCAGAATGAATTTGGAAGAGTACAAAACCATCTTGCCTACCAATATTCAAGAAAATGCCACCAGATTCATTGGGAAGTGCTTCATATTGCATCAGGACAATGACCCAAAACACCCTGCCAGTTCAGTCAAGGAATTTATAAGGGCAAAGAAATGGAAAGTCTTAGATTGCCCAAGTCAATCTCCAGATTTAAATCTGATTGAACATGAATTTCACCAGCTGAAGAGGAGAGTAAAGGCAGAAACTCCCCAAAACAAGCAACAATTGGGATTGCTGTATTAAAGGCTGGGAAAGTATTTCAAAGGATGAGACCAAGAGTCTGGTGATGTCTATGGGTCACAGACTCACTGCTGTGATTGTGCTCAAGGGATCTGCAACTAAATAATAGCTTTTAATCTTTTATATCTGCCTTATGTTCAACTGTCCCAATACTTATGCTCCCCTCAATGAGTGGGATGAACTCTAAAAGTGCTGTTTTTTTTATTTGGTAAAACATGTATGTGTTGAAACGGCTAATAATAAAATGTGACATTCTGTATTTTTGTCTCATATTCATCTTTTAATCATATTTGCAAATGTCTTGACTCCACAGCCAACAGAGCAATTATGTCTTTACTGTCTCAATACTTATGGAGGGCACTGTACATATTATAACAAATAGGTTTACACACGTAACATATTTACCTACCTATATACCACCTCTGTCTGTTTTCTTTTTCCATTTTATCAACCCAGGATTCGTTCCACGAGTGGGCAAAGTCAATAAGCAAAACCAGCTGAATCAGAATAAAGCAAAATGCTCCACAGCTTCCCACAATAAACCACACTAAAGAAAAAGACATAAATTAACTTAGATTTCTTGCAAACAAAAATTGAGCTGGGCATAAAGAATGAAGAACATGTGATTCACAGAGGCCTCCAAAAACTTGCAAAAAGCACTGTTTGTTTTTCCTTTAACCATTGAACGGAACTAAACGATGAAAAGCAATGCCTCTAGAGGTGATGCACAGGTAATGCTTAATAAGTTATTACATTATTAATAATAAACAGAATTTAAAAAAAAAATCCTCTGCAAGTACAAATTGAATGCTAAATATAGTTTGAATGGTTGTTTGGTTGCTTGCTCCCATTAACAACATTAAATCTGCAGTGTGTAATTTGTGCAGAACTGATCCGTCGCAGAGCCTCACACTAACCCCATTAAAAACATAGATGCTTATCACAGTGAAAAGAGTAAAGTCAACAGATCTGGTCCAAAAACAGCCATAACGCTCACTATACTCTGAACTCTTTATATACTACTACCTACTAGTTATCTGCACACCTCTATCATAACCTAAATCAATATTTAAATATTTTGTAACAATAATTTACCTTAAAACAATTAATGTCTTTACTGATGGTATACATGTGTAATGAGGGCTGGCATACACTATACTGCCAAAAGTATTGGGTCACCCCCTTCTAATGAACACGTTTGACTACTTTAGTAATTTCTATGAGTACAAATCTTAATGTTAAAGCATATAATTATATTCTAGGGAATTGTGTGCTTCTAATTTTATAGCAACAGTTTGGACAGGACCCTTTTCTATTCTAACATGGCAGTGCCTCTGTGTATAAGACACGGTTCAAAAAGACATGATTGATTCAGTCAGTGTGGAAGAACTTGACTGGTCTGCAGAAAGCCAGCTGAACACCTCTGGTATGACTTTAAATGTAGACCTTGAGCCACAAACTCATCACCAAACACCAATGACTTGTACATACACTATATGGACAAAAGTGTTGGGACACCCCCTTCTTTAGAACAGAACAAGGCACTTCCAAAACAGTAGCAACAAAGATGGAAGCATAATTCACACATTTAAAAATTGTAGGTGATCAGATTTATAAAATGAGTTCAATTCTTACTTCGGGTAAAAGGCCCCTCTGGAATATAGAAGGCACCAACAGTGACAGCAATCATGGCTGCAATCTTGAAAAACCAGAACCTAATGAAATATAGAGATGTCTCAGTAGTTTCATAAAATGACCAAATACTATAGTATTAATTCCACAAACTGTAGTTTAGCAATAAACAGATTATATGTATTATAAATCAAATCAACAAGAAGAATGTATAGTTTGGAATCAAGTAATCGACAGCTTGATTTTGAACAGAAAATAGGTCCACATCATCTTAATGGACTAACCCATTGTGGATTGCAGCTCTGGGATCTCGGCTGTTCTTCACATTGAACGTGAGCAGAGAGAACGTGAGAAAGAACAAACTCATGCCACAACAAACCCGGTACACAGCCTTATAGCCCAGAAAAACCTCACACTGAACATTGGCCTCAATTCCTGGTATACTGGATCCTGCTCCTCCACTACAGAAACCAGGGATCTAAGAATGAAGAAATTAAAATGCTTTCAGCATCCCGCTAAACCATAAAACGTCATGAAACTACAAACAGTATTTTATCTCCGCATCAGAGACAAGAATCTAATAATTTCATCACAATGTAAAAACCCCTTTTGGTCTACATTACTTGAGTTATTGGATTATTTCTAACTCTACTAATGCTTCAAAATAATTCATTCTTACTCTTTTAAGCTGTTGTTCAACACCAGGTGACAACATGACACAGGCAATGATGGTACCAAGCAAAAGAATGAAGGCATACGTGATTCGGGTAACAATAGACTTCTTGATCTGTGGGCAGCATCTGCACCTAAGACACCCTGCATGGTTGCAAAGGCAAGAAACCTTAAGGAAAAATAAAAAAAAAAACATAAAGAAGAATTACATAATTCTTTTATAAAGAAGAATGACAAAAAAAAGACAAATCAAGATGATAGGCTCTTATGCAAAAAGACTTTCTGCTGCATTAAAAGCAAAAAGTGCTTCAGCGGAGCATTGGTTGAGAGGGGTGCACATGGAATTGATAGATGTTAATGTTAAGACCGTTAGTGCTGTTAAAACCTCTGTCTCCAGCAGCAGCAGCAGGTCTAACAGGCACAGAGACGGTTTATGAATTAGACACTAAGATTTAAAGCAGCTGATGTGAGATCTGAGCTCAGTCTGTTGTAAACAACTTAATACTACTGTCACCTTGAGAAGCCATGTTCACAACGCATGCAGCTAAACCATGTGCTTGATGTTATTATATGCCAACACCAGAATACACCAGAAATTAAAAATGATCTCTAGAGTACATGTGTTTAATAATCTCTAGAATATTCTTTATAGACTTGTCATATACATTCTATAGAATTCACACGCTTAATAATAAAAAAGTAGGCTATTATGTAGATTGCATGTGTTTAATAATATTCTCAAGAATTTACCTGTGCTTAATATTATTCTGTAGATTTCATCTGTTGTTATATTATTCTCACTTACCTTTATTTAATTATATTACATTATGAACCTTTTGGTACGTAATTGATGTGAGGTAACTGCTGACTGTCAGAGGAAACAATATAATCCACTTAAGCAGGATCTTAAGTAACAGGTGATTTTCTTGACCTGTCCTGCTTTCATTACACATCAGTCAAATTTCTTTGATTTCATGAAAAGTTTCATTATATTTCAATCTGAACAAAATGGGAATTTATAGGTACATAAAAAAGCAAAGCGACTTACCCAACCAGCCAGGGCCCCCAACACAGCACCCATAATCTACCTACTTTCAGCAAGAGACACAATACCTCCAATCTCCTGTTAATGTTAATAACGAGTCAATTCAAAATAAGAGGCAAATAAATAAAAACAGGACTCAGGAGCTATCCCTTAGAAATGAACACCGCATGCTGAAAAATGTCATGCTGGCCTTAATGCAGGTGTCAGCTCCGATCCGATGACAGGTGAGACCCGTCACGTGACCAAACATCACTCATATTAATGACGCTCCGTGACGTTTACCCAACTTACCTTACTGAGTGGCTGGAAGAGAGACGGCCCCTGAAAAACTAGCCAATTAGAAGAACCCTGAAAAGCTTAGCTCATGAATATTAACTACTCTGTGTCTGAATGCTCCAGTAAGATTATGTCAATGACCTCGTTAATATTCAGGCAATATATATTTATTCATTCATGCATTTAGTACAAATACAGTGGAATCATTTTTAAAATGTGTTAATTGCAATCTTATTCACTACTGTCACAGTAATACATTTAACTCACATTTTTCACGCCATTTGAATAATGCACAGAGATTTCAGTCACCACTGAATTAGAGAAAGAGAACAAATGGTAAGATTATTAAATAAAATCATCGGTTTCACTGCTACGAGGATGTGTGTACTTAAATATTACACAAATTAAAATGAACTACCAATTAATTTTTAATAACAATAAAGTAACAGCATAACGAAGAACTGACATTATCATTGTCTAACATCAAACAAGATGAAAAACCGTCTGAGAAGATTCATAAATACACTATACGTCATTTGTGTATGTGATTTTTAATACATGTTATATGTGCAGATGGTCATTTTTACAGCCTTGTTATAATGTCTTACCAAACACAAACTCGTTACTTAGGACTACTTCTGTAAAGGATTCTTAATTAACAGAAAATACATCATTTATGTTCCAAACAAATGAGCAGTAATACTAAACAAGCCTAGTGCAATGAAGGCAATAAAAAATAACAAAATGGTCCCACTTTGTATTAGGTGGCCTTAACTACTATGTACTTACATTTAAATTAATCATTTGATACAACGCACTTATTGTGTACATGCATTTTACATTGTACTTATATTTTTATCTATATGTAATTACATCTGTAATTAAATGTATAATTACACCCATCCCTTACACCTTAACCCTCCCTTAAACCGACCCATACCACCAAACCTGTCCCTAACCTTACCCGTATCCCACCTCAATAGCAGCAAAAGTGTTTTACAATACAATATGACCACAATAAGTACATTGTACTTATTTTTTGATGTAAGTACATAGTAATTAAGGCCACCTAATATAAAGTGTGAGCAACAAAATAAATAAAGATCTTAAAATCTTTACTATCATAGTACAATATACAGTGTTCAATTACAAAAGGTATAATATTCTAAAATATATTCTCATTTCTCATCAACTTTATCTTCTGAGCTGTGATCTTCAAGCTTCAGTTTTACTTGGGGAAGCATCCCAGTGATTTAGCAGGAGCCATCAACATATTAGCCTGATTTTTGTGTGTGATATGGATCTACAGATAGACAGAGAGCAGTTTTAGGTTAATTAGGAAGTACATATAGCTACAGTAAATATCACTTCACAGAATGCAGCTTGAAATACACTTTATCCCGTATATTTCATTCAGCAATAATTAAATCTGGAGTATGATTGTCTATGATGTCAGATGGTGCAAGTAGCTGTGGTTTAGAGCATGGTTTTCAAACCCTGGGTCGAAAAGGTTAATTTCTCCCATTACTAAAGGATGGTGCTTTTTACAGTAGTGTCCCCATCACTATACTGGGGCATTAGGACCCACACAGACCTCAGGGTGAGCACCCCCTGCTGGCCTCACTAACACCTCTTCCAGCAGCAACCCAGTTTTCCCAGGAGGTCTCCTATTCAGGTACTGACCGGGATCAACCCTGCTTAGCTTCAGTGGGGGACCAGTCTTGGGCTACAGGCTGATATGGCTACCGATGTGCTTCTCATGCTGCTAAGAGGACCAACGTGGTGAACACGCTGCAAAGTTTTGGGAGTGACATCTGCATATAAATGGGGGATTCCCTCTCAAAATCCCAATGAGTTACATAGTGATAATCATGACAATGGGTCGCATCAATTTAAAAATAGGGTCGGTCTTAAAAAAAGTTTGAAAACCGCTGGTTTAGAGATCATCACAGAATAATCATAATAATCAGCATGTGGTAATGGAGGGGACTTACTCAGTTATTGCAGTTCATGTGATGCTATAATTGTATCCTTCTGTAGGCATTATTTTTAGCTTCTTTGTGTTTTTATTCAGGTGTCTGTTCCCAGTTTCTCCTTTAGGTTTAGCATTCTTTGTTGTCCTAGTTAGTTTCCTTAGTTGCTCATTATTGTCACCTGTGCCTCGTTTAGTTTCCACGTTATCTCTTGTGTACTGTACACCTCTGGTTCTGTTCGGTTCTTTGTCAGGTCTCATCTTATGAAAATGTGGTTAGTGTTCTTTGGAACTGATTCTACATCATGGCTTGAAAGTCAGTAAATCATGGGGTAATTTTCATTTTTGGGTGTACCAAATGGTGACTTTTTTTGGCCAGGCAGTGTATGTGACACCCACATTTATAACATACAATTAACGCATAATGAAACATTTCAGTTAATCAGAAATCACTGTAAACAAATGAACATTGATACACTATGATAAACTGAAATCCTCACAGATCATCTTTTGTTTAGGTTGTCCAAACACTTACCGTACAAGGAGGCTGCATCCACGGTTCTCCATCAATCTGCATGGGCAGAGTTTTATATGTTCTAGTGAAATTAGAAGAAAAAGCAATGCTGTATCATGTAGTGCAGCTCAACATACAATATTTAAATAACTTGAAATCTACAATGTTTATTCCAGTACAATATATGGCAAAATACATTTAATGAAAAATCATCTTGCTTTACCGTATGAGGGGCCATATAGGCTGTAGTTGATGCATTTACTAGTGTTCGTAAAAAGTTTTTCATAATGTATATGAGTGATTTTTGCTAATGCTAATCAAGGCATTAATTTCTCTCGGGTTTGTAAGAGGCATTTCTATACAGCTCCTCATATTACCTGATGGTGATGTGAGCAGCCTGAGCCAGACGATGTGCTTTACTCTTCAAGCCGGTGTAAATCTGACCCATTTCTACAACACTCTCCAGCCCAACAACCTCCAGGAGTTTATCACTCGTGTCTACAAGTATAAAAAGCATTTAGAATAAAAGAATTGATTATGGTGACCTTTTGCCAACCATGAATTATACAGCATTTGAAATCAAAGTATACGACTATATTTACTTGATTAACAGACCCTCCTGGTGTTATTGTGAACTCACTGGTTCATCGTATTTAAAAGAAAAATGTTTATTCTGACTTTAAAATGTAATCATTTTCTCTGAAGCAACTTTATTTCAAGTCACATAGAGCCATTTATTTTACAAATGTAAGCATAACAGCTCAAACAATGGTAAACTAAGCCTCTTAAGTGAACATCTAACCTAAGAAATGTTGGTGAGTTCTTTTTTACTTGTAATAAGCGTTTGTTTACCTTGTGAGCACACCTCAAGAGCATCAGGATCAACAGTGACCTCCTGCCACTTCTTTAGTTTCTCAGTACTCTTTGTTTCTCCCCACAGGTTTGAACCACCGTGCATGCTGGGAATGTTCAGGACAGCAATGCCCTCCAATGAGAATCTGCTCAGTTCGACTGGAACTCCACAACACTACAGTGACAGACAATGACACTACAGTTCATCAACCCCATTGAGAGCGAGATACATGTGAAAAAAATAAGACGAGCAGGGTTAAATCAACTCTTATGTCATTTGATGGAATGTACCTTACTAAAATAAAATGCGTGACATGTCCTGCAAATAAAAGGTGTCCTTATTTTTCCTGGGCAATAATGGCGAAAACATTTAATACATTTGTTTGTAGACTTTAGGGTAAGAAAAGTCAATGGAAATCTTGTTTAAATATTAAACATAATAATTTATCATTTACCTCAATGGTGAGACATTCCATGAGGTTCCTACAGGAAGCTGAAATGGTCTCAGATGTTGCAAGTTGAAAATACCACAGCTTATTTCTTGCTCTTTCGTGTCGTAAAACAGATAAATGTAGGACAGTTGGAACTAAAATTATTGTAGCAATAAATGCAAAAAATGTTGTCAAAACACAAGACAATATACTAAGCACATTTCAGATCCTGACCTACTATTGAACTTCTGTGGATGCTTCTCTCTCATAACATGAAACTGGTGTGCGATAGATGCATCCTGTTGAAGGAACCACCGAAATTACTGACATGAATACAATTCACGTGGCCATTACAGAAAAATAGCCAAATGACTCAACATCCATCAAGAGGAAATTAAAAGGTACTCACCACACCAACAGAGAAATAGTTGTTGATAATGTCATTAGGCACTGGGTCGCCCTCGTCTGCCATATCCACAGGAATGACTTGCAAACTCCAGCGATCCATCTGTACTAGTGTACTCTCTTCAATCTGCGTCATGATTTCTGTCAGATCAGTGCCTTCATATCCTGTTTAATCCAACACGTATGGGAATAATGCTTAAATTAACGACATTTAATTAACGAGTACCACAGCATCAATCATCTGGTTTTGCCAGTGACCAATTTTATTGGAGGGCCCTCCAGAAGTAGGAAATGTACAGTAACTATGACCAGTGTTGGGAAGGTTACTTTGGAAATGTAATTGGTTACAGATTACAAGTTACCCTATTTAAAATGTAACAAGTAGTGTAACTATTTCATTTACTTTATTAAAGTAATGTAATTTATTAAATTTGATTACTTTTTAATCGCTTTTCTAAATTTCTAATGTTTTCAACTGTTAATCATTTTGAAACCAAAGCAGGCAGGGTTAACCTTACAGTAGCACTCAACACTGATTACTGTCAGACTTTCAAAATCCTGCTTCACTTGAATTAAGATTATAAAAAATTTTTTTTTTTAAAGCACAGCAACAACAAAATCAGACTTTAGCACCTCTTTTTACTTCGAGATCGTTCTGAGGTTAAATACAGATTTAAAAGCATAACAAGTATCATACTTTAATAGCTATGATACTGTTTTTGAAATCAACTCTTTGCATAGCTATGACAGGAAACACTAGCATCTAATGATGCTTTTGAAAAAAAATAGTTAATTTAAAAATGAACATATACACAAACATAGGTGAAACACAGGTGTCTCATATTTTAGAGCAGTTACTGCAATTTATGAAAGAAGTTAATTAAATCTGTATGTGGGTGTGTGTGTGTGTGTGTGTGTGTGTGTATGAAAAAAATTCAGATGTAACCCCCTTTGTAATCATTAACATTTTCACAAGTAACTGTAATTTAATTACATATTTTTTTCTTAGTAACTGTAACTAATTACAATTACATTTATTTTGTAATTAAATTACGTAATTCCGTTACATGTAACTAGTTACTCCCCAACACGGAGTTTGATATTTTTTCCCTGTCAGCTACTATTTAGTTTTAGTGAGTCTGATAAAGTACAGCTTCACAGCATGGGTGCAGTCATCGGTCACTTCGATTTCCCAACACATATTGTGCATTTGTGGTTTTTTGCCAGCATCTTAATAAATCAATAGCTGGCTCTAAAATATTTACAAAGTAGATACTACATTTGGTTTGAAATTTACTTCACAACGTTTAAAAAAAAAAAGCATGTCCCATATAGTATGGGTAATATGAATTCAATCTGTGGCAGTTCTGGCATATCATGGTTGGTTTGTTTAAAGTGTTAAAGTGAACAAGGTATTGTTGTTGTTATTAGTTGTGAGAACTCAACTGCATGACAGAGGTTGTCATGTGATATCAACCAAACAGCACCTAAGATGCAACCACTCACCCAGTGTAGCCTCAAACATGTGCATCATACATTAGCAGCATGAAGAGAGCATGTGGAAATACCCCAGCAGACAGTAATCATGGACTAGGCTGTTCAAGAGGAGACTCACCCCCTCCCCAGTGCAGACACCGTGCCAAATCATTTCCCGTCCCAAGAGGAAGGATTGCAACTGGAGGGCGAATCACCATATCAGCTTTATCTGTAGTAACAAACAAAACAACAGGTCTGCTTAAATCAACTCATTTACTTAATTATTACATTATTAAATACTGAGAAATACATACATTTATGACATTGTATTCTGTTAAATTTGTAATGAAATGCAAGATCGTTACTTTCATATTGTTATGTACATCTCATCTTATTAAAAAGAGGAAAAAAGTGTAGGGTGGGCCTTTATTGAAACAAAATAGGTGAGGTGAAAACAGAACGGTTAGTACGGAACAGTAGTGAGATTAACAAAGGCAGTGCAGATATAATAGTCCTTGCAGATTGGAAGTGGCAACACGAAGAATACAATAGTCAAGCAAACTTGACAAGGTAACAGGAACACAGAGATGAGAAAGACTGGAGTAGTTTGGATGAGACTAGTTTTCCAGGGGCCATGAGAGAAATCCACTCCAGAGGACCAGGACCTCCAACCCCGTCCATGCAGTGCAGGTATGAGATGGAGGAACCGTGTAGAAGTTGTTCAGTAGGGTCGGATCCAGGATGTCACCTCGAGGTACCTAGGAACTCTCCTCAGGACCATAACCTTCCCAGTCAATGAGGAACTCTAGATGATTCCTCTGATGCCGCGAGTCCAGGATCTCACGGACAGCACAGGATCGTCTAGAAGCAGCACTGGAGGAGGATCATTAGACCCATCAGGCTCAGTGAAGGGGACAAAGAAAGATGATAAGGCTTGAGGAGTAACACACAGAAAGTGGGTGCAATATGGTAGTATGCTGGGAGGTGTAAATGGAAAGGTGACTGGGTTGATTTGTTTCTCAAGAGTAAATGGACCAATATTGCAGAGAATCATCTTCTTGCAGGGCAAATGAAGACAGATATATCTAGGAGAGAGCCAGACCTTCTGTCCTGTCCTGTATGGTAAGTAGGTGTTGCTGTTCTCCTCTTGTCTGCCCAGCTCTTCTGACAGCCCGTTAGAGATGGAAGTGAGCTAAGATTGAACCTGGGGCCCAATGGCTCTCCGACCAGGAAAACAGGGACAGCCGAGTACGCATTGGAAGGGAGTGTGGCTGGTGACGGGATTCTTGCGAGAGTTTTGTGTGTGTTTGGCCCACGCAAGGATTTGGCTCCAGCTGTCCTCATGGTTGTGGTAGGATGTCCTCCTGATCTCCTGGATCAGACAACAGGCACCAGATGACAGGCCTTAGAGAAACGTTCGACCACGACCAAAGTCTTATTCCAGCATATCGGTAATGAAATCCACTCCTCGATGTGACCAGGGTCAGCGTGGCACTGGGAGCGGAAAAAGCTTGCCAACTGGGAGATAATGAGAATGGCTGGAGAACTAGATGACACTCCTACAATCCTTTTAAGGCTTACATGGCTCATGCACCTTACCAAATAAACTACAATAAAAACCTCAAAAGCTGACTAAACAAATGGGTCTAGGTTTTAATAGGCAACAAAATATTATGTTATTAAATAAAAACTATGTGCATACCATGACAAATCTACAGAGATGTGCATAAATTTGTGTTTCTCACCAATAGCATCCAAAATCCATCCAACAGTACCGTCTCCTCCACAGACCAGGACTCTGTATTTATGAAGATTTTGAAAGAACTGGAGCCTGAAATGCATACACATCCATACACACATAAGCTTTTGTACTGTATCTGTAAAAAAAACATTGCTACATGTACTTGCATATTATAGCTGTTTTGATTTGATTGCTTCTATTGTCAGCATGTGTAAGTAAGTCGCTTTGGATAAAAGCATTTGCTAAAGGACTAAATGTAAATGTACCTATAACAGTGTTTGTCCACACTATTTATAAGTCATACCCTGGATTTGGACCTCCATTGTCAAGATTGTACACCTGCCGTGGGTTCAGGAGGTACTGAAACTTTCTCAACACCCTACAACAACCAGATGATGATATTAAGCATGTAATTTTAATTGTAATTATGTAAATTTAAAAGAGGTTTTTGTTCATTTACAACACAAAACAGCCATGAGTAAATGTTTTAACGAACAGTTCTTTAAAAAGTCAATAGAGAGTATAACCTCTTTCCCTGTTTTCCGCCACTCTTTGGATTTACAAATACCAAGAGAGGATGTGTGTCCTTCACAGGAAATATCTAAATAGTCAGAGTGATAGGAAAATGCACATGCATACACATTTATCATACATTTTGTAATATAATTATAATATTTCAATTCAAGATTGGTTTAAATGTAAATGCCTGCTTGCCTGCAGAAAGTGTCCATCTGAATTTATGTTCACCAGGTAATTTTCTCCCAGACTGCTTCCTGAACTACAGTCAACTGGATCCATCTATAATTGAACATGAGGGGAGGAAATGCTATAATTATTGTAAAACTGAAAAACTGCCTATGTATCAACAGCAGCAGCAACGACAATAATAATAATATTTTATATTGTTCTAGTTGTTGCTTACAGCACATATGGCCCACGGCGGAAGGATGTGATGCTGTAATAGTCCACAGTCACAGTGTGATGAGCCCAGAGGAACACAGTCACTGTGGCGCTACATTCAACATCACAAGCAAAAAACATCAGCATCTAAACATTTACTGTATACAGTACCAGATCTCTCTAAATAAAACAACTAAATAAATGTCTAATAATAGTTCATTCTGGTAGATCTGGACAAAAATAATCTGCACTCACCATGCGATGACACCACGCGCAGCGCTTTCCTGTGAGTATTTTAATCTTTTTGTGGCAAATCTCACATTTGTTGGATTCACAGTCAGCACTGATCCAATCATGAACTAAACACTGGTGAAGGAAAAAAAAAACATACAAGCATTAACTTGCATAGTTCAACCAAAAATTTAAATTAGCTGAAAATGTGCTCACCCTCAGGCCATCCATGATGTAGATGAGTTTGTTTCTTCATGGGAACAGATTTGGAGAAATGTAGCATGGCATCACTTGCTCAACAATGGATCCTCTGCAGTGAATGGGTGCCATCAGAATGAGAGTCCAAACAGCTGATAAAAACATCTTGTGAAGCAAAAAGCTGTGTTTTCTTAAAAAATTATTAAGATGTTTTTAATTTCAAAATGTTGCTTCTGGCAAAAGATAAAGTAAAGCTATCTCCAGTGATAAAGTCATCGGTTTGAATCAGAACATTCACATGCAGATCAAGCACCCTTTACAAGCAAAAATAGTCCACTTATAAACAAATATGTCAGTGTATTTTGTTGTGAGAGGACAACAGGAGGCGGACTTTTTCACTGGAGGAAAGGTTATTATGGATTATGGACTTAGCCAGGAGCAACACTGTAAATTTAAAATTACTTAATGCTAGATTTGTTTCTTACAAACACTTCTCAGCTTTTCGCTTCACAAGAAGTTAATTGATGAACTGGAGTGATGTGGATTACTTGTGTTGTAAAGGACAGGTCTTGACCTCTTACCCCATTGTGTTAAATGGTTATTGGTTATATTGTGTTAATTGGTTATTGTATTTTGCTTTATTATTTCACTTCTTTTCTGTGAATGCACACATGTATTTCTCTTCTGTGAATCATCTTGTAAACACTGTTTTAAAAGGTGCTATACAAATAAAGCATTACTAATTTTTATCAGCTGTTTGGACACTCATTGTGACGGCACCCATTCACTGCAGAGGATCCATTGGTGAGACAGTGATGCTACATTTCTCCGAATCTGTTCCCATGAGGAAACAAACTCACCTATAGTACATCTTGCATGGCCTGAGGGTGAGTACATTTCCAGCAAATTTTCATTTTTGAGAAAAATATTGCTTTAATGCCTTTTGTGAACAAATTTAACACATTAAATATTACTTAATGCAGAACATAATATGATATTAGCCAATATTAGCTTGCAGGTGTATGGTACAATGTCACTTATGAACTGTGAAACCATTAGATGTTCTTTTTATAATTTCTCACCCCTATCTCTGATTTGGACCTGACAAAGGTCCTGACACACGGTGTGCGGTTTTTGTTGGCACAGCTGCTGTGGACGGTGTATTTGCAAACTAGAAATCAACACAAGAAGAGGAGCAACACTGACAATGTCAATAAATTACAAGTAAGCCACAAGTAAGGGCATATACAAAGACACTTGACAATCTGTTCTGAAATCAGACAAGATAAGGCCGTACATAATATATTCAGTGTCACAAGCCCAAAAATGTTTCAGAATGATTTTTTTTCCAGGTGATGAACAATAAAAACACTGACAGCCAATCAGAATCCATTCTGCTTTAAAGAGCTCAAGCATTTAAAGCATCAGATGACAAAACAGCAACATGCTTGTAATGAACAGAACATTGGTCTGGATGCTAATATATAGTTATCTTATAAATATCTTGATAGTTAACATTCTTGGTGTGAACAGACCTTAAACCTGTACATTGATATTAAATAAATATGCTCATGAATTAAATTAAAAAGATTAATTAACTCACAATTGCATGACAAGCCCTGTTTTCGTAGGCCCAACATCATGTTCTGACAGACAAAGCAATATGTGGGCCTGTTGAAGTTCTTCAGCCGCCAGACATGTTGGCCATCTTTATCAGCTACCTGAAGATAATGTTTTTTAAAAAAAACGAATTTGTGACCCTGGACCACAAACCCTGTCATAAGGGTAATTTTTTTTTAATTCCATTGATATATGGTTTGTTATGATACAGTATTTGGCTGAGATACAACGATTTGAAAATCTGGAATCTGAGGGTACAAAAAAAAAATCTAAATATTGAGAAAATCGCCTTAAAAGTTGTCAAAATTAAGTTGTTAGCAATGCATATTACTTACCAAAAATTAAGTTTTGATATATTTATGGTATGAAATTTACAAAATATCTTAATGGAACATGATCTTTATTTAATATCCTAATGATTTTTGGCATAAAAGAAAAATCTGTAATTTTGACTCATACAATGTTTTATTGACTATTGCTAAAAATATACCCCGGTGACTTGTGAATGCTTTTGTGCTCCAGGGTCACATACTGTATAATGAATTCCACACCATATGACAACATTGGTGTATGATTACATATATATATATATATATATATATATATATATATATATGCAAAACTTATTTACCTTTAATCCAAGCAAAACCAGTAGAGGAATGCTCTTCAAGCCACCTTGTATCCATTCTTGTTGGGTTACAGTACCACTGCTGTCTATGTCTATGGCTTTCAGCATGTCTCTAAGCATCTAAAAAATGAACAATGTATAAAAAATAAAAAATACTGTCCTTATATTTAGTGGGGTATTAAGACTGGGAGAGAGAGAGAGAACAGGACTTGATTTTCCACATCAGTTGTTAATGAATTGTGAATGGTGGATGGATGTTGTTTAAAAAGAATGAGTTAGCAGAGAAGACCCATGTTATAGAAAGAGAAATGTATGATATGCTGATTAAAGATTTTGAAGGTAAAAATTGTATAAAACATATGGATAGATGAACTATTCACAATTAGCACAGTAAAAATAAAGATCGAATCCGATTTACTGTGTGCCAGCTTAAAAAGTGCCACTGTATGTCATCTTCAAAGACAGCTTTATGTAGTATTGACTGAAAGCTGGATCTTTTTTCCCCAATGATGGTCACACTGATGAGGAAAGTGTGTGATAGAATCTGGTGTGGAGTCATCCATGGCAGATTAATTCAGATATTAGTCATTTTATTTTCTGTAATGCTGCTTTGAAACAATGTACATGACAAGAGTTACTTGTATGGATGAACTTACTGGCTTTAGTTCTGTCACATCCCATCCAAGGTATTCTGCAGCTTGCATCATCTGTGTAACAATTTTATCAACTTCCTTTTAAACAAACACAGACAAAAAAAATCATTTATTATAATAAATATTAATTATAACGTATTTTAAGAGGCTAATTAGAACCTAAGTAAGCTACAATGGGAATTAAGAGGGTAGCATTAGACAGAACTATCAAAATATACATAGACATATCAAAAAAGTATGCCAGTTGTTACCTTGCTATCAAGAAGTCCATTGTCATCTTTATCATATAACTTGAAGGTGTCTGCCAAATAGGTGTTATAGAATTAATTAATACTTTGCATGTATAGACTACATTCAATTACACTTGAAAGCAAATGGCAAGTTTATATAATAATTTAGATTATTAAAAAATGATTCAACTCATTTTACATTAAATGCGGTATTAGTGCATAGTGTTAGTGATATTATCTACTAGAGATTTAAAGTCAATGAATGTCTTACACTCTAGTTTGTCTCGTGGATTTCCATCCTCCAATATGGAAAAGTAACAAGATACAGCTTTAAGAGAGACACAACCTGAAAGAGGAGATCAAAGATTGACAGCAAACAAATAGCATTAAATATCAATGTAATTATCACCAAAAAAAAAAAAAACTCGATTTCACTTTTTTTCTGACTTTTGCAGCCCAAAATGGCTAAATTTGCTGCAGCTTTTCTCTAAAATTTGGTTGATATTTATGGCATTTTTATTTTGTAATGTAACTAATTTTATTTGATTACTTTTCTAAATTTCTAATGAATGTTTTTAACTGTTAATCATTTTCAAAAATTTTGTGCAGGCCATAAATGGCCTTTAAATGGCAGGAGGCATAGTGCAAATCAAAAACAGGCAAAGGAGCAAATTAATTTAATTCAACATATCCTAGCTTTTTATAGAAATTATTCAGATACAACCCCCTTTGTAATCTTTAGCATTTTCTTAAGTAACTGTAATTTAATTACACATTTTTTTCTCAGTAACTAATAGATTACAGTTACATTTACCTTGTAATTAAACTACATAATCCTGTTACATGTAACTAGTTACTCCCCAGCACTGGTGAAAACCCACAAATAATCATTATGCACTTGTGCAATTTAATGTTAGTGACCGTAAGAACACAATTACCTACTATAAATTTATTTTTGTCCATAATTACTGAAAATTATATTTCATAATTCAGAAGTGAGTTATAGATGCAGATGCTTGCACGTGCTGTAGAACATTATTATATTGTCTTCTGAAATATAATATATGTATATAATAGGCGTTAGCTCTCTCATGAAGTTTGGATGTGAAGAGGCTAGAAAGACAATAGACAAGTGTATTTTGAAACATTTACTGAAATTCTGTAGTTCAAGATGACTGCTTAAAAAAGCAGCTTACCATCTTTGGTGTGAAGACTTTGTTCGGGACAAGACTGCTCAGATCTTTGGAAATACAAGTAGAGACGCTGGCAGAGATCAGCTGGAAAATCTTCAACCTCAAGATAATTCTTGAGGAACAGAGAAAACCCTGTTGCATCTATGTGCTTTAGTGAGGAAAATGCAAAGAGAATGTCATCAAATAAAAAATAATCTTATTCATATTCAGCATTCTAGATAGTAATCTGTCCCTTGTCCTACACATTTTTTGCATTAAAAGTATAGTTCACCCCAAAAATAAAATTCTGTCATCATTTAATCATGTCTTTCCAAACCTGTGATAATGTTGTGTCGGACCCCATTGACTTTCACTGTATGGGCAAAAACTGATCTCTTTCTTCAGAAGAATACAAAGAATCAGAAAAAGAACATTATACAGGTTTGGAACAACATTGAATGAATGAATGAATTTGTTTCTGTTTCTTGTTTTCATTCTGGGTGTGAACTATCCCATTTACACTAAGCTATATACTTAAGCTACTTTAAATATAACCAAAATCTGGCTAAATATAAAACAATCCACCCCCAAACTTATATCATTTTTAACGTGATGATTATATTGTTCATGGACAAATTAACTATTATTGGAGCCATTGTTAAGCTTACATCTCCAAACCTGTGGCGGTCCAGCTTTCCACCAGCATTAAATTCCTTCATTGCATCTTTCGCCTTTATCCTGCTGTCTAGGAAATTCCAAGCAAAGAGGAAAAAAGAAACAAATAATGAACATTTTTTGCCAAAGTCTGTTCCATGATTTATGTTGTTATTCTATCATGTATGAGTCAATGAATAATTATTCCTCATAATATTCTGGATGTAGCTCTTTATGAAAGACACTTACATTCTATATAGTCCTGCAGCTGAATGAAGTCAACAGGACTAATCTCATTTTCTGAATCTGTGGCCATTTTAAAACACTCAACCTGAGAAATAAGGACGGAGAAGGGTCAATGTACATATATATGAATGTACTACAGAATAAAAAATTAAACTGCTGGTGTGTTGTTGATTTGCTACAAGACGTCTTTATTTCCACAAGTGAATAATTTCTGTAACATGCACTGTGGTGTTGACACCGTTACTGTAGAAGCACAATAGATGAGCAAAACTAATAAACATTAGCATATTAGTGTGATGTAAAAGTTTAATGCTGAACAACCGACGAGCGCCTACGAATTCGTTCAAGGGACTACATTAAAGAAGTAGTTTTTCAAATAAATTTGTAACATTTCTATTTTATTATTATAACTATTTTCACTTCTGAATAAGCCCAGCGATTTAAAGTTGACTCTTTATGTTGTGAAAGCGTGAAATATTTCAAAACGCACCCTAAACACACTTATTTTAATTAATCTTACCTTAAAAAGTCGAAAACTCGCTCGGATCAAATGAAAGAGGGATTAAACGCGTTAAATGCAGCCTACCGTTAGATATCCAACAACACGCATGTATATTACAAATATTTCACTAGAAGGACCGTACAGCTCAAGTCTCTAAAAAAATTACCTGTAAAAACCTAAATATTTTTCACATAAATATTACACATTTTCATTTAACTCTTGCAGATAATTCTACTTTCAAATTACGTGTATGTTGTGCAGGTCGTCTACGTGCGGATTACTACGTCATGACGTACGGAAAACATTGCGTCATGACGTTTAAGGAAAATAACGTCCACCACAGTAATCGGTAGTTGAATGCTTGCTCACGTTAACTGTGATGATTGACAGCTCGCGCATTAAACAACATTACGAGCAGTGAGTCTGTTCAAGATTATTCACACAAAGTGCTGCAGATGACGAGAAATAGTAGGCTACTATTAAAACAGAAACGGCAGTCATAGCTCAGTGCTAACCAGTAAGTGTTTACATTAGTTTCCTGCTTTAATAATGTTGATCAGCTGTCAGTGTGTTGCGCGTGCATGTATCATCACAGCGAAATTAATATTTGTTTGCAAAAAAATAGTTTGCATGCATGCATTCTTAATTCGTATTGTCTTACATGTGATTTGAACTAGTGAGTGTAAATGTTGTGCATCAGTTTTTGCAGCATTTGGGCAGAAGCAGACTGATCATGAGCACTGAGACTCATGTGAAGGACATTAAACCTGGACTCAAGAATCTCAATGTCATCTTCATCGTGCTGGAAACAGGTGTCCAAACAACACATTACATGAAGTGCATGAACAAAAGGAAGAAAAATTTGAATAATTTAACTGCATTAACATTGGATTATTTAGCAGATGATTTTTATTTAAAGTGACCGATATATCAGGAAAACCAAAAGCATTTTAACATACAGGAACCAACAATGGCGACCCCACAATACTGAATTTCGAGAATAACCGGAGTGCATCTAATAGTGGCTTAATGCATTATAGTTACTCAGTCCCTTAAAAACAAGTTCTGTGATGGTACTATAGTACACTGTAAAACTTTTTAATATTTTAATAAATGCCCTAGTGTTGTTTTAGATCTATATTCACAATGCACTCATGAAACACTCATGAATTTTTGTACTTTTTGTTATTGGCTCCATTTGTCATTGACATTGTTACTTTTTAAAATATATTTAAGTATATTAATTAATGTAGTATAAATAAAAAATCCATGAAATTAAACTGCGGATATGGTTGCCCGAATGCTAAAAATAAATGAAAAAAGACTGAACTTAATTTACTGTGATTGTATATTTTATGAACTGAAATGGGGTTAATATACCACATTACTATTTTTAACCTATTATAATATTATGACAACCACCATTATACAGGTGGTGAAAACATGACTCTAAAATAATGCAATAAACACTGTAAATGATCATATTTTCTTTTGTGTATTTAGCTATAAATACTGTAACAGTCGAATCATCTGGACTCTGAATCTTCTCTCATTCAAGGACGAGTGACGAAGACCAAAGACGGTCATGAGGTGCGCACATGTAAAGTGGCTGACAAGACGGGCAGCATCAGTATATCGGTTTGGGACGAAGTCGGAGGCCTCATCCAGACTGGTGACATCATCAGGCTTACCAAAGGGTGAGACTGTGATTGGTCAGTGTTACACATTGAAAGTCTGTCAAATGTTTTCTTTCAGACATTTGAACATATGCTGACTATGCTCAAAAGACGCATTCATTCAGCAATAATATAAACAATCGATTATAGTTTTATAGTAAATATTGCTAAAACTTGATAAACAGTGGATATAAAAAGTCTACACACCCCTGTTAAAATGCCAGGTTTCTGTGATGTAAAAAAATGAGACCAAGATAAATAATTTAAGTACAACTAAATTAAAAAACAAACTGAAATCTTCTAGGAAAGGTGGAGTAAAAATAAAAAACTAAAATAATGTGGTTGCATAAGTGTGCACAACTAAGGATGTGGCTGTGTTCAGAATTAAGCAATCAGATTCAAACTCATGTTAAATAGGAGTCAGTACACACCTGCCATCATTTAAAGTGCCTCTGGTTAAACCCAAATAAAGTTTAGCTGTTCTAGTAGGCTTTTCCTGACATTTTCTTAGTTGCATCTTACAGCAAAAGCCATGGTCCACAGAGAGCTTCCAAAGCATCTGAGGGATCTCATTGTTAAAAGGTATCAGTCAGGAGAAGTGTACAAAAGAATTTCCAAGGCATTAGATATACCATGGAACACAGTGAAGACAGTCGTCATCAAGTGGAGAAAATATGGCGCAACAGTGACATTACCAAGCACTGGATTTCCCTCCAAACTTGATGAAAAGATAGAAGAAACCCGGTCAGGGAGGCTGCCAAGAGGCCTACAGCAACATTAAAGGAGCTGCAGGAATTACGTAAGTACTGGCTGTGTAGTACATGTGACAACAATCTCCCGTATTCTTCATATGTCTGGGCCATGGGGTAGGGTGGCAAGAAAAACATCCAGATTTTGCAAAAACACATTATAAGTCTCCCAAAAGCATGTGGGAAAATGTGTTATGGTCTGATGAAACCAAGGTTGAACTTTTTGGCCATATTTCTAAAAGGTATGTTTGGCACAAAAACAACACTGCACATCACCAAAGGAACACCATACCCACAGCGAAGCATGGTGGTGGCAGCATCACGCTTTAGGGCTGTTTTCATTCAGCTTTGTCAATTAGTCAAGGTGGAGGGAATTATAAACAGTTCCATATACCAGTCAATATTGGCACAAAACCTTCAGGCTTCTGCTAGATGGCTGAAGATGAAGAGGAACTTCATCTTTCAGCACGATAACAACCCAAAGCATACATCCAGATCAACAAAAGAATGGCTTCACCAGAAGATGATAAAGTTTTGGAATGGCCCAGGCAGAGCCCAGACCTGAATCCAATTGAAAATCTGTGGGGTGATCTGAAGAGGGCTGTGCACAGGAGATGCCCTCGCAATCTGATAGATTTGGAGCATTTTTGCAAAGAAGAGTGGGCAGTTTGGGCAAATATTGCTAAGTCAAGATGTGCCATGCTGATAGACTCATACCCAAAAAGACAGAGTGATGTAATAAAATCAAAAGATGCTTCAACAAAGTATTAGTTTAAGGGTGTGCACACTTATGCAATCACATTATTTTAGTTTTTTTACTCCACCTTTCCTAAAAGATTTCAGATTGTTTCTTAATTTAGTTGTACAGGTTATAGTTTACATTAAAGGTGGAAAAAGTAAAATCACATAAAATGATTTATCTTTTTTTCATCACAGAAACCTGGCTTTTTGACAAGGGTGTGTAGACTTTTTATATCCACTGTACAAGACTAAAAGTAAAAGTCTACAGAACTATTTACAGTATATTTGTATTTTGCCGCAGTTATGCCTCAGTTTTTAAAGGCTGTTTGACGCTGTACACTGGAAGGGGAGGTGAACTACAGAAGATTGGAGAGTGAGTCGATTATTGATTATATTATTATTAAGAAGTTATTATTTAATCATTCTTTTTTTTTTGTAAATGTCAGTATAGTTATCATGGCAGTATATTTATTTCAATATGGGTTGTTTTGCATTCAAAAAACTATAATATCAATAAGTACAAATACAGACAAATATATATATATTAAGTAAACTTAATCTTGCCCAAAATATTTTATTTTTAATGAATTAATGTTTTGTATCCAATTTGTAAGATTCTGCATGGTGTATTCAGAGGTGCCAAACTTTAGTGAGCCAAATCCAGAATATGTGCCCCAGACGAATAAAACGGTATGTCTAGATGGATTTCTGTCTTAATAATGAATCAAATCCTTATTAAAATCTTTTAAATGACTGTTGGTCATGTTAATTCACTAATTCTTGTTACCTGTCAGGGACTGAATGACCAGAGCAACATGAACAGCAGCACTGCTACACCTGCAGGTATAATTTTAATGTGCAACGTGCTTTTTGCAGCTTTTGTAAGAATTATAAATCCTTTAGGGTTCCTAGTTATTTGATAAACCTATGTATATAATGTATTCCTTTAATGTATGTCTTCACAGACATTTTTTACTCTTTTAAGGTACTGACACTCCCAATGGAAATGGGGTGAATTCCCAAGGCTCTGGCAACTCTACTAATCCACAGCCAGGTGGACGAGCAAGTAGTGGAAATGGAAACAGGTCGACACCAAGTCCAGGTGTGGGAGGAAGTTCTGTGAGCAATGGCAAGGAGACACGGCGAACGGTCAAAAGATGATTTAGTTCAATAATGAATCAGAATACAGTAATAATTTCAAAAGGGTTGTGAGCAGCTATTTGTCATGTCTCTTTTGAAGACATGTATTGGTGAACTTTGAGCTTAATGCTTTTTTATATATATATATATATATATATATATATATATGTATACTGTATATATATATGTATGTATATATATACACACACATACCACAAAACCAGTCATAAGGGTGAATGTTTGGAAATTGAGATGTGTACATCATCTGAAAGCTGAATAAATATGCTTTCCATTGATGTATGGATATGTTGATGTGAAAACTTTTTGAAAATCTGGAATCTGAGGGTGTAAAAAAATCTAAATATTAAGAAAATTGCCATTAAAGTTGGCTGAATTAAGTCCTTAGGAATGCATATTATTAATAAAAAATTAAGTTTTTATATATTTGCAGTAGGAAATTTACAAAATATCTTCATGAAACACCGTTACTTAATATCCTAATGATTTTTGGCATAAAAAAAATCAATAATTTTGATCCATACAGTTGCTTTTTTTTTTTTTTACTAAATTATTGGCTATTGCTACAAATATACCTGTGCGACTTGTGACTGATTTTGTGGTCCAGGATAACACACACACACACACACACATATTTGTTCAACTCTATGGATTGTCCAGTCTTGTAAAGTCTGTTTTTGAGGTATTGCTTCCTGTTTTTGTTTTTTTTATGCTTTCCAGAATGAACACACTGAATGAACTATTATAGTTTCTAGCCCAACTTCTGATTGTTAGTCAAATTTTGATTATAAGTTTCAACATTAAACGTTTTTATAAGTTATAGTGCCCTCTAAGACCAGAATCTGATCACATTTGATATGTTTCCCCAAGATCCCCAGACGTTTTGAACTTAGAATATTGCATGGCAGTAATTTAGTCATTATGGGGTAAGGTTGACAAATTTCCACAAAAATTAGATAAGCATCCTGTGATGAGTTTTGGAAACAACTACAGCTAAACATTCTTCAAGCCAGAAATGGAAAACTATGTGATCAATGTTTGCAATTTGATAAGAGAGCCTCTTGGATTCCTAAACAATCTGATGTTTCACATGAGACCCACTCCAATTTCATAAACAGTTTACATTGTAAATGTTGTCCATCGCAAAGGAACAGAAAAGCCAAATAAAAAGAAGCTGTTAGAACATTTATTCCTAAACACTGAAAACATGCAACCATTAAAACTTTTTTATTTGCAGATTTTCCGCTATATTTTGCCAGAAAATTCTGATATAAATAAAAAGGAATGCAAAAAGGTTTGTTTCAACTCTTTTTTTCCCCTTGTTTTTTTATGCTTTGCTGATAGGACATTGACAAACATTACAAAAGATGAGATGAAATAGTGTCTAAAGCACTGATTGTTCACCATGATAAAGGTTGAGAGGCCATTTTCAGCCCATTTATGAATTTCAAGTGCATGGCATTACTGCGAGAAAAGATGGAAAATAATGTGAAAGGCAGTGCCTCTGTTACACTATGACTGGCTGATTATCTTAGTCTGATAATGCTCATCTATCCTATTCATAATAGGTCAGCAAACTGGCCACAGTGGGTCAAAGTGGAGGAATGTAGGGACTAATTGTGGAGCCAACAAATGGCTGTAACTCAGCAACTTTAATATCAGCAATTACTTATATTAACAGTACCAGGAATGAAGAACTAAACATGGCAAGAACAGGATTAGGTTTATTACTAATCTACTGTATACTGTATAAAGTGTTGTTGATGTGTTTTGAAAGATGCATGTTCCAGACACTTCACGTCAGTTCATGTGATATTTCATGGTGTAACGGCAAATGTGACCGTTCCTTAAAGCACATGGGATTTCATGTGCCTTTAACCTGCAAACTGTATAATTTGTATTCCAATATAAATTTCTCCACATTTCATAATTCTGCCATACTTTTAATGGTTTGAACCACAAAACTTTTGATCACTAGCCAAGAACCACTAGCCATTGAATCATGTTTGTGCACCTGCAAATCTTATGACTGAGGAGTGACAAGCATCAACACAGGTGCAAGCACAGTAGCACTGCCAGCTAAGCTTATGTAGTAACAAAGACGTTATATAGTAATGGAGATGCTGGAAAGCACCTTAGGTACATAACCTTACAGCCGGTGGGCCCAAACTCAAGGCAGGAAGTGCTCACTTAGAGCATTTGGAGGTCTCCTACTCACTTGACCAATGCCAAAGCCAAACAGGAGGGAGGTCTTGAGCGAAAGTGGCCGATCAGTTCAGCCATCAGATGTGGATTAAACAGGGGGCCTCTGAGGGCCCTGACCATGGACAGGTCTGGGACTGTGTAGAGGCGAGGTGATTTCAGCCTTCTAGCCCCCTTCAGGAACTTGACTATTAAATCAACTGAAATATAGTAGTCCACAATAGCTGCCACATATAACTTGAGCGTGGATGGGGTGCGGCCCTCATCTAGCAGCACTGGCGCCAGTGCAGGTCCACTAAAAGGATCAGTCCTCCCTGATTCATCTGAGGTAGGAGAGCTACATGGGGAGAGGCAAAAAGGTGCAAATTTGGCCACTTTTGTGGGCTAGCATGTCCTTCTCCCTGGACAAAGAACACTGGGCACTGAGAGGTCTCTTCTGAAAACTTCTGTTTGCCTGAAGATGCTCCAAATCATCTGAACCGTCTGGTGGTGACATCTGGCCCCTGGTTCAGTTTGCCCAGCATGTGCACTGCTCTCAGAGAGCAGAGGTTGTGATATGCCCACAGTAGGAAGCGCTTCCTAATGCCCCGATTTTAGCACCGATTTTCACTCACCGACAGGTTTTGTGAAATCACCAACAAATGGCAAAAATCGGAAGCAAATCAGTTCTCGTTCACGCAGTGTGAATTGTCGTGAATTATCAATCACGCAGTGTGAATTATCAAAGACGCGATCTAAGAAAATCGCAGACACGTTGCCGACGCCCATAAAATATTTGGCATGCTAAATATCTGGACCTGTCGGCGATTCAAAATCGCAGACACTGAGTTCTGACATCGGCGATGACCTATAGCCAATGAGAGAGCAAGATATAGGGCAGCGGGAAATTCGGGGAGGAGTTATAGACCACAATATCACAATAACCATTTGCTCCTCCATAATATTTATTTCTTTTTCGCCCTTTCGTTGCACATCAGTTCATAGAATCTTCACTGTCTCAGTCTCTCAAGCAAAGGTCAAGAAGGAGGAGGGCAGCAAGGTCCACTCCAGCTCTCCCGGAGCCCACTCCAGTCCTTGAATCTGCGCCAGAACCCGCTCCAGTTTATGAGTCTGACCCAAGTCCGGAGGTCTTGGAGGACCTGACTTCGGTGATCTCAAGTCAGGTGGTCCTGAAGGACCTGACTCTGGTGGGCCCGAGTCTGGTGGTCCTGGAGGATACCGACTCTGGTGGTCTCAGAAATCGCCACAGAACCACCCAATTTCACTGCTGCTGCCATAATCATTAAGGCCGTCTTTGCGTTTGGCCTCTAGGCTGTTCTGCGTACATGGGAGCATTCAGAGTCCACTCCAGAGCCTGCTCCAGCCCAGGAGCACTCTAGAGTCCACTCCAGAGCCCGCTCCAGTCCAGGAGTCTTCAGAGTCCACTCCAGAGCCCACTCCAGTCCAGGAGTCCTCAGAGTCCACTCCAGTCCAGGAGTTCTCAGAGTCCGCTCATGAACCCACTCCAGTCTGGGAGCCCTCAGAGTCCACTCCAGAGCCCGCTCCAGCCCAAGAGCATTCAGAGTCCACTCATGAACCCGCTCCAGCCCAGGAGCATTCAGAATCCACTCCAGAGCCCGCTCCAGTCCAGGAGTCTTCAGAGTCCATGCCTGAGCCCGCTCAAGTCCAGGAGTCTTAAGAGTCCACTCATGAACCCACTCCAGTCTGGGAGCCCTCAGAGTCCACTCCAGTCCAGGAGCCCTCAGAGTCCTCTCCAGAGCCCGCTCCAGTCCAGGAGCCCTCAGAGTCCACTCATGAACCCGCATAAGTCGTCGGCTCTGCCTTTGCTGTCTGCCAGGCTCCTGGCTCTGCCCTGGTCTCCTGCAGGGGTTGTTGTTGCCGGGCCTGCCCTGGCCTTATGCTCTGCCGGCCCCGTCCTAGCCTCCCTCTGTTTCTAGACCTTTCACTACATGGACCTGGCCCACCATCCCTCCCCCTGGTCCGCCTCCGTTTCGCTGCCCTTCGGGATTTCATTGACTTTTTGGGAGTGTCTGGTATCCGCTCTTTAGAGGAGGGGTAATGTCACAGCGTCTATTTGGTGTGCCCATGTAGTCACTAGAGGGCACGCTACTTAGTTTTGTTTGTTTCTCTGGACTTCAATTCCATCACCCTTTGCCTTGACTATCAAGCCTCATTACATTCAGCTGTGTCCCATTTACCTTGTTAACTCATCCATATAAGCCTGGTTTTCTTTGTCTTTGGTTGCTGGTTTATTGTTTACTGTTACGTGTTTTCTGTTGCTTTCTTTTGCCCTTATGTGGATTACTCTGTTTGTTTTTTGGACTCTACAATAAATGCTGCATTTGGATCTTCTCCTTTTGGAGCATTCTGTGACAGATCAATCATGCAGTGTGAACACAGCAATAACTGAATACTACCCCAGATAGTCGTGCAGTGTGAAAACAACGGTAATCTGACGACTTTGAAAAGCATGCAGTGTGAACTCGGCATAAGTTGTACAGTAGGCAAAACCTGGGACCCTCTCTGTAGGTTTATATAGGCTACCACCGTCATGTTCTCCAAACAGACCAGGACGAGGCACCCCTTCATATCTGGCAAGAAAGCTTACAGCGCCTCAAAACTGCCTTCATTTCTAGTCAGTTGATGTGCCAATACCGTTCCTGGACCGACAAGAACTGATCCTGAACCCCAGGCATTTCAAATGGCTGAGGAGCACGGACCTGTGCTCGAATAGCTTGCACTCCGACTGGGGTAAAACTAGCCAATCGTCAAGATAATTCAGGATGTGCAGTCCCCTCTGCACGGTTTTGTCAGGCTGCTGGGTCAATGAATGTCTTTCGTGATCTGATGCAGCTGACCTGCATAAGGGGTGAGATCTTTACCGAAAGTGATCTGCGACCGCAGTGATCACTCAGAGCTCATCCGAGACATGCGCCACACACTTGACACAACATCTTGCAAAAGATGTAGCAGGAAATATGCTTTAATGGTCTCGCTGGATACTAGCCACAGGGAAGAAGCACTGTTTTCAGCTAAAACCACTGTCAGTGCCATAATCCGCACTCTTCCACAGTGAGCAGGATGTCTTCTTCGTGTTCTTCTTCAGTGAGTCAGTGAGATGATCTTTGTGCTGAAGGAGAAAGATTATGATGAAATGGCATTCAGTGCTGACTCACATAGATAAATGGCTCCGCCCATTTTGCCAGTTGATCATGCAGGTGCACAAATGTGATTCAATTAGGCTTCAGCATTTCAGAGAAACTGAGTTTCCCCAAAGCATCAGCAACTTCGAGCGAAGCGTATTGATAGGGACCCTATCAAAGTGGGTTTTCAAAGGGAAAATTTCACATCAAAGTGGCTTTCTTCTGTAGTACCCATGTGCTTAGTAGTTATAAAGTACACAAATACCATCATGTTTCAAATCTATGTTGAAAAATGTTCCAGTTTGTATTTAGTATTAAAATGTGATTTAATGTGAAAATATGTTTATCTTTTGTTCAGTTGTTTCTGATAATCCACTGAACTTCACTAGTTCACTATTACTTAATTGAACTATTAAAACGAAATTTGCAAATGAAAAGGAAAGCAGCCTTCAAAAGGCAGAAGAACTGTTGGAAAAATTTGAGCAAAACACCTGGAGATATGCTGATATATAAAAAGGTAAAGAAGGTAGTAGTTCCCTATAACATGCAAATATTCACATATCGCAAATAATTTAGATATTTTTTTATCAGAATTTAAAGTGCCCCTATGATGGGTTATGAAAGGTTCATATTTTGGTTTTGGGAGTCCCTAACAACAGGTTGACATGCATACAAGGTCAAAAACACTTATTTTCTTGTAATATGCATTTATTTTTACCTTATTTGCTCAACGACACCCAAACGATTCGTTCAACGATTAACTTTTTCCAAACCCCTCCTTTGCGTGACGCTAATCTGCGGTGATTGGTCGATTTCATTTAAAGCAAGTGTTTGTGAGCACAGTGTTGCTTTGTGTACAGTCGTTACCGGGGAAACAGCTATTTTTAATGCTCCGAAAGCTGCACCTAGTGGCAAAAAATGAATTTGCATTTTCATTCACACCAATGCGAAAATCAAGTTTTCCCAGGTCTGCGCGCACAACAAGTGGGCGGGCAATATACTTATGTTTCATGTTGACATCAACATGAAACGCCTTGGGATTAATTTTAAAAACGACTCTTTCTTTTGAGAGAAAATAACTTTATACACGGTGCAATTTCAGATGTAAAACTTTGCAGGATGTTTTCATTCACTTAGAGCTGTGTTACAGACTGCATGAAAGGTAATTTTCAAAAATCTATAATAGGGGGACTTTAAATGTCTATATCAGGATATATACATTTGTTATTTGTTTTTCTGCAATATGTTTTTCTCCAATTAGTTTTACTCCAATATGTTTACTCCAATTAAAAATGTAAAAATTATTTTGCTTTAAAATACATATTGTGCAACTCTACTGAAGTTAACAGTATGAAATGATGATTAAAGTCTACTAGAACTGTTTACTAGCAAGAAATTATTATTTAAACAAATAAAAGCACAGTGCTGCTTTAGTGTTACAGCAAACACACATGAATGGCAAGAGTGATACGGTGGCACACAGTTGTCTGTGACAAACTGTACATTTGTGTAATTTAGTTTGTTTAGAAAGTGCTAAAAGTGTTATGAATTTCAGTTTTCATGGGTATGCATGCCTGTAAAACAAGATTCCAAATATGCAAAAACCTAAAAGCTCATAATCCGTGAGTGAGAAACATTTATTTTTATGGAATCACGTCTTGTTGTTTGCAGGGTGATTAAACATTGTTTACTTTATGCTTTTTTTTTCCTCAAAATTTGCCTCTTCAAAAATACAGAAAAAGTGTCCAAAGAAAGCTGGTAAATGTATCAGTAATAAGCTGAGATAAAAAGTTCATATTTAGAGTACCCACACATGCAAACACAAATTAATACATTTCTGTCCATGTATACTATATGATGCTAAAACAGTAGCAGATATTGTACTCTAATAGAAGTTGCTTTCTAAAGCTACATATAAAGGAGGAATTCAGCACATAATGGAATGGAGCAGTTAAACATGTACTGTATTCCAAATGAATATGTCACAGACAATATATACTGCATGATGCTAAAACAATAGTATTGTATAATATTGTACAAAAAAATGACATTCTAATAACTTCTGAATAGATAAAAGGAGTTCAAAGTCAGTGGCGGAGTTCAGTATATTGTTTGGTGTCCACTCAGCTCTATGGTTCCTCTGTAATCAGTTGTATAGGCACGGTGTTGGACAAGGGCTGATGGGATGCAGCAATGCCACAGTGCTTCATCAGACTGATGCCGCAGTTGGTGCCACCAGAAAAAGGCATCATTGTGGAAATTATAAGAGCCAAGCAGTCTGCCACATCTTTGTTTGGTGCACATGCCAAAGCTGGAATATGTCCTAAAATGTAAAATTAGTCAAATGTGATACCAGCAAAGTAGCATTCTTTTCACAATACATCGATACTCATTGGCCCTTATTACTGGAAATAACACAGTTGGAAAACAGCTGAGTTACTGTCGCAGTGCTGATAAAATGTAATTAAGTTAGTATCTTTGTTACTTTCAGTTAGTTTCTCCTCAACACTGACACTGTATTTAAAGAAGACAGAACAAATACACATTATTCTTCTAGTTTAAGTTCATATATTAAAGGCAATGTGACAAGTTTACATTAATCTTATCTGTAAACATTTTTCTTTCCACACTAAAAGCAAAAATGCTGCTTGATATGCAAAATTGGATTTTGGGCCAATGGGATTCCACTGTTTGAAGGGCTAACTAAGTTAATGTGGCAATTCAGAAAAATAAATAAAGTGACTAACAGAATGTATTGTCGCATTTGAGACAAAAGCTTACATTAACATGAAAGAAAATTGAGTACTTGTCACTTTAAAATGGCACAACACGTTAGGACAATGATGAATCAGAAAATCATTGAAGAGATTATTTAACTAGCAATTGGTGAACAGTTGGTTTGTGTGTCTCTTCACTCACAAAATCTACAGTACCTACTAGTCATTACTATTGGTAAAGTTAATAGTTTTGTCCCTCTCTTGGCAATGTGATGGGCATGGAGAAACTCACCATCTTGATCAATGGCCAGAACCGTTGCACCTCGAGTAAGCAGCACCTCAACCACAGTGGCAAGACCATTTCTTGCTGCGATATGGAGAGGTCTAATGGTATGGAGATAGAAAAACTTGTGAAAACAACCAAATAATTGATGCATATACACCTATGCAGATGTGAACGCTCACGTTTGAAGTGCACTGTTTGTGGTATTGATGAGAGTCGGGTCGTCAATCTCCGCCAGAATGAGAAGAGCACACATTTCATGACTCTGTTGAGTTAAACGTGATGATCAATTATAATGAAAACTCATCGCACCCAGCATGCTGTTTAATAGGACACTATGAGTGATGGGGTAATTACTCTTCTACAGGCGATATGAAGTGCTGAGTTCCTGTTGATGTCCAGCAGTGCAAGGTCTGCCCCAGCCTGATGAAGCAAGATATCTACAACCGAAAAAGTCTGAGCTGATCACTAAGACTACTCAATAAAGATTACACATCTTTTAAAAACAATGTTATATATTCAACATGATATAAAGCTCTTTTGACAAAAGATTTAACAATACAAACCCACAGCAGAAGTATGCCCATTCTCAGCAGCAACCATTAATGCAGAGCACCCTGTATAATCGACTGAGTTTACATCTGAGCCGCAGGTCAACGCCAAATGCAGTCCTGCGACATTTCCTGCATACGCAGATGCATGTAAGGGAGTCCTGCAGATAAATTACACAATAAACAGTGTTACGTCTGCCGAAGTATGTGTATGTATTTCTGAGTGTGTCTGTGCAGGAGAAGGTGTTAGGGAATTTAGAGGGTATATTAAAACCAGTTCTTTTTGTTTGTTATTTTGACCTTGTCCACTCCTGAATTTGTCCCCTTTGTTACTATTTTTCATTATAAATTTGTTAATAAATCTACTCTTTGTTTGATACTATTTTGGGAGTGAGTGCACATTTCATTAATGTTATGGATGGCCCTAGACAATGGTAACATAAATTGGAGGCTCGTCCGGGATTTGAACCCAGGACCTCTCGCACCCGAAGCGAGAATCATACCCCTAGACAACAGCAACCACAACAACAATAATAATTCTTAAATATTGGTGGCTTTTTGAAATCAGCTTTTAAAAAGGGAGCCTCTTATTTGTCCAAATTAGTTTTTTTGCTATGTTTGGAAAAATATTTGAAGTGGACAACAGACATACATACCTTCCTTTGTCATCTATGAGGTTCATGATTTTTGTTCCCATAGTTTCAACAAGCAGTCGAGCAGCACCATCATGACCAGCAATTCTGTGGCAAAAGGAAGAATAAACGGATCCTATCGTGGAAAGTGTACAGAAACGTTTTGAAGATGAGGAGAGGTTCACTCACAGTGCACAGTGCAGTGGTGTGAAGGTGTTTCCTTCCTGAAAGCTTGATGGCCTATATTCAAGTAAAGCTTCTAGACAGTCATTGTGCCCTTAAAATAGAACATAAAATACAGAATGTTTCCTTATTTTTATGTTGCAAACAAGAGATTTGTAATTCGTTAGTATAATTCTCAGCTGATGTTTCTGTACTGGAACGGAAAGGCATCTTACCATGGTAAGCAGCCCAGTGAGTAGGTGTGTAGGCACTGTAGTCTAGCAGAGAGTCAAGGGGGTCTGAGAGTGATGTTGCATCTAGTAAAGGACGCAACAGCCATGCGTGACCACAAGAGGCAGCCAAGTGCAAAGGGCTTCTGCCATAAACATCCCTGCACAGAGCGAAGGCTCCATGCACCAGCAAAGCTGAGACACACTCGTCACTACCAACTACTGCCTGAAACACACAGAGGAGACCGAAATTCAGTTTGCTGAATAATGCATTACAATTTTCAAGTACGTTTGGTAGTCCCACATTTGATTTGATCATATCGCTATAAGGAAACTACAAATCGTGCAATAAAAAGCAAGTCACTACTCAGGAAAATGTAGAAATACAATTCTGAAAGAATGTCTTGTTTGAGAAGCCATCTAAATTGAGACTTTTGGTCAACATAATGTTGATATAATTTAATGACTAAAAATAATTTGGCAACTAAATCTTTCATTTTAGGATCTACCTTATTGATTCCCACATGATTTACACACAGATAATATATGAAATTGAAAACACTCAGTGGAGGTTGTCTGGTCATGCTGGCTTAAATAAGAGTCAGCTGAATCTTCACACATTATACATCCTGTCCAAGATTAACTGATTCTCTGAGGATGATGCACTGGTCAGTCATTTGCATCTTCACATTCAAGAAAAACATGAATGCATTTCTTTACACAAACACACACAAAACTTATTTTAAGCTTTCATCCTCCCAATGAGATTTCAAGCTGGTTTGGTTCTGCAGCTACCTCATTTATAAAATGTTGCGCAGAAACCATCCTAAATTTGATCTTACATTCATCTCTCGAATATGCGTACGTGTGATTCATAGAATGAACTTACAAACAGAAAACGCACGTACGCCTCTCTTTCAGATGTGAAATCACAAATGATCTTGAACTTGCACGTAACTGAATGGTTTCAGCTCTCTGCCTTGTAAACGACTCCTAATTAATGTCATTAACATAAAAGATCACCAATCATCATAATTTAGAACAGCGAACTGCAAGAACAGCTTATATTTGAAAAAAACTGCAGAACTCCGAAAAGGAAAAAGTGTGTACGTCTGCTTTAGACCCTGACGTGACGCTATGCACTTTTCCACGTCAAAGACAGTTATTACAAGTATGAACGTTGGCATGGATTTAAGCGTACGCACACTCTAAGATCAAATCTGAGCGTATGCACATTTTATAAGTGAGGCCCAAGTCACCACCTACTGTATTTCACCTATTTGAACCAGTTCAGAGCAGGTTGAGACATTCCTGTGACCACCTGATATGATTGCAAAGCGCTTTGGGTGTACAGTAGTACATAAAAAAGCACAATATACTTCAAATGCGTAATTCATTCATGCAACCTAATTATCAAAGACAACCTTTTTCTGGTGGCTCATAAAAAGGATATGGATATTCTGGAGTATGTTTACCAAAGCAATGGCACAATTCAGCTGCTGGTGTATAGCCAAGGAATAATATACTACTGGCCAATGTGACAACTAAATAACTTATTATTATTATAAGAATGTATTATTGTATTATATTATATTAGAAAGCATAATTTAGTAAAATAAAATATTTTCTGACATTCATTCAGTACCTGCTGACTGTACCCTCATTTTATTATAAAGCTGCTTCTCACTTTGGCTGGTAATGACAGTAGGCGAAGCAAATCTTTACCATGAATATGAATGAATGTTTCAGCTGTCATCACAGAATAGGAAGTGGCTCGTAAATCCAGTCTATTTAGAGGTCAGTAGACCTATTTTTGTCTTCAGTTCAGTCAGTAGTTGCAAAGCACTCCTATAATAGGTTGTGGAGTCAGCATGGCTAGTTGAGCTATGGTCCTACTTTGGCATGTGTCAAATGTCACTGATTGTGAAAAAATATGCCCTGTTGATCCTGTAGATGAATTTAATCTAACCTACCTCCTACGTATGAACAGTATGTTACTGTAGGTTACACAGCAATAACAAATTACCTGTTCTTGATTTGCATGTCATGTAAAACCCTAGAACTGCATTCTTCCACCAACCAATTTAATGAAATAAGCTAATATAACTGAATACAAGCAACAAGGCACACAAGACCTTTTAGTGGAGCAAAGATTTTGTGAATTTTTTTTTCTTCATCTAATATATTATTTAGGAATTCAAAGAAGTTGCTCTCTGTGCGAAGAGAAATGAGAGGAACAAGAATCTATCAAAATAGATTAACAATGTGAGAAATAAATGGATATTTCACATTACAAGAGCAACCTATTACATATGACATTTGTAGCTGTGATATGTGGTCAGATGAGATTCAATCGTGATTTGATCACAGAAAATACAGGTCAGTGTTTTTCACAAACACTGAAGCACCCCTTCAAATCCATTGCACAGCCCATGACTCCTATAATTAGACCACATGTGTTGACCTGTCCTCACTACAGAGCTTAGATCTGCTGACACCTTTCCCACATTTAAACCCAAGTGTCCTAAGTTAAGTTTGGAGATGATTCCAATTCACAATGTGTTGCCAAATGTGAAACATAGAAGGGCTGTTCAAATGAAATGGATATCTCGTAGGGATTAGTTAGTTGCAATGACTGAACTCTGGGGTTGTACAGTATAAAGACCAAAGAATATGATGCCCTTTTGCAGACCCAGATGTATTCAGTGCTGCCAACACACCTTAAATTTCCTTACAATATTGCCAAATTCCAGCACAATAATGTGCAAATATTCATATACACAAACCAAACACATGCATACGTACTGTACGTGCAAAACATAAACTTACCGCGCGATGCAATGCAGTGCGGCTTCTTCTGTCTCCAGTGTCTGGATTACTTCCTCTCTCAAGCAGCATGTGGACACAGTCAATGTGACTGCCCAGTGTAGCCAACATCAATGGAGTCCTACAGATAACATCAAACTATGTTTACAATAGCAATACTTCAAACTATTCAAAAAAGGAACAAAGAGAGAAAAATGGGTTAATCAATACATTCATGGATTCTCACAACATTCTGATCAAGCATATTACTGAATGTTGAGCTGTGTCATCAAACAGGAAAATGAGACTTGAATGTGCAGTTTTGAATGCTTGGCATTGCACGTGGATATGTGAGGCTTGCATGCAGCTGCTCGGCCATGGAAACCCATTCCATGAAGCTCCCGGCGGACAACTTTTGCCAGTGGAAGTCTAAATCTGCAGAGCATTGGGGACTTTTACGCACCATACGCCTCAGCACTCGGTGATCCCGCTCTGTGACTTTACCTGGTCTTCTGCTTCATGGCTGAGTTGCTGTTCAAAATGCTTCCACTTTCCAATAATACAGACTGTGGAATATCTGGCAAGGATTCAATTTCATGAACTGACATCTTGCAAAGGTGGTATACATGCCTGAATTCATTGAGCCCTTCAAAATGAACTATTTTATTCACAAGTTTGTAAATCCAGACTGCATGGCTAGGTGTTTGATTTTACCTGTGGTAATGGGTGTGATTGAAACACTTGAATATATATGTATACAGCGGTGGCCAAAATTATTAGAACATTAGTATTTTCACCAGCTAATAAATGGTCAAGTCAGTTAATTCTATCTTTTGCTGTAGTTTGTCAGTAGGAAATATCAGTTGACTTTATCAAACATTAATTTTGCCATTAATTGTAATAATCCAGTGAGATTTGTGTTTGCACAAGGAGTCTGACAACAACCAGTGATACACACAGAGATCTGATCTGATCATCATCCAGTCTGTCTGGAATAACATGAAGAAACAGAACAAACTGAGGCAGACTAAATCCAGAAGAACTGTGGCAACGTCTCCAAGATGCTTCAAGAGACCCACCTGCATATCTAATTTGTGCTCTGCCATTTTTGCAGCGGCACCCGGAGAGCAACTGGGGGTTCGGTGCCTTGCTCATGAGACTGGTCATTCAGTTCACCCACCTACATTTCCTGCCAGTACTGAGACTCAAAACTGCGACCTTTGTGTTACAAGTCCAACTCTCCTACCATTAGGCCACAACTTCCCCAGGAACCGCAAGATTATTACCTAAGACTAGCAACATGGGCACTATCTTCTCTAATACATTAGAAGCTGTTGCCCCCCTCAAATTGAAAAAGGTTAGAGAAAAACGTACTGTGTCATGGTACAACAGTTACACCCATTCTCTCAAGAAAGAAACTCGTAATCTTGAGCGCAAATGGAGTAAAACTACTGTAACTTAGAAGTTTGTAGAATTGCGTGGAAAAACAGTATGTCCAGCTATAGACAGGCTCTAAAAGCTGCCAGGGCAGAGCATATCCGCAAACTCATAGATAATAACCAGAACAATCCAAGCTTTTTATTTAGCACAGTGGCTAGATTAACAAATAAACAGACACCACCCGATCTAAATATTCCCTAACAGTTTAATAGTATTGACTTTATGATTTTCTTTACTGATAAAATAGATAACATCAGAAATACAATATCAAATGTAGATTCTACTGCGTCCAGTATTTCAGCTTCATTCATCGCACCCAAAGAAAAACTGCAGTGCTTTACAACTATAGGACAGGAAGAGCTAAATAAACTTATCAGTGCATCTAAACCAACAACATGTTTATTAGATCCTGTACCCACTAAACTACTGAAAGAGTTGTTACCTGTAGCAGAAGAACCGCTTCTCAATATTATTAACTCATCGTTTTCTTTAGGTCACGTCCCAAAACCATTCAAGCTGGCGGTTATTAAGCCTCTTATTAAGAAACCACAATTAGATTATAATGAACTGGCAAATTACAGACCCATTTCAAATCTTCCGTTTATGTCTAAAATTTTAGAAAAAGTTGTGTCTGCTCAATTGTGCTCCTTCTTGCAAAAAATTATCTCTATGAAGAATTTCAGTCAGGTTTCAGGCTTCACCATAGTACAGAAACTGCACTTGTTAAAATTACAAATGACTTGCTTCTTGCTTCAGACCAAGGCTGCATCTCATTGCTAGTATTACTTGATCTTAGTGCTGCGTTCGACACTATAGACCATGACACACTCATAGATCGATTACAAAACTATACTGGTATTCAAGGGCAGGCTTTAAGATGCTTTAGATCCTACCTGTCCAATCGCTACCACTTTGTTCATTTAAATGGGGAGTCATCTCAATTATCACCAGTAAAGTATGGAGTACCACAAGGATCTGTCCTCTGCTATTTTCAATATACATGTTGCCGCTTGGTAATATTATAGCATGCTACCTGTTTCTGATACAGAAAAGCTAGTTCATGCATTCATGACCTCTAGACTGGACTATTGTAATGCACTGCTAGGTGGTTGTCCTGCATCTTCAATAAACAAGCTACAGATAGTAAAAAATTCAGTGGCTAGAGTTCTTACCAGATCAAGAAAATATGATCATATTACCCCAATTTTACAGTCTCTGCACTGGCTACCTATTAAGTTCCGTATCATTTACAAAATATTATTACTTGCCTATAAGGCCCTAAATGGTTTAGCTCCTGCGTACCTAACTCGTCTTCTACCACGCTACAATCCAACCCGCTCCCTAAGGTTGCAAAACTCTGGACTTTTGGTAGTACCTAGGATAGCAAAGTCCACTAAAGGAGGTAGAGCTTTTTCACATTTGGCTCCCAAACTCTGGAATAGCCTTCCTGATAACGTTCGGGGTTCAGACACACTCTATCTGTTTAAATCTAAATTAAAGACAAATCTCTTTAGCCAAGCATTCACATAATGCATCTTATAATCTTGCACTGCAGTTATATCTGATCAAATGTACATTATTATTATTCTTTAGCTTGGGTTGAACAAATTTTTGCTTAGATGGAACAGCAGCTACGCTAATTATGTCTCTATTTGTTTAACATCCCGTGGTAACTAGGAATTACAGAAGCTTCAGTCTGGATCCAACCCTTAAATGATCTGGGATGACCGAACACCTGAGAAAAGATAATGCCAACCCCTCAGAGGATGCCGATGCTCAGACAACATACAGAATTACCAAATTTTGCCATAAGTTAAATATATTAAGGTTCTGCAATATATAAATATATTGTGGAAACTTAATTTCCTGTAGAGCTGCTTTGCAATGATTTGTATCGTAAAAAGCGCTATACAAATAAACTTGAACTTGAACTTAATAACCCCTTTCTCAGATCAAGCCATTCACAGATTCTAGCCTGATGAGCGTCACACAGGCCAAGGCCCCTCCCACGATTATTGACACGATTATTTTAATGTAGACCCGCCCAGAGTGAGCTGTCCTCAGTCCGCCATTGTTTTGACACTGGAGCAGGAGTAGACAAGAATGACTCCTAAGCGATTGAGGAGTTGTTGGATGTAATAATGAACATGGCAGTCGTTATTTACTCCTGACATCTGAAGACGCAGTGGATTACATTTGTTTTTGAAGGGAATGCGCCCCCCCCCGATCTACCTAAATGTTCGCGCAAATCATTCGTGATCCAGCTTCACCTCCAGAAGGAGCAAGTATAAGGTTTTTATTTATTTTTGCAAATCGCCTTTCCTAATTATGTGCTACTTAGCAAGTTCCACGGCTAAAGTTAACAGTCTCTCAAGAGAACTTGTCACCCCACAGAAGAGAGGGGCGGGGTGAGCAGAGCTCATTAGCATTTAAAGAGACATGCACTGAAACAGGTCGCTGTGAACAGAGCTGTTTTTGACAAGATAAAAAGGTTGTTTTACACTACCATTGAGAACTTTTAACCAAAGTATGTTATAGACTCTTCATGAAGACCCTAAAGAATCATACCAACTTCTGTAAAATGGGCATCCGATGTCCCCTTTAAAGCAGTACTGGGGTGATGCTCACTGACTCGTAAACTTCCCTCTTCAATTTCTGTGATGTTCTGCTTAATTTTGTAAATGCGGTGTATGATCATGCTATATATATTGTGATGCTATATCACTGAAATGGATGTTGAAATTGCACTTACTGTCCATATATGTCCAAAAGGTCAATTATGTCATTTTTTTCGTCTCTTTGCAACATCATGAGCAGGCAGTCAGTTTGACCATTGGCAGCTATGAGGATAAATCAATGGGTTAAATAAAGTTAAAAATGTGATCTACAGTCTCTTGTACCAATTCATAGTTTGGCCCTCCCAAAGCTCTGCAATGATGTACATCTAACTGAGCTTTAACAAACCAAAATCATCAAAAAATGTTTTAAAAACATGAAACAATGTTTCAGTTATACAGCACATCATTCCCAAGAATACATAAGAGCCTTGATAAGACTATAGCACAAAATATAGCACAAATTTGTAATATTATTATGCTATGTTAGTAGAGTGCCTTTACTGATTGAACCTTTTAACTAACTTTTCAGTCGTTACACTTTACAAATTCTTTGTTCCTTTACACATTAATATCTTTACACACCTGAAGCATGTAATGGTGTCCATCTGTGGATGTGCTCCCTGATGGCATACGAGGCCCCTAGAAGCAGAAGCAGCTCCACACAGGGGCCGTGACCTCGCAGAGCAGCCATATACAGAGCTGTATGGCCCCCGGGATCCTGTATGTCTACATTAACCAATGTTTCAGACAGCACCTGAAGAGCTTCACTGTGACCATTATATGCCTGATAGAAACAATTTATCAGGGTTGGCCAAAATTCATATCTTGTTTTACTATCAATTCATGAGTAATTTGAATAGAATTGGCTTTTCCACACAGAATGGTTTTTGAATTGAAATGATAGAGAGAAGAATTTACTGAATTACTTCAACTGGCAATGGTTTATTTTTATGTTTCAAGCTAGGCTCAAAGTATGCCTTTGCCAATTTCCCTTTGCTAGTTAACAAAAAAATACATTTGTAGCAGTTCCATGAATTTAAATTCATTTTAATTCTACTTTTAATTTGTAATAACGACTGCATCAGAGAAAAAGAGAGAAAGGATATATGACTAGAGACGGAGTACTCACCGCTAAGTGAAAAGGGCTCACAGGAACACAACTCTCCACATCTTCCACACATTTGAAAGACATTTCTATGAGCTAATAAGAAATGTTTATTGCCAGTTCACTCAAAGTGACATACAGTACAAGGTAAAAGTAAGGAGAGCACATCAGTTTCTCAAAAAGCCTTGTTAAGTCTTGTTATCGACAAAGAGAATATGCGTAAAAAAAGTCTACAGTCTACAGCCTGTTTCCATCCAACTGGACTTTTACAGATAAAATGGTGTGCGTGATGACGTCATCCCTAAAAAAAACGAATTGTCGCATAAGTTTTGGTGTATTGAGCTGTTTCCAAACATTATTTCACCTATTGCGTAAATTAGCCTGTTCTTCATTTGAAACAAAACTTAATTCTATAGCCTATTATTAAATTGTATAGGCCTACATAAAAATTTTTTTAACAAGTGTGAGTTTTTTTGTTTGTTTGTTTTGTTCTTTTTTATAGATAATTTAGATACTTGATCATAAAGCAATAATCCTAAACAGGTGCAGTTGTATTATTATTATTTTTCTGATTAACTTTTATTAGGAAATAGGAATGTTCATTTTTGGTTATTTTATTTCTCCTAACCAACGGTCGTTAAGCCATTATTAACCATTAACTGACAAGATTATATTAAATTACAATTTGAATTAATAGGTGGCTATGACCCATTAAAAATACCTAAATTTGAGCAACACCATGAACACGGACGCTGCCTATAGGCTAATTCTGTCATGTGACAACACATTTATTTGCGTTAAAGCCCCTTTTCTCGATGAAAAGTGTTTCCAAACAAATTTTTGTGACATTTTAAGTATCGATATAGAATTTATGCGCTAAAGTTAAACAAAAATATTGTGTCGACACATGAGAAATGTTATCGATAAATGGCTTTTGGCTAATGTGTGCCAGCCAGAGCATTAGATAACAAAATACCAAAGAAATTGGCATCAGCAAACAAATGATGCCCAAAGAGATTTTCTCAGACATAACTTTGGTAAACTAAGCCAAGCTACTCGGTTCGCCTCAAGAGTAACCACAGAGTAGCAGAGTAACCACAGTTATAGTTTACCTTCGCATTAGTTATGGGCATGTTTCATTAATGTTTGACAATAACAATGTGTCTGAATTCTTTTTGTATTCAAAAAACAATTATGCGCCTGTGTTATTAGTAGAATACACTCAACTGTTTATCATCAGTTCTGCTGTAACCCTAAAATTTTGCATTTCTGAATGATTTCGAGATGATTTCCAATGATTTTGTTATGGGATTGCAATCTCATGCTAATGTATTTCTATCATTTCAAACTTAAGAAACTTTTTTGGTTTCACTTTATTTTGATGGTCCCTTTTGCTCATTCTGTTGACTATATGTAATGCTGCACCTAGATGGCGCATTAGTTGACTGGTAGAGTTAGGGTTAGAATAAGTTGACATGTACTTGCAAAGATACTGATAGTCAGTGGAATGTCTGCTGGGAGACCATCAGTATAAGGTGTTAGCAGATATTAGACAGGCAGTCTACTAATACTATAATAAGTGTTAGTTGGCACATAGGTGCAGCAAAACTTATAGTCAACAGAATTTTCAAAGGAGACCATCAAAATAAAGTGTTACTGCTACTTTTTGTGAAATGTTTTACTTAACATTTGTGCTTGTGCTTTATTTATTTAAAATAAAAGCCACTTTATTTAAAGTCGGCATGGAAAGGAAATTAATAATGTATTTTCTAATTGCATTCTGCTAATCTCTACTGTGAACGATTCATCCATGCATACAGTTTCTTTTCTTTTTTTTAATCAAAACTCAGTTCTGACATTCAAAATGTCAGATCTGACATATGCTGGACTTCTTATATGAGTAATATTATTCAGTTTTTTTCCACTAGACAAAACTGGCAGGTGTGAAAACATCAAACTACATATCGAACTAAAAGCCACACAAAATTCTACTCACATGTCCCATAATTCACATAATATATGGTATACCATTAAAAGAGTTTTCTTACCAATTTTAGGTTGTGTCTGTCACCACAGGCAGCTGCGTAGTGGACTGGACTGAAGCCTTTACTGTCACGCAGTGTTGGATCGGCACCACTATGCAAAAGAAACTCCAGACACCTGTGAGAACATGTAACTCATAAGGGGTCATGTACTATTAAGCTTATTAACAGTTATGTCATTTTATTTTCAAATCCCAAAAGATGCTTTACCACTGAGCTTCTTCATCAGTCTCACTGTCAGGACAGTTCTGTTCAACTCTATTGGGGGGAAAATATACACTAAGGTAAGTCATATTTGAAATTATTGAATAAATAAATATGAATTTGTATATACATCTCACATTAAATCGTCAACGGTGGATTTAAAGGTTTTCGGAAAATAATTAACATTTTAGATCTTTTCCTATGGCTTCTGAAGACTTTAAATACAGTGAATTAATTGTGTGGACTATTTATGCATTTATGCACTTTCATTGAGAGTTTTCCTTCCACAGATAAAACACACAAGTTTATTATATTATTATTATTATATAGGTTGTATTATATATTATTATTATATAGGTTGTATTTTAATTTATGATTACACATGGACAAAATCAAAACACCCAAATAAATTAGCCCACTGATTCTACTCATTTCAGCCACAGTCCTGTGTTTATTGAACAAAAGACCAGGTGAGTCGAGGACCAAAATTAAGGGTCAGTATGACTAAGAGAGCTACCAGAGTGAAATCGCAAAGGGAGTGCAGTATCTGGGCACATGCACATGTCTATAACCACAAGGCGTGACAGACCAAGGCTAGAGGAAAACTAGAGAATGGACAGAGAATGGCAACAGAGATGTACAGGACTGGGCAAGACACGAATAGACTGGACTTAGTCTGCAAAAATAATCTTGTACAGACACAAAAGACAAGATGGTAATAAAAAGCAGAGAGGATCAACATGAAGAAAAGACAGGTGACATATTATTAGCACATATTCAAAGTTCTCACAAATCTACTCTGTCATCATAGGGTATGGAGTGTGTACCGATGTGATGAAGCATTACAGCATAGGGCTGACAGAACAAGAATGTGGAAAAATGCAGGGGTCTGAATACTTTCCAAATCAGCTGTACGTAGGGTAGTGATATAAATGTTATACCTGTGTGAGGTTTGGGCAGCAGCTGCATAGTGCAGTGGACTGCATCCATTCACATCCAGTTCATTAACATCAGCTCCAGCTTTCACCAGAGCCACTGTACACAGATATGAGCCGTTCACTGATGTATAGTGCAAAGGAGACCTGTGAAGAATTAAATTAAAGATTTTACACTCTTTCTTTGTAACTAAGCCAACGTGAGAAACTTTATGACACTGTCCATTTAAAAAAGAAATCTGATTTCCTTTGTATTGGTGCTATCAAATGATTAATCGCATCCAAAATAAAAGTTTTTGTGTATATAATATATGCATGTGTGCTGTGTATATTTATTCTGTATATATAAATACACTCACATGCATGTATATATTTCAGAAAAGTTTATATATGAAATATATTTATTTATAATTTAAATGATATTAATATAAATATAGACATGTAAATACATGTAAATATTTTCAAAATATATACTGTAATGCATGTGTATATTACGGTTTGGTTTCGATTTAGTTCCTGTTTGTCCTTATTTCGGTTTCCTGTCATTAGTTAATCATCGTTTATTCCTTTCACCTGTCTTGTATTAATCATCTTGTTTCCTCATTAGTTTGTGTTCTTTATAAGCCTTGAGTTCTGTAGTAGTCTTCGCCGTGTCTTAAAGTTATGTTTATGCGGTTATCTCTGTTGTTGAATACATTCGTACCATTAAAGAACCTCATTACTCTGAATCCCTCATCTTCCTGCCTTCTACTGCAGCAACGCGTAACAGAAGACACGACCTACACAGAAGATGAGGAGGCGGGCTGATTTTGGTTCCCCGCAAGGGAGGTCCGGGGTTCATCAGCCTGCTTCCGCCGCCCGATGATGGTTCCGCCACTCGCGACGATGATGATGCCGCCGCCCGCGGCGATAATGGTTCAGCCACCCGCGGCAAGGTTTACGCCACTGCCCGTGGCTCTCCCAAACTCAAATTATTCCTAACTTGGAGCTTCTGGATACGGCGATACCCCCTGATTTCCTGGCTCCTGTCCTCTCCCCAGAACCCGCTCCTCAACAGCGCCCTCCTGTGCCCGCTCCACCCCAGTGCTTTCCAGTGCCCGCTCCTAGTCAGCATTCCCCAGTGCTCGCTTCTCCAGAGCCAGTCTCTCCAGTGCCCGCTCCTCCAGGGCCAGTCTCTCCAGTGCCCGCTTCTCCAGGGCCAGTCTCTCCAGTGCTCACTTCTCCAGGGCCAGTCTCTCCAGTGCCCGATTCTCCAGGGCCAGTCCCTCCTGTACCTATGCTGACAGAGCGCCCCCAAGAATTAGCGCTGCCTGAGCGCCCCCAAGAGTCTGTGCCTCGCAAGTGCCCTCCAGTGCCTGCTCCTCGCAAATGCCCTCCAGTGCCTGCTCCACGCAAGTGCCCTCCAATGGCTGCTCCTTGCAAGTGCTCTCCTGCGTCTCCACTGATCCCGTCCAGCCCTCCTGCGTCTCCTACATCTCCGCTGGTCCCGTCCAGCTCCGTGCTTCCAGAGCGCCCTCAAGTGTCCGCGCTTCCAGAGCGCCCTCCTATGTCTCCGCTGGTCCCGTCCAGCTCTGCGCTGCCCAAGCGCCCCCAAGTGTCCGCGCTTCCAGAGCGCCCTCCTATGTCTCTGCTGGTCCCATCCAGCTCCGCGCTGCCCAAGCGCCCCCAAGTGTCCGTGCTTCCTGAGCGCCTTCCTATGTCTCTGCTGGTCCCATCCAGCTCCGCGCTTCCAGAATGCCCCCAAGAGTCCGCGCTTCCAAAGCGCCCCCAAGAGTCCGCGCTTCCGGAGCGCCCTCCTATGTCTCCGCTGGTTCCGCCCAGCTACGCGCTTCCAGAGCTTCCCCAAGTGACCGCGCCGTCAGAGCACCCTCTAGTGCCCGCTCCTCCTCAATGGCTCCCAGAGGGGAACTTCCCCAAGAAAATTGGGGGGGGGGGGCGGGGCATACAGTCACAGCCAAGGGCCAAGGCCACGGAGCTCCCTGATGAAAAAATAATAGGGCCATGGCCTCCCGAGTCTCCAGTCCCGCCATGGCCTCCTGAGTCTCCTGATCCGCCCTGGAGGCTTTCCTTGTCTCCTCCATGTCCTCGCCCGCCCCCCCACGATATCTGTCACGGTTTGGTTTCTGTTTAGTTCCTGTTTGTTCTTATTTGGTCGGTTTCCTGTCATTTAGGTATTCATTGTTTATTCCTTTCACCTATCTTGTATTAATCATATTGTTTCCTCATTAGTTTGTGTTCTTTATAAGCCTTGAGTTCTGTAGTAGTCTCCGTCGTGTCTTAAAGTTATGTTTATGCGGTTATCTCTGTTGTTGAATACGTTCGTACCATTAAAGAACCTTATTACTCTGAATCCCTCATCTTCCTGCCTCCTACTGCAGCAACGCGTAACAGTGTATTTATATATACATAATAAATATAAACAGAACACACATATTTTATGCAAACAAAAACGTTTATATGTAATTAATCGCGATTAATCGATTGACAGCACTAGTAGGTAAATATATATATATATATATATATATCAAATGTGCACAAGATTCACACTGTGAATATATAACAGAATTTCATTTATAAAGATTTTACCTTCCAAAGTTGTCCTTTTTATTCAAAGCAGCGCCACTGTTTAACAGCAATTTAAGACAGTCAACATTTCTGTCAGTGAACAAAATGGAAAACAAAGGATGAATAACTAAATTGTATATTAAATACAATATTGTATATTACATATTTTGTGTCTTTTCATGTGACAACACTGAAGAAATTACACTTTGCTACAATGTAAAGTAGTGAGTGTACAGCTTGTATAACAGTATAAATTTGCTGTCCCCTCACAATAACACACAGCCATTGTGTGTCAGCCAATGTCTAAACCGCTGGCCACAAAAGTGAGTACACCCTTAAGTGAAAATGTCCAAACTGGGCCCAAAGTGTCAATATTTTAGTTACCATTATTTTCCAGCACTGCCTTAAACCTCTTGGGCATGGAGTTCACCAGAGTTTCACAGGTTGCCACTCGAGTCCTCTTCCACTCCTCCATGACGACATCACAGAGCTGGTGGATGTTAGAGACCTTGCGCTCCTCCACTTTCCATTTGAGGATGCCCCACAGATGCTCAATAGGGTTTAGGTTTGGAGACATGCTTGTTCAGTCCATCACCTTTACCCTCAGCTTCTTTAGCAAGGTAGTGGTCGTCTTGGAGGTGTGTTTGTGGTCGTTATCATGTTGGAATACTGCCCTGCGCCCCAGTCTCCACTTCAGTAAGTCACAGTACATGTTGGCATTCATGGTTCCCTCAATGAACTGTAGCTCCCCAGTGCCGGCAGCACTCATGCAGCCCCAGACCAAGACACTCCCACCGCCATGCTTGACTGTAGGCAAAACACACTTGTCTTTGTACTCCTCACCTGGTTGCCGCCACACACGCTTGACACCATCTGAACCAAATAACTTTATCTTGGTCTCATCAGGCACAGGACATGGTTCCAGTTATCCATGTCCTTAGTCTGCTTGTCTTCAGCAAACTGTTTGCAGGCTTTCTTGTGCATCATCTTTATTAGAGGCTTCCATCTGGGATGACAGCCATGCAGACCAACTTGATGCAGTGTGCGGCACATGGTCTGAGCACTGGCTGACCCCCCACCCCTTCAACCTCTGCAGCAATACTGGCAGCACTCATACGTCTATTTCCCAAACACAACCTCTGGATATGACGCTGAGCACGTGCACTCAACTTCTTTGGTCGACCATGGCGAGGCCTATTCTGAGTGGAACCTGTCCTGTTAAACCGCTGTATGGTCTTGGCCACCGTGTTGCAGCTCAGTTTCAGGGTCTTGGCAATCTTCTTATAGCCTACGCCATCTTTATGTAGAGCAACAATTCTTTTTTTCAGATCCTCAGAGAGTTCTTTGCCACGAGGTGCCATGTTGAACTTCCAGTGACCAGTATGAGAGAGTGAGAGCAATAACACCAAATTTAACACACCTGCTCCCCATTCACACCTGAGACCTTGTAACACTAACGAGTCACATGACACCGGGGAGCGAAAATGGCTAAATGGGCCCAATTTGGACATTTTCACTTAGGGGTGTACTCACTTTTGTGGCCAGCGGTTTAGACATTAATGGCTGTGTGTTCAGTTATTTTGAGGGGACAGCCAATTTACATTGTTATACAAGCTGTACACTCACTACTTTACATTGTAGCCAAGTGTAATTTCTTCAGTGTTGTCACATGAAAAGATATAATAAAATATTTACAAAAATGTGAGGGGTGTACTCGCTTCTGTGAGATACTGTAAGTGGTAGACATTTAGCATACCTGCCTGAAGCAGCTACATGCAAACATGTCCTTCCCAGGCTGTCCACGGTGTTTATATCAAACCCTGCCAAGAGAAAATGTTTGTTAGACAAACATACATTTTTAGACGGGTGACATAAATCTGGTTTAAAAGCAATGGGGTGGATTCTTGTCAAAGCAATGGGATGGTGCTTATGCATTGTACATCATTTTGGACATAAGCATCTGCCATCTGTATATGATTTTTACCTGAGGAGAGTAACTTTTGACAACAGTCTGAAAATCCGTAAAACACCGCCAAGTGCAATGGAGTCGTGACATTAATGTCTTGCCTATATGGTGGACAGTTATTGTAAAAGCATATTACAATTTAAATAGGCATTTGTACATTTTAAACATATTCTCAAGATAAACTGAAGATATGTCATGACTGAAACCATCACATTCGTACTGTAGCCAATAATTACTTTCAATTCATTCAAAGGCTCATTCTATAGAAATATAGCAACATATTGTTTATTTTTTTCTTCATAAATGCTTAAATTTAACATATTAAATACTGACTAAAGGCCATTGGACATTGAGTCGGAAATTTTCACATGTTTAAAAAAAAAATATGACCTCACGTTGTGTCAATCATGTTTACACACTGCCTCCGAAACTTTCCTCCGTCATAAAAAATTCGGATCAATTTCGATTTTCTGCATTTTCGTATTTGTAGCAAGCATTTTGATAGGAAAGAATGACGAATACAAAAAACAAAACAAATAAAAACGCATAGGAACTCAAGGACCTTAAGCCCGACTAAACTGCTTGAATCCACATACATGCCAACTACAATAAATGGAAGTGGACACAAACTCTAAAGTGTCTGTTCTGCTGCAGTAGTCTCTGTGTTTGTATGGGTTTGTGAAGACACACCTGGCCACATCCGCACCGTTATTCAAGAGTATAGTGATGAGCAACTCATGACCATGTTTAGCAGCAGAGTGAAGAGGAGTATTACCATACTTATCAGCACACTCCACCTCTGCACCTGAAAGAGAAAAAAATAAAAGACTGTTATTACAAGATTGGCAATGGCTTTAACCTTACAACACCAACTTTGACAAACAAACTGCAGACTAGTAAGCATGTGATGCCATCCCTACCAGAAAGCATGATGGCAGCTTTCAGTTGCTTTTTTTAGCAGCACGAAGATTTTATGAAATCAGTGACAGAGCCAGAGAGGTGCCACCCCAACATATATCTTATTTTACCTCTTGTTGAAAGAAGCATTTATTTTGACATGCAGTGATGGTGAGGCACATTGTTAACAAATATTAACGTTGAATTTTAATATAAACTTGAGTATTATTTTGGTATATTATTACCCACTCAACTTTTGATCCATTAACAGAGAGGTAATCAGACAGGAGAGTTCCTAACATACATTGTGTTTGGCAATGCAGTGCAGTCACAGTGTCATTGGTGACAGTATAAGAATGTTTAGTTAATGCGAGTTAACAATATGAAGTAACCCTTTACAGTTACTAGCGATTATCGTCAATTTGATTTCACAGATACTATTTAAACTATTCAATAATGAAAAGCCTTTAACTGAAAATTGAGTGTTTAATCGTATTATTATACATTACTGACACTCTATCCTCCAATTTGATACTGTTAAGTGCTTTGACACAATCTGTATTGTTAAAAGCGCTATATAAAATAAAGGTGACTTGACTTGACAAAGCCTTAAACAGCATTGCTATACTAGTCCACCAGTGAGTCAAGTAAAGTCATTTCGGTAACACTTTAGAATAGGGAACACTTATTCACTATTAACTACGACTTTTCCCTCAATAAATTCCTAATTTGCTTATTAATAGTTTGTAAGGTAGTTGTTAAGTTTAGGTATTGGGTAGGATTAGGGATGTAGAATAAGGTCATGTAGAATAAGGCATTAACATGTGCTTAATTATTACTAATAAATGGCTAATATTCTAGTAATTTGCATGCTAATAAGCAACTAGTTAAGAAACCCTAAAGTAAAGTGTTACCGTCATTTCTAATCGTACGGAGCTTTTTACAGTGTACTTTGTAGCTCAGTCGCTCAACAGGAAAATACTGCTGTAAAATCTGGTCTAACTTGTATTAAGCTTGACATTTGTGCTTTGAGCATGGCTTTACCATTTTGAATGAGTATCTGGGAACGGGTGAAGTGTCCGTGAATGGCTGCCATATGCAATGGACTCTTCCCGGCTTTATTCTGAAATCAAAACAAGAAAGGTCAGAGAAAAACACTGCAATAATCACCTGCTCATTTCGAGTTGTCTACTGACCAGAATGTTAACATCTGCCCCGTTATTGACCAGCAGCTCCAGACACAAGGCTCCATCAGCGGAGGCAGCAGACAGGTGCAGCGGTGTGCAGCCATGCACGTTTGATCGGTTAACACTGGCACCACAGTTAACCAGCTCACTAGCTACAGCCCTTTGCCCAGCGTAACAAACCATGTGGAGAGCACTGTTACCAGAGCCATCTGCTTCATCAATCTAACAGACAAAATGAAAGACAAAACAAAAATCACAATGGCTTCTGTCTCTGGTGCACAATTCATGAGTTTACATTACTCCAAAAAAAAAGATTTGTAGCTTACTGTGGAAAAAATTGGGTTTTAAAAATGCAACTAGTTTTTATAATTAACTCCTTGTTCTGTTAAAACCTTAAAGCCATAGCTCACCCAAAAATGAAACTCCCCCTTGGATTGACTCAGCCTCATGTCATTTCAAACCTGTATATATTTCTTTCTTCTTACAACGGAATGTTTTTTTCTTCTTCTTCTTCTTCAGTAGAACAGAATGTTGGAACTCACTGACTTTCATTGTATCGATAAAACAGTTCACATTCTTTAAAATATCTTCTTTTCCATTCCAGTGAAAATAGTCATGCAGGATAGGAACAACATGAGCTAAGTAAATGATGACGCAATATTTGACTGTCCCTTTAAGAATTGATTTTTCATGATATGACCCCCTAACAAGATTAAGCCATAGTTCAATTAGGACATTTAGGTAATTTTTATAAACATGCCTTAGAAAAAAGCATTATTGGCATGCATCTTAAGATAAAACAAAGGCACTGACATGTTTTAAGATCAGTCAGTGCAAGTTTCTTCTTTCATTTTAGTCTAGGACTAGGCTTAAGCCTTGTCTGTGAAACCAGGGGCTAGTATTTTTCTGTGGATGCTCAACCATTTGGGGATCGGCGCCCATGTGACAACACAATGACCCGATGAAAACGTGACACATAAACAAGCAGGAAACAGAGATCTAGCACTAATATATGATCCCTCACCTCTGCTCCATGTTTCAGGAGGTACTTGACCACTTCAGTGTGTCCACCAAGAGCAGCCGCATGTAGAGGAGTAAACCCCTGCTTATCCCTGCAGGACACATCAGCACTGCAGGCTACTAAGAGCTTGACAACCTCCAGATGCCCTGAGAAACAGACACAACCAGATAACACACTAGTGAAATTAAATATATTCTGATCAGACGTCTATATGTTACTCTGGACCACAAAACCAGTCATAAGGGTCAATTTTTTGACATTGGGATTTATACATCCCCTGAAACCTGAATAAATATGATGTATGGTTTGTTAGGATAGGGCAATATTTGGCTGAGATACAACCGTTTGGAAATCCGGAATCTGAGGGTGCAAAAAAATCGAAATATTGAGAAAATCGCATTTAAAGTTGCCCAAATGAAGTTCTTAGCAATGCATATTACTAATCAAAAATTAAGTTTTGATATATTTACAGTAGAAAATTCACAAAATATCTTAATGGAACATGATCTTTACTGATTTTTGACATAAAAGAAAAATCTATACTTTTGACCCATATAATGTTGGCTATTGCTACAAATATACCTGTGCTACTTATGACTGCTTTTGTGCTCCAGGGTCAAATATAATAAACTTATTAATTGAGGCAGGAATTCAGAGTCAGAGGACCAGATACCTAGATAAGCAGCCAAATGGATAGGCTGCCTGTCCTTTACGTCTCTGGCACTCATGGTGGCCCCTTTATTTAGGAGCAGGGTCACTGTCTAAGAACATTATTAATTAGTTTAAAAGAAAATACATTTTTTTCTTCTTCTTTCTTAACATGCACACCTCAACTATAATGTTTAAGGAATAAAGTGTTTCAGATAAATCTTCTATGAAATGTCCACCACATTCAGTGTCAGCTCTTGCCGAACCTCTGCATGTCCACTGTGGACTGCGTGATGTAAAGCGGTTCTCCCGAAGCGATCTGTTGCATTCAGACAGCTCATGTAAGGAATCAGAATATCGACACACTTCATGGCTCGGTTGGCTGCAGCTACATGCAGCGCCGTCTGACAGAACCTGTCCTGCGCGTTCACCTCAGCTCCCTTTCTCAGCAGCAGCCCAACAGACCCCTGCATTTAAAATAATACAAAATGAGAGACGACAACGCAATAAACAGCAAAGAGATTTTTTTAAATCCTTACTTCATTCTGTGAGGCAGCTGCCCGATGCAGAGGAGTCAGCCACTCCTGGTCTTTAGCGTTAACATCAGCACCTGAGACCACAACATCACAGGCAATCAAAGACAAAATACAGTGTTAAAGACTAAATATTGTAACACTTTAGTATAGGGACCAATTCTTGCTATTAACTAGTTGCTTATTAGCATGCCTATTATTAACATATTGGCTGTTTTGATTTGCATAACACCGCCCAAATGTATACCCAAAGAAAGAAGGCGTTTATTCTCGCTGTAGTATTGTTGCTGTCGCCGGTGCCATGTCCTGGAGACGCTGTGTTTCATTGTGAAAGCGAAACTACTTTGTTTGAGCATCCAAAAGAGGACTGAGAAACGGCATCACTATATGGTGAGGGGCGTAACATTTCCGTCTCACGCTTGAGGTATTCAGCCAATCACAACGCACTGGACAGCTGGCCAATCAGAGCACGCCTCGCTTCTCAGAACGATGAGCTTTGTAAAAATCGGCGCGTTTAAACTACATAAACACAATGCATTACACCAAATTCACAAAATAATGTTCCTTTTAGCAACGTCATATGACCCCTTTAACAACTACCCTACTAATTTTTAATAAGCAGCAAATTAGGAGTTTACTGATGCAAAAATCATTGTTAAAAGTTATTTAGTGGTGAGAACTGGACCTTAAAATAACATGTGATCCAAAATATTCTACAATGAATGCTTAGTTTAAAATGAATTTAAATCACTTATACACATTAAATAATAACTTTTTTAATGAAGAAGTCTCTTGTACTCACCAAGGCTGTATTTATTTGATCAAATGCAGTAAAAAGAGTACTGTGAAATACTATTACAATTTAAAAGAGACATTCTCTATTGATGCTATAACAAAGCTGAATTTTCAGCATTACTCCAGTCTTCAGTGGCATATGATCCTTCAGAAATCATGCTAATACGCTGATTTGCTGCTCAAGAATTATTATTATAAATGTTGAAACAAGTTTTCCTTGCTCTTTGGAGTGTTACAAGCTGTTTGTGCATAGACAAGATCCCTGAAGTTGCAAAGACTAAAGTCTCAAAAGCAAATAAATTTTCTTTATAAAAGTTAAGACTCGACCACGCCCTCCTAAAACAGCTCATTCAAACACACCCCACATGTCTACGTCACGTGTGTAAAGATTTGCAAGTCACCGCCCAAATGTTTACGCAAAGAAAGAAGGCGGAACTATTATTCTCGCTGTAGTATCGGTTTGCTGTTCATGTCTATAACTGTAAGTCCGTATTAAAACCTCAGTATGCAATATTTTGCACAACCTGAAATTCCTGATCTCACCTGAACTGATGAGGAGGTCCATGATATAAACACCACCAACATAAGATGCAGCATGCAACGCAGTGCGCCACTCTTGGTCCTGCAACAACAAATGACTGTACCTCACGTTGTAATTTCCAAGAAAAATTAGAGTAATCACTCTACAATTTTAATAACAAGCATTTCATAATTTTAGTTATCAGGTATGTGGATGTATGCTTTAATAAAAGGAGTAAAGGAATTTTTAAGAACCATAACGTTTCTTCAAATAAGACTATTTCTTCAAGACAAAACCCACGTACCAATTCATTGACTTCTTCATTTTGCTCCAACAAAAATTCTACCATTTCAGCATTCTGGCTAAATACTGCCTGGACAAGGAGTGACTAAAAGAGACAAAGACAGAATCAGGATCAGTATAATTACACTTTAGAGAAGAAAGTATTAGGGGTAGGAATTCTGGTTCAAAAACATTGCCTAAACATTGCCCTGGCTTTAAGTATCTGAAATATAATGGAAGTCAAAATTGGAACTTTTTATGGTCCTAAACTTGTATCTTGTATTCCATATGGTATGGTATTTTCCTCAACTGTTTGGTAAAATATCAGAAGTGTTCAGCAGAAGAAAGAAATTTAGGTTTGGAACAACCTAAGTTTCAACCAAGTTTCATTTATGGATGAAATATCCCTTTAAGCCTTTGGTCAGTTTCATTTCTGTCTGTTTGTTTGTTTGTTCATTTAAAAGTAGTGAATCAAAAACAAATGTTTTGTAAACGATAAATACAAGTATTTTGCCCAGGGTGTCCGTGGGTCCTTAAAAAGTCTTAAATTCAGATTCAATGGGTCTTAAATGTTTTTGGTCACATTACCGCTAAAAATATCTTCAGTCTGACGGACCTAATGACCGTTTACATCATTGAACATCTCCCCCCAAAACTGCAAAGTATGCACCCCCCCCAACATTTCTTATTTGTATATTCATAAATGTTATTTAAAACATTATTTATTGCAGTTGTAATTTTACAGTGTAATTTATTTAATCTGACTGCTAACATTATTGCAATTTATTGATAAATTGTAATAATTTGACATAAAATGTGATGCATACATTTAAAAGGTTTTTAAAAATATGCAGATTTAAGTATGTAAAAGCTGATAGAACACTGATGAAAATATTGCTTCAGAATAATTGTTTACACCAGCAGAAATCTTGGTGATGTGATAGTTTTGTGGGGATATTTTGTGTGCAATATTGTCTGCTGATATGAAAAGTCCAGTGTTTATCATAGTAAAAAAAATATATATAATTTATGACAATGATTTTTTTTTCTTCTTTTTTACATTAAACATTCAATATATGTATGTAATATAATGTGCATTTCCATTATAGGTTTAGGTCTTAAATTTAAAATAAGGTGGTATTAAAAAGTCTTAAATTTGACTTCATATCTGTAGAAATCCTGTTGCCATTTTAGAGGCAAAATTAGTGTAGTTACATTTTATAATTTGTCTCAGCATTAAGTAAACATAGACCAAAAACAAGTCTTAAATAAACATACTCAAAATATCTGCAGTGTTGAAAATGTAGCACTTCTCCCCAATGCAGGGATACACACTTAAGTTACTATATAATGACTTCAATCCACTAACGTTACTAAAGTCAGCTAATGACCGACATGTGGTTTTTCACTGACAGCGCAATAGGTTACTATTACCAGGACCTGGGATATAACTAGTTTTGCAGTGCCAGTTTTCCTCTGGCTGTGTATATAGGAAGTATATTAAAAATCTAAATGAAGCACACTAGAGAGAGCAAGTCCTTCCATGCTGCTGAGAAAACTAACGCGAAAAGCATTTCTAGACGCTTACCTGCTCGCTTATCTTTAATGCTCCCATCTCCACAGATTAGTCAGGTCGGGGTTTATTCATTAGGATATGATCATGAAGAAATGATTCCGTTTTTAGGCCGTTAATAATGAACGGTAACTAGTGAGCGGATTCACTAACGTTAGAGCAACTGCGCTGTAATATGAAGCTGCTGGTTTACTGCGCCATCTACTGTTAAACAGAAATAATACCATATAATTCAATTATATAATTAAACATAACACTAAACATAATTTCAGATACAGAAGTCCCACTGTTACGTGTATGCATCAATGTGAATACATTTAGTGGTTTCAGGGCTATATGTTGATATACGAAGATATATATAATTGATGATATAAATTATCGGATAACACTTTATTTTGATGGTCCCTTTTAAGCGTTCTGTTGATAATAAATAACTCTGCACTTACATGTCAACAAACTGCCATTAGAGTATTAGTAGATTGATTATTATCTGCTAAAACTTTATTATGATGGTCTCCCAACAGATATTCTTCTGACTATAAGTAACTTTGCATTCTACTGACTATAGGTCAACTTTATTTTAACCCTAACCCTACCACTCTACTATGGGCATGTAGGTGCAACGTTACTTATATTCAACAGAATGTTTTAAAGGAACCATCAAAACATAGGACCATAGGAAACAGCGTTCTAGTTAATGAAGCAGGACCACAGCAGGCAGGGGATGAAAACCTGAGGGCAGTCCACAGGCAAAAAAAGAGGGAGAGTCCTTCATCAATAACGTTTTACCTATGTCCTCTCCACCCCCAACAGAAAACAGGCAGAAGAGAGAGAGAGAGAGAGAGAGAGTTGAATGACAAAAAAAAATGTAATTCCAAAGAAAAAAAAGCCTTCAAGCATTTTTTTTTTTTTTTTTTAATACAAAACCAGCAACACCAAGTTTTGTCTGTCATCAAAAAGCAATAAACGCTGAATTTTGTCTGCTTTCTGACACTAGTCATGTCAACTGTTCTATCGGTATATAAGGCAGGGAAGAGCAGAAAGCAGGAGATGAAGTTATGATAAATGAGCAGTTTATTGAATAATCTCGGTTGCATCTTTCCTGATGCTCCATTTGACTTTTTGCTTAACAAAAACGAAACAGACAAATAACATAAAATGAACATAAGAAGTAAATTAAAGGAGTTAAAGAATAGAGAAACACAACTAAGTTATAATATGAAAGATTTAAAAACAAACAAACCACATGTATAAGATTTAATGAGTATTTTGATGCTCATCCATAAATGACTACAAAAGACATACTCCCGAGACATTTTTCTTTTTTTTTTAATGAAAGTAGCAATTACAGCTGTACGTTTCTTTTGGTAAGATTTGTTTTGCATTGTACATCTTTATGCTTGAAATATCGTCCCTAAAAGTTTAGCCAAATTGAGCTCAAGTTCTAGGTTTTTCTAGTTTAAAACTTAGGACTCCCCAAATTGAGGAAAATATGAAAATATGTAGATTTTTACCCATTGACAGCTATAAGGCTCGATTGTGTAAACTGGGTAAACAAAAAAAATTGTCCTTAGCACACAGATTCACGCTTGACCACTGGCTCTCTAATTATTAAAGTACATTACAATAATAAAACAAACAACTACAAATTAACATGGTCCTCAATGGATACATAAACAAACGAATGTTGACAAATCTGGAAGCAATAACCAGTGCCATAATGTGTGAGAAGAAAACAAGTGAATACATAAAAGTGGGTTAACTGATGTTCACTTCCATTCAAAACGGTGGTAACCTAATTGGTTAAGACTTAAGGACTAGTAATCTGATCAGATTCATGACCTGAAAAACATCAAGACACAACATCACCACTAGATCCAGGAACTCCAGAGTGCTTATAATAAATATACTGCAAGTTATCTTCTAAACTAAGAACTAAGTGCATCCAAGGACATTTAAATATAAAAGTGTACCATTGGAGAGACTCATAGAGATCTCATTTTTAGCTGTAGAAAGTCAGTTTTAATTTATGACAATGAACAGTTTTGATGGTAACGCCATTAATACAGTTGAACATGTCAACAGTTAACCCATAGGGTCAAGTACATATGCAATGCTTTGCCTAACATCACTTAAGTAGATCTCTATGTTCAGCGTCCTCAGCAAGTAAGAGAATCAGACTGTTTACTGAAGTTGAACAGGTGAACGCATTGTTTTCCAATGGTAAAGCTGTCATGGTGTGCTCGGCTCATGTTATAACTCGTCATGAGGTATCTTCAGGGCATGGTCACAGAGATCTGTGGAAGGAGTTCAAATAAACTATTACATATGCAAGTGTAGTCAGAAACTTCTGAATATTTCTTCAATATTGTACGTGTTAGCTACGCTTGAAAAGATGTTGTCAATGTTTTTAACAAGTAAATGCACGTAGCTTGTGACTACGGTGAAATAAAAGAACTGTCATGTGAAGTTCATAGATAGGTTTGAAATGAAAGAATACTGAATCAAATGTGTTTACAGCATTACCTGTCCTCTTACTGCAGAGCTTGTCTTTAACGTTGTCCGTCTCATGAGCAAAGAATTCAATAAGTTCATCCTCATGCTGCTCAACGATTGTTTCACACTGTGAAAACACACACATGAAGAAAGACCATTTCTAAAACCCATCAGAAAATTCTGACGTTTTTCAAACAGCATTTCATAAACGGTGTACAATTATTGCATCGAATCAGCAGTGAATTGCATCATAAATGCAAATACAATTAAAGGTTAGACTTGAAAAATAAAGACATGAAAAAAAAGCATTCTCACAGCAAACTTTAAACTAGAGCTGACTCTGGAGTCAAAGGCCACATCAGAAAGGTCCATGGCAGTGCCATCACGGGATGTATGTCTCACGTATGTCTTCCGATTGGTGGCAGGGTCAACCAGTTCACCGTAATCCTTCATCTTCTCACAAACCTCTTCCATTAGTTCCAGCAGATGACTCTCAGAGCGGGAAAAGGGAACCTGAGCACATTAAAACAAATGCATACAAATCTGTAAGTTGGTATCAAAAAACAATCAAAACAAACAAAATGATGTCATTATGAAACTCAAATATGTCACCTCTCTTACTGACTGACTGCCATCAGGATTAATCCTAAATGATCCGGTCTGGATCATTTTCTTGGGATCTATTTGTGATATGGCCCAGTCCATTTCATCAACTAATGCCCTGCACGCTAGGGGGAAAAAAACATGTGCATGATGCAATTCAGAAGTACTCCTTAATCACAAAGCACAACCATTTATTAAAACTGTTTGATGATGCATTTATGAAGGTGTGTAACATTCCTGATGTTTCTTTGTCCTGCAATACAACTAACCCACAATGCTTGTCTAGGTATAAATATATATATATATGCATAGTAAATTATAAAATGTTTGAAAAAGTTGAAATACCTCCACATTTTATGTCTTGACCCTGTCTGGCTCCTTGAACTAACAGTAGGTGCAAAGACATCAATGCACAGACGATAAACATGTAAAAATGTTTTTCCATCCCCACCTACAAAACCAAATACAAAGCAATGTAAGGTTCTTGCATAAAATTTATTTTATTGCAGCCTTCGATAAGACACAGAGTGGCCGGTTAGCAGGACTTACCTTTCACGAAATACAATCAAGCAATAAAATCATGCAATGTAATAATGTATTCATTATCGAACTGAATTGCATGCATATTTTAAGACAGAGCGTGAACTTACAAACCTTTTACTTTAAATGCACCGCACACACGCGTTCACGAACTGATGACGTGCACACAGGGATAATTGTAGTTTAGGAGCTGACCTGAGATCTGCCGCGAGCCTTGTTTTTCTTCTTGAGATGCGTTGGCTGTCTTTGGTGCATTACCGCCACCAGCTGAACTGGAGTGTGGAGCAGTGAGAGGAAATGCACGTGCGCCCTCTACAAATACCCCTTGATAAATCTGACCCTGGACCACAAAACCAGTCATAAGCAGCACAGGTATATTTGTAGCAACAGCCACAAAACATTGTATGGGTCAATATTATTGATTTTTCTTTTATGCCAAAAATCATTAGGACATTAAGTAAAGATCATGTTCCATGAAGATAATTTGTAAATTTCCTACTGTAAATATATCAAAACTTAATTTTTGATTAGTAATATGCATTGCTAAGAACTTCATTTGGACAACTTTAAAGGCGGTTTTCTCAATATTTGGATTTTTTCGCACCCTCAGATTCCAGATTTTTTGCCTAGTTGTATCTCGGCCAAAAACAGTGCCCTCCACTAATATTGGCACCCTTGATAAATATAAGCAAATGTTTCTATGAAAATAAATCTGCATTGTTTATCCTTTTGATCTTTCAATAAAAAAATTCACAAAATTCTAACCTATCACTGAAGTAAAACAATTGAAAGTGGGGAGAAAATCTATGAACATTTATGATGAAATAAATGTTTTTCTCCAATGAATGTTGGCCACAATTACTGGAACCCTAGAAATTCTTATGAGTAAAATATCTCTGGAGTATATTCCCATTCATATTTACATTTTATAGCACACCAGTGTGACTAGGAGCATGAAATTGTCCAGCCATGACTTCCTGTTCCACAGGATTATAAATATGAGGAACAAAGGCCGAATTCCCTTAATCATCCATCACAAGGAGTAAAACCTAAGAATATATTTCTGATGTGCAGAACAAGATTGTTGAACATCACAAAATAGAAAGTGGCTGTAAGAACAGAGTTCAGTATTTCGATGGGGAAATAGTTTGTCGAAAGAGTGTCATTCTCCTCTGGCCAGACAAAATCAGCAGTTTAAATCTAGGCTAAAGCAGAGTCAGATTATGCAAAGGACTCATCTGGTTCCTGTGGTCTTGTCCCGGTGGCTGTCTTGGAGACAGGGTCTTCACTGGGGATCAGTCTCTGGGCTCATCTAGTTGTCCTGGTCTCTGCTGATCTGGATACGGACCGGATCCTGGTGGCTGCAGTGACCATCTGATCTGATCCATACACAATCAATCTCTGTCTGCTACCCAGTGTCCCAGACAAGGGTGCCCACTTCTGACTGGCGTCAAAAAGAATGAACAAATGATTGTCTTAAAAACGCATTGCCATTATAGAGAAAGCGAAATTTGAGAGAAATCACCATCAGGTGCAAAATGCTGACAGACATGGTTTGCGATAAGCTGTTCTGACTAAATTTGACCTTGACAAAAAGGCCTTGTGTTGGAAGGCAGGGTTTGGCCATAGACCAATATGGTTGTCCAAAGGAATGCTGCTAAAAGTGTATAAAAACAATTGGCATAGGGTTCTGGTTCTGGTTGTATGATACAACACTTACAGGAGTAGTGCACCCAAAAATGAAAATTCTGTCATTTCTCAGCATGTTGTTTTAAATCTTAACAAGATTTAAAACAAATCTTAAAAAAAAACCTTTGAAACACAAATTAAGAGCAGCCCAAAGATGAGGAGGGACACGGAAAGCATATCAGCCCATGATGAGTATTGAGTGAATGGCTCATCTACACACAGATGATGTTGATGAACTTGGATCTTTGCTATAGCCAAACTCTTCTCCACTGAGAGAAAAGACCAGGTCTGATTGATCTGGAATCCAGATCCATGCCCTGAAAATGTACTGAATGATGCGGAAAAGGTAACCAGTCCACAGATAAACTCTCAGCATCTGACTTTTGCTGAGATGTGGACATTGACTCAAAGTGGAGGTTTAAGCAGACTAAATGATTGGAGAAGTCCTGCATACGTCACCAGAAAGAAGTCTGTTGTTTTCACCAGAAGGTCCAGTTATGACATTTTGATTAAACATCATTTTTTTTAATTAGCTACATAGACTATGCACAACTGAATCCTTCACAACAAGTTCTACAACATGGTTTTATTAAATATGTAAGGTGAATTTTCATTTCATTCTTGGTTTGTGTGTATAAAAATATTGCAAAATGTTGAGCTTAACAACTAGTTTAGCCTATTGAGGACTGCATCTTGCACGTGTAAAATAGCGCACCCTATCATTTGGGTTTCTCTTGATGAAGGTTCTGCACTGGTATTTCTGCAGAAAGTTATTTCAGAAATGATAACTGTGTGAGCAAATAAATTAATGAAAGGCAGGTATCTATCAATTCGATTCAGACTTTTCTTCACGCTGTCATTGGTGAAAATGAAGAGGAGACACAAACATAGGCATAGGCTCAGTCAAATAGTGGCATAAAGTTGGCTTGACGTTGGACGTTCGATATTTGCATATTTAGGGACCGTCTACATATTGGTATACACTTTTCTAACTTCAAGAGCATGAGCAGAATGATTTACAGTCATAAAAACAGCTGTAAACTGTTCATCTAGGTGCCAACTATAATGCACACCTTTTACATTTTTATATGTTTATTAAAATAAAGTAAATCATGTGTAAAAAAATGCTATTTTTTATTTAAATGACACAATTTTGCCACCCTACGACGTAACCTTATTTACGCAAGCAGTAACGCCTGGAGTGTGGACTAGGGGTGACCCCGAATAGTCGACGATTCGATGCTTCGATGGGAGGAGCCTGATTCGACTCCCAATCTCACAGTCGCGGGGTGTTATGATCATGCATTTTGGAAATATGGGGGTGCTCAAATCTTTGATTTCACATAAAACTACCAGTTTTCTCCCAATAAGTTAATATAGCCTGCTGCCTATTAAAATAATGTTGTAAATAAGAATCTGAAAAGAAAGAAGCTTCAAATAAATATTTTAACATGCGTGAATAAATCCAATCACCCCTAGTACAAATTTAAGTTTCACTTCCATAATCCGTGACCGACAGAGGAGCATTTTGACACAGGCAGACTGAAAGACTGTATTTCTTCGATCAGGTAGGGTACAATTTACCGAAACATTTCAGCCGGTTAATATATCGTGTATATATTATTTATCTCGTTTATGATGCATTTGGTTGAGTTGCCCTGCAGTTTAGCGCTTCATTGAGGTGTGGTGAATATCTCTTCAGCGCGCGCAGGACAAACAACAATGAATGCAGAATATGAATAACTGGGTCTGGGATGTCATATACATAACGTTATAATCGAGCACTATTGTAAAAAAAAAAAAAAAAAAAAAAGGTTGTGAATTCTTAGGGTTTCGCTGACGTTTAATGCTAACTATTTTTTTATCTAAAAAAAACAAACAAAAAAACATGACACTTAATAAAAATTATTTTATGTAGGCCTATACAATTTAATATAGGCTTTTTTTGTTTCAAATGGATGAAGAGCCTAGTTTATAATTTACACAATAGGATAAATTATGTACACACCAAAACTTATGCGACAATACATTTTTTTAGGGATGACGTCATGACGCACACCATCGGTAAAAGGCTGGATGGAAACAGGGTGTAGACTGTAAATTTCGCAACGTTTTTTTAACGCATATCTCTTTGTCGGCAACAAAACAGCGCAAAATCTGGATGGAAATTTGAAAAACCTTAGTGTGGACTCTACTTGAGTTGCAGCTGTGCTCTGTGTCTGTGCTGGTCACTTTAAAAACAAAGACCCAGGGGGAGGTTCCTGTTTGAGTTCCTGTTTTTGATTTCCTGGCACATAAGTTACTGATTGCTTTTTTTAGTACATTTTTCGCTGGAGAGCATATACGGCATCATCATCAGAGAGTGTCAGACGTAAATATATCTTCAGCTGTATCGGGTTGATCACGGATGTTTGGATATAGTAAGCATGTATATATTATATAGACTGCTATAAGTTCTTCCTCTTTATGCTTTCATTCTGTGGCCACCGCAGTGCACTGTAGAAACCTACTGCGATGACAGCACAGAGCACAGCAGCTGAATGTTTCTAGGAGAAAGTAACGTGTTTATAAGTGTTGATATAATTATAGTGATACTGAATCTATTTCCGAGGACGTACGCAGAGTTGTTTGCTACATATTGTTCTTGAATGTCTAGTGGTACAAACAAAGGTTACAAATGCTACTGTGTAACTTGTGGTTTCGGTTGATACCTGTGGTTCAAGTATTGTTGCGCGACAGATTTGAAGTGTGCCAATGCTACTATCTATCTATCTATCTATCTATCAATCAGTCCACTGCATTCATCCAGCAAGAAAAATCACCTCCTCTGAAAATGCAAAAGTGAAAGATTGAAAAGTTGTTCTCACCTGACAAGTTGTAATTTATTCATGTCAAATCAAATGGGTAATCATTCAGAGGTTATTTTACAGTACCTGGTCTCCTATATTTCTTGATGGTAAAATAAACAAAAGAATTATGTGACACCCAGAAACCTGCAATCTGTATGTTTAGGCTATATTTTGTATATTTCTGTTTACTCCCTCTTTCTCAAGTAATTTAGTTTTGTTCCATAGAGAGTACCAATGCATTTTCAAAAACTCATAATTGTTTTATTGTTATGAGTTTGGAAAAAAAATAACAGGCTTTTTAATGACAGGTTTCATTGAGTCAGCTTGCCACACTAATCAATGAAATGTAATTTTGTACTTTTTCTGAGATGGTGCTCACTGCAGAACACACGATCCAGGGGGCGTGGCTGGATCTAGATCCAACTCCTCCCACCTTACATATACCTAAACCTACCCGTCTCCACCCCCTGATCCCTGAACCCACCCATATCCACCCCTAACCTACCCATCTCCACCCCCTGATCCCTGAACCCACCCATATCCACCCCTAAACCTACCCATCTCCACCCCTTGATCCTTAAACCCACCCATATCCACCCCTAAACCTACCCATCTCCACCCCCTGATCCTTAAACCCACCCATATCCACCCCTAAACTTACCCATCTCCACCCCTTGATCCCTGAACCCACCCATATCCACCCCTAAACCTACCCATGTCCACCCCCTGATCCCTGAACCCACCCATATCCACCCCTAAACCTACCCATCTCCACCCCCTGATCCCTGAACCCACCCATATCCACCCCTAAACCTACCCATCTCCACCCCTTGATCCTTAAACCCACCCATATCCACCCCTAAACCTACCCATCTCCACCCCCTGATCCCTGAACCCACCCATATCCACCCCTAAACCTACCCATCTCCACCCCTTGATCCTTAAACCCACCCATATCCACCCCTAAACCCACCCATCTCCACCCCCTGATCCCTAAACCCACCCATATCCACCCCTAAACCTACCCATCTCCACCCCCTGATCCTTAAACCCACCCATATCCACCCCTAAACCCACCCATCTCCACCCCCTGATCCCTAAACCCACCCATATCCACCCCTAAACCCACCCATCTCCACCCCCTGATCCCTAAACCCACCCATATCCACCCCTAAACCTACCCATCTCCACCCCCTAGATGTAGATCCAACCCCGCCCCCTGGATCTTTGTTCTGCAGTGAGGGGCTACTGCTTCTTCTTGCTAATAATTATGAAAATTTCTTTCAATATTTTTTTTTAGTGAATAGTTTTCCTCATTTCTATATGATCTTCCTGTACAGAAGTCTTCAAGACTGCAAGCTCAAAGACTTTTAAGTAAGGTTTATTTTTAATTTACTCAACTGATAACCGCTCTTAGATGGAGGAGGCGTATGCAGCACTGTACCAGCAGTTTGTCCGTCTCCAGTCACTCTGCTTAAAACAAGCAGCAATAATACAACATCTCTCTGACACACTACAACGACAGCAAGGTTAGAAGACTTTTGCAAATAAACTACTGCTAATTACTTCAATATTAATGTCACCGTGTATTAAATTAGTGTATACACTATGATATGTGATATAGTAATGTTCACTTTCAGGTTTGGCCACGGCTCCAACTAGGAACTTTGAAAAGTCAGGACACCGACCCCATCCTGCAGAACGCCATGAGCAAGAACCTCTCAGAGATCTCAATGCACCACACATACTGGGCTTTCAAAGTATAGTATTCTCCCTGTGTCTGTTGAAATTATCACTTCTGAAGTCTACCATTGACTGAAGGCCCATTTACACCAAGGACCATAACTATAACTATCCACCTTGTTCTCCACGTAAAAATGGGCCATTTGTAAATTCTACGAGTCTTGCTTCCGGTCTCATTTGCTCCCAGCTATTTTTGGCTGTACAAATCCACTCGTTTTGCTGCTTGATACTGCAAATTGTTGCATCTTACCATATTATTTTAGTGTATTATCTTAATTACAAACGTTTATTGCACATTGTTATTCTCGTTATTTCTTTATATAGCGGCTAATGGACCGGATGTCTCGCTCATGGGCTTCCGCATTTAGGAATAAGGTGGATATAGTTTTAAAAATCATTCTAAATGTAATTTTAAGAATAGCAAATTCTTCATCACAAGTATAATGATAAAAGCACAGGGGACTGTTATCGTTGGAATAACTTCCAGAATGATTTTGTTTCCGGTTTATAAGGGCAGTCGTGGCCTAATGATTAGAGAGTCGGACTCGTAATCCAAAGGTTGCGAGTTCGAGTCTCAGGTCCGGCAGGGATTGTAGGTGGGGGGAGTGAATGTACAGTGCTCTCACCACCCTCAATACCACGACTGAGGTGCCCTTGAGCACCGAACCCTCAACTGCTCCCCGGGCGCCGCAGCATAAAATGTCTGCCCACTGCTCCAGGTGTGTGTTCACTGCTGTGTGGTGCACTTTGGATGGGTAAATGCGAGTATGGGTCACCATACTTGGTCGTATGTCACAAAAAGTTGACAGCCAATCAGAATCTATCGTGCTTGGCTCAAGCATTTAAAGACAACAGAACTGCAGTATGTGCTTATAATAAACAATGTTATTGTGCGAAGGTGTGGATGCTAATATAGTTATCGTTATAGCCCAGCCAACAATGACCTGTCGGTCAGCCAGAATTTTAAAAATAAAAAAATCATATTGTTTTCTAAACTGTTAATCATTTTCAAACATTTAAAGCAGGCAGGGTTAACCTTACAGTTGTACTCAACACTGTTTACTGTCAGATTTTCAAAATCCTCCTTCATTTGAATTAAGATTATAATAATTTAATTTTAAAGCACAGCCACCACAAAATCAGACTTTAGCACCACTTTTTACTTTGAGATCAATCTGAGGTTAATTGCCCAAAAAATAGCTATGATACTGTTTTTGAAATCAAATCTTTGCATAGTTATGACAGGAAACACTGACATCTAATAATGCTTTTGGGGGGAAAAAAACAAAAAACTGTTAATTTAAAAATAAAGCATAAACATAAACCCAAATAGGAAATAAAACCTATTCTTGTCCTATTCTTTGTCCTAAACTCCTGAAACATTGGTGTCTCATATTTTAGAGCACTCAATGCAATTTTGGAAAGAAATCAATCAAATCTGTATGTGTGTGAAAATATTCAGATGCAATTGTTAACATTTTCATAAGTAACTGTAATTTAATTACACATTTTTTCTCAGTAAACGAAACTTTAACCGTTATTTTGTGATTAAATGATATAACTGTTACATGTGACTAGTTACTCCCCAACACTGGTGGCAAGCAGATAGTCGGTCCAGTTATCTTCATTGTTGTTGTTCTTGGTGTGAACAGGCCTTAACACTAATATCAGTTTTCCATTCCAAATCAAACTTTCTCACTTTTGTCTGCAATTCTGCATCATTCGACCTCAAGCATCAAAACAAGGTTTCTGCTATGCATATGTTTGTTTTTCAGCTGGTAATGACCTCGGTCATATTAATAGAGGACTAGACAAACTGCATCTTAACCTGGACATGCTAGATCAGAAACAGGATAACCACGATAAAGCAGTTTTCCACAATCCAGTAAAGATGGCAGAAAGCAGTGCCTGGGATGACCTGAGGAGAGTCGAGCAAAATTATTATGCAAACCAGCCTTCACAAAGACTGCGGGTTCGTATCACACCTGTGTTTAGTGTGCGTTGGTTCACTTCAGTTTCTTTTCTTTAAGCTCCCAACTTGAAAGACTTAATTTTTTTGTGTCTAGTCCTGCTTGTGATAACACCTGCACGTCTTACACAACATAAGCAACATCTGACATGTGTGAGAAGGCTGTTTCTCTGTCCCACAGAGGCCCTGGTCATCCTCGTTTCTGGACAGTGAGTTGGTCAGTCAAGCCGGAGGGCTGTTCATGTCTGGAGTCACGCTGCAGTCGCAGGTGTGTGAGTTCTGTCACGCTGTGTTTCCTGGACACACAAGCACCCGTGGAGAGTTTCTGCGTCACCTCACTACACACATGACCTGAAGGAAAGCAGTGCTGGGACTCAAATTCATCAAAAAATGAAGATGAGGTGATAAGTGAACACACCGATAATGTCAGTAATGGACTATCATATGTTTGATTTTGAAACTATTGGAGGTTTGGTCAGTGATGATCTAGATTTTTTTTTATTAAATTGTAAAGCACACACAAGTTGTAGTGCAAGTACTTAATATAAAGTGAGAACAGCAACAAAAAATGTTATGCGTGCACATGTATTTGTTGTTTCATTTTATAATTTTATGATTCATCGCCTAGTTTGATCTTGTAATTATTTGGTTCCATCACAAAAAGTGTCTGTTTTGTACCAGTAGAAATGTATGAATATATCATTTTTTTAGAATGATTTACTGTTTTTGCCCAAATGCTGAATTCTCACTACCATAAAGCACAATATGAGTATAGTGCTGTCTAGTAATTAAATAGTAAATAAATTAAAAAACTTTACAATGTAGAGCATCAATGGACCATAGCAACTGGTAGCATGAATGCTGTAAAACCTCATTAGTTTATAAGTGGTTATGTTTAAATGAACACCAGTGCTATGATAATCGACAGAAAGGCATTTTTACATGACATGGGCAAATCTCTTTACATCCTACTTAATGTTACTTTTTAGTGTTCACAAAAAACTGGTTTGTTGCCTTGAAAAAGGCCACATTCAAGGCACTCCAGTACACAAGGATATGCTCTTACACAACACTTACAGTGTACCTGTTTCAGGTTCTTGCAAAGAAATATCCTTAAGGGATAGTTCACTCAAAAATCTGTCGTTCAAACTGTATGATTTCCTTTTCCTTTTCGCAAAACACTTGAATTTTTTGTCACAATGGTCCGAAACAACTCCTTTGACGTTCATTTAATTTGAACAAAAATAAAGCAAAGTATCTTTCAAAATATCCTCTTTTGTGTTTCACAGAAAAAAGGAAAAAAAAAAGATCTTTTTTGGTTATCCCTTTAATTATAGGCCTTCTCAAGCATATTACTCAAATGAAATCAATTTATTGATTAGCGATTAACTGATTGAGTAAATTTGCCAACAGTGGCACCAAACAGGCAACTGAAACAATAACTATTTTTTCCAGACAGTTTTTCTTTTTTTACTTTTTCCCAACCACTTCCCCATCTGTGAGATTGACGATGACGATGACGATGATGATGATGGCAGGGTAGGGCAAGTGAATCACAGGCATCGTCTGTCTTGGTTTGTTGCGATGAGACTAGGGTGAGTGTGGGTGGTGGAACCGTGTGTCAGAAATGAGACAGAAACATCAAAATTGTCCATACATTTTCATGTACAATACTTTAAGTACCTTAAACAAAAGCATTGGATAAATAAAAGTTGTTGTAATACACAAAATTTCTGTTTTTACACTGTTAGCAAAATAAAAGTAACAATCTAGAGAAATAAACACGAGAAACATTACAATATAATTTATTGAGAAATTAAAAAATAAATAATCTGTCATTAAAGAGGCCACAGATCTATTTCTAACATTGTAATGCACAATTCATACTTACTATTCTCATTAGCCATTCAACCTTTAAACAGTGAGAATATTATTCCCCCCCCCGTGATTCATTTGAATCATTTACATTTTGTAATTTATGAAAACTCATTTGTGCATTTAGAGTTGATATATTCATATTTACTGCATTAGTATGTTACTAGTGTAAGGGTTCTTAATAGTCCATTTCAGGATTTCACATGTTAATATAATCCAAAACTTGTAAACGTGTTTTGCTCGCTGTGCATAATAATGTATTTGAGCAGTTTGCTTATTCTAGCATTGTGATTGGTTGGATTAAATAAACATGTTCCTTCCAAACTTTTCTTAGAACTCCACCAAAACAAGAAACTGAGAAAATGGAAAATGTCTCACAGCTCCGCTTAGAACGAGAAGCAAGTCATCTATCCTAATAAATTAATGTTTAGATAATGCAATTTCATTCTAGAATTAGCTCGACACAAAATTAGCACCATTGAAGCTTTTTACTGACATTATAACCTGACAGAGAATATGGAATGTATTTGTAACACTTGTTGCTTGGACTAAGCTGTATGTGCTTCAAATTTAATTTGTCAAGACACAAGAACTTTCCGCCACTTTCTAGAAGAACATTATAAGGTGCATACAAGTTTTGTAGAACAGGACAATTCAACATAGCGAACCAAACACCACGGCTGCATTTAGACATGATATCCAACCTGAGTTCAACATGGAGACTTGCAGATTGTCAGTTATGGATCATCTTTTGTGTTTGCTGGACTGCTGCTTCTGTTACTCGATGCTGTCCTCTCTGACACTTTCTCCTCCATCTCTATGAGAATATAAACAAAGTTTTTGGATTTTAAATTTGAGAATTAATTTTTTTAAATAATAAAGAGTGTCAGGAACACAATACGGTACTTTATGGTTTTTTATTTTCATGTCGCTTCGAGCTTAAAAATCTTTTCATTTGAACAAATTTGGAGACATGTAGCATTCCATCGCTTGCTCAGCAATGGATGCTCTGCAGTGAATGGGTGCCGTCAGATGAGAGTCCAGTCAGCTGATAAAAACATCACAATAATCCACACCACTCCAGTCCAGCAATCAACTTCTTGTGAACTCAAAAGCTGTGAGTTTCAAATTCATTAAGACATTTTTAAATAAAACCATCGATTCCAGCGAAAATACGAGTTCTCTGTGCAATATTGCTTTATGCAGTAAAAAACGTACTCTCATCTGAATCAGGAGAGAAATATGCACTGCAGATCAAGCACCGTTTACAAGTGAAAACAGTCCAAAATAATCCTAAACAAATAAATTGGTAGATTTTGATGTGAAAAAGGGCATGGACAAGTTATGGCCTGTTACTTATGGATTATGGACTCATATTTTAACCAGAAACAATTATTTAAAGTTAAAACGTCCTAAAAATTGATTTGTTTGAACTTTTGACTTCACAACCGTTAATGATGGACTGGAGTGGTGTGGGTTATTGTGATGTTTCTATCAGCTGTTTGGTACCCATTCATTGCAGAGGATCCATTGCTGAGCAATTTTTTTCTCAAAAATGTGTTCCTTTGAAGAAACAAACCCATCTACATCTTGGCCTGAGGGTAAACTATTCCTCTAAATATGATCTGCTCATTAATGCAGTTATCAAGAGACTCGAATTTGGAACGGGGAGAATCAGCATTTGCATCATTGGGGTTTCCCACTGCATTTTTGAACATCGCAATTCCCACACTTCGGCAGACATTAATAATACATTACAGCAATGCAATAAAACATGTTAAAACTCGTATTATTATGTGAAGCCAGAACAATGCTGAGAAATGACTGTGTAACTGCAGAATGACTGACAGTGCAATGAAATGAGGAACTTGCATTTTCGCTTGAAAGAGACGACACAAAAAAAATACAAAGACTGATTAAAGCTCATTTTTGGCCATTCCACTGAACTGAAGCACTAGTGTTTGCTCATTAAGATCGAGAGAGAGAGAGAGCGGCTGCATCTTTCACTGCCCACATGGTTTATTTTTACTCCTTCTCTCTGAGTCAAAGCGACGCCCTTCTCACTCCCTCCTACTCATTCACCCCCTCTTTCTCTCCATCCATCCATCCGCCCTCTTCTCACACATTTTCATAAGCTTTGACGTCAGACAGGGAAGGGGGGCTCCAATTTATCACCCACACAGCACTTCCTGTGGCCCCCACCACCCATTCGCATTTTCTCTTCTCCTTTCTCTTTTATTCTGCGGTCCCCAATGACGACGTCTGACTGAGATGTTTGCCTCTGAAAGAGCTTCTCGAATCTGATGATCTCTGATTCATTCCATCCTTAAAGGCTAGCTAGATTAGCTCTTATATATTCCTCAGAGACACTTCAAGGTGTGCTAGTCTCTGCACTATCATCACTATCAACCCTACAGACTTTAAAGGAAATTTTCTAAAGGGGAAAATTCTGTCATAATTTATTCACCCTCAAGTTGTTTCAAATGGATTTTTTTTTATTTTAGTGCAGTGAAAGTCAATGGGGTCCATTGTTTTTGGAACTCAAACATCATCTTTTGTTACATAGAAGAAAGACATACAGGAACAACATGAGGATGAACTGAACTGTCCCGAACCGATCTGTCCCGTTCTTAAGAGAATAAAGGCACACATACTTTGTTCTTTAGACAGCTTGACCTCTTTAACATGAAAAATACCTGGGAGGTTTTGAACTTGACTGTATCCAAACAATTACAATCATACAATGCCATTATTCTGACAGTTGTGAAACCCAAGAAGTAACACACTTATGACCCTTTCTATAGTACAATAATCTCTTTTAAATAAAAAATCTAATTTTAAATAAATCTTTAAATAGCCAAGCTTGTTAACAGTTCTGACGTAGCATTTTGTACTGTAACTAAGCAGCAAAAATACACACTTCTTATAAATTATACAGAAAAAGTTACACTTTATTTAAAGGTGATGTTGTTACAGTGTAATTACACATAAGTGGAGAGTAATATTACTAAATTCTTAGGGTTATGGTTTAGTTTAGGGTTAGTTGCATGTAATTATGCATCATTTCTTGTCATTACCATAGTAAGTACATGTAACTACGTCACCTTCAAATAAAGTGTTACAGAAAAAAATGAAGGTAAGCATCTCTTATTTTTCTGACCCTAAGTTTACAATGGGGATGCAAATCCAAACTCTGTCTTGTTCCCCATTTGTGGTAGGTGCATGAGAAGTGTGCGTGTTATAAAGCATCTAGCATTCACCTGAAATCTGTCTCTTTTCTGACCCTAGGCTGACTTTGCTTGCGTGGTCACGTGACACCATTCTAGCCAATCTGAGGCCCTCATCCATGAGAGTTTGTTGCATGAGCTGGCGACTCCAGTTGATGAGGCCAGTGGTGTCGGTGAGGGGGTGAGGGGATGAGGAGGGGTGCAACTGAGGGCTGATATCTATCAAGACACACAGAATCAGACAAACATGCCTCTCAATCACCTGTTACGGTTTCTTTCAGCAATGATGTTTTTCCCTGACATGAGTATGAATGGACACAAATTTGCTTTCTTATCTTCTGCTTGATCTTCACATCATCTCAGAGAGGGAAAATAACCCACTGTGATCACTTTTTACGTGTGAAGTGATCCTTCATGGCTTTGCCATTTGCAACAAATGCAACATAGAATGTGGGACAATGATGGTTTGAGGTCACTAACTGCACCAAGATTTACTGACATACACTGGACATTCATAAATATATCAATGTTTAAAATAAAAGCAATGAAAATAAGGAATCTTACCTTGTGATAAACTATCTAGACTTTCTCCAGAGAGGCTGTTGTCATCCGCTGTAGATCTGTTGTCACTGTTGGCTACTGGATCCTTAGACAGTCTGTCAGAATCTGTGACCTGAAAGAAGTAGTACTTCTAATGAAAACGTTACTCGTTTTGTCAATTGTAGTGGGTTTGTTACACTATAATTACAGATATGAGTGCAATAGTACTACAAAAGGAGTTCACAACTTGACATCCAATGTAAGCTCCAGTGTAACTCTCAATCCAGCGATTTACATCTTTATTTTAATCCTATAAGGGAACCAGTTCGTTTTCTTATCATTTTGTAGCTATATACTCAAATCACTATTAAGTGTAAGCATCTGCCCAAGCTTCATCTGAGTATATTCCTCAAAGTCCTGTTTACCATCTATACAGATTTATATATAGATACATATCTTGATGTACTTACATCAAGCTTGATTCTCTTCTGAGCAGAACAGTCAACAGCGGCAGTACAATCATCTGAGTATGTCCTGAGATGATAATACAAAAAAACCAGCTCAAATTCTGATCAAATAAGTTTAATTGTAAAAAAAAGTCACAATATTGAAGGAAACAACACACAAGAGGTGGCAGGGCTAGCTTTCACACGGGTATTTGTGAAAATGCTTATATCTCAGTAACTTCAAGAATTTAAGTGAAATGTCCAATTGGCCAAATGTGTTTCTCCATGAGCTGAAAGATTATCAGATGGATTTATTTTAAATATTTGGTAACACTTTATTTTAAGGTGTCATAATGCAAAGTAATTACCTAATCACATACTTGGTAGTAGCCGTTGTATTAACATGAAATAAAATGTACTTACCATGTGACTAAGTTATGGAACAGCCTGTACTTACGTTTGTAATTATGTAGATGTAATAGGTAGTTACTGTTACACACATGTAACAGGCAGAGTCTGTTACACAGCTACTTGTACACTTAAGTACAATCTTGATACACTTTATTTTAAGTAGCTTATGTCTGTGTACTTACATTTGTAATTACGTTGTATAAAGTCTGCAACACATAAGTAACAATCTTTTGGTTACATAAGTAGCTGTGTAACACACTCGGTCTGTAACATGTGTGTAACAGTAGCTGCCTATTGCATCTACATAATTACAAACCATAAGTACAGTCTGTTCCATAACTTAGTTACATGGTAAGTGCATTTTGTTTCATGTTAGTACAACGGCTACTACTAAGTAATAACTAGGTAATTACTCTGTATTATGACACCTTAAAATAAAGTGTTACCAAATATTTTCTTATAAAATGTAGCACATCTGTTACCAGCCATAAAGGTCTGGTCACACAAATAAGAACCTTGGTCCAGAAGAACCACGCTGCACTACTACCTCCAATAAATTCTTCTCTGCACAAGGACCAGTTTTATGTCTTGAATACATTATAGATTTTGCTCAGCTAAAAGTCTAACGCACTGGTTTTGAATGTACTACATAATCAATTATATATAATCAATTCCACTATCATCATATTTTTGCTTGAGCTGTTGAATAAACAGCTTGAACTCAAAAAGAAAGAACTTTATGGTAAATGTCTGATCTTCAAATTTGGGGTCTCTTCCTCAAACAGTCTCACACCACCAACAGTTCAAATTTGCACTTATATTTTTATTTCTCTACATGGACCTATGGACATGGTGCTGATGACACATACCAGGTTTCATCATGAATCGCCAATGCACTGTGGTAAACTGAACAGTCTCATTGCATGTCTCTTTTGTCTCACACACCCATTTTGGAACCACTCTTTTAGGCCAAAACAATTGTGAAACAAACCTTGTTTTTTTTTTTTTTAGATTTCATCGCCAGTAGGTGGCGCTGTCTCCAAACTGCTCAGGTACTCTCAGCTTGGTTGTGATAGCAAACCAAATTTCATTGTTATTTATAGCATTGCGAAACTTACTTTGTTTTTTGTGTGCTTTCTGTTGAATTACTGTTTTGTCTGATGAATTGTTACATAAGTGTTTGGCACATGAAAAAACCTTTGAAAATGATATGAGCCAAGTTTGGGGAAGATCGAATTAAAATTCTTGGAGGAGTTTATAAAAAAAAAGTCTGTTTTTCAGAAAAGTTGGGTTGAAAATAAAAACATTTGCTTTTGTCTTGGCATGAGCCTAGGTATCAGAAGAAAAATGTATTTCTGTGGATTTATTATTTATGTGATTTATTTCACAAATATTGATTTTCAAACTCTTCCCAAGTTAAAACAATAGTATCAAGGTCTGAAAGCACTGTATCGTTAATATTTTGACCCAAAGTCATTTTCAGCAAATGAATGCTATAAAAGTTGTGTTGATTAGTATTATTTGAAACAGTATTTTGTTGAATAAAACATTTACTTAAAGGGTTACTCCACCCCCAAAATTAAAATGTTGTCATTAATCACTTACCCCCATGTCGTTCCAAACCCGTAAAAGCTTTGTTCGTTTTCGGAACACAATTTAAGATATTTTGGATGAAAACATATTATGAAGCTAAGAGAATACTTTTTCTACGCAAAGAAAACAAAAATAACGACTTTATTCAACAATTCGTCAGCGTAGCGCCAAAGCGTAAATAAATGTAAAAGACCAAAGTGGTGCGACGCTGAGGAGACTAATTGTTGAATAAAGTCATTTTTGTTTTCTTTGCGCACAAAAAGTATTCTCGTAGCTTCATAACGTTACGGTTGAACCACTGATGGCAGACTGACTATTCTGACGAATTCTTTCATACTTTTCTGGGCCTTGACAGTGGTAATTGTTTGGCAGTCAATGGGACAGTCACAAGCCTCCCGGTTTTCATCCAAAACATCTTAAATTGTTTTCAGAAGATGAATGAAGCTTTTACAGGTTTGAAATGACGGGGGTAAGTGATTAATGACAAAATTTTCATTTTAGGATGGTGTAACCCTTTAAACATTCCTGTAAACAGTATATTCAGAGAAACGGCCAATTTTGTAGTGGTCTCTTAATTTTTTCCATTGCTGCATATACTGTGTATATGTGCATATTTTAAATATGCCTGTAAATATCTAAAAATACCTGTAGCCACCTCATCTGGATGCAAAATCGGAAACAATTACAAAATCAAGATGAAAGTAGTTCCTGACCTGTTATGTTTAAATGTTGACGTGTAGGCACATTCTCTCGCCACTTGTCGTGCTAAAGAGAACAGTTCAACTCTACGTAACAACAGAGCATTGTCACGAATACAGAACTGAGCAGCAGCCTCATTGATGAGCATCTGAAAGTGGAAATATCAAAATTAAACCGGATCATCTGAGCTCTATGAAAGTCAAGGCATTTTGACAACTATAAATGCATTAAACAACTCCTGTAATGTTTATAGTAGCCTAAATATTTACAACTGGTCATTTAAAATTACAGTATGCTATCAAATATTACTGTGAAATCTAGGAGTTGCAGTTAGTTCTTTAAAGTTCACCATAAAAAGTCTTGTCAAAACACATCCAAAGACTTGTGGAATAATAAAATAAGTCCTCTGGAAATGAACCGAAGGAATTGCTGGATTCATCTAAACCAGTGATGTTTTTTAAAGGTTTATAAAATGGGCTGTAATCAAAAGATTGTAGAATCAAATCTTGCTTTCCTGTGCAAAAGTCATCGCCACAATGCTGTGGGTGGTTGCCATGCAAAGCAGTTGCTTAACTTTTCTGTGTTTTATGCAGTTGCTAGAGTGTTACAAGTCGTTGCTTTGGGATGGAAATTGCCCCATTTCATTGTCTACGATAAAAATTGTAAATCTAATTGCTTATTAAAGTTATAGCACACCTCTCCTTCCTTTGAGTTGTGTATACTATAGTAATATTGTTTACGGTTTTATATACTGTAACAGTAGTCATTTTCGAGTACTAAATGCACAATGTCTACAGCAGATTAGCTTAGTTTGAATTTAGCAAATTTCACTGTAGAGATACAGGATAATACTTTAGTTGTGTGTTTATTACAACTAAACTTGAGAAAAAAACATTTTTGTAACATCTGTGCAATTTGTTCAAAATGTTCTCTTCAACAAACCTCATGATGGGTGAGCTGTTTCCCTTCCCTCCTCTTGGAGTCAAAGCGGCCATAGATCAGGCTATATTTGCGAATCTCTTCCTCTTTGCTCTTGTTTTGAGGTTCCAGGTTGAAAATGTGTCCCACCGTCTTGGCCATTTTCTTATTGAGTCTCAAAAGCGTCTTCACCTCGGTTTGATCTGCTTGCGGCATGGTTCTTAACAGCCTATCAATGCTTTCCTCCACGGCTTTAATGGTCTCTGGGTCCAGCTGACCTCCAGGCCACGGAGAGGTCATAGTGGAGTAGGATGAAGAAGAAGTTGGCGTCGGAGGACCAAGAAGACGCGACTGGCAAGCGAAAGGCAGAGGGGTAATGGGCTGTTCTTCATCTAACTCAGCGGCTCCATACATTTCAGGACTGAGCCAGTGGGGATCCATGGGGGACAGTTTTTCTCTGTACAGATGGTCTGAAGGTACAGGAGAAGCCTGTGAGCAGGGGCTCTTTGGACTGTTATCCCTGAGCGGCGTAAGGCAAGATCCTACTTCCTCTCTTTCACACGGAGAGCCTGGCTGACCGTTGCTTAAAGATTTTCTGCCACCTAAAACCCCTGAGCCAGCAGCGCCGGCGCTGTCGATCCTAAGGAGAGGGATTCCACAAGGGGCCACATTGGTGGCCAGAGGTTGGTTGAACAGCGTTGGGTTTGCCGCCCAGTCGCGCAGAGCCTTCTGCAGACGTCGCACATGCAGGGGTTTTGTGGCCATGCCGACTAGTGCCATGATCTCCAGAAATTCCTCTTCGCCAGCCTCGCACAGCTGTTGGACATCATCGCCTCCCTGCTGGATGAAGGTGTCATAGTACATCAGCAGGTTGGCCCTTTGTAAAACTCGGTAGAGCTGTAGCTCGCCCAGCGTCCGTGGTAATGACATCCTGATGCTCGGCTACAACAGGATTGCCACAAAGCTTGTCATTAGTATCCTTTAAAAACCACACACAGTATATAAATAAATTTTACACACAGTAGTCAACATTTGAAGTGGATCAAAAGCTTACATCAAAGTTGTCCTAAAGCCCAAATGTGCTCTTGTCTTAGGACAACTTTGGTGAAATTTTTTGATCCACTTCAAATGTTGACTACTGTGTGTGTGTATTGATTTTTCTTTAATGCTAAATATCATTAGGATTTTAAATAAAGATCACATTCCATGAAGATATTTTGTAAATTTCCTACCGTGAATATATCAAAACTTAATAATTTTTTTGTACCCTCAGATTCCAGATTTTCAAATAGTTGTATCTCGACCAAATATTGTCCTATGCTAACAAATCAATGGAAAGCTTATTTATTCAGCTTTCGAATGATGTATAAATCTCAATTTCAAAAAAATTGACTTTCCCTTATGACTGGTTTTGTGGTCTAGGGTCATTATATATATATATATTGTGTGAATGTATGTATTTATGTATACAGGGCATATGAAGTTCTAAACAAGTAAGAAAACATGATATCTTACAATAAAAACATAATGAATAAATGTCAAACAGCCGACACATTTTGTGCACTGTTAGCTCTATTTTAGTTCATGACTGAATAATATTCATGAATACAGTTTTGAAGATGAATGTGCCATTCACCTCACTGCTGCAGAGGTCTGCTCAGCAGCAATAGAAACGGTTTCTATTAATAATAAATTACAGTAGTTTCTGAACAGACTTTAAAATAACTGCTCCATGAATGAGCTTAATTTAATATCTGTTTAGTGGCAAACGGTGTTGATGTAATATGTCGTGGGTGTTGTTTTCTAATAAAGAGTATGTATTTATCCATAATAAGTAAAAAGTAAAAGCGATAGTAAAAGTGAGGTAATAAATCTCTATCCCAAAACGTTTTAACTATACTAGTCAACATTTGAAGTGGATCAAAACCTTTCATCAAAGTTGTCCTAAACCCTAAAATGCATTCTTGTCTTAGGACAACTTTGATTCACTTTTTTGATCCGCTTCAAATGTTGACTACTGTATATACACAGCCCTATATCTTAACACTACATGATTCTTTTTCTTTTGTGGTTTTATGAAAATTAAATCTGAAATTACCAAACACCCTCATTTTAAAACCTATTTTTACTACCTATTTTTAAATGAGTAATAAATGAAGTATGAGATATTAGTATGGGATAATGTAGTGAGCCAGTCAACTTGGATGCCCAACACAAAGTAGAATAACCAGAAAATACAAGAAATATTGACTTCATATAATGATTTCATCTGACTTCAAGTGATTGCATGGTGTAAGAAGAAAGAGTGGAAATGTTGACTAAAATGGAGTTTCGGAGGGGTTGCAAATAAAATGAGACAGTTAATGCAAAGCCGTTAATGTAAGCACAGCAGAAGCATAACTATGGTGAGAAAACCTCTGGGTCTGAATTTTTCTGAATAGATACTACCATTTTAGTTAAAGTGAGAATCCACCACCACCAACAAAAGCACTATTTAGCAAATGTGCAAAACACTAAATCAACACTTTCTGAGGAATAAGTCACTCTCTGTGTCCATAACATCTTCAAGGCTGGTTCACACAGAACACATTTTTGCGTTTCACATCCAGTGGAACACAAAAACATGTTCTGAAAAGAAAGAAGTGTAACTTCAAGACCCTGCCTTCTTTTCCATTCATCAGTGCTGTGTCTCAGTTGGATATTGTTCAGTGTCTCGTGTTTTTAAAAGCAAAAACACGTTTCATTGAACAGTTCTTGAAAGAACCATTGTGTGAGTGTGTGTGTGTGTTAAGAACAATAATAATAATCTAAACAACCTTGAAAGTACAGTTTATGCTAAAGATTCTATGGATGTTAAAGGTTCTTCATGGATCCATTAATGCCACAAAGAGCCTTTGTTTTTTAAGGTTCTTCTATGGCACTGCTGCAAAAACACCTTTTGGAACATCTTTTTTAAAGACTATCCAAGAGCCAAGTTGAGGTGCAGTCAAATTTCCTCCTCCTGCAGTGTAATATGAAGCCTCTTAATCTGCAATAATGGATCTCTTATTTCTTCCACTTTTATCTCTCTCTCTTAAAAATAATAGCTGGAGACAGATTTGACATGTGAAAGTTCCATCATTGCATCCTCCTTCAACTACACTGATGATGAATATAGCATCTAAAAATCGAAAAGTTTTGGGTAGTCCTACAGAAAAAGAAAGAGAGAGAGAGATCTGTTTTAATAAAGCTTTATCAAATTAAATAACAGCGTAATGTTTTATCTATCTATATATATATATAAACTCTTAGCCCTAAGTTGCATGTCTTGTGCATGCCATATAAGCTACAGCGAAAACATTTTGCAGTCACGGTAGCTGTAGAATGTTTTATTTTCAAAACACACTCATATCTTTTTTTCAGCTTGCATGTTATTAAATTTCACAAATAATGCGCTTTATCTACGAAATTCCCGCATGAGGTGTTGCGGAGTTAAATATAACCCGCAGTAGTAGCTTTCCTCTGATCATTTATAATGAAGAAAAGTAGCTAATTGCTCAATGTAGATGACTCGTCAGTAGTTGTGTACCACTCACCTCGAGAGGTTTCAAGACAGAATCCAGGACAGGATCCAGCAGAACACTTAAGCTTCCAGCAACCAAACGACCGACTCTGTCAGATTCTGGAACTCAACTCAAAATCAGACAAACTTTTCCTTCTATTCAAAGATCTTTGCGATGTAATTTATTTTTGTTTTCTGTGCTTGTTAGACCTTATTCTACAGATGTGCGACTGGTCTAAAATGTTCTTGAAACTCTGGTGTTGTCTCGGCAATGCTCTGCTGTGCTGGCAGTAGCGGTGAGTTAATGACGCTGCTTTCGCTGCCTATGTGGGCGCGAGAAACGCGTGGGCGGACTGCGGCACGCCATCTGACCGAATAAGAGCCTTCCTCTCCGGTCTGAGCGCAGGGGGAAGCGCCTCTCGCGTCAGGATGTGGATGGACGGGGAATTCTGTCCATTTCACAGTTTAAGCTCAGATCTGTATAATGTGAAAGCCAGCCGTTTAGGCGCTAAACAGCACGACGGAGCCCCACTATAACGAGTAGCAGATTTAATGCATGAACAAACATGATTACAGTCAATCGGTTGTGTGGAAGAGCGCCGGAGATCACCGAGTCTGTGGGCGGTGATCGAGCTCAGTGACGCGGCTTGAGCAGCGGGATTCCCCGGCACCTCAGACTCTGACTGGTTGATGTGTGTGTGTGTGTGTGTGTGTGTGCGCCTTACAGTCTTTTTTTTTCATACACCATTCTTTTTTATCCTTTTCATGTGGTGTGTTAATTATGTATTCATTATGTATTAGTTTTAAATAGAACTTTACAGAATATTCATAGAATACGAATAGAATGGTTTTATTTTTGCGTTTTTGTATATTTAGGACACATACCCACAGAATGGGTATGTGTCCATAGATACATTAATCAATAAACTCCGATACATTAATCAATAAACTCATTTAATCAAACTCTTTTTACTTTGACTTTATGTTTTCTTGCCTTTTAGGCTGAAAGAGGAGTTGACAGTTAGGATATCAGAAAAAAAAATGTAGTGTTGACCATTTTGGGGTATCAAAGCCTTTTGACTGATTTTGAGCATCAAATAAAACTTGGATGCAGAACTCTGTTAATAGGTTTTGATTTCCAGGCAAAATGTGTATAGCCTATGTTCTGACAGGATCTGAAAAAACAACTAGATTCAATCTTTATGTCTTCTGTCCATATTAGTTCAAGAAGGCTGTAATCCAAAATAATTTCTGTATTTTTGTGAATTAGCTCAATTATTTAAAAAAGTTATCAATTATATAATTTTCTCTAACCTAATATACTCAAAGATTAAGTTAGTAGAAATATATTTTGTACTATATGTCATTTGAACATATCTTGAAATATTGAGTAAACTAAGTATAATTTGAGATTTTTAGGGAGAAAAGAGGAGCAGTCGAAACACGTTAAATAACTTTTTTTTTGCTCCATGTGTTTTAGCATCCTCTTCAATCATATCAAATTACAAGGATGTTCTCCAGACAGAAACATAGGGGTAAGAATTTTAACTTCTGCCTCTCTTTCACACTTCTAGTCCTTTCATGACTGTAAAAGTGAACACTGATATTTCTTTAATCTGTGCTCTATAAAGAGATATTTCATAACATGGTGTCATTCAAGGTTTCATGCAATTTAGAAAAATGTGTCAGGTGCAGTAGAACCCCATTGCTTTAGGTGCTGTCAACCCAGCGTCTAAGAAGAGAAGCAACAGTCATATTCAATAAATTAATGAAGACAAATTTAAACTAATGTGGATATTTGTAATCTTTCAACACTTCTAACTGACATGGTTGAACAATGAAGCACTTTGAGAAATATGTCAAATGAATTTAATAGTATTTATATTTTATATTCATAAACTCTGCAGTTTATTTAGAGAGCGAAATTATGAAATAAAAATATATGTCGGCAGATGTAGGGAAAAAAATGCTGTGATAAAATAATTGATCAATATTGTAGTGATTAATTATTCTTAATTTTAATTGTTAATAATCCGTGGGCTGTTGTTCTGCTAGGAAACTTTCCACTGTAGGTAGCAGGCTTTTATATGGGCTTGAATAAAATGAGGAGCTAAAATGAAATTGTCACAGATCACCAGTCAATCACAGCGCACCCCCTCACCTGAATTCTAATCACCTGCACCTGTATCAATGGCAATCATCCCGCACTCCTCAAATACTCAACACTCCAGTGTCCTGTCTTGTTCCTATATGAAGAGGACTATAGCGATCACATCTCTATGTTTGATACGGACTGTCTTGTTTACTTACCTGCTGTGTTCCATCCCAAGTCTGTCAGCTCCCGAGTCTCGTCCTGATCCACTGTGTTGGTGAGGTGTGCAGTTACTCCGTTTCCGTGTCTCCTGTTTGGATAAAGATATTCAAGTTCCCATCCCTCCTGAACACCGAAGAATCCTAGTATCATCACTTACCCGATTCATTCCACCACCTCTAGTCTGTCAATAAAACCCTTTCACATTACGTCACTCTGTGTCCTACTTCTGTAACAGAAATATTCATGTAAAATGGCTTTTTAAGGCATTTTAACATTTGCTGTAAGTGCTATTGGTTTTAGGCTACATTAATGCATTATGGATGAGTGGACTGGAACAAATGCACTTGTATTTATGACCAATTGTGGGAAATAAAAGCTATTTGTAGACATTATTGATCAATTTTATTTTTAGGCAAGACAAGTTTATTGATATAGCACATTTCATACACAATGGTATATTCAAAGTGCTTTAGGAAGTAAAGTAATCATAAAAAATATAATCACAAGGAATTAAAAACTTTTTTAAATTGATTTAATATGAATTAAAACCGTTAAGAATAGAAAATGCTTATACATGAAATATAGTGCAGTCAGTTCAGACGTAGCACAGCGCTCATTCAACAAATGCACAGCTAAACACGTGTTTAGAGTCTGGATTTAAATGTGACTAATGTTTTAGCACATCTGATCTCTTCTGGAAGCTGGTTCCAACTGCGGGGGGCATAGCTAAAAGCGGACTCCCCTTGTTTTGTGTGAACCCCAGTGTTGGGGGGTAAGTAACGCGAGATACACAGATTACTTTTTCAAATAACTAGTAAAGTAACCCGTTACTTTTTAATTTGCAAGAAAATATCTGAGTTACTTTTTCAAAAAAGTAACGTCAGTTACTTTGTTTTCCCATTTATTTACTGACAAGTCTACTGTCCCCGTGTTGGGAGAAATCAGAAGTACAGAGGCGTTGTGTGTGAACATGATGTTACTGTAGTTCTAGACTAAATGTGAATGTGCATTAATTCTTCTCACTCGCAAAAAACAAAAAAACTGATTTAGTATTCATCAAAAAGAAACTCAGAATATGACGCAAACCTGCAATAATTAAACATGTTAAATAACACAAATGTATCTAATCCCATTTTATTAACCAGTGTCTTTGCTGCTGATCCAGTTCAACCATACTAATAAGAAAAAATGACTTTAGATAAACTAACAATTGTGCTTCATTGTATTTTATTGCTGAAGAGTGTTGAACTTCCTTCTCCTGCGTTCTACTGTACAGACATGGATTTACTCTTCCTTCAGTCTGAGGTTTATTCATTACACTTTTTGGTGTGAAAGGGCTTTTACATATGCTATAAATAGAACTTCTTATATTAAAAACAATCAAGCCCGGCTAATATTTAAAAAGTAACGCAAAAGTAACGTAACACATTACTTTCCACAAAAAGTAACTAACGTAATTAGTTACTTTTTTAGGGAGTAACGCAATATTGTAATGCATTGCTCTTAAAAGTAACTTTCCCCAACACTGGTGAACCCTTGGTATTTCTAACTGACTCGATCCTAATGATCCGAGTGCTCTATTAGGTTTATATTCAGGGAACATATCCGCAATGTATTTAGGTCCTAGGTCATTGACTGACTTATAAACAAGTAAAAGTACTTTAAAATCAACCCTAAATATAACTGGAAGCTTTTAATATATTAATATAACTGTCCTTTTAAATACAACATTAAAGTATTGAACATTTACACATTTTTGAACAATTACAATTTAATTTTTTTTTTTTTTTACTACACATTCTGAACAATTATAGCTTTAAGCAGTGAGCAGTTTAGTTAGTATGCTACACTTTAGTTAGTATGCTACACTCTAAGAAAAGGCTGTACAAATAGGGCACAATCTATGTTTATATGAAGGAATTTTGCATATTGATTTTTCACAGGTTTTCACCTGTATTTTAAATTACGCATTGTGTTTCGTGTGGTCGGGTTACAGGGTTAAACTGGATAATGAACAATGGATAACGGATAATGTCCTGGGAAATTACTAGTTCCTTTTCCATTTTTCTAGATATTTTTCTTACAGTGTACTAACTGATCAATAGTCGCAGGTACGAGCAACTAACAAGGTGTATCATAAATGAATAATTATTAATTTATTATTATTATTAAATTGAATAATTGCAAATAACTTAATTCATGTGATGCGTGTACTGCATCTTTGGTTTCCTCGCGTGTAATTTAGATGGAAAATGTGTGCCTATTTTATCAAAAGTTGCTATAAGTAGCCAAATAAATGGTAAAAATGGCAAAATTTGGTGCTAGGTGCTTTTGGAAGTAAAAGTTGCAAGGGTAGTCTGAAAAGTTGCTAAATTTGGTAACACAGTGACCTGCCCATCCAGTTAACAGAAGACAGGAAAGGGTTACTTAAACGGAAGTGACGTCTCGGCGCTTGTGCTGTACTCGGAAGTGAACAAGAATGAAGAGAGAAGGACAGTGTGAAAGCAGCTAAAGATAGGTGAGGAGATAGGCTGAGCTGCTTCAAACTCATCTTACACCCGAGATAAACTTTCCTGTCTGTACACTGCTCTTAGAGAAGCAATGCAGCAACGCTTGCTGTGGATGCTCTTCTGTTAGCATGCATGCTAAAGCAAAACAGCATCGTAAAGGAAGAGATTAAACAAAGATTATTAAACATAAACATTTACAGCAGCAAGCGCCGTCTGTAAACCTCACTGAGCAGCTTTTGAGGAGTCGATGCTTTGCACTTTATCAGGACGGAGTGTTCAGTAAGTTACAGACATGTGATGTTTGCATGTTTACTTGTCATTCTCTGGTACTTCCCTCATGGGTGTCATATGCTTTTATTGCAAACAATAGGAATGAATGTTATGTAGTCTTGACATGTAGGTCAGCTAACTTGCTGACACTAAAGTGAAAGGTCTTTTGATAGGAGTCACTCATCAAACTGCTAAATTACCTCTTTAAATTCTATAAACAACAATTTGTTAATTTCACAAATTGTAAATGCATTGTTTGGTTGTAAAAACACACAAGCCAGTAGGTTTCATGTGTATATTCGTATTTGTAACACAAAATATACCCATATTGATTATCCACAAATCTGAATATAGAAGGCAACAGTAAATGAAGCATCTTCCATTCAATTTTCTCTGTATGATATTACAAAATATCTTCAAGTTCCAAGACATGAATCGAAACTCTGAGATTATCACAAACATAGAATCGGGGGGAAATATAAAAAAGTATTTGGAAAATGAGTCTGCTCTGTGAACATGCTCATCGTGATCGAATCACAATGGTGCGATATAATATTTTGATTATAGGGTAAAAACAGTGCTATATCAAGTGTATTGCATCTCTTCAGGAATATCAGCTTATTTCCCATTCAGAATAATTAGAAATTACTTGTGGTTTCTACAGAAACATCTATCAGTGCGTAAATCACAATCTGGATGGTAAGTCTTTGTTGAAAAGTTGATATGTTATCATTAAAAATTCTGTGGAGGAAATAAATGGGATTTTTGCTTTTTGTTTTTACCCTATGGCTGTGTTGATGTTTGTGTTTGTTAAAAAAAAAAAATATATATATATATATATATATATATATATATATAATTTTTTTTTTTTTTTTTTTAAATGTATGGTTTAAAAAAAATCAGGACTAGGTTCAGATGAGCTATTTAGTGTACATTGCTAAAGTTTCTTCTTCTCATTTGCAGGGGTTCAGAATGCCGCCGTGATTTGGAAACGTCTCTTATCGTCTGCCATGCTGGACTTGCTGAAGACCCCATATTGTGTTTCTTTTGTAAATATGAGACTGTTGTTAAATACAGTGCATGCATGTCTAAGTTTGCTGCCACCCTGAAGCTCATGATGGATCTCCTCATGACTGTTTTAAGTGTGACGGAGTGACCCTTTGGATATATGAGCAATATGGAAGAAGACATGGCTGTACAATGGGATACAGTGGAGCCGCCCATTGTTTCTCTAGCCAGTCCGTGTTATGGAAATGACAGCCATGTGTTATCGTCTCAAACACCTGAATGTGAACATGAGACGCTTGATGATTTTGATTGTGAATTCCCTGAAGAAGACTTTGATTTGGAAGTAGACGAGAATGAAGAGCAAAATACCAAAACTGAAGATTTGAATGATGATCAGGTGCAAGATGGGATTTCCGAGAAGGACAAGGAGAAATGTGAAAGAGGAGGAAAATTTGAGCTGGAGAGTGAGTTTACAGGCAATGGGGAGTCTAGATCTCGCAATGCTGGAGCCGGTAGGAAAGGAAAGTCCAAAAAGAGTGGATCAGGGCAGGGGCCTTGCGATCAAACACCATCGTGGACATCTCCATCTTCCATGTCTCACAAATCCTTCTTTGCATCCTCTGGGCCCAGCAGACACAAACAGGTGAAGCGACGAAACCACCATCTGCACAATCATAGCCGCGTACGAAGGGAAAACGGGATGCAGCTGGTCGTGGTGTGTCGGGATTTTCTGGCAGATTTCGTCAGCCCCTGGTGCATTTCCTGCATCCATATTGTCGTGGATCTCATCATCTCTTTGACCCACCGCTGTGGGGTTGCTGTTGAATCATCTGCACTTGCACTATACGACTTTGGAGCACACATGCTTTCCAAAGTCACAGATATTCCAGGCATGACGCATGATTTGAGGCGAATCCTGGACTGGAGCTGGTGTTCAGGTGTAGCTGTAGTAGAGAGCGTTGGCAGGTCTGCTCGTTGTGCTCGACATGCTCTACTTTCTTGTTGGAGATTTGTTTGTGCTGCACTAAGCGCTGGCTCTCAGATGTTGAGGTGTATTGTGGGAAGGGTGGCTGGAGAGAGAGGCAGGAAATGGTGGCTTGCCCTTCAGAGCAGCAGAGTTTGGAGGAAAGTGTCAGATCTGACCACAAGTGTTCATGGGTGTTTCTTTAAAAAAGGCGTCGTGAATGAAAACTCGAATCCAGAGTCTCCCAATAGGGGGGCAGACAAGTGGCAACCTGGCGAAGAACTGCAGAGACTGCTGGCACTGGCCAAGGTATTGATGTGTGTGCTCACAGAGATAGAAGCATGAATATCTGATAATATAAAAGTTATTTTAAATCAGAACTATATATTGATGTCTTTGAAAATGAATGATTCTATTTTGATTTGGGAGAAAACTGTATCCTGATCTGAATGATCTTATGTTCTAAAACGCGATTGCAGCATCTGAGCAAAGCTTATGGCTAAGTATATAGTATATATTTACGAGTATACATGTCTAAGTTTATACTTCCTTAGTATAAAAGGTGTTACCTGTGTAAAAACTATTTATACACACACATATATAAAATATTTCACACACACACACACACAAGTATATATAGTATGTGAAATGTGTGTGTACAAATTGTCACTATATATATATATATATATATATATATATATATATATATATATATATATATATATATATATATATATATATATATACATATACACACACACACACACACCCCTTTATCTTCAATGTTAGAGGATATTATTTTTATTTATTTTTTTACATTTTTCTGTCACACCATAGGAAACATTGATATGTAAATTACCCATATACAGTATATAGTGACATATTTATAGTGTGATATCCTAAATTGTAACCCCAGTTATAGTACATTTATATTTATTATATTTTGTTGCACAAGCAAACAGTTTCAGTGTAACAAGAAATCTACAAATCTATGCGTGTTGGGGGGCCCTGCGATAAGACGATGGGGTGCGAAACTTTCTCATTGTTTTCAATATGTTCGGGCCACAAGAGAAACATTAAGGAAATAAATAAAACAGTTTTATGCCGCATATTAAGTAGGAGATTAGTTTCTCATCGTCTCTGAATATGCGCCGTTAATGCATACGTCGACAAATGCCGAAAACGCCGCCAGTGAACGTCTTTCAACATGAAAGTGAAAGTAAAAACTTTCGGCGGAGTGTGTGACTTTTACTGGAGGGAGGAGCGGATTTTTTAAAAAGCCGGCGTGTCGTGGTTTTCACTCGCTCCAAGAGTGGTCCACCCTCACCTCGTCACGAGTAGCATGCCAACGAGTCATAATATAACTGCATATTTAGCAAGAATTCGCATGTTAAACATTTAGCTTGCGTGATAGAGAAGGATCGCTCAAATCAGAAAGAATGTGAAGGACGGCAATGGACATGAACGGGAAGTTATAGTTCAAGGAATTTGTTTGTTCCTTCTAGATACTGAATATTTTCAAGTGAAAGCATCATTTAAACAGGTACCACACTTATTCACACGCAACCGCTCTCTCAGTAATCATTCAAACAAATGTAATTACAGTGCTACTTCATCTATATCCGATTTCGAATGAGCAGAAATCTGTAAGAAATGCAGCGATCGGTAGGTAAAATAACTGATGAAAACAGTCATTTTCATCACAAACAAAATTTGCACTGCAAAAAGCAGCAATTATATATTTTAATGCTGACAACCATGTTATTAGATTGGCATGTGAAAAATTTTTGCACAGTGTTCCAATAAAACGTATTTTATTTTATTATATGCTACGTTATGATATTTCAAACATAGGCTACTTTAGACGCGGAGAATACAGAGCAGTATTTCTGATATCAGTGAGCGGGAGCGATTATTATGCACAGAGGGTAAATTGTTCTGACCGGCATTAAGTCTTGCACAAACTTTGTACGTTGCTTGTGTGATATCCACTGACTTGCCTTCACGGTTTAACCCTTGTGCATCAAAAAAAAAAAGTTACACTTAGGTCCAAAGTGGACAAAAATGTCCATGTAAAAAAAAAAAAAACTGTCATAAGTCTGTGCTCCCAAGCTTCCAAATTTTAAGTTTCGTCTAATTTTAAAGAAGACCCATGGCAGATTATTGTTGAAGTAAAAAAAAAGTTTAAAAAGTGAAACCAAAAAAAAAAAAGTTATACAGGTTTAAGTTTATGAAAATGATTTATGAGCAATATTTTATTTTATGAATATTTTATATATAAAACATGTTGAACTCTAAACCTGCTAGAAAATCAAAGCCATAAATCTAAAGAAGTTGTGTTCCAAATTTGAGGTTGATGTCTCAAAAAACGAGCTCTCAGTAAGATTTTGTTTGGGCGCAGCACCAAATTTTCCCCATTAGATGCCAGCAAAACTCTGCTGGTGCACACAGTGGTTGGATTTGTGATTTACAGTAGAGTTTTTCTTTCTCAAATATTAGAAGCACACACAATTTTTATTTTTTATGACACACATACAAACCACACTCTAACATCTATACCAACACACCCACACAGTTATAGCTGCATTATTTATCCAATTGGCTCTATAATATGCAGAAAGCAGGACTAAAGCGAGTATTTGCTTTATAGACCCTTTATAGACCAAACCTGAAAAAATGGCACCACCTGGTAAAAAAAAAAATAATTTTGAAGCCTTGCCAACAGAATGAAAGCCTATTAACAAAAAATGTCATCATTTTACAGTTAAACGGCACTGCGATTTAAAAATAGCGGTTTCAATGGGGACATTTTTGTCCAAAAGGTGCTGAGTGTTTCACTTTTTTTTGTGCCTAGTGTAAAATAGATTTAAAGGAAATGAGGGTGGAATATTAAAATTCCAATAAAAATACACACCTGAGCCAAACATTTATGCAGTTAGCATTAACACAGGCAAAATTATAAAAAAAATAAAATAAAATGGACAAAAATGTCTATACGGGTGCACAAGGGTTAAGACAGAAATATTTCCAATATTGCGACGCATCCCCGCAAATGCAACGCAACCCCCAAACAAACACCCCCCACCCCCGGACCGGGTGGGGGCCTCTGACTTGTGGTTCACGGGGGGCCCTGCAGATTTGCGCTACGCCACTGATGTACATCACAATATGGAAAAAAGATCTTTCGCTACTTCCTTTTCATCATGACTTTTACAGTCATATTTTCCGATTAGTAATGGATAATGTACAGTCAGCTTTGTGATCCATGTGAGGGTTTGCTTTATTATTAAAGACTGACTGACTGTCTGTACTTTATCCCACTTGCACAGTTACTTACCAAACAAGTGTATTCATTGACATAAAATACTGATTTGAGATTGTTTTAGTGCAGAATGATAGGATAGACCTGAAACTAGCACAGCGGAGTAGGAAATGTGCTTGAATATACCAGAAACATTGACCGATCACAATCACATACCCTGGAGAGCCACATTATGATATTGCATTCACATCATTTTAGACTGACACCTAATTATGACGGTACTCAATTACGGCACCTAATTTGTTTGCTGTTTGACTGTTTTCGTCCTCCGACAGAGTGCTGCTTGTTGTTGTCGATATACTTAAGCATTATATTATTCACTTTTGTGTGAACAAGGCAATCTAAAGGCTACTGTCATATTTCATAAATTGAAATATCAAGCAGAAATATGTAGAGGTAGCTATTTGTTGCCATTTTTAGTTGTTCTTGCATGATGTCACACGAGTCTGAACTTTTATAAAATCCATTTTACAATTTTAATGGTATGTGTTTGAAAGATTTTTTTTTTTTTTGCTATTTTGTGGGGACAGAATCTGTGCAAGCCTGTAATCATTCAGTAAGACCTTTGAAATGTTGAAATATTAATGTGTTGCTTAGTGATTTGATGTTGGAACTGTATAAAGACAGGTAATGAATCTTAGAAACTGAAGTGCACCTTAACTACTGTATATTATCAACTCTTGCTCTGGTACAGATCCCTGAAGAGGAGTTGGACCCATTTAATGTTCTGGGAGTGGATATTTATGCCACTGAATCAGAACTCAAGAGAGCTTATAGACAGCTGGCAGTACAGGTGAGATGACATAAAATCATTGCCCTGAAACATGGGATGAGTTATGGATGGTATTGATTTGTCCAGGTTTAATGTATTGTTTGTGTACAGGTTCATCCAGACAAAAACAAGCACCCAGGTGCTGGCGAGGCCTTCAAGGTGTTAAGAGCAGCGTGGGACATCGTCAGTAACCCAGAGACTCGGAGAGAGTATGAATTGTGAGTGCTGTTAGATAAGAGCAAGTAGATTGATCTACATCCTAAATTAAATGTTTTCATGAAAAAAATGGCTTCTGTTATTTTGCATTGACAATATTTTCATTGTGACAATTAAACACTTTTACCTACGCATTCTTTTTCTAATGCAAAACAATTTTGTTCTCTTAAAGGCTTGTGCAGTGCTAAAAGTCCTTTACCTAATTTGGTGTTCCCAGTCAAAAATAACCAGCCTTTTATAAATATCTTGTAAATCTCTCATTATGCTATATTATCATTTAATCTTAAAAAAAAAAAAAATACACTTTCCTGGTCAAAATGACTGTAACATAACTTGAAAGTTAATGTAATGTGGAAAACAATATGGGAATGGGAATATACAAATGGGAATATGTTATATTGCATTTCATGCTGAATTTAATCCCCTGGTTTCACAGAAGGTTTAAACCTAATCCCAGACTAAAATCTAAATATGATCTGTTTCACCTGAAAGAAACTTGCTCTGACTGATCTTAAAATATATCAGTGCCTTTATTTTGTCTCAATGCACACCAGTAATGTTTTTTTCTAAGGCACGTTTATAAAAATGACTTAAATGTCCTAATTGAATTATGGCTTAATCCTGTTTTAATCTGTGAAACCGGGACAATATTACTCAATATTACAAGAATTTTTAGAAAGGTGACCTGGACATGTTTCATGTAACTATGAGTCTTAAGCGATTTTATATTTGGGTTCTGTGTCTGCAGGAAGCGTATGGCAGCTACGGAGCTTTCAAAGTCCATGAATGAGTTTCTCACCAAACTGCAGGATGACCTGAAAGAAGCCATGAACACAATGATGTGCACTAAATGTGAGGGCAAGCACAAGTGCGTATTACAGATCATCGTTTCAGCCTTGTCATTTCATACAGATCTTGTTTTGCATTCTATGCTGCGTTTCCATGTTCATCTGAGCATGGCCTCTTCCACAGGCGCTTCGAGATCGACCGCGAGCCTGGTGAGGCCCGTTTCTGTGCTGAATGTAGTAAGTGCCACAGTGCCGAGGAAGGAGACCTGTGGGCTGAATCCAGTATGCTGGGACTGCGCATCACATACTTCGCCTTCATGGATGGCAAAGTCTTTGACATCACTGGTAGTTCATTCACATTCCCGCTCTCGGATCGTTGCAGTGTTCGTATGTTGTTATGCATCTGTTCAGATCGTTGAGACACATCTCTATGTTCACACAGAGTGGGCAGGCTGTCAGCGTATAAGCATCTCTCCAGACACGCATCGCGTGCCATATCACATCTCTTTTGGCTCTAAAGGTAGCAGCGGAACCAGCCGCCACAGGTAACCACTCTTTCCTAAGGCTGATGATACACGAGGCAACTTTTTCAGCAATGTTGCCGGGCAGCTTTGGTTAATGTTGCCATCAACGGGCAACCAGGTGAGACACAAGGGCCCAAAACCGATCTGAAGTATCCAGATAGAAATTTGTTACCCATTCTTAGTGAGAAAGTGCCCAAGCAACATTGCTCAAAAAAAGTTGCCCAGCAAAATTGCTCAAAGTAGCCCCGTGTATCATCAGACTAAGACCCTGTTTGCACTAGTGCAGAAACGATCTCTGTTTACACTACACGACTGAAAACGCATGTCACATGACCACTCATGCAGGTACAACCATAGATGTGTGTGGGTAGATTCCTTATTATTTAGATGGCGGACACTTTTAGGTGCTTTGAACGGTCGAATGGGGCATCTACCTAAACTATGAGTAAAACTATGAGAATGATTTTCACTTTATTTGTATAGCACAATTCAAACATGTTGACCAATGTGCTTTACATAATTTGTACAATAACATAAATCACACCACACTAAGCCACATAAAAGTCAATTAATGGTTAAAAGCAATATAAAACAAGTTTCAAGCTGTAATTTAAATATGTATTCATTAGTCAAGTCATCTTTATTTATATAGTGCTTTTAACAATACAGATTGTCAAAGCATCTTTCCAGTATCAAAAAAGGGAATAGTGTGTCAATAATGTAAAATGACAAGATTAAACACTGAATTTCCAGTTTAAGGCATTTCATTATTGAATTCAGTGATGTCATCGTCCAGCTCAGCTCAGTTTAAATAGTATCTGTGCAATCAAGTCGACAATATTGTTGGAAATGAAGTGTCCCCAACTAAGCAAGCCAGAGGCGACAGCGGCAAGGAACCAAAACTCCATCGGTGACAGAATGGAGAAAAAATGGTAATGGTTAAACTATTGACCGATTATTTTGCTCAGAAATATAATAATGGTTAGTAATCATGTATATTGACATTTGAAGCTTCTTTTTTTTTTCCTTTACATTTGATTAGAATTGTTGCACTTTTAACTCGCATGGTTTGCTTGCAGATTTAGTTGCAGTTGCAGCAAACAAAAATAACCATGTCAAAGAAAACAGACTGGCTGTATTACACTTTTATTTGAGCAATGTAGAGAGAGAGTGTGAGAGCGCATGCACATGGTTGCCAGATTTGGAAGCTTAAGTAAACCACTTGGAAGAAAATGTTTCAATTTATAAAATGTATTTATGCATTTTTTTTAATTTTTTTTTTGAAAGCTTGCTACTAATGAAAAACGCAAATTTCAAATTAAAATGCAACATTTTCAGCATAAATGACCAGCGGGCAAATATGTCATATGATTATGCTTAAAGGATTAGTTTACTCCAGAATTAAAATTTCCTAATAATTTACTCACCCCCGTGTCATCCGAGATGGTCATGTCTTTCTTTCTTCAGTGCAGTTCAGTTTCAGTGCAGCTTCAAACGATCCCAGCCAAGTAATAAGGGACTTATCTAGAGAAACAATCAGTCATTTAAAAAAAAAAAATAAATAAATGTATGTACTATTTAACTACAAATGCTTGTCTTGCACTAGCTCTGCGATGCACGTCCACGACTTTATGCGTTACGTACCGACTCTTATTCCTCAGCTGGGATCACGTAGAGCAGGGATGCCCAATCCTGTTCCTGCAGAGTTCAGTTCCAACCCTGATCAAACACACCTCTCTGTAATTATCAAGTGCTCCTTCAGATCTTAATTAGTTGGTTCAGTTGTGTTTGATCAGGGTTGGAGCTGAGCTCTGCAGGAAGGTAGATCTCCAGGAATAGGGTTGGGCACCCCTGATGATTGAATCTGCAACTTGGACCTTCAACTCGTTGGTCCCTGTTGAAGTCCACTATATGGAGAAAAACTTGACAATGAAATTAAAACATTTATTAATCTCAATGTTAATTTTTACTAATACTAATTTACTAATACAATAAACTAATAATAATAAAATGTATTTGTTAATATCTGTGCTAACATGAACTAATAAAGAACAGTTGTATTGTTTTATCAACAAACGGCTACAAGTAGTCTTGACAAAAAAAAAAAAATAATTTTGAACATAAAAATATTTGGGTTGAAATTACCCATTACACAATAGACAAAGTGTTTGAATGAAGGTCTTTAAGATCATGAGAAACGCATTCAGTCAGGTGTAACCAGACTGGAAATATTTTTAATATGCAAATGTTTAATAATATATCTCATAATGTAAGTGGTATATGTTGCCTACATTTGTAGCATTTACATTTACAAAAACTTGCACATGCTTTTATTTTTTTAACTAGACTTGTGCACTTTTCTTTGTGATTGATCAATGTACAAAACAACGGTTGAATGGTGTCTGTGAATATATGGGTTGAAAATATAGATGTAGAGTTAATGTCAACACTTCATTTTGGTGTTAATATACCAAAACCCTGCAGAAATACAGCTTCAGATCCAGACAGGCATCAAGTTTGATGATATGTTTTACAAAAACAGCATGAGATATCAAAAAGTTCTTAATTATAGAGGTAGAGACCCAAATTTGCTGCAGTTTATGTTCTGGCTGTCCTCTATCCATGTGCCATATTTCATAACTTTCCCACATGAAGTTCTATGGGCTGCCATAGACTCAAGAGCAGAAGACTAACAAAAATGTGTGTTACTGTAATGACAGTCTTCATGTTAAACCGTGTCCTCTAGATCCCCCCCAGAACACGCACCAGGTGGTGGCTCACCTGCAGACCTACAGGACTTCTTCAGCCGCTTCTTCCAGGGTGGAGCTCCCAGTGACATGTCTGCTAATGGAGGATTCTTCCCAACGGGAAACCCACCGCCTCATTCCTCCGGAGCAGCTGCAGGGACTTCAACAATGTTTTCAGGATCTTCTCCACAAACAGGGTTCTTTAGCCCAGGGGCCCAACGGGGCGACCCCAGCGAACACTGGACTGACGGAGGAAAGCCCCCACGCCGGCGCAAGAAAGTCCGCAAGCCATTCCAGCGCTGAGCAATGCAATGTTGTGCAGAGATGGAGCGCTGTCTGTTGCCATGTTCTGACAGGATATTGGCCAACTAGACGAGGACAAAATCTTTTGACCTCTGTTGAGCATTTCAGTGTTGGCGCTTTGAAGCTTCCTGATACAGAATGAAATGGCAAAATCAAATTGCTTAGAAGGGCAAGCAAAGATGGATGCAAGAAGATCTTTGCTTTTCATGTTTGAAGTCCTTTTTTTGTTTTTATGTTTTTTTTTTGTTTGTTTTTTTTTTGGCACAAATTAACCTACATTCAAGCATTTGAAATAACATTCTTTCAAGAAACAGAAGGACTCATGAGTCATGAGTAGATTTTCTGGTGTATCTGAAGAATAGTTGACCCAACGTTAAAAATGGTCACTATTTACTCACCCGCATGTTGTTCCAAACATTTACGCCTTTTATTTTGTCATCACAGCTTTTTTTCATTACAATAGAAGTATAGAAAATATCCCAACATCATAAAAGTAGACCATGTGACTTGTACATCAGTTAGCTTTGTGCGACAACCAAAGGCCCAAATTAAGCAAGTCACTTCAGATTATGTTCTTCTCCAACTTAGGTATTAAATTTGGCCCAGGCTTGATTTGATGGATACATGATAACCAATGGTGTTAAGTATTCTGAGCGTCAGTGGAGGGGAGCATTACCAGTGGATATTTTTATTTTATTTTTTTTTATTTTTTAGATTGACAGATGTGGTTACTATGAACCGCATGAGATTCTTAAATTTTACCACAAGAAAAAAAAACAGTGGCAGAGTTTGAAACGACATGAGGGTAATAATGGCATTTTTACTTTTGGGTGACGTTTAAAAAAGTTTCTGGTTTTGTCAGGCTTGAAATGGTGAATCTGATGGAATATTTACACGATGTGGCTGAATGTTTTGTAGTATATTAACACGCAGACCTCAGGGATGACTCTTTCTTCATCTGCTACTAGTAAGAGAACAGGGAAAAGACTTCGCTGAATTATCGTATAGAGCTCATGCAATCCAGAGGAAGCATTTTACCAGTTGCTCAAGCAGTTCATCATAAAACCAGATTTTTTTTCTTCTGTTCACTTTTTTTAGGAGAGAATTACTTCAAATATGTACAAACATTTTACTGTACAAAACAATACACGATATGGCTTAATATTCCACAAATTGGTCCTCAATCGTTCATGTGATCTGAATGGAGCTTCAGAAGATGAAAGAATCTAGAGGGATTTTCACATCAAATGCTCTACCTGTTCTCTGGAGCTCTTGATTGATTTGGTTTGTTTTTGTTCATGTAGTGCATCTCTAGAGCTGGAACAGCCTCCAATGTGCATTGTATTTTAGAGTGAGGGAAAGAAATGATTAAAAATTGAAATTTGACTTAAAGCACAAATATAATCATGTGAAAATCTTATGTCTTGATGAGTAGAAGTTTAAAAAATGGGTTTTGATGTGAAAATCCCAGAGCCTCCCTTTAAGAGGAAGTCCTCTTGTCACTTTTGACCACTTTTTATTTTTAACACTCAGGAATCATTTTAAAAGAAAGTTGCTTCATTCATCCACTGGAGACATTGTTCCAGGCCGACAGATTAATTCGTGTCCAAACCTGACGTTTTTGGCTCATGTTGTTTTTTTCGTTATTTTACAGTAGACCCAATATACTTTAAGACACAAGACTGTTTTCCCTCTGTACAGCCGGACATCATAAAACCGTACTAATACATGCGTGTTCAGTTTTATGTGTTCTCAGAGATGCTTTCCGGAACTTCCTGTTCAGTTTGACTTAAAGCTCCTGATAAAAGCGCTTGTATAACAACAGCAATTCCAAGAATGGAAGATTTAAAGAGACTCCAGAAATAAAATCAAATGGTTGTTTTGCTGTTTGTCAGTGATCTTTCAGCCAGTGGCTTCAGATGGAAGAAGCAGAAAGATAAAGGGTATAATGGTTTAACGTGGTTACTCAATCATTTAAAATCTGTGCATGGTAAAATAGCAGCACGTTTACCTCTGAAATGATCTCAAAGGCTAAAAATGGCTGGCCACGCTACACCTATAGTTGACCCAAACTCAATGCTTCTTCCGATTACGTCATTACTGAATCTTTAGTGTAAACTTGAGTTCTGTAAATGTTTACCTTCAGTCCGATTTTCAGACTATTCTAATGATGTTGGGATTTTTTCTTTACAGCAGAAGCTTTCTGTTGACGATGGCAAGTGTTATTTAATTTCTGTGCACAGCTGATTATTGAAGTGGTATAAAAGAAATAAAACAGACAGTTTATTATTGCACTAAACTTCCTCCTGATGTTAAGGTGTTACTGACCTTTTGAACAAAATAATGGGTTGCTTTAAATCGACTGGTGTCTAAACATCAACAAAAATGAGTAGCTCGTATATTGCTTTTGTTGTTTGATGAATGCATTTGTAAATTTCATTATATATGTGACAATATTCCACTCGCTGTTTCAAGAAATGATGGGTATTGTATTCATTACATACACTGTACTTGAGAGTTTTAACAGTCTATTCGAGGTGCTGCATCGACACAAATGTATTTAGGGATTACATGAAGGTTTATTCCAGACAGATGTGATCTAAAAATGCTCTAGATCACTCTAGATTCAGACAATCATTATAAGGGTGATATTGCGCAGGACACTTTTTCCATGATTTGGTATGTTGTTGCCTCTCACCCTAACACTCCTATATTAAAGCTGATTTCCTCAAATGCTGTGCTCTTCAACATGTACAAGTGTAACATCTGTGCATTTAACTCCAGTATAAAGTTCATGTTCACCACAGCAGCTGCTCAGTGGTTTCAGCCATAGATGCTGCTCTAGAAATATTGTTTCCATTTCTATCACGTTCCATTTTTAGTTACAAGTTGACAGAAATGTGTGACCGTGCAGAAGTTGTTAAAGGTCGTATGCAGCTCACATTTTTTGATTCTGCTCAAGATGTCAAAATACACCTTCTTAAGGGTAATATTTATTAGTTTCACCAAAATTAGCTTATTGATGGAAGCCATATGATTTGCGCTACCGCTGTGCAACACTTTAGTGACTGTAACAAGAAAAGAGTAAGATAAAATCTTTAACACTTTTTTTTTTTTTTATATATATATTTTTCAGCACTGTTTTGCGGTGTGTACACACACACACACACACATACTATTTAATGCCTTCATGTCCATGGTAGCTCATGGTTTAATGAAGGTAAATGTAAAACTTTTTAAGACCAAATAAAGAACATTTAAGGAGCACAATACATCAATGTACTCCCAACAGATACCCATTACTTTTTTACATTTCAAGTACAAATAAAAAATAGCTAAAGGCATGAATTACTGTTCCCAACCACTAGAATATGGAAATAACTTGTATTTTCTGATCACATGCACTGAAAGTGATGTTCTTCCTCAGTACTTATTCAGTATTTTCTATAAATTCACTCGAGTCACATGACCTGTATGTGTACAGTGTGAAGTGACACTTTGGATCCTTTTCTAGTCATTAGCACACTGGGAAAGACACAAGACCAAGAGGGAATGAAATGAGGATCTTTTTAAACAGCTTTTGCACATAAAAGGGCATCCATGATCATCTCTGTGCTCTTTAACACACTTTCCCCGTCAGCCCCTTAGCTCTCAAAGTTTTTCCATCACAACAAATACTTTTCAAATAAAAAGATTTCATTATTTAGTATTTCAGTAAATGAAGACTGTTACAGATTATGATGAGCCAACAAGGGTTGCAGTATATAAAGATATTAAGGCTGCACATCTGCTTTTGTGTGTATTTTGAGCCACACTGCCAGTCAAAAGTAAATTATTAAGAATAATTAAGATTTGTTAATGTTTTTGAAAGAAGTCTCTTATGCTGAGCAAGGCTGCTTTTTTGCTCATCTGATTAATTCTGTTACAATTATTAAGCAGAAGAAGTTGTTTTCAGTAAGGATAAGTAATTGAGGACCATTGAGCAGCAAAAGATTTATTTCTCAAACATTTTTAAAAAAAATCATAACTTTGGACCAGTACTGTATTATAACAGACCTAACTGAAGAATCTAAAAATGTACAATTATTTTATTACAGCATTTACTGAATTATTTTGTAAAACAAAAAAATATATATAGTCAGTACCTTAAAAGTTTTGGGTTTGAAAGATTCATAAATGCCCGTAAAGGTTTAGAATGAGACAGAAAAGGACAACTCAAGCCAGTCGAATGTCTTTCCTGTGAGAGACTTTCACGGCACCCGTTTTCTCGTGATTCTGCCAGTCTTACAGTAAAGTATGGGGGGGGGGGGGGGGTGCAGATTACCAAAAACAAAAGGTTCAAAACCTTCACCATAAAAGGGCCTAAATGTCCATGTAATATGCATGATAGTTTAGATACCATGAAACCCTGAAAAGTTTCAGTGTATGGGTTTTCTTTTATTTCAGGTGATCATCAGAAACTGTAAAATGTGATATTATCTGTAACATTTACACAACATTACAATGAGAATGAGGCAAAACAGTAATTGCTTTACTTTTTGTCTTCCAAAAATAAAACTTACTGATATATACATTGTAGATAAGCATTATAATATATATTTTGTCCTGAAAAGCTACAGCCTTAAATTAATATTTCAATATGCCACTACATCTTAACATAAAAATAGCATCGTAAGGGACATAAGATTATGCATACAAAAATACACTTGCAAACACTAAGCTCTTGCATTTCAGTTTCATAACATTTTTATTATATCTTTCTAGCAAGTGCTGCCACGACTTTATCAATTACGCTGGAGTCCAAATACGCGATTATTCCTCCTCGGTTCGCCCATCTGTCCACACCTTGACTTTGGTTGTGCGGCTGATGGTAGGTGAGTTCAGCGGTGTGTCCCTTGTTTCCAGAGACATGGGCACGGATGCACTCGCTCAGGTCCGAGACGCCGCCGCCCAGCGCTCGCAGGAGCGCATGAGGAGCGCACGAGTCCCACTTGAACGTGCTGCCCTCAGACAGCACATACACATCCACCAGACCCTGGACCACGCACAGGATCTTGTATCCCGCACCGGACGCGTACATCAGCGAGCTTCTGGGAATGGCTGCTAGAGCGTCCTTCACAGCCGGCCTCTCGCTGGAGCTCAGCAGCACAGACAAATCATCTTTCTTTTGCAGACATGACGGCCTGCAATGCGTGGAGGAGCAAACGTTCACATCTCCATAAGAAACGCCCCAGAGGTGCCTTCCTTTCCATCTACAATCACGACAACATGAGGACATTAAGAAATGCAGTGACTTACAGAAACAACAGGTCAGGAGAGACCTAGTAACTAATTACAAAAACGTCCGTTACAGTACTTGAGTACATTTTTTTTTCTACTTCCATGAGGAAAAGAGAAATCAATGGCACTTTTACTAGAGTTGAATAAAAATATTATTCAAGCACAACATAAGGACTTTAAGTAATACGCAACAGGTCAGGATTGCTTCAATCGGTCTTATTGCCCAGGTTAAAAAATAAAAAAAGTACACTTCCATAATGTACTTAAAGTGCCCTATTTCCCACACTAATTTTGTACTTAATATACTAAAAAAATATTCTTTAGTACTTAAACGTAAGATCATCTAAATGTACTCAACTGTGCTATTTTGGAATTCCATGAATATGAATTAAAATGTGCTTTTAACATACTACCTCTGTATTTAGTTATTTAGATGGCTTCCCGTCTCATCCACGTCCAGTTATTTTTAGCTGTACAAAACAACTTGTTTTGCTGCTTGATATTGAAAATTGGTGTGTCTTACCATATTATTTTAATGTATTATCTTAGCTATGAACACTGGTTTGTAGAGCAAACAGTTTTACCATTTACTGCACGTTGTTATTCTTCTCGTTTATTTCCCTAAAGAACTATAACGTCACTTTGTAGGCCAATCGGCTATTAGCGTCACTGGTTCAAAAGCCAATAGGATTTTTCCAAAGGTTTTTGAATTATTGCAAAAAATAAGCTCGTGTTCAACCATAGTTCATGATACTTACACGTTGTCCATCAAGATAATCCTCACAAAATAATATAACTAATGAATTTTGAAGCCTAAATACAAGGTCAATTTAGGCTATAAATGAACTACACCACGGTCTCTCGCCTTCAATGTCACCACCACAGAGCTCCCAACAACTTTCAAACTTATTTTTAGAAACATATTCAGTAAAAAGGATTTACTCTGTGGATGAATTTATCCACGTTACACGAACCTTTTCATATCAAAACTATAAATAAATACAAAACTAAAGCCAAACTAAGACTGAAATGAAACAATAAATAGTAAGCAGTGAATAATTTAAATAATCATAACCAAAGCACATATGAAAGCATTTATTTCTGTCCATTTTGAAATAAGCATTAATTGATGTGTTTTATGTCATATAATAAAACGTTAAAGTATCTTAAGCTTGTGTTAACCACAGACCTTATTTTAGGGGATTTAACCAAACTCCCATTCAAAAAAAAACACTGACTGGGACGATGGAACCGGAAGTGCTAAAATGCTAACTCGCTTCTGGGTTTTGTGCTTTTTTTTTTATATTAAAACTATATTCTCAACACATTTTTGTGGACCACATCTGAGTTTTCTTTTAAACACTGCAATAGCAGCACTCGTACCTTTTACCCATGGTGTCTTTGCGGTTGAACGGCTGGTTTATGACACCCATGACTGGTTGACCAGTGGACCGCAAGTAAACCCCAATCAGAACCAGAGCACATGGGAGACCGAATGGACAAAAGCCCTCATCTGGCTCTTCTTCCTCTTTCCCTTCAATGTACTGACTTGTTCCATCTATCAAAATAAAATAGACAAATACACGTGTTGATAACCTGAATAAGTCACACACCAGGAAAAAGAAGTCTGGCAAGCATAACTGGTTCGGTTTGTTCATTGTTCAAAATCGAAAAATATTTCCAGTTTTAGCTTTCACAGCTCCCGTTTCACTTTAACGTTTTTCACATGAAAAATAACTGGTTCTGCAACTACTGATAGGGCTGGGTATCGTTCAAAAATGTTCGATACCGATACCAATTTTATGAAAACCGTTTTAACAAGATTACATTATCTAAAAAAACTTTGGTTTTATTTTTTTCAGCTTGACATGTATACAGACTCAAAGACTCATCTCCTGAGCCACTGCACAAAGGAACAAAATATAGCCAACACAATAAATCAGTGCAAATTATTTTAATAAAGCTCAAATAGTTTTCAGTTTACACTAGTGCGTGCTCGTTTTAAAACGCATAGCTCAGACAGAATCATCATTTCTATTCATTTATTCTAGGTTGTTAAAGACTTCAAGAAATTTAAAATCTTTATCCACTTTCATAAGTGGATGTTTTATTTTCTTTCACAATATGTTTTATTGTTATTAAATTCTATGTTGTAGTATGTCTAATTATTTGAATGCATAAAACTAAGTTTATTCAAATTTATTCTTAAAACAGCCTTATGAAATGTTTTCCTTTTCCTCAGAAATTCTGTGTTCTGTATCTGGTTTTCAAATGAAGGCATAAAACATTCATTTAATTTCTCTTTTAAATTATTGAAAATAAAACTATTTTGGCAAACAAAATTGTACTATTAAAATTAAAACATGGAAGAAATGTTGTGTGATCATTAATTAAAAAAATAAGAGTTTTAATAATTTAATAGTAGCAGTATGTACACTCTGCTGAACAATATTAATATATTTCTGCCGCAGTGTTTTACAAGTTAATCCGAACTTTTATTTTGACGGGTTTCCGGGAATACCTTTACAGTTCTGTGTGTATATGATATGACGCAAGTTTTACTCGAATCAAACGGTAAAATGCTCATGAAGTGACTCTCAGAGCAGTTCTAGAGCTGTTGTTCATGTGTTTATGTCCTCATTTAGTGAGACGGCAGACGCTGAAATGTCACGCGAGCTTCAGTCTGTGTCAAGTAAGCGAAACTGCGCCATATAGAGAGCAGACTGCTCCGTACGCTTTCGAATCGCTCTCGCGGATATCAAACACTGATCAATCAGCACCGCGTCACTTCTAGTCAAACACACCTAGTGCTGCAGGATTATTGGCTCACTGACGTTAATGAGATTAACCCCTTAGGTATCGAAATTTTGTACCGAACGACAAGACGTTTTTCGATACTCGGTGGTATCGAGGCAATTCGGTCTGTGCCTAAAAAGTATGGAACTCGATACCCAGCCCTAACTACTGACACACAAAAACATACGACTTATGTACAACCTCAGATCTATCAGCAAATATCACCCCCTTAATTCTTTGGTTTATTAAATCTTTATTCCATGCTATATTGAATGTGGAATAAATATAAAATGTAATGTTGTTGGTTATACGCTGAACAGCTTAATGTGTGTTTAATGAGTAAGCCCACAATGACCCAGCACACTTTACATGATCTGTGCTGATTTCAATGCTGCTGAGAACACAATCAAATTAGCCAAAATATTTCATAAGAATGTGAATGACGGGTGTTTTAGCGGAGTCACGATATGGCAAACGCCAACATTTCCATGCCTATTAAATTTTTATTTTTTTTGGCTGATCTTAGTGCTTAATGTACATTACAAAAAAATGCAACAATACCAGTTAGGGCACACACGTATCACACTTTTGAACTGAACATCTTACAAATTACACTCCCCTTGTATATTTTGTTTAGTAACCTTGTGTACAATAAACATGATACTGTGAACTATGAAATGTTGGCTCTCTTTTTTTAAAAGTCTGCTAAATGAAATGTAAAATTAAATAAATTAGCCAAGTAAAAAGCTGGACAGAAAATAACAAATACAATACCAATGGGATCAATCCAGATGCCTACATCGGCTGGGCTGATTGACAGCTGCAGAGATTCAGCCATCTCATCTCTAATCGGAAGGTCCTGGTGGATCACCTTGGTCAGGAGAGACGCTGCATTTTGATCCCCATCCAGAACTTTAGCCAACAGAGCAGTTGTGTCCTCTTCCTGAGCGCATACTGTCACAGTAACACTCTCCCCTGAAAGAAATACAAACACAATCAACTTCAGTCAAATGGTGTTATTTATTTGATTAATGCATTGCCTAGCTCTGAGTTTGAGTGTTCATGGCCATCAGAGAGGCATAAACATACAATATAAGAAGTAAAAGCATACCTGCAAACTCCAGACTGAAAAAAAATATTTAGAAAATACATGGAATGATAAACCACACATTTCAGCCTAAAAAATTATGTTCTGTGATTAACCCTGTACACCAACAACGCTGAGCTTATATTTTTTCTTTATTAGGCATTGTAAAGAGGTAAAATGAAAAGAAAATGCCATTTAATCTTTTCTGAAGACTCTCAGTTCTCTTCAGATAAACTTTCATATAACCATCTCCCAAATAAAACCTCCTTGGATTTACACAAATCAGGTGAATGGCCTATTTCAATGTCAGAAGCACGAATTTTCGCAAATTCGATGAGTTTGCATGTATGAAAAACAGTGGAAGAAAACCTTAATTACACATTATTCTGTGGCATATCCTGAACACCCCAAAACAAACAAGCATTTCAATCTCATGCCAAGTATTTCTCAGCTTCTATTTATTATAATCATGCAACCATTTGCCTAACAGGTACCACAGCCACAACCTAACCACTGGCTTTATCCCATCTAATTTTAAAATTGTTTGCATAACCCCAATTCAAATGACGACATGTTCACCCCCTCAACCCAGGATAAAAACTGCTTGAACCCAAATTGACAGCATCTTCACTGTTCTCATTGTGTTGGATCTGTCTGCTTCAATTCACCCACCGCTGCTATAAACGGAGAAGCAAATATTTTTGGTGCTTTTAGACTGCCTATCCTATTTGATAATTGGACCCATCAAATGCTGTGGTCATGTAGTGAGCAAGATCTTAAAAACCCCTGTGAAAAAAAAGCAGATCAGAAAGCCATTAATTCCAATTTAATGTAAACAGGGTCTGTCGCTGCAGTTGCAAAAGATTTCTTTTCTACATCTTGCATCCTAATAGAGAGTCCCACAGGGCTCTGTACTTAGCCCATCCTATGTTCTCTAAAACAGAATGCTTGGCTCCTTTAAGAAACCATAGTTTCTTACGCCACTGCTTCAAGGACAGCACAGCTCAACACAACGTACCTCAACTATAATAAAATTATCTGAATATGCTTTAACCTTTAAACAGTTTTAACGTTAACAATTTATCTGATTTTACTTTTCCGTGTAGTCATCAAAAACAACATCTGCCATGCAAAGAAACATGTATTTATGTTGTTACATGATCTACAGCTTTCCATATTTCAATGACGCTGAAAGTCAAATAACAACGCAACAAAAGTGGTGAAAATTTGAATACAATTGAATTGCATACTGAAATCCTTTCAAATGCAGCACAGAATCAAAGCTGTTCTTGGGGTGACTTACCAAGTCCATTCTCAAACTTGTTTGACTCCTCTCCATGAATAAATCCAGTCAATTCTGGAAACTATAAAGAAAGAATGGAATTTTTAGCCATCAAGATGACAACAGAAACAGACAAACTTGACTAAAATTCATTTTGATTTTAGTGAAAGCTTTATACTTAAGAACCTGGGCACAAATATCATGGCGAATCATTTCCTGTATCAACACATCAGCAAGCGTCTTAAAGTCTTGGACAAATTTCTTGTTTTTGTCAGCTCCTGTCTTTTCTTGTACCAACAGTTCAAAAAGTGGTGCTTCCTGTCGACAGATCCGCGCCACATTGGCGGCTTTTTCTGCCACGCTCAGGACCAACCGCAGCAACTCTGCCATACCGGAGGCCTGTGAATCACATAATAAACAAGCCTGGTTCTATATATTGGATAGGCAATGGTACAGTTTTACAAGTAGGTCAGTAACATTTCAGCTCACTTAGGAACTAAAAAGGTCAAGTGAAAATCAGGTCAAGTTGCAAAAATATTAGTAACCTAAAAAAAAAGACTCATTAACTAAGTGGGACACAAAGTTTAAGATTAAAGCACCATGATGAATGCCATAATAAAAATAAAGATTGTTCTGCAAATCACAGCTTGATAATGAAATGCTTCAAAGAGGTCCACATAAACACAGAGTCTTGAGTATCATGAAGCTTTGATTCAAGTCATAACCCTGAAAACAAATGTTATGTGAATTTGGAAATAGTGAATGTGTTTGTATCAATGTTCAACTTTGGACTCAGATACAGTGAATGGTGCAAATATATGCAAATAGACACAAATGTACATCAATGGACGTCCTCTAAATTACAGGGATAATGAAGGATAATGTCTACTTAAAATTATATTTTGATTATTTATTTTGCTAAGAATACAGCTTTGATGAATGTTACAAAGTTCACATCATCTCTGTGGTTTAGACCTGACACCAAGGTCCAGAACACACACAGAGGCAAAATACATAAACATTTATACGCTACATGAAGCACAGATACAAACAAACAAAAACACACACCTGTGGACAGATTCAAATGCTTTCCTTAATAGAAGACAGACCTAACAAGCAAAGGCAAGACACGATAATTACAGCTCATACCATTGAAATAATTCTGCAGTGGTTAGGTGTCCTTGAGTTGAATGTGAGCGCGTCCTGTACGTCACAGTTCTGTGCTGGTGCTCTGTCTGTAAGCGCGAGCACACTTCATCTCTGCTGCTCGACGCCAGCGTATTTAACGCAGAAGATATTTTGAATAACAGAAACGCCTCGGAAATGAGAGCATTCCCCCTCTCATTGCGTCACAGTAGAAGGTAGAGTTTGTTCATGAATACCGCCCTCTGCTGGAGTCAAAGATACATTTCAGATAAATAAAAATCAAGTTTTAATATACCATGTCAAACAAAAGGTTGCACATCCTCTGCTCTCCACTTACTTTTGCCTGACTTTTGCATATAGCATATAACTTTTTGCATATAACTTAGCATATAGGACAATGCACACTGAGCCATATTGTGCCATCAGCCCATTTTTCTCGGCCGTGACAGAGTATACGTTAAAGAGACATAAGGCCTTGAAATATGACATAATGCCCTAATAAAAGCCACATTTTGAACACTTTTTCTACAATAATATTATTTATATAGACCCTTGAACTTGGCAAATAGGACAATGCACACATCAGCCCATTTTGTGTAATGGTTTGTCCGCCGCTGCAAAGAATATGCTAAATTGGACATTAGACCTTGATATTAGAGGAAAACCAAATTTTGAGCAGGTAGATCTCTATTAATTAATATGCATCCATGCTCTCGCTTCATTCATATGTGATGCACAAAGGAAATAGGTTATATAAAACTAGAATTTGTAATGCATTTCCAAAAAAATTCCCATGCGCATGTGAATATAGATTCTCGTGGGCACAAAAATGTTTCTTGTGTGAATGCAAAAGTCTGTTTTTTTTACTATTATAATTTATATTTTAGGGGCTCTGTATGTTGCCACTTTAATAAAATCAATGAAAAAAACCCTGAAAAAATACAAATATTTACAGGTGACTGTACTATGTACCACATATAAAGCTTAAATAGTGCTGTTATGAACCATGTTAAATATGGTCCGAAAATCGAGTTCGGAGTGGTTCGGAAATTTGAGTCTGGAAAAGTAAGGAATATTGAAATGGAAAATGCGTAGGAACCCTGTCATGTGTACAACAGTAATCTTGTGGGGTAGACTTGTGGGAAGTACCGTAATCATCTGGATTTAGCCAAGTTTCTGTCAAACAGAACACATCTAGGTTATGATCAGTGATCATAAGAGTGACACCACCCTTGGAGGGATGATGACATTCTCTTTTTAACAGGTCAGGTCTGCCCCAAAAATCTGTCCAATTGTCTATGAAACCTATGTTATTCTGCAGGCACCACTTAGACACCCAGCCATTGAGTGACGACAGTCTGCTATGTATCTCATCACCCTAGTAAGCAGGGAGTGGACCAGAGCATATTACAGTGTCTGACATCATACTTGTAAGTTCTCACACCTCTTTAATGTTATTATACGGACCACCACAAACTCTCAGCCTTACCATTTTGTGCCACTCCTGAATTTTTGACCAGAGAGATTTGCAATTTGTGATTTGTTATAGTTTGTGTACATTTGATTGATGTTTTTTTTTTTAAAACCATTTTTGGATCATGAGGACTTTGTCACAGAGACACAGCATAAAGTCCACTCCAAAGGGAGATATTCTCTGTATCAGGGGTGTATAAAACAAGGCTAATTTACGGTCACATACAGCCTGATCTCTCCGTTGTTTAATCAAAAACTTGCTTATTCAAAGTATGGCGGTTTAAAAAAACACACCTGGGAATAAGTTGTCAACCGAGTTTTCCCACAATGCACACACAAGCCATTCTCAACAGAACGCCAAACAGATGGAAAAACGTTTGACGAGGGAAAAACAATTATTAAAAATAGTAAATGATGTTTATCTGAAAGTGTAACAATGCAAACAGGTTTTCTGTAAGGGGTTGGGGATTGAAAATATCTTTGGTAATAAAAGTCTATGGAAAGTCCCCACAATTCACAGAAACAACCGTGAGTGTGTGTTTAATTGATTTAATGAATTGTAATACTTATAGTAATGCAAAAAGGAGAATTAGATTGAATTGCTTCTAATTTACATAGTTTGCCAAGCCCTGTCTAAATCACACAAGCACTCTATATTAATAAAAGAACACAAATTTTACAGACCTTCATGTTTAATTATATTTGATTAACTTACCTGAAAACATATATTTGGGCTGCGTATTCGTTGCATTCACACGGTTTTGACCAGCAGGAGGTGTTTTGAGCGCTTCGAAACCGAAGCAATTGGTTTATTTGATTTAGAGCTTCGAAAAGCTTCGTTTCTCTCATCACTAAAGTTTAGGATATTTAAAAATGCCATACATTTACCCTATCACAACAAATGCAGTCACGACGGTTTGGCAGAGCTTTGTTATGCTCTGACGACATTTCCTTTCTAACCCGGAAACGCTTCAAGCTGCACAGAAGCCTCCAGTTAGCTTATCCTGATTTAGCATTGTCGCTTTATTTTGTTAATCAAATAAAGGAATAAAATATTAAGTTATTTTTGAATTTGATCAGAGTCAGAGCGCAAAGATAAGTTACTCATTCTAAGGTAAAGCCTGCATTGTCTGAATTCTCGATTTTAATGTAACTTATAACCTGAATATGTTGTTGTGGTGTCACGGTTGAGCTATTAGAGCTGATAAAGCATTTAAATCATAACAATATACATCTAATGTAGAATTACCCGATATATAAGAGCGTAGTATTGCACTAGTTTTAAGGTTGTAGTGTCTGCACTGCACATGTATTAATAGTGTTTATTATTGTTCATACTCTGTCTGCCTCCAGTATTCATGATTCATCGGGTTTCTCAGTGTTAAACAGCTGATCAGGAGATCATGGAGAAAGGTAAGACAACAACCAGCGATTGCTGAATATACAGTACAATAGCAGTTTTTATTTCAAAAAGATTTTTGGTAGCAATTTTCACTCAAAAAAAGGGGGTATTTTCTGTGACCTATGCTATCCCTGCTGAAAAAAACAATAGACACTATCACAAAATGTGTAATGGTTTTACTGGTTATGATGGGACTTGTATTGGTTTTAATGGAAACTGGACCCTGTGGGTCTCTACTGGTAATCGGTCTCCTTCTATTGGTGGCTTGTTAAAACCAATAAATCCTAAAAGACACTACAGAAAACCACACTACATTTTTTAATGGTTAAAAGTTGATAGTTTGTAATGGTATTTGTAGTGGAAACCATTAGGATTTTCAGTGATGGTTATATTGTTTTTTTCAGCAGTGTAGATGAACGGACAGTGTGTTTAGAGTCATGATGTGTTCTGATGGATAAGGTGTTGTGTTGCAGATGTGAAGGCAGGCATCCCCTCTGGCGTGGCTGCAGAAGCGGCGGCCGGACATCTGGTGTCCCAGAGCCGATCCGAGGACGAGGAGTCCACTGCTGTCAAGAGGACAGCCGCTCAGGCCTTCAGCGGAGCCGGAATGATTCCCAAACGCAGAAGCTCCTCCAGGTGAAGAGGAGTCATCTATTACCATAGCAGGCCTCTGGTTCACTGTGGTCAGTTACATATGTCTAAAAGCTGTCCAATCATTATATTTTAGATCGATAAAGAGAAAGAAGTTTGATGATGAACTGGTTGAGAGCAGCCTTGCGAAATCTACCAGTCGGGTCAAAGGTCAGCCAGTCATCGAGCCAATCAGATGCCCTGGGAATGACCTTGCATCTAGTGACAAGAAGAAGGTAATGAAGGTTATTGGATTGTATTTCACAGATCTCTGGAATATTTGATTGCGGTGAATCTTACCTATATTTTCTGGCCAAGAACCACTGTATGATAGACCACTGAAAATGTATGTGTGAGAAAGGAGAAGAATTCTATAGCTACCTGTCAAGAGTTTAAAATAGTTATGATTTAGGGTTCCATTTGTAATGTATTGCTGTGATCAAAGCTGAATTTTCAGCATCATTACTCCAGTCTTCAGTGTCACATGATCCTTCAGAAATCATTCTTAATATGCTGATTTACTGCTCCTCAAGAAACAGTTGAATACAGTTTTCGTTTTGATACAATATCATTTAAAAGTTTGGGATAAATATGATATAAAAACGAAATGATTACTTTCATTCCACAAGGGTGCATTAAATTGATCAAAAGTGACGGTAAAGACATTTATAATGTCTGTTAAATGCCGTTCATTTAGAATCCTGAAAAAAAGCATGGTTATTTTGAACTGTTTTCAGTATTGAAAATATTGAGAACCATTATTAATAATTGCGGACAAATAATAAAAAATAATTTAAAAAAGCTGAGCTTCAAATCAGAATATTAGAATGATTTCTGAAGGACTGTGTGGAAATTCAGCTTTGCCATCACAGGAATGCATTATAAAATATATTCAAATAGGAAACAGTTCGAAATTGTAATGATATTTCAAAAAACTACTGTTTTTACTGTATTTTTGACCAAATAAATGCAGCCTTGATGCGCATTTGAGACTTCTTACAAAAGCATTTAAAAAAATCACATTTTAAACTGCAAACAGTAAGCAACAAATTCTCTGCATAGTTGAAATAAGACCTTTCGCTTTTAATATAATAGAATCATTTTAGTTCATATATATTTCTTTTCTATACTTGCGTATGTGTAATACAGTCATTACATGTTTTATATACAGCGATGGTGTGTTTTTCTGGGTTTTAAAGTAAACATGCATGTTGCTAGTAGATTTGTTTTACTGATATGTAACATCTGTATTTTAAGTGTGACATTAAACATTCTTTACCTTTTAAGTTGATCTGCTACTCCAAAATTTGTCTCTGAACCATAGGGTTTAAAGTCTGGCAGCTCTCTTACGCCTCCTCTTGCCATGGTGATCGCGCCTTCATCAATGACCAAACGAATGAAGAAAAGCAAGCAGCCGTTACAGATCACCAAAGACCTGGGCCGCTGGAAACCCACTGATGACCTGCTGCTCATCAATGCTGTTTTACAGGTCAGCTGCCAGGTTTTAGCAGCTTAATAGTTTAGAGAAGTTCTGCTGAGATGAATTGGATTGACGTACATGTACAGTTGAAGTCAAAAGTTTACACCCCCCTTGCAGAATCTGCAAAATAAGAGGGATCATACAAAATATGTTATTGTTTGTTTATTTAGTACTGACCTGAATAAGATATTTCACATAAAAGATGGTTACATATAGTTCACAAGTTGAATTTATAAAAATTAAACTAAATGTTCAAAAGTTTACAATCCCCTTGATTCTTAATACTGCGGTGTTACCTGAATGATCCACAGCTGTGTTTTTTGTTTAGTAATAGTCATTCATGAGTCCCTTGTCCTGAACAGTTAAACTGTCTGCTGTTCTTCAGAAAAATCCTTCAGGTCCAACAAAGTCTTTGTTTTTAGCATTTTTGTGTATTTGAACCCTTTCCAACAATGACTGTATGATTTTGAGATCAATCTTTTCACACTGAGGACAGCTGAGGGACTTATATGCAGATATTACAGAAGGTTCAAACGCTCACCGATGCTCCAGAAGGAAAAACTATGCATTAAGAACCGGGGGGTGAAAACTTTTTGAATTTGAAGATCAGGGTAAATTTATTACTTTATTATTTACTTATTTTGTCTTCTGGGAAACGTGTAAGTACCTTCTGTAGCTTATGAAGGGCAGTACTAAATGGAAAAAAATATGATATTTAGGCAAAATAATAAAAATTTATTACATTTACATTTATTCATTTAGCTGACGCTTTTATCCAAAGCGACTTACAATTGCTATATATGTCAGAGGTCGCACGCCTCTGGAGCAACTAGGGGGTTAAGTGTCTTGCTCAGGGACACATTGGTGTCTCACAGTGGATTTGAACCCGGGTCTCTCACACCAAAGGCATGTGTCTTATCCACTGCGCCATCACCACCCCAGATCTTCATTTTGTTCAAAAGTTTTCACCCCCCGGCTCTTAATGCATCGTTTTCCCTCAACTGTACTTTGTGTTCAGACTACAGATCTTACATCAGTTCACCTGGGAGTGAAATTCAGCTGTCGCTTCACGCTGCGGGAGATTCAGGAGCGCTGGTACGCTCTGCTGTATGACCCTGTCATATCAAAGTGAGTTTCTGACCAAGTCATTCTTCTCATACAGTTATAGTTCCTGTTTTAATCTGGTAGAAAAGTGAAATAAAAAAAATGCCATCACCCTCATGTCATTCCGAACCCCAAAGACTTATTGGTTCCCCAGAACACAAAACATTTCAAGAATGTATGCCATGTTCATTTCATAATAGCATCATAAAAGTTATACCTCTTTGTACTATTCATTCATTCGGTTCATTGTAATTGAACACCAGGGACAATATATAAAATAAATACAGTTGATATTTGGCTTTTTTTTTTTTTTTTTTTTTTTTTTTAAAGGGGTCATATGATGCGATTTCAAGTTTTCCTTTCTCTTTGGAGTGTTACAAGCTGTTTGTGTATAGATAAGATCCCTGAAGTTGCATAGATTAACGTCTCAAAACCCAAGCGATATTCTTTATAAAAGTTAATACTCTTCCACGCCCTCCTAAAACGCCTCATTTAAACACGCCCCACATTTCTACGTCACGGTGTGGGAAGATTTGCATAACACCGCCCAAATGTATACACAAAGAAAGAGGGCGTTTATTCTCGCTGTAGTATTGTTGCTGCCGCCGGCGCCATGTCCTGGAGACTCTGTGTTTCGTTGTGAAAGAAAAAGTACTTTGTTTGAGCGTCCAAAAGAGGACACAACTAGAAATCAGTGGTTAAATTGTATTTACAACACTGTTCCAGAACAGTTCAACTCAAATATTAGAGTGTGTGCAGCGCATTTTACGGAGGACTATTTCCTGAACCTGGGAGTAGCCTACAATGCAGGCTTGCACAAAGGCTGTTTCTATAAAGTGGGGCAATTCCAACTTTACAAGGACAGTCTGACACTTCTGACTCGCAGCCTGTAAGTACGTTTCTGCCACTGACTATTCAAACGTGAGTTTTGAGCAGTGTAGAGTAGTGCTTTTTGTTTGTCGTTTCTCCGATCACAAATGCAGACATGGTAATGTTTACGCAGCGCGATGCAAAGCCACGCGTAAAAAGACAGTAAGTCATTATAATCAGTAATTATGTCCTCACTGGATGCAACAAATGCCTCGTTTATAATGGGTCTTATTGTTTTTGTGTCGTCGCGCCGGGACACGGCATCACTATACGATGAGGGGCATAACATTTCCGTCACACGCTTGAGGTATTCGGCCAATCACAACGCACTGGATAGCTGGCCAATCAGAGCATGCCTCGCTTCTCAGAATGATGAGATTTGTAAAAATCGGCGTGTTTCAGAAAGGCGGGGCATAGAGGAGCAACAATAATGTACAGTATGTGGAAAATAATGTGTTTTTTTAACCTTAAACCTCATAAACACATTGCATTACACAAAATACACAAAATAATGTTATTTTTTGCAACGTCATATGACCCCTTTAATGACTGTATCCACCAATACTTTGGTTTGGTCAGGTAGTGTTGGAAAAGGAGAATATTATTTTGATGCCGAGAAGCCCCAAGGCAACTATCTACCTCTTAATTAGTTTCCTCTCTTGAACGGTTCTACCTAATTCTAAAAAAGCAAACGCTTGAATAATTGATCATGTACAATTTTCAATTACTCTCATACAGTCTGCAAATGAGCAATTATTTAAACAAGTCTTAGAAAATATTAATCTAATAAAATGAATTCCATGAACCTCAAACTCTTAGTTAGTTTTTTTTCTTAATCATGTTTTGTGAATTTGTTTTATTATAATAGGATTCTAGAACAAAACCAAGGAGAAGTTGATATCTGAAATGTAAGTCTGTGTGTATTGATGCTTTTAAATCGATTCATGTTTAAATGAAAAGCTCCTCAGATTTTCTTCTCTGGAAGGGTTTGAAATGACATGAGGGTTAGTAAAAAATGACAGAATTTTAGTTTTTAGTTGAGTTGTTTTACTATTACCTGAACATACGATCTGAAAGTACATTTTCGAAGGGTTTTGTCTGTTCCTCAGGCTGGCGTGGCAGGCCATGAGACAGCTGCATCCAGAGGCTATCGCTGCTATTCAGAGTAAAGCTCTCTTTAGTCAGACAGAGGAAGCCCTGCTCGCTAAGATCACCTCAGTGAGACATTCATTCTTGAAAGAGATCAGCATTTTGATGACGTATTAGAGTGAATGCTTTCTAGATTTTATTGTTGCTGTTGTTGTTTTAAATGTCACCGCTGTTCAGTTGATCCTTGCTTCATGTTTGTGAGTAGAGCAGTCAGCCTAAGCTGGAGGTGTTTCAAGATTTGCTCAACAAGCACCCGAATGTGTTTTACCCATCACGCACTGCTAAGAATCTGATGGTCCATTGGCAGCTGCTCAAGCAGTACTATCTGCTGGAGGATCAGAGCGGTGAGATGCTCTCGTGTATCAGTTCAGTCTGGTGTTCCTGCATGCGGTGATCATTATCATTTACACAACTCTTCCGATGTGTTTCTAGTTCAACCTCTGCCTAAAGGAGAGCAAGTGCTGAACTTCTCTGATGCGGAGCAGGTGGTCGATGATGCCAAACTCAAGTAAGTAAACCGTTTTTTTACTTGTGTTATAAGTTAATTGACAAATATTACTTCACAATAACACATTTTTTTTTATATCAGTTTTTATACAACAACAAAAAAAGCAGATCAAACTGAAATCTCACATAATATATACCACGAACAGAACAACCAAAAAATACACATACCCGAACACACTCCAGATACAATAAATATAATCACCTAATACAAAACCGTTCATGATCCTAGGCAGCTACAATATTGAAAATGAGGGGAAACTGAAGGGTAAATTCTGTTAAGTTTAGCATTTGTACTATAATGTAACCTATGTATCACTTTATCCAAAGCGACTTACAAATGAGGACATAAGAAGCAATCAAAACCAACAAAAGAGCAACAACGTGCAAGTGCTATTACAAGTCTCAGTTAGCCTAACGCAGTACAGATAAATACTATTATTATAATTTTTTTTTTTTTTTTTTTATAAAAAGACATAGATAAAATAAAATTAGAATAGAGAGTGCTAGAGTTAGAACTGAATTCAAGTTGAATATTTTTAGTCATGCTGCAGCTCACTGTTCGAAATGCCACTCACTAAATGTGTACATGCACATTAGAAAACTGTTTATTGTGAGAAAGCTTCTTTTCATGCATATATGTGACCCTGGACCACAAAACCAGTCTGTTACAACCTCTCATTAAAAGGTTCAAAAAGGGAGAGATTATGTAACATAAACAAGAATGAGTACGATGTAACTGTTCAAGACTATTTATTCACTCACTCAGCATATAACAATTGGGACCAAGTAACAATTTAACAGAATGGACAACAACTAACAAGAAAGGCAAAACAAAACAAAACACACAATAAAACTCAAAGATGCTGTTTGCTGGCCGGCCCACAAGAAGCTGTCATATCTCATTTTCTCCTCCTCGTTGGAGTCTTTTAACTCCTTTCAGTCAATCACTCTCGACAACGAACAGGTGCGTCCACCTACGAGAAAGAGAGCACGCACATACACGCTCATAGAGTAAACTCGACGCCAAGAAAAACAAGGGAAGGGCAACAAAAAAGGTAAATAAGACACTGTTCAAGCCACCGACCGCAACACAGTCTTAAGTAACACGGGTATATTTTGTAGCAATAGCCAACATACATTGTATGGGTCAAAATTATCGATTTTTCTTTTATGCCAAAAATCATTAGGATATTAAATAAAGATTATGTCCCATGAAGATATTTTGTAAATTTCCTACCGTAAATACATCAGAACTTAATTTTTGATTAGTAATATGCATGGCTAAGGACTTCATTTAGGCCGCTTTAAATGCGATTTTCTCAATATTTTGATTTTATTTGCACCCTCAGATTCCAGATTTTCAAATAGATGAATCTTGGTCAGAAATTGTCCTATCCTGATAAACCATACATCTTATTTATTCAGCTTTCAGATGATGTATAAATCTCAATTTTGAAAAAGTTTTGTGGTCCAGGGTCACGTATGCATATTCGCGGTGTATTCTCAACTCAACTATGATTCTTACACATTTTGTTCATCAGAAAAAAAAACACTGACTTCAGGATGATGGAACAAGAAGCGTCAAAATATTGTTCCCTATCGATACTCCACTCGTACTGCGTCTTGCTAAAGACGCTATGGGAAAAAGCCTTTTTTCTCCTTTACTGAAGCCTTATTCAATCACGCAGTGAAACTGCACGATCATTGGTTCGTGCAGTGTGTTAAAAACGAACCAATGTGTCGGCAGCGGAGCTGCACGAGCCTATGGCGACGGAGCCCGCCAGATCCCGCCAGAATGGGCGGGGTTATCTGGCTATATAATCGGCCATCTCGCCATAGGATCCTCCGATTTCTTCTCCTTCAGAGACGACATCTCGCCTTCGCTGATCCCAAGAAGCCGCCCCGCCGTTGACACGCCTCGCAGCTGAGCCAGAGACCTCCTGCCAGCTGAGATGCCGCTTTCACCACGCTCCAACCCCGCAGAAGCCCCGGTCTGTTCGCTGCCGCCATCATCAAGCGCGGACAGCGAGCGGGAAGAGCGAGACTCATACTCGAGTGCTATAAAAATTTATATTTCTCGGCGTTGTTGCAAATGCCGCAACAGCGAGTATGGCTCGTGCAGGGAATCCTGCACGATGCAGAAGAGCAGTGAGCGTGCGCCGTCTGTCTGGGTCTCGCCCACGCACTGAATGCGCGCTTACCGAGACGGAATGCTCGTTCGAGTATGAGTCTCGCTCTTCCCGCTCGCTGTCCGCCTCTGTGGAGGCAGCTCCGCTCTCCCGTTTCTCCTCTCTCAGCAAAGCTCGGAGAATGAAACATCAGAGCCACGGAGCTTCCTGCAGCGCTCTGATCCGCCGGTGTTCACACGTGAGAATCAGAGCTCCTCCTTCATTGAGCGGCTCTATTCTCTTTGGCAGACCGGAGTGGAAAGCTATGTGTGTGCGTCATTGAGACTGCGCTCACACAGGCAGCCTGCTTTCACCGAAAGCCGGGCTTTGCCCTGATTTGCTCGCGGTCCTCTATGTAGCAGGCCCCGCCTCCCCCGCTTCTCTTCTCCCAGTCACCTCGGAGACAGGAACAGCAGCTCGCGAGGCTGAGCAATCAGGTTTGAGTGATTTTTCGCGCCGGCATAGCCCCGTGTGTTTCACTCTGCATACAGCGCTTGATGAATGAATGAATGATGCATTTATATAGCGCTTTTATTGTGTATTGCTGTACACCCAAAGCGCTTTACAATCATGTGGGGGGGTCTCTCCTCAACCACCACCAGTGTGCAGCATCCACTTGGATGATGCGACGGCAGCCACAGGACAACGGCGCCAGTGCGCTCACCACACACCAGCTACAGGTGGAGAGGAGAGAGAGTCATAGAGCCAATCAAGTAGATGGGGATTATTAGGAGGCCATGATAGACAAGGGCCAGTAGAGGGAATTTGGCCAGGCTTGATCTGCCAGCGCATGTGGATTAGCGCCTCTCATTACATTGAGTGGCTCAATCCTTCTGCGCGCATTGTAAAATGCTGCGCTGGGCGCCCCCCCCCCTCCCTCTCACGTTTCTTTTCTCCCAGTCACCTCGGAGAAAAAGACGGTAAAATCGCGGGACTGGGCGTTCAGGCTTGAGTGATTTTTCGCGCTGGCATAGCCCCACGTTTTTCACTCTGCATAGTCTTTGATCTGCCAGTGTGTTTACACTAAGGATTAGCGCCTCTTGCAGCTCTTTGATCTGCCAGCGCTACTTTCATTATGAAAGCGTCAGTCTGTCCCTGCCGTGCTCACGGTCCCTTTCTTTAGTGAAGATGGCCCCTTCCCCTCGTCCACTACGAGCGGATCTGAGAGGATGCGCGCTGCATTTTTGATCTGCTGGTGTGTTTACACAATGGTAATTAATACCCCTCTTCTAATGGCAATGAGTTTGTGGTAATACTGTTGTGAACACTGGGCCCTTTCAAAAAGCGACCACACAACTGATCGCTGTTATAGCAAGGAAATAAAACACAAATATTTTAAAAGAGAGCACATTCCTCTCCCTCTTATCACAAGCTTCCGTTCCCCGCTAGGCGGCCTGCCACTCGAAACAAATTCAACCCCTGACCACACGGGCCGAGGCCTGGCAGGCCATCCGTGTCAGAGTGGGATATAAGGATAATAGAACAAGGCTATGGGTTTCCTCTTCCTCCTCTCACAAGCTCCCTGCCTCCGTGCAGTCGATCGCTCAAGTTTATCCAGCCCCTTGCCACGCGGGCCAAGGCCTGGAGGAATGGAGTGTCAGAATGGGTTATACGGATAATAGAACGAGGTTACTCACTCCAATTCGCTCGCAGACCCCCACGCTTCAGTGGCGTGGTCTCCACTTCTGTAGACGGCGAGAACGCTCACGTTCTACGTTCAGAAATGATGACGCTGTTGGAAAAAGGAGCCATAGAAATGGTTCCTCCAGCCCAGAGCGAATCAGGCTTTTACAGCCGTTACTTCCTCGTTCCCAAGAAGGATGGCGGCCTCCGGCCCATCCTCTATTTCAGACGCCTGAATCGCGCCCTCATGAGAAGGTCGTTCAGGATGATCACACTGAAGCAGATCCTCTCGCAAATTCGCTCCGAGGACTGGTTCTGGTCCCTGGACCTGAAAGACGTATACTTTCACGTCCAGATAGCCCCCCATCACAGACGATTGTTGAGATTCTTGAGAGGGAGTGGCTTATCAGTAAACGGTCCTTCCCTTTGGACTGTCCCTGGCCCCACGCACTTTTACGAAGTGCATGGAAGCGGCTCTTTCCCCTCTCAGGCAGATGGGAAAAAGCATTCTCAATTACCTCGACGACTGGCTCATTCTGGCCCAGTCAGAGGTACAACTACTCTCACACAGAGCCCTCCTCCTCAGCCACCTAGAATGCCTGGGGCTCAGGGTCAATTTTGCCAAGAGCGCGCTGTTTCCCAGCCGACGGGTGTCGTTTGTGGGAACAGTTTTGGACTCAGCTCAGATGAGAGCTGTGCTAGCGCAGGAACGCGCTCTGGCCATTCAAAAGCTCGCAGCCTCCTTCCAGAGCAGCACCGCTCGCCCCGTTAAAGCGTTTCAGAGGATGCTGGGCCTCATGGCCGCAGCATCGCCGGTGCTACAGTTGGGCCTGCTTCGCATGCGGCCCCTTCAGCGCTGGTTGAAACCACGGCTTCCGCCCCACGCATGGCGACACGGTCGCCTACATATCAGGGTGAGCCAGGCCTGTGTAACAGCCCTGGCCCCCTGGAAGAACCCACGATGGTTCAGAAAGGGTGTGACCATAGGGATGGTCTGCAGCAGGAAAGTTGTCACGACAGACACTTCTAACATGGTTTGGGGGGCGCTGTGCGAAGGCAAACCGACCTTTGGCCTTTGGTCGAACGAGGAGCAGAACCTCCACATCAACTGCTTAGAAATGCTAGCAGTGTGTTGAGCCTGCCAGTTTTTCCTGCCAGAGCTAAAGGGACGACATGTGCTGATCCGCTCAGACAACATGTCAGTGGTGTCCTACGTAAATCACCAGGGAGGTCTCTCCTCGAAGCGCCTCTTCCTTATGGAGCTACTTCTGGAGTGGGCTCAGCTCAACTTGCGCTCGCTGAGAGCAGTACATTTGCCAGGCAGATTGAACCGAGGAGCGGATATGTTATCACGGAGCAACGTCCCCTCAGAAGAGTGGATGCTCCATCCGCAGACTGGTTCGAATGATCTGAAGAATCTTTGGCAAGGCCGAAGTAGACCTTTTCGCCTCCAAAGACAACTCTCACTGCCCAGCCTATTATTCGAAGGTCAAGGACGCGTTGGCCCACGACTGGCCCAACCTCCTCCTATATGCATTCCCTCCGATCGCTCTGATTCATCAGGCGAATCAGGGAACAACGACACAAGGTCTTGTTGGTGGCCCCCCTGTGGGAGAACCAGCCTTGGATGTCAGAGCTGACCCAGCTGCTAACCGCAGCCCCCTGGCCCGTGCCCCTGAGACGAGACCTCCTCTCTCAGGCGAACGGTTTATTGTGGCACCCTCGTCCCGAATTGTGGGCGCTTCACCTCTGGCCGCTCAACGGGAGCCTACCAGCCTCCCGAGTGCTAAATACCATTTCTGAGGCTAGAGCCCTGTCTACGAGACGCCTCTATGCCCTTAAATGGGCGGTTTTCTCCGAATGGTGTCTAAACCGCGGTGAGGACCCCCCTACATCTTAGTTGGCAGTGATTCTGTCCTTCCTGCAGGAACTGCTGCATAAAGGACGCTCTCCACACTCAGGGTGTTCGTATCGGCTATAGCGGCCTTTCACGCCCCTATCGCGGGGCAATCAGTGGGCAGGGACAATGTTGTCGTCCGCTTTCTAAGGGTATGCCAAGAGGCTGAATTTGCCTCGGCCCCTTACTGTCCCTACGTGGGACTTACCCACTGTGCTGCTTTTGAGCCGCTCCAGTCCACGATCCTTCGGTCACTGTCGCTGAAGACTGCTCTGCTACTAGCACTAGCGTCAGTCAAGCGAGTAGGAGACCTGCAGGCGCTCTCTGTGAGCCCTGCCTGCCTGGAATTTGGGCCAAACGACTCCAAGGTCGTCCTAAAACCAAGGCATGGATACGTACCTAAGGTACTTTCCACTCCGTTCAGAGCTCAGGTCATCACACTCTCCGCACTTCCTCCCTCCGAGGAGGGCCGGGAGTTAATTTTGTTATGCCCTGTTAGAGCCCTACGGATCTACTTTGAGCGTTCCGCCTCCTTCAGGCACACGGAACAGCTCTTTGTTAGCTTCGGTAACCGCGCCAAAGGGCTTCCGGTCACGAAGAAGAGACTCTCTAAGTGGATAGTGCATGCCGTTACGCTGGCTTACTCTTCCTTGGGCCTTCAATGCCCCATTGGAGTACGAGCCCATTCGACTAGAGGCATTGCCTCGTCATGGGCCTGGTCTAGCGGTGTGTCCATTACAGACATTTGTGCGGCGGCCGGCTGGGCCTCGCTGTCCACATTTGCAAGGTTTTATAAGCTGGATGTACTGGCCTTGCAGGCCAGGGTTCTATCTGCTTAGATGAGTATGACTTACGTTGTGGGAACAACCCTAATGGAGAACTCTTGACTGCACGGGCACTCAAGCTCTCTGATGGGTTCCTTACATATCTCAGCCCTGAAAGTGCTGAGTATGCGAGGAATACATGGAATGACCCGGGCCGAGCTCAGCTCGCTTTAGCCCCGAGTATACTATTATACTTCCCTCTGAGCATGGAATGCTTATGGAGCTATTTTACACAGTCGTTCCTCTACCATAGCACGGCGTGATTGAATTGTGTTCCCATAGCGTCTTTAGCAAGACGCAGTACGAGTGGAGTATCGATAGGGAACGTACTCTGTTACTATCGTAACCTCGGTTCCCTGAGATACGGAACGAGTACTGCGTACTTTGCCATGCCAGGTAGCTGCACCACTCAGTCGTCGCTTCAGTCGAAGTAAACCTGAGGATCCTATGGCGAGACGGCCGATTATATAGCCAGATAACCCCGCCCATTCTGGCGGGATCTGGCGGGCTCCGTCGCCATAGGCTCGTGCAGCTCCGCTGCCGACACATTGGTTCGTTTTTAACACACTGCACGAACCAATGATCGTGCAGTTTCACTGCGTGATTGAATAAGGCTTCAGTAAAGGAGAAAAAAGGCTTTTTCCCATAGCGTATTTAGCAAGACGCGGTACTCGTTCCGTATCTCAGGGAACCGAGGTTACGATAGTAACCGAGTACGTTTTCAGGTTACAGGCCTACAAAAAATGTCATCCCTGCAGAACTCAATATTCTGCTTCATAATGTGTCATTAGCCCCCTTGCAACCTTCTGTGACAATTATGTATGACTGTCTAGTTCTGATCATATATTCTGTTTATCAGGGACAGCAGAGATGAAGTCTTAGAGCACGGTGAGTTATTTCATACAGCATCTTGTTGTTTTAAACGTGCTTAAATATGTTTCAGTACATTTTCTTGTGTCTGTCTATGAAATGTTATTGCATTTCTTGTAGAGCTGATGATTGCAGATAGACACCAGAAGCGTGAGATCAGACAGCTCGAGCAGGAACTTCCTCGCTGGCAGGTTTTGGTGGACAGCATCACAGGTCAGATTTATTCCACTGGCTTTTTGTGTAGTTATCAGAAGGATGTGATTGCTTTGTCTGATTGTGTGACTGTTTGTGTTTTGACTGATTGCTTTGTCTGATTGTGTGATTATTTCAGGCATGAATTCACCAGACTTTGATAATCAGACTCTGGCAGCTTTACGTGGACGAATGGTCAGATATCTGATGAGATCTAGAGAGGTCAGTGAGCATTTAATGTCATGCATGCATGGGAGCTGGATCTGGCAGTCTAATGGTGGAGTCCCTCACTGAATGTACTCAAACCATAAATACACTGGCTTGGGAAATGTTATGAAAACCATTACCAATGCATGCCAAATGTTTAAAGAAGTTGTAGTCCTACATTTTTTTTTATCTTTTGGGGAAAAGGACAAACCACATATACACAGTGACCCCAAAACATATTTTTACACTACATAAAATTGCAATTGTAAAATGTCTGAAAGTCGCTGTATTAGAGAACAAAATATTGGCTGCACTTCATTTTACAGTTTGTGCACTTACAGTGTACTTACCCAAGAAAGTACTGCATGATAGAATTGCACTCAACATGGGTTCTGGTTTAGTATCTAGTTATAACCCAGGTATTGTGATTTAATATAATAAAGTAAGTTGTTTGAAAATGCAGATCAGGACTGTAAAATAAAGTGCTACCAAAATATCTTCTGCTTCTGCTGTACAAGCTTTTCTCAGAACCAAACCGTGATCTGTCTGTTGTTTTAATAACCAGCAGACTTTTTTTATGAAATGCTTCACTTGAAATGTGTTTGTGCTATTTAAAAAAAAAATAAAGGCACTTACTTGCTTTAATATTTAGTTGTTTAATACAATATGAGGCAGAATTGTTTTAAAGGAAGAGTTGACTGATATAACAAACTCTTTTGAACCGTTTCAGATCACACTGGGACGTGCTACTAAAGACAAGCAGATAGATGTAGATCTGTCTTTGGAGGGACCTGCATGGAAGATCTCCAGAAAGCAAGGTCAGATGGTTGAACATTCATGTTGCGCATGGTGCTGTGTGATCAGTCCTGCTCCTTGATGCTAAGTTTAGCTTTGCATCACTAAATTTTATTACAGCATAACCCTTGTTTACCTTTTAAAAGGGAAGGCGTTATGTGATTTACTGATTTTGAGTTATCTTCAGCACCCGTTAAACAGTGCACTTTCTTCTACCATTCAAGTGTCACATTGCCGCTGGCTATCGGTAACAGCATCCCGTTTGTTTTTACTGCCGTTACGTCAAAGGTTTCTATTTACAATAGAGATGTGAGGATCAGCTCAATCCTTGAGAAGTTGAGATTGTGTAATCCACTTTGATGGTGCTTGCATTATATTGTTCGGGTTTTTTTTATTGCATATGCTGTTTGTTTGGGTTTCATTTGGGAATGCATATAAAGTCTCACGCGCTTTGTTACATTGTTATCGTTTACAAGCTTGGAGCATATCTCCATCTCAGCAGCTCGGTCCACACACTCTACCTGAATTCGTTCATCTGCGAAAACTCACTAGATTTATAAAGTAAATCTTTTAGAAGCCCATGCAAGCACAGGAGAATACATCAGCATATTTCTATATGCGATTTGTTGTACATCGAGATTTCAAAATAAAAGTTTAAACCCTCGCTCTGAGTTTGCATGTGACCAAATATTTCAATTATATGGATTTAAACGTCATTGAATCACGCTGCAAAGTGAAACATCACCTGGTGCCCTCTGCAGGTGTTTGTTATAAACTTATAATACTTACTTTAGTTGGTTATGTTCATATTATGTAGTATAGGCATATTGCTTTGTATTTTAACAGTGTTGTTCCAAATAGAATTCTCCCTTTTTTTAAAGGGGCAAAATCCATTGTTGTAACACCACAGACATGAATTTGGGGGAGACAATTTTTTTCTTATATATATATATATATATATAACAAAATATGTATTCTTTAAACAATTTAATAAAATTGTACATGTTAAATAAAATCTATATTAACACTTTATTTGTGTTAAAAATGTTATATTGTTGCAATTACATTCCATGATACATCTCTAAGGTATGGCGGGAACATCCATATTTTGTTACAAATGCAATCTCTAAAACGCAATTAAATATGTATTTAAAAATTTTTTTTAACTTAACAGTGCATAAATTGTTTACCCTACAGAATACAAACATGCAAACATTTATTGGTATTTAAAGTTTATTTGAACTGTTGTAAAGTAGAGGGACACACCACTTGCCACCACAAATGAAGAATGACCCTTATTATATATAAATGTAGTCAATATAAAGCCTGTTTTTCACTTAGGCCTATTTTTATTACTTAAAAATATCAGATTACTCAATTGTCAAAATAATTGTTAGTTACGGCTATAAATTAGTTTAAATACTTCAAAATACAACTATATTGTTTCGTAGAGCTCCGCATTTTGCTTTTTGTGATTAAAAGACAAATATTTTGTCATTGAAAATTTCTTAAAAATAGTATTAAAATATTGTCTTGTTCTAGTGAACCAAGTGTCCGCATTTTGATTGATTTAATGATTATTGATTAATGGTTATTGATTAATGATTGGTCTTATACACTTGTGACCCACCTGCAATTAATCAGAATGTATTTTTTTAGTTGTACAAGCTAACTAGTTGTTACTGGGCCACTAGTAAGATGCATGACTGATGCAACACTGCAGCTCTATGGATTTTAATTTAAACATTAAAGTAACATTTTAACATTTAAAGTAATGAACTAATGTTTGTTTTCTAACTCCAGGGATCATTAAACTGAAAAATAATGGAGATTTCTTCATCGCTAATGAAGGCCGAAGACCCATTTACATTGATGGACGACCAGTTTTGTCTGGAAACAAGTGGAAACTCAACAACAACTCTGTGATGGAGGTATGGGTCACAAGATCACCGTTTGGAAAAATGACTGTCAAAAAAGAATGATTTACCACATTTACACCGCATATTTTGTATATAGTATATAAATAAATGACTTTTGTATGTCTACATCTTATCAGTATATAATATTTATGAAATTTACAACCTTTTTATGATTTTTTTTTCAAGACCCTTAATTGCATGAAAAGTACATAAATTGTTCTTCCAAAAAAATATAAGCATTGAAATGAAATTATATCCACACACAAGTTTTAAGCAAGGCATTTCTCATTTTGACTAAAAATATAATACTTTTAATTGGCATTTCATTACCAGTGAATGTGATATGTATTTGTTTTATGTTATGCCCACTGTAAAATATTTTGTCAGCTATAACTGCTCTTTGTGTGAAATCTCTGTAATTTGTTTTTTAATCTGTCATGACTCTCTCCATGAAAAATCATGGAAATTAATTTGTCAAAGGGGGTAGGAATAGTGGAATTTATTTACTGCCCCTGATTCATTTTTGTATACAGTTCTAGAATATTTATAGTATCAACTCCTAAATATCAGAGAACAGTTGCTGTCACATTCTCCTCTATATACAGCTACTGTTATAATCAGTCACCAAAAAAGTAAAGGGGTTCAGTTAAAGCTCAGTTATTATTGTGGAGGCCATTAGAATAATTTTGAAACTGATTCACATCCAGATTTTTCAACAGCAAAATGTTTGCAACTTTGAGGCCTGCGGGCTAAATCCGACCCGCCACCTCATTTCATGTTGCCCATGTGTTCATTTCTGAAACCTGTAACTGAAAAATCTCAGTTAGTCAAGTCACCTTTATTTATATAGTGCTTTTAACAATACATTAATTGTGTCAAAGCACTTAACAGTATCAAATTGGAGGATAGAGTGTCAGTAATGTATAATAACAAGATTAAACACTCAATTTTCAGTTAAAAGCATTTCATTATTGAATTCAGTGATGTCATTGTCTAGCTCAGTTTAGTTTAAATAGTATCTGTGAAATCAAATTGACGATAATCGCTAGAAATCAAGTGTCCCCAACTGAGCAAGCCAGAGGCGACAGCGGCAAGGAACCAAAACTCCCTCTGTGACAGAATGGAGAAAAAAAACCTTGGGAGAAACCAGCCTCAGTCGGGGGGCCAGTTCTCCTCTGGACAGAATTTTATTGTTTATTTATTGTTTAACTATTGATTTAATTAAAATTTAAAATTTATTATATTTCTATTTTTATATTGTTGCAATTTCTAACAATAATAGTATTATGTAGTTAGGTTAGTAGAGAATGAGTGGAATTGTTCCTCAGAGGATCTATAGTGCACTATCTGATGCGATACTGTAGCTGACGGCTGCATGGTTACAATTTTATCTCTGATAGAATCGATCTTGGAAGTAAAGTAGTTCATAAAGTCATTACTGCTGTGCTTTTGGGAAATGCCAACACCTGTTGATGCTTTTTCTTCCGTTAATTTTGTGACTGTATTGAATAAATACCAGGGGTTATGTTTGTTTTCTTCTAGAAGAGACAATAAGATCTAGTAATAAGATCTAGCAGTTTTTAATGCTTTTATGTAGGATAGGGTACTTTCCTGCCAAGCTATACGAAATACCATCTAGTTTTGTTTTCCTCCATCTGCGCTCCATTTTCCGGGCTGCTCTCTTTAAGGTGCGAGTGTGCTCATTATACCACGGAGTCGGACTGTTTTCTTTGATCTTCCTTAAGCGTAAAGGAGCAACTGTATCTAAAGTGCTAGAAAAGAGAGAGTCCATAGTTTCTGTTACATCAAGTTGTTCTGAGCTATTGGATATGCTGAGGAATTGAGATAAATCAGGAAGATTACTAACAAAGCAGTCTTTTGTGGTAGAGGTGATGGTTCTACCATACTTGTAACAAGGAGTAGAATTTACAGTTTTAGCTATATGGAGTTTACACAAGACTAGATAATGATCTGAGATATCATCGCTTTGCTGCAGAATTTCAACCCCACTAACATCAATTCCATGTGACAATATTAAATCTAGAGTATGATTTCGACAATGAGTAGGTCATGAAACGTGTTGTAACCCCAATAGAGTTCAGAATGTCTATGAATGCTGATCCTAATGCATCTTTTTCATTATCGACATGGATATTAAAATCGCCAACAATTAAGACTTTATCTGCAGCCAGTACTAACTCAGATAGAAATCAGCAAATTCTTTAATAAAGTCTGTGTGGTGCCCTGGTGGCCTGTATACAGTAGCCAGTACAAACATCACAGGGGATTTATCACTAACACGTGTTTCTCTAGATAATGTTATACGCAGCACCATAACTTCAAACGAGTTATACTTCAAGTAGGGATGTAACGATTACCGGTTTGACGATAAATCATGATAAAATTCCCCGCGGTTAGTATTACCGTTTCATATTTTAATTATCATTAAAACCGTATTCGATTACCGTGATTTGAACAACTAGCGATAAATAAATACTGTCCAGCATAAAGCAGAGTTTTCAGTAACAGTCTCACGTGCGCACAGTAGTTTCGTTCTGAGTGAAAACAGGGCGGAAAAGCTGGGAGGTTTTAAAAGAGTGCTGAGGGAATTATACAAATGAATATATCAATGAATTAATTATATGAATGTACCTCTGAATGTTCTGACTGTCTTCAGAAACGATTTGATGGCATTTTGTTTTCATCTTCGCTCCATGTAATACCTAAAGGAAGTGTTCGCGGAGTTCACGGGAATCAGCTGTAATTCAGCTTTTCCGTATAAAGCGCCACCTGCTGTCAGTGAGTGGATTTACAGACACTTATTTACATTCAGCTTGTGTGCAGTTTCTGGCTGGCCAAAAAATGGACCAAATTTGCATGACCTGCTGTAAATTTTAACCGGTTGATGAAAAACAAACTTATGTGGATTCTACACATTTAAACAATTCAGATAAGCTATATAGAATTATTTATGGCGCAGATAAAATACATATAATAATTTATTAATCAATTATCATTTTGACTTAACTCTTTTCTTTAAAGGCTGAAATGTGAGGTTTACCTTTATATGAAACTTTTTCAAAGCTTTATTAGAACATTTACATTATTTATTTGAACATGCTATTAAACTGTTGTCAGTCAAATTGTCATTTAAAATCCAGACCTCATTGGTAATGTTATTGTTTTAGTGATTATGCAAACAAAAAGTCATTTTATTTGCTGTTTGTTGATTTTTAAGTATGAAACTTGGTGAAGTGATTTATGTGTCGGTACTTTTTGAACATCTCCAGCACATTTTAACAATACCGTGATAATACTGATAACCGTGATAATTTTGGTCACTATAATCGTGATTAGAAATTTTAATACCGTTACATCCCTAACTTCAAGCCTGCCCTCTGAGAAATACTGAGAAAATTGCTGTAAATTGTAGCAACACCTCCCCCTTTACCGTTTGGACATGGCTCATTTTTATTGCAGTAATCTTGGGGGGTAGACTCATTTAAAGTAATGTATTCATCTGGTTTTAGCCATGTTTCTATCAAACAGAGCACATCTAGGTTATGATCATTTACAAAAAGTGCTTTTGTAGAAAGGGATCTGATATTCAGTAAGCCAAGCTTTATCAATTGTTTCTCTGTATTGTAAACATTTTTTATTTGTTGAACATCAATTAAATTGTTACTGTAATTGTAAAGCTGCCCTGCTGCACGGGCTCAACCGGAACCGAAAAATGTACAGGACTCCCTGAGCTAGTCGCATCCAAAGCAGTATCTACAGCCCTCACATTCTTACTGTCCTCAACTACAGTTTGGATGTGTGTCTCTAATTCTAAAATCTTCTCTGTCAGCCTAACTATTTCCCTGCATTTATCACATGTGAATCCCTCATCGCCGACAGAGAGAGATAAACTATACATGTGACATGAAGTGCAAATAACAAGAGAAAGAGCAGCCATTACTCATCGTGATAGAGGAATGATTTACTTACCACTGTTGTTTGATGAACTCGCGAGTTCAAACGGAGCGAGAGAAATGAAAAGGAGCGAGAAAAAAGAAAACGATAATAGGCGCGAATAGAAATGCAAGTGGAAACGCGAACGACTAACAAATTCTAACACATGGCACACGTGTTGCACTCGCGGTTTTAGATTAAATGCGAACGATCAAATTAGTCAGATTAGTTTGATAGATAATATCAGAAATATGGAGGGAATTAAGTTTTAAGTTCTATATATATATATAGATAATATTCATCACTTTAAACAACAGAGAGTAATAGTAAAATTCAGCAGAAAGCGAAGCTACACGGAGCTACAATAGCAAACCTCTCAGCAGATAGGAGCAATCAGTGCTTTCCTTGTGAATATGAACCCATTTGATGTTTATGATCACACATTAGAATGTTCAGCGCATGATGTGATCCAGCAAAAAATATTGGCAATATTTGATATTTTCGCTTCTGGTTTAGTGATGGTGATTAGTTTTTGTAGGTTCATCTCTTTCTTTAGGTTCTTTATACCAGCAGTTGACAAACAGACTTTTTTTTTTTTTTTTTTAAGCAATGAGTATTTTAGTCATTACATTTTTAAAAGGACTGCAGCAAACAGTTAGAATTTTTTGACAGCTCAACAAGACTTGTGTCTTAGAAATAAGAAGTAAATGAACACAAGAACAGAGATATCTTGACATTTCAGGAATTCTGGAATCAATCAGCCTTAGCGACACGGTGACGGTGTTTTTTTTACAGAGAATGCACACACTAATGCACATGAAAGTGTTTGACAGCTGCCAAGTCAGTCAGGCACTAGTTCCTCCCACCTCTGCTGATTTTCAGCTCCCCGCGAGCGTCTGGGCGTGAAGGAGGTGTGGCTACTGTCTTCGAAGACAATTTTAAATGCTGACTTTTATCTAGAAATGATTATTCTTGTTTTGAACTACAGTTATTTTTAATTGAGTTTACATGCCCTGTGTTATGTGCTGTTGTTTACCGTCCACCTAAATACAGTAAGAATTGTTTTCAAGTGTTTTCTGAGTTTTTAGCTGATGTTGTCCCTAAATTTGACCAACTCCTGATTTGTGGGTATTTTAACATCCATGTTTTCTGTCCGTTTGATCAGTTGGCCACTGATTTTAAACGACTCCTGACATCTTTTGATTTATTCCAGTTAGTGGATCGACCCACACATCTTATTGTACACACTTTGGACCTTATTATTTCTCATGGGCTCTCTTATCTCCCTTACTGAAATATCTGAGACTGCCATCTCAGATCACTTTATTGAATTATTATTGAATTTCCAGTCCCACCATCAACAGCCAGCAGGTCTCCTGCTTCACCGTGTTATCGCCGCGTTCTCACCTCCTCAACAGCTGAAGAGTTTACTGCTGCGTTACTTTTATGGACTCTAAACTTTGTGCCCTCCATGGATCTGTCTCTCCTGCATGCCCTGATGACCTTCTTTCATCTTTTTGCTCCACTTTTTTTCTGGAATCTTGGACTCTATTGCCCCTTATAAGCACAGATCTTCTAAGCTAAGAGCAGATCCCTGGATAAATGATGCCACCCGTGCCCTTAGGCAACATTGTAGACAGGAAGAAGGACAAATTATATGTCTCTGGAAATATTAAGGGGCCATCTTTCTGATTATCAGAGGGCTGTGAAGGAGGCAAAGTCCATTTTTGCCTGATATTATCACCAACAGTGGGCTTTGTCCCAGGGTGATGTTTAACACAATTAATTCTGTTGTGAACCCACGCACCTGTCCTCTGATTGATGCCTCAGTCTCCACTTGTGAGAATTTTTTTATTAATAAAGTGGAGTCTGTCAGACAACTCACTAGTGAGAGCTCTGGAACTGACTTAGCTGTCGCTGCAGCACATTCTGTGGTGTTTGAACAGTTTGAAGCGGTCTCACTATCATTTCTTAATGAAGTAGTGCAACATATGAAAATTACAAACTGCTCCTTGGACCTTGTTCCAACCAAACTGCTAAAAGAGGTTTTTACCACTGTAGGGCCTTTTCTTTTGGCTTTTATTAATATATATTTTAGCTCAGGATCTGTCCCTGTTGCTTTCAAACATGCTGTGGTTAGGCCTCTTCTTAAAAACAAATCTGGATCCCTCAGTCTTGTCTAATTTTAGACCAGTTTCCCACCTGCCCTTTCTTTCAAACGTTTTAGAAAAAGTTGTTTTTAATACAATTACATTCTTTTTTTAGAAAATAACTCTATTTTTGACAAATTTCAGTCTGGATTCAGATCGCAATATCTGCACTGTTAAAGGTGCAGAAAGATATTGCTCGGTTTGTTGATGCTAAGTGCCCTGTTATTCTAGTGCTACTTGATCTCACGGCAGCCTTTGATACAGTGGACCATGAAGTCCTTCTGTCTCGCCTTAATCATGTTGTTGGCATTTGGGGTACTGCACTATTTGATTAATAGAACCTTTTCTGTAGTGATTGGGGACGTGTCCTCTTCCACCACTTTTCTCTCTTGCAGGGTGCCACAAGGCTCTGTTCTCAGACCCGTTTTATTTTCACTTTACCCGCTTCCCCTCGGGTCCATTATAGCCAGGCATAATATAGCTTTTCACTGCTATGTTGATGATTTGCAAATTTATTTGCCTATGAGAGCAAAAAATGCTGACGCAGCTGGATCGGTAATTGCATTCATGACATTAAATTATGGTTAGAGCAAAATTTCCTTTGAATATATTTTATTTGGAGAGTCTGTAACAGCTGACTTCCAAGCTTAGACTAACTGTCAGAAATCTCGGTGTGACTTTTGATAGTAGCCTGAAATTTGACAAACAGATTGACATCTTTTGTCCAAGGTCAAACCTTTTTTGAATCACTCTGACCTTGAGAAAGCTATTCATGCTTTTATCAGTTCAAGATTAGATTACTGTAATGCACTTTATGTTGGTGTCTCACGTCCCTCAGTTGCCTTCAGCTGGTGCAGAATACTCCAGCGCTGCTGGAGGCGGGCTGTAGATTAATGTAAACATGTGTCACGACGCTTGCGCGTCTGCCCTAAACACAACAACGATGCAATGATGGGTCTTTTATTAAACTTGATAAATTATTACACGTTTTTAGATGTTATGTATTGTCATAATTTGATAAAAACCAAGGTTTATTATTGTATGTTCTTTTGGCATTTCATTTATTGTATACCTTTTCAATTTGCTTATTGAAAGAACAACAGCAGCAGTATGATGTAAAATTTATTAGAAACGCATATATTTGGTACTTGCTACCTTATATCTTTACTCTTTCGTTTCATTCTTTTCATGGCTTTGTAAAACTTGCATCTGATTCTCTGCGTCGTCGACACCAAGCTTCGTTGCAATTTCTTTCTAGGAATTAAATGCTTTCTCTGAATCTTTAAAGTCTCTCCGTAAGCGATCGTACAGGTGCGGATATACTTGTGGCAGCTCAGCTATTTGACAGTGTATTTATGTTGCTAGTGACTTGGAGATGTTGTTCCCCTGCCTGACCTTTTGTTGAATGAGAAACGAACCGGGAAAAAAAAATTGCACGTCAAAGAAGCTGGAGCTCCAGAACACACCCACCGATTGCGTAATCGCCACGGACCAATGGTAGCTCAAAGGCGTTTAGGAGCCAAAACGAACTCCCCCAGAAAGTTCGCTTTGGTGAGCTGCCGAAACAAACTCAAAAACAAACTTTGTTTCGGCCTGACTTTGTTTGAAATGACGTCATATCAATTCCTGCTTCGATTTCGTTTCAAGTTTATCGGGGCCTTAAAGCTAAGCTTAAAACTTTTATTTATTTACACTGGCTTTTAATATCTAGCGATGTTGTGACATTTTTGTGTATTTTAAGTATTTTTTTTTTGTTGTTGGCTTGTATTTTTTTTTTTTTTCTTGCTCTCTTTTTATTGGAAAGCACTTTGGTTCACCTTGAGTGTTGTAAAGGGCTGTATAAATAAATGTTGATTGATTGATTGAATATAATTACTTGTGCCTCAGAGCGAGCAGATGAAACCCAATAAATGCAGTCATTGCTTTTGGAGGTGGATGCCTGCAAGACAGTTCTGGGAGACAATTATACAGAAATACTTTGATGACAGACTTTGGCTTAAGTATTTCAGAATGACCAAAACAACATTTTAGATGCTGTGCAACAAGGTCAGGTTAGTCAAGTTACGTCATCCGATCGCACAAAGTCACATGCCTTTTTTTGATGCACATCGTGGAATTTATTTGGCAAGTACGTTTCCATCTCCCATTATTCACATTAACAATTTTTCACACAAGTCAAAGGACACCTCAAGTGAGTGTGAACTTTTTTTTGCGAATTATGGGGATTTTTTTTTTTCAAAATTTTGGCATTTTCATCACTTGTTTCTGATGTGATACTTCAAAATGTGCATAAAAACAGGGTGACGGAAACAGCTGTTGTGCTGGTACCAGTTGCTACCAAGGTTATTATAGTTTTGGTTTATTTTGTTTTCTATATCAAAATATAGAAAACTTGTCTTTACATATTGTTTTTATAATAAGTCACAATGACCAAAATTTACTATGCATGATAAAATGTCAGAATGTTGTGCCCCTTACCCTTAATTGTAATAATGGTATTGCATATAACATGCTCAGCAGTTGTTTGCACAGTGATTCTCTAGAAGGAATGAAAAGCTGGTCAGTAAAGCACGTGTGTTTGTTTTATCCAGATTGCAGGTCTTCGCTTTGTGTTCCTGATCAATCAAGAGTTGATTTCTCTCATTAAAGCTGAAGCTGCCAAGATGAATCAGCCATGATACTGAAGTCACCAGTTCACGAGCGGTCAAACACCATTCAGTCTGAACACACAGCAAGACAGGAGCTGGACTGTCTTATCTTTACCTCCGAGTAAAGTCATATACAGGAGACCTTTCAGCACAAGATTATAGTGGCTCTCATGGCAACAACTGAGCTCTGATCTGTAGCTCAGATTGGAGGAAAAAAATCATTTGCAGAAGAATTGGACATTTATATGCCTGTTATTTAAGGCACATTTGGACAGAAAGAACTGAATGTTTTTGTGTGTGCGTGTGTGATTGTAGATTTCCTTTTTTTTTATTATTTGAATTAGAGAAACTGTTACTGTTTTGTTGACTTGTACATTTTTTTGGTTGTTTATACTTAAAACCCAGTAACCTTGTATTGCCTCATCAAAGACAGTTTGCTAATATTCTGCCATGACAGAAATGGTGTAAAAATATTCATAAAGACTGATTAAAGTGATTCAATGATGTATCTGTGTATAAGTCTAGTAATGCACTGTGCGATTCTTTGTGTTTGTCATTGACTTTAGCAACCACTGAAGATTTTAGAGTCAAGAGAGGCGATCTGGCGATCTTTGCATGCATTACTTTGGCCCTTGACATGAACTAATGTTGCAAACCCAGAGTGGATACAAGTAACCAACAATGCATAAAAATACATTTAAACTAAAGCTTCAGATCAAATTATAATGCACAATTACTAACTAAACTACAGGGCAAAATATTGTTTGTTTTAAGTCTTTTCTGCTCACCAGCTGCATTAATTTGGTGAATCATTTTTTAATAGTTATATTGAATTTTATTACATTTTAAAATTATTTTCTATTTGATCATGTGACACTGAGGACTGGATGTATGTACACAACTCCATTACTTGAGTGAAAGTACAGATACTGCTGGTCAAATATTACTCCATTACAAGTGAAAGCTGTAAAGACAGATTTTTACTTGAATAAAAGTACAGAAGTGCTTAAAAGAAGAGAAAAAATTAAACCTGCTTTAAAACCCAGCAACACAGATGTAGCTGTATAACTTTACAACTGCTTTAACAAAACAGCAAGATTTATTTCACATCAAAACAAACATTTTAAAAATGCAAATTTGAAAAATTTTGCAAAATCAGACATTTTTGTGTCTAACATATACCTAACTTCTTACTTTTGAATTGTTAATATTACATTTGCAACTGGTTGGTGTTCAAATTATGCTGGGAAATAACTTCACGTGATTACTGACAGACTGAAATAAAGTCACGTTATAAAGAAAAAACTGACTTTCAAAGCTTTCTACTTCGAGGACCTTGATAGAAATGTAGTAGAGTGAAAAGTAAGATATTTGTCTTTCAAACGTAGTGAAGTTAAAGTCATAAGTTTCCAGACAAAACAATACTCAAGTAAAGTACAGATACTCAAAAAGTGTACATAAGTACAGTCCTCAAGTAAATGTCCCTCGTCCACCTCTGTGTGATACTACAGGGTCAATAATATATTATTATTTTTTTGAAGGAGACAGTCGTGTTTGCATAGTTGCAAATGAGTTTTAGGTCAAAAGCAGAAGAAAGTCCAACAACGGGAAGTCCCTTAATATTGTAACCCCCCCCGACATCAGCAGCTGAAGCCGACCACTTTCACTTCAAAAATAACCAGATGCGAGAAAGGCTACTGAACATATGTATACCTATACAAATATGATCTGGAAATCTGATGTTTTGGGATGGTGTAAGCAAAGTAAACGTGGTGCTTGTGATGATGCGGCAGGCTGCGTCCACCACGTCACGCTCGTGAGTCTCGTGAGGTTTCCAAGCGGCTCGCGCAGAATCTGTAGATGGACATCAGTTCATGGACGCTGCTTCTCCGAGGACTGCATGTTAATTACAGTAAGATCACAACTCTCCTAGCAGTTTATAGATCGGGAAGCCGGCAGTGTTTGGAATTCAGAGCGGCGCTGTGTGTGTGCGCGTGTTTGTAATTCATTGGGTTGGGTTTGTTTTTGTATGTGGCACCTGACTATTTTTTAGCCTGCTGTATACAAACGATTCGATCATTTTCTAATTTAATAAGGGTGCTAATTATTTGATTGGCATATCAATAATGGTGCATTTCTGTTTATTGTATGATTTAACTCTTTCTTGTTTACAAAAGCATATGTTTGACGTCTTTGATTGCAAACTACTGCAGATGTGGCATAATTATATTTGTTATCAAACCGCAGCTTTTTATAACATGCATGCTATCTTGTTTAACAAGTCAATGAGATTCAACTCTCATAGAACCTCCTCAGGGTTTAAAACCATGACCAGTGCATCCTGTTTGGGCAATGAAACCAAAAACAGATTTAATTCATTAACATCCACTGAATGACAAGTGAGGGTGTGTTAGATGCACAGTTCTAGAAAGATTCACTGTCACTGAATAGCAACTGTAATATTTCCAAACCACTGGTTGCACTTTTTGTTGTTGTCAGTAAGACAATTCTTATTTGTAAAATTAAGCATTCGAATGCATCCTATCTTTGCACCACAGTTACAGAAATGTGGCAAATCTTATTACAGGATTACACATCGAGTTCCATCATTTTAATCCATTGTAAAGCTGCCTAATAATAGTCTCACAGTTGGCTTTAATTTTGATGGTTATAAAGCAATAAGCTGAAATAAAGTCAGTAGGATTTGTTATTGGTCCTTTCAATGAAAAGACTGAGAAGATTAGTTGGTCCTAACAGCAAGGTTCATGTTTTCTGTACACAAGAACTGAATGGACCAAAACATGCATTATGACGCAATCATGTCATTCCAAATATTTGAGCAACAGTGACTCATTTCAAACCGTGAACCATTCTTTGGTTACATGACTGTTTGGTGGTTCGTTTACAACAAGGCTCTAGTTTCATAGTTTTATTGCCAAGAGATTGTTTCTATGCAGAAGTCTTTATGCCCCTCTTCTTATCTTGCAAATATATGTTAATGACAGGTCATAAACCGTTTTAAAACCAGTAGCTCATGCAGTGCATGTATCGCTGATATCAAGCTAATAGACTGCAATCTTGTGAGGTCTGGGCTGATATGTAATGCTGGAGTCCGTAAATACATGTTATGATGTTTACTGGGTTTAAATCATTTTGAGGCGCAGTGAGATATACAAAGTTTTAAGAGACTAGAGTTTGAATTCTCTTCTCTTTGGTCATTTTAGGACCAAATGTCATTTAGGGCGTTTAAGGATTTTTTATTTTTTGGTCATTACCCAGCAGCCTTACATGTGGTTGCAGTGATAAGACAAATGTTTAGGTTTTGATGAGTCATGATGGTGGTTAGTCTGAAAAGATCCATGCAGTATATTTTAAATTCACCAGATGTCTCATATTTAATACATTGCTAGTAAACTGAAAGTGAAAAGAAAAAAAAAAATACGCTATAAACTTACGCTATAAATACTTGCAGCTGCAGGGGTCTTAAGCTACTAAAGTTTTCCAGACAAGAAAAACATGTCCTGTGTACCTTGTACCTTGCGTTTTGTTAGTTTTACTGCCATGCATCTTGTATTTTTAAATGCAGTCAGTAATCATGTTCTGTGTTAGTGACTTCTTTGACAGCAAACTTTTTTGATGTCTTTTTTTTTTGGCCTAGAGAACTGACTGTTTGCATAAAATTCACATATTTTTTTTTTTTTATTATATATTTGTATTTTTTCACTAAGATGCCTTATTGAATTTTCCATGCATTAAAACAAGGCTGTGAGGGATAGACTGAAAAATGTCAAATATTAGAAAAAATATTACAATCCTTATGTGTCCATCTATTATTTTGTTCAGAACAAACGCTTATTTTATCCATTGTATAGCGTTTGACTGGATTCACTCTAGTCATCAAACTTTTAGCTTTTAGACTGTCATCGTACTTTGAAATTTTATTCTTCTTTGTCTCTTTTCTCAGAAAGAGCAATGCAGCACCTAAAGCATTGCCAAGGTCTTGCTCAGGTCTTCCTTACCAGGAGTCAAAGGTAATTCTGCCATTTCATAAACCTTAAACTGTTGTTCCTTATCATTTTAGCATTTCCAAATAAGACGCATGAAAGTTCATCTGTCACTTAGTCTGAATCCCCCAAATGATTTGCTTGAAGTGAATGATTGAAAAGACATGGCCAGATTCTGTCAAATGCTCTTTAAGAAACTTGAAAATGTTTGTTATAATGAAATTCTTGCTTAAACGTCTCAGTTCCAGACTTTCAAAGAGCGTTATCCCATCACTGTACGTGTGGGATGGTCATCTCTCTTGTCGCTGGAGGAGCACTGGTGGACATGGAAGACAGAAATACTTTAATAACAGGCTGCCGAAGTTTAGATTCGCTCTGGCAGGGCTGCTGGCAGGTACTGGAGCTGTTTTAGCCTATAAGCTCCACCAAGACAAGGTGAGACACCTGATATGTTGATTCCTAAATATGAAAAATCTCTAAAGGTGTAACCAGGGGAAGATATCTACAGCAGTGGGTGCTGCAATTTTCATTGGTTGTCAGACATTGTTGTTATTTTTAGTAGATTATATAAATCTCACACGACCAATGAAAATAACCTTTCCACTCAGGGTTGATTAATTTGTTAAAAATGCACAAAATAAGTCACAAAAAAGATCGCTTTGACATTCTTTGTGTTTCAAACACATTTGGAAACAGTGCTTCTGTTGCTAAAGGCTTGTCATATTTTTCTCAGGAATAGCAACAAATTAAAAAACGAATAAAGATGTAAGTGCGCATTGTCATCACTCATACTTGTTGAGAATGAGGGTGAAGATTAATCATGTTTTGCAAATATATGACTTTTTTATGCAAAAACTTTAATAACAACATAAGTGAATTTTAAGAAACACATTCAAATGCCATGACCCCTTTAAATTTAGTGTGTAAATAAGGATGTCAACACAGACTGCAAAGTCAAACCCTGTCAGGGTTATTACTAAAGTCTTACAATATCATACAGACATAAAAGAACATTGATGCCTGTAAGATCTGTAAGATCTCACCGGGCTCATATCAAACAGTCTGACAAGCAACAGTTGTAAAGGACATAAAAATTGCAGTGTGCCTAGTGCTTTATACGGTGGCTGAGAGAGCACCAAGTGGCATAGAAAAAGGATAGGTGGCATAGAAAAAGCACCAGCAAATCAAGAAAACATCATCAGTTTGACAGCAGGTGCTGCAAATGCTCACAATACAATCAAATAACGAACTTTATTTGCAGCATGTTTCTTTGTTTGATTGTGTTGTGAGCATTTGCAGTGTGTGTGTTGTAAAATTGACAATGTGTTGTTTTCTTAATTTGCAGGTGTTTTTTCTCTTTGCAGCGCGGTGAGCTCTCTCGGCCACCGTAGCTTTAGTTGTCATTGAGCAATCTTTTTTTTTTTTGTCAATTTTTGTTCAGGTTCAGTGGGCTGCTACCTCAGCACAGTTACGGGTAACACAGACTTCAGATCTTCCCGTTTACACCCTAGAAGAAGTCACAAAGCATTGTTCCCTTGACCGTGGTGTGTGGGTCACCTATAAAGGAGGAGTCTACGATATCACTGAATTCGTGTCCATGCACCCTGGTGGTGACAAAATACTTCTGGCTGCAGGTGGATCTCTGGAACCGTACTGGGCTTTATACGCTGTTCATCAGCAAGACCATGTCCTAGAACTCCTCTCTGAGTATAAAATTGGTGTTCTTAATCCAGAGAGTTACAAGAAGCAAGAGAGTGCCAACCCTTTAGACCCTTACTCTGCTGAGCCAACACGTCACCCTGCTCTTCACATCAACAGTCTGAAACCTTTCAACGCCGAACCACCTGCATCTATACTCTCTGATAATTATATCACCCCTTCAGTCATATTTTTTAAGCGTAATCATCTTCCAGTGCCCAGGGTGGATCCTGAAGCTTACAGGTTGGAGATCGAGGGTCTCCGTGGTGGAGTGGTATCACTTAGTCTAAGTGAGCTAAAGTCTCGTTTTCCAAAACACACCATTACAGCGACGCTTCAGTGCGCCGGGAACCGTCGTTCTGAGATGAACAAAGTCAAGCAAGTCAAAGGACTCAATTGGGGCATCGCCGCAATAAGCAACGCTACATGGACAGGTGCACGTCTGCGGGATGTACTGTTGTCCTATGGCTTTAGACCAGAGGTTGCAGCAAAAGCTAAACATGTCCAGTTTGAAGGGTTAGACAGGGACGTGACGGGTACAGCATATGGTGCATCTATTCCACTGAGCAAGGCTGTGAGCGAAGAAGGTGACGTTCTCCTCGCGTATGAGATGAACGGCGAGGACCTCCCACCTGACCATGGCTACCCTGTCCGTGTAGTTGTACCTGGAGTTGTTGGAGCCCGCAATGTCAAATGGTTGGGGAAAATTGTTGTAAGTGACGAAGAAAGCAAGAGCCACTGGCAGCAGAATGATTACAAAGGCTTTTCTCCAGGCACTGATTGGGACACTGTGGATTTTAAATCAGCACCAGCCATCCAGGAGCTCCCCATACAGTCAGCCATCACTCACCCAGCAGAGGGAACCTCAGTAGACCGCAGTGACAGGGAGGTGACTGTGAAAGGCTATGCGTGGAGTGGGGGAGGAAGAGAGGTTGTGAGAGTGGACGTCTCGGTAGATGGAGGGAAAACGTGGCATGTAGCCCAACTTCGCACCAGTGATCAAGGAGAGCACCCTGCTCCTCCTCCTCCACCTGGAAGAGCCTGGGCTTGGAAGCTGTGGGAGATAGACGTCCCAATTCCTCAAAGGGCTCAGGAGCTGGAGATTGTGTGCAAAGCAGTGGACAGTAGTTACAACATGCAGCCAGACACTGTCGCTCCAATCTGGAACTTACGAGGAGTGCTTTCTAATGCATGGCATCGAATAAAGGTCAAAGTGAGCTAGGATCTCAAATACCAAAAATGAACTTTGTACATGAACGTAAAATGCATATAAACAAAATTGTTGGAATTTTCTTTGGTGCAGGTTGGGTTGTAGCTTTGCAACTGTTTTGAGCTTGTGGGTTCTTGAAAGTGCTTGAAATTATTTAGATTTTACTTGCATAACTGGCTTGATGGATAATTCCTGGTGTTCAAGACCAGGACACTTGGTCAAATCTGACTGTACCAAACAAAGTTAACAATTGTCATTCATTCCCAGGAGAAAAAAAAAACTTCCATAATGTGCTTAAATTGCACACTCTAATTTTGTACTTAATATACTAAAAATTATTCTCATTACTTCTTAAGATAATCTTAAAAACATCTAAGTGTACTCAAATGTGCTAATTTGGGACACCATGAATATGAATAAAGAATAATTTTGAATATATTAAGTACAAAATTAGTGTGTGAAAATAGAGCACTTTTAAGTACATTATGGAAGTGCATTTTTTTTTCTCCTGGGTTGCTATCATGAAATCGTATATATGTAAACCACTTGGTTCATAATTGCATCAACATAGGCTTTTAATGATGAAGGCCTGCATTTCCACTAACAGCTGATTATGTTACATAAACTGCCTACAAATAAGGTCTGTTTAAGAATTGTATTCTTATTTTTTTAATATATATATATATTTAATTTTTTTTTTTTTCTTCAATTAAAATTATTTAACCCCCAAAGCCTGTATAGCAATTTACAAATGTAAGCTTTTCTGAAGTTTATATGTTTAATGACATACTGAAAGTGACCAATATGTAATGTAACATCAATATGTAATATTTTTGAGTTGTAGGTTATTTTTTTCCCCCCCTTAATGCAGCTTTGTTTGAATTATTTAGCCCGTTTTAAAGGAACACTCCACTTTTTGGGGAAATAGGCTCAACTCCCCTAGAGATAAACAGGTCTTAGTGCACGATGTAACTACAGAAGACTCAAGTTTTAAATAGGAAAATTATCGAAACTCTTTAGTCATATTTGAAGACCAAATGCTAATGGTCTAATCCAATTCAATGATCTATGCTAAGCTAAGCTAAAAGTGCTACCGCCAGACCCGGAGATCGGCTGAATGAATTCAAAAACGGTAAAACTCAACTGTTTATCTCTAGGGGAGTTGTAAAATGAGCCTATTTCCCAAAAAAGTGGAGTGTTCCTTTAACATTGCTGTTCTTTACATCACTTACTGGTATTGCAAGGTGCAAATTCATAATAAAACGAATTCAAATTTTGTGACCTCTGTTGCAACACTTACTGACCTTCAACTGTGACACATAAAATTAGCCCATGAATGTTGCAAATATGGCCCTACATGTGGGAATTCATGTCATCGGTCACATGGCCAAGACATCTTAATCCTAGATTTGATTCCTAGCTCCTAGAACATATTTTATATTTACATTTAGTCATTTAGCAGACCCTTTTATCCCAAGTGACTTACAAATGAGGACAATGGAAGGAATCAAAATCAACAAAAGAGTAATGATGTGTGTCAACCTCATGGTGGGACATTGAAGAATCTCGTTTCTCCACACAATATAGAGCATTTGGTTTTTGCTGGTGTCTTGCTTAGACAATGTAAACTTCATTTTGGCCCTATCATAATTTTATTAAGATATTACATAGAACGGTTGGAGAACGGGTGACCAGGAAGATGGAGGTGGCATCGTTATTCACCTTTGTTCCACAATAATAATTTTTTATCAGGTAAAAAAACATTTTACTGTCCACAGTGGGTTAAATGTAAAGTAAATTCCTTTGGTGACATTTATGATGACAAAGGCCTGAAATCATTTCAAGATATTAAGGCTCTTTTTAACCTACCAGGAACCTCCTTTTTCATGTATCTTCGCATTAGGTCAGCACTTTGCGCATATGGAGTTCCCTGGGATGCACGAGTACCTGTACATCGCTTGCAAAAAGTAATTCTCCCAACTGATAATTCTGTTATTTCTGCTTTAATTATTTACTCTTTTCTCCTCAAACAATCATACAAACCATTATCCATAACTATCTGGTCTAAGATATCAGTGGTGACTTCCAAACTTTATTTTCTGATAAAATTTTGGAGACAATAACATCATCCTCAAAAAACCCAAATCATCAGATGATCCATTGGAAATTACTACATATACTCTATTTGTCCCCTTTAAACCCTTCTATATGCATGTGTCACCTTCCCAAAATCGCAGTTTATGTCCGCAGGGGGCACATATTTACATTTTTTTTAATGGGAATGCACTTTCTCCTTTCTGGTCTCAGCTTGCTCATGACATATCATTCCTATTAGAAAAGGATGTGGTTTTGACTGCAGATCTTTTCTTCTTAAATAACTTTTCTGAATTGGCTCTGTCTCAGCAACAGAGAAACTTACTTTCAGCTGCAAATAAAATGTTAGTCAGTCGCTGAGTTTACATGCATCATCACTTTAAACTATTCAGCACTCGTGCGCTCTCCAGTGTGCGCTCTCGACAATTGCCCCATTGTAAAAACAAAAGTACATAGCATGATCAAACATTTAATTACATATTTTTTTTGGGGGGGGGGTCTCAAAATTCCCCCCTCCACCACTCAAATAATAATAATAAAAAAATCCTCCCTCCCACAAGAGTCATCTAAGAGGGAAATTCACCCCATTTTCAAAAATGAAACTCAGGACCTGAATGAATGTCTGTAAAAATCCTGAGTGGAGAATCACTATAAATAAGTCTATATGTTAAAAAGAAGCCTTTTTGTATCATGTAGATAAAAACAGAGATAATAGAGTCCCTCTAAAACATAGAGGGACACTCTCTGTTAGGAGAAATCATGCCTGCTCCCTGAGAAAGTCATTATTTAAATCTTCTTTAATAAAAATAGGAAATCTCTCTCTCTCTTTGAAGGGCCTTTTTATTTGAAAAATGTGCTTTATGTGCCTTTTTCTGTTTGCTTGGAGGGATTTGTAAACTGCAGTAATAAAATAACTTGAAATTGTCAACATCTTTTTACATCATTTATTTTTGCACAAAATTATAGAGAGTAATATGGATAACTGTATTGATAAGTATCGTATCAGTATCGGTAAAATGTAAACGATACCCATCCCTACCCCAGAATCGATTGTAAAATCCACCGATGGGGGCCCCTCCAGGAACACTAACGCCCGTCTTTGCTGGACATTGTTTCTATGGAACTATCTACAGCTCGTATTCATGGAGCAAAGACAAAAACTTTGAAGACCTGGAGTGCCACTTTTGACATTGTTAAATCTTGTTTCTTCTTTTTGATGTACAATTTATTTAGTTTTTGTTTTTTCTTCTTGTGATTATTACACTTTGTACTTTTCTCCACTGCAATGTTTTGTATTTTCTTCAGCACAATGTGGGTCTGCCTGGTGGGTTGGTGGGTGGGGGGTATGACTGCAGTCTAGATTGGAATTGGTGTGTTGTGTTTTGGGCTATACTGAACTGACTGCCAATAAAGTAATTGTTCACAAAAAAAGAGCAATGATATGCAAGTGCTATAACAAGTCTCAGTAAGCTTAATGCAGTACACGTAGCACGGTTTGTTTTTTTAATTATATAATAAAAAGAAAACAGAATAGAAAAAGAATAGAGCAAGCTAGTGTTAGATGCCTTTTTGCGTTTGTTAATTGTATAAAAAATAAAAAGCTAGTGTTAGTATTTTTTTAAGAATAGAGATAGAATAGAGAGTGATAGAGTTAGAGGTTCAAATAAAGATGGAGGAGAAGTGTTTTTAGCCGAAGATGGCTAAGGACTCGGATTGAGTTGGGCAGGTCAGTCCACCAAGGAGGGAACATTTAATTTAAAAGTCTGTGAAAGTGATTTTGTGCCTCTTTGAGATGGCACAATAAAGCGACGCTCACTTGCAGAACGTGAGCTTCTAGAGGGCACATAAGTCTGAAGTAATGAATTTAGGTAAAGGGGTGCAGAGCCAGTGGAGGTTTTGTAGGCAAACATCAATGTCTTGAATTTTATGCGAGCAGCTATTGGTAGCCAGTGCAAATTGATGAACAGAGGTGTGGCGTGCATTCTTTTTGGCTCATTCAAAATTAATCTTGCTTAATTGTTCTTGATTAATTGTAAAGGTTTGATAGAACTGGCTGGAAGACCTGCCAAGAAAGCATTGCAATAGTCCAGTCTGGACAGAACAAGAGCTTGAACAAGGAGTTGCGAAGCAGGCCCTTTCAGAAAAGAAAGGGCCTGATCTTCTTGATGTTGAATAAAGCAAATCTGCATGACCGGGCAGTTTTAGCAATGTGGTCTGAGAAAGTCAGCTGATCATCAATCCTAACTTTTTGAAGGAGTTATTTGAAGGAGTTATGTTTGATGAGCCTAACTGGATGATGAAATTGTGATGAAACGATGGGTTTGCTGGAGCCACAAGCAGTTCTGTCTTGGCAAGGCTGAGTTGAAGGTTATGGTTCTTCATCCAGCAAGAAATGTCTGTTAGACAAGCTGAGATGCGAGCAGCTATCATCGGATCAAGATGCAATGAGAGGTAGAGTTGATTGTCATCAGCATAACAGCGATATGAAAAGCCATGTTTCTGAATGACGGAACCTAGCGATGCATGTATAGTGAAGAGAAGTGGTCTAAGAACTGAGACCTGAGGCACCCCAGTAGTTAGATGTTGCGATTTAGGTACTTCATCTCTCCAAGATACCTTGAAGGACCTATCTGAGAGGTAAGACTCAAACCACTGGAGTGCGGTTCCTGATATACCCTTCACCACTAGGGTTGACAGGATGATGTGGTGGTTAATCGTGTCAAAATGTTTTATTATATCAAGTAATTATATTTTTATACCATCACAAGCGGGCTTTGATTTAGTTTTTTTTTTTTAAATACATAGTTAAGATGTGTAAAATTGTATTACAAAATCTGAATAATTAATAATTAAATGTTTGGAATGAAAGGAAAAATAAAGTGGCTATAGAGGCTGTTCATTGTGGTTAAAATAGAAACAAATGTAGAACCACATTGAACTGGCTTCAGAACCATGTTATTGGAGTATACTGGACTAAAATTTAGAGTACGACCGTGGCATATCATGACAAATGTAGGTTGCCTATATTAAAATTACATTTTACAGTCCCACTTTTTTTAATACTTAAGTAAAATGACATTTGAAAGTTTATTTTTTAACCATTTAAACGTATTGTATTGTAAATGCAAACCTTAATACAATTTGTAATGTGAATGTAAATGATATTTCGTCAATACTTAGAAGTAAACACTCAAATGTGTTAAATGAATTTTGTCTTATTCTTTTGTGATATTAATTTTACAATATGGTATACTTCATGTTAAATGTTTAACTGCAGTATGTCATTAGGGGGAAAAGAAAATAGACGTTTATTCATATGTTTTTGAAGATGTCTATATATATTGTGTGTGTATATAAAGTGAATGTTTTAATGGGGTGTCAGTGAAAGCATACGCAACTCGTGTCTTGAAATGATAAATTTATTGCAGACGTCAGGAAGATCAGTGCATCATTTTATTTGATCTACATACACTAATTGGAGGAATCACAAAATATGACTCAATCTCAGTTGACTGCAACATTAAATATGTGATTGACATGATCTAAAGAACAAATGTTTACTACACATTCTTTACGTCGCAATAGATGAACTGAATACTCACTTGACACGTCACTTGTCACATTTAAAGCCTCATATCGTTTACATTTCTGACTAAAACTGATTAATGACACAAAGCTGTAACTGACCTGGAGAAGAAAAAAATATCTTAATACTCCTCTCCCTCCTCTTCTCCTTCTCCCTCGACTGAATCTACACCCACCTCCTCATAATCTTTCTCCAGGGCTGCCATATCTTCTCTAGCCTCAGAGAACTCGCCCTCCTCCATACCCTCACCTACGTACCAGTGCACAAAGGCACGCTTAGCGTACATCAGATCAAACTTATGATCAAGCCTGGCCCAAGCCTCCGCAATAGCAGTAGTGTTGCTTAGCATGCACACAGCTCGCTGCACCTTAGCCAAATCACCTCCAGGTACAACTGTAGGAGGCTGGTAGTTGATACCGACTTTGAAACCAGTTGGACACCAGTCCACAAACTGGATGGAGCGCTTGGTCTTTATGGTGGCAATAGCAGCATTTACATCTTTAGGTACAACATCACCGCGGTACAACAGACAGCAAGCCATGTACTTGCCGTGACGTGGGTCACATTTGACCATCTGATTAGACGGCTCAAAGCAAGCATTCGTGATCTCAGATACTGAGAGCTGCTCATGGTAAGCTTTCTCAGCAGAGATCACAGGAGCGTAAGTTGCTAAAGGAAAATGGATACGTGGATACGGCACCAAGTTGGTCTGAAACTCAGTTAAGTCAACATTCAAGGCGCCGTCAAACCGTAGGGAGGCAGTAATGGAGGAAACAATTTGGCTGATCAGCCTGTTAAGGTTGGTGTAAGTGGGACGCTCGATATCAAGGTTTCTACGGCAGATGTCATAGATGGCCTCATTGTCGACCATGAAAGCACAGTCTGAGTGCTCTAGGGTGGTGTGGGTGGTTAGAATAGAGTTGTAGGGCTCCACCACAGCAGTGGACACCTGTGGAGCTGGGTAGATGGAGAACTCGAGCTTAGACTTCTTTCCATAATCAACAGAAAGGCGCTCCATCAGTAAAGAAGTGAAACCAGAACCAGTTCCTCCTCCAAAGCTGTGGAACACCAAGAAGCCCTGAAGTCCAGTGCACTGGTCAGCCTGGGAAGAGGGGGAATGGAGAGATACAGTTATCAAATCTATCATATTTCATATTGAGTTAAAACATAAACAAGTGTTGAATAAAAACAGGCTGACTGCGATTACAAGGATGCCTTACGAGTTTGCGAATCCTGTCAAGAACCAGATCAATGATCTCTTTGCCAATAGTGTAATGGCCACGAGCGTAGTTGTTAGCTGCATCCTCCTTTCCGGTGATCAGCTGCTCAGGGTGGAAAAGCTGACGGTAAGTTCCGCTGCGAACCTCATCTGAACCACAAAAAAGAGGGTGGAGAGAATGAAAGCTGTGAAGCTCGTGGACTAACCATAAGAGACTACTAATCAGGCAATTACTAACCAATCACAGTGGGCTCCAGATCTACAAACACTGCCCTGGGAACATGCTTGCCAGCTCCTGTCTCACTGAAAAAAGTGTTGAAGGAGTCATCCCCTCCACCAATAGTCTTATCACTGGGCATCTGTCCATCCGGCTGAATCCCATGCTCGAGACAGTAAAGTTCCCAGCAGGCATTGCCAATCTGGACACCGGCTTGACCCACATGAATGGAAATACACTCACGCTGTTGTGGAAAAGGAAAATAATCGACTCTGTCAAAAACATTTTCCTGAAAATTATGATAATTTCCAGTAATGAGACACAATGAAGCTTTATAAAATCTAATTTCAAATGATATATTTAATTACACCACATTTAATTCAAATTCATATACATTTTCTAACAAAACGTTATTAGGTAAACATTTTAAGTTGTGCAGTGTAAAAATATACCAACACCATTTTCAGTGTAATTTCCCAAGCTAGGCAACAGTGGCATGCAACGTGAAAGGCCAGACGATATAAAATAGCTTGCCCCACGTGAATGGAAATACACTCACACTGCTGTAAAGGAAAGCAACAGTTTTATTATATAATAGTTAGTTGCAGCCTTACATAATTTACTACATTACTATAAGATATAAATGTACATACTTTGCGAATGTAAATTGGGTGTTGCAATAAATTTGACATAATAACATGCCATTATGCTTTAGGTATAAAACTGAATATGGCCAAAGAGGCAAGAGCAGCCATGAATGCCACCTAACTCCTCCTCTCTTATTTTAAAACCTCAAGCTCCACCCGGCTGTTCCCGATCTCTTGCCTGGCAGCATGGGTTTACTTAAAGAACTACAAGCCATCTTATCAAATGGCAGCACTATGTTTCAATCTACAGTCTATGCAATATAAATTAATTCTATACCAAGCCAGAGAACCGTATTTTCATTCTGGGTTTATACATAATCCTTTGCTGATGGGAATAACTGGATGTGTTTAAAGCACTGTTACACTCATTAGGCTACAACATATGTTTCCTGGGCTTAGCTGGTCAGAGTAGATTATTTATTCAGAGTGGCGCATTTAATGAGATTATGACAGTCTGCATATGCTGCAGTGTGCATTCACTGCTATGCCTTTATTAAAATTGCAATAAATGATTCCTATAATAAGCAAGGATAGTTCTAAACAAAACCAAAAGTCTTTAGTTTAAACATAAATAAATACCTGTCCCGGTGAATTAAAACCTTTGTTACTTAATGCAATGGATTTGACGGTCAAAAGGTCTAATAAATTTATAACATAGTCTATTTGACCACAATTGTGTTATAAATCGTATAGATGTTTATCGCTGTTTAAATAATCATCTTCGATTCGACGTCAAGTATTATGACTGTGAACATCTTAACGATTGAGTGAACACCTAGATTGAAAACTGAAAATTAAGCAAGAAAGCATGTACTAACACACTGTTCATCAGCATCTATCAGACGGAAAGTGGTCCCGATACAAAATAGCAGAGACTAAACAATAATCACCAGAATATTCCGCAGGAATATATCGAGCAGATGTCGTTTATTAAAGCGATGGCACAGGTGTAGTGCGCCGCAGACTACTGTAACCTGCCTCATCTATCCAATAATTATAATGCACACAAGATGCAAAATGTAATAATACAGCTATACTCACCATTTTTGTATAATTTGGAAGGATCTGGAAACAATATTTTGCTGTACTGCGTTACTGTTGTCGACGGCGAAGAGTCGATGTAGTAACTGCGCGCAATCCTCGAGTCGAAGCGCTTTTATAGCGCGACAAAGCGTCAGGATATGTGACCTACTTCATGCATTCTGAACATACTCATTTCATTGCATCACAACACTTGTTTCATTCAGGCTTTTTGCATGCCGTTGATTTAAGAATAATATCTGGGGATAATTTGAAATAATTATTACTTTATAGAATTCCCAGGGTATTTTATGTAGGCTACACTTTAAAAAAAGAAAAAGCTATGACATTGAGTCAGATCAAGCTGTCTTTCCAAATCAGAAAGACTGATTTTACTTTCTATAAATGCTTGGTGCTTGTTGTTGAACAGTGTCTTGGTGGTCTGCTGCATTGTGACGTCATCTGCTGCAGCAGACGGGCGGTGGCCCTGATGGTGCCTTCAGCTCGGTACCCTTATTATGCCTAAAAATATTGTCTAGGCAGCATATTAGGTTTTAAAACACATTATGTTTGCATGGATCAGAATGATAAGGTGCGGCTGCATCAAAGCATCTAAAATGCGTCTATTGTTATTCATGTGTAACTATAATAGTCTGTTCTGAATGTGTTATAAGACCTGTGTTCAGAATGTTTACTGAAATTTACGGGCAAACCCAAGACGAAAGACATAATGTTCAAATATAATTGGAAATGATTTTTAGGATAGAGGTTTGATTCAGTCTAATAAAATTACACAAATGCCACTTTGTGTGGTGTTTGTAGATCTGTGCGTTTGACATTTTATTGCAAGCATAAAATCTTTTTTCTTTTTTTTCACAAAAAGATTGAACTTTTAATAAATGATTTAACCTCACTCAGTAAGACTCGGTTTTTTTGTTTGGAGTGTTTTCAGATGTTTGGTTATTCATGAGCCACTCCCTCCTGCAGCTTGCTCTGTCATAGCGACATCTCCATCTTCTCTGCAGTGAGATCAGCACATATCAGCGTCTGCAGCAGCTGGGAAAAAACACAAAATGGTGAGTGAATACTTTAATTTCTGCCTTATAATGTTCACCTTATTTAGCTGTTTTGCGCTTTAATCGGAGGGGTTTGCACAGTTCTTGTAATCTATTGTTAGAAGAGGAGTCAGAGAAGCATAATGAGCTGTCTATTATTCATGAGACAACATTTCTGGCTCGAGAGCCTAAAAAGCTACAGCTAAATAGCTGTTATATATTTTTCAAAAACTGATTTTGCAGTTCTTGAAATATAACGGTGTGACATTTGCACATTGCATGCCATTTTTGCCCAGCTTATCTGGATAATTACGCATCTGAAAATGTGCTGATATTTTATTTTTATACAGAATATTAATTTCATAATACAGCTTAGAAAGATTTGAATGAATATTAATTCGAATTCAATGTGTTGTGTAATCAAATATAGGCTATCAATATAAAATTACATTTTATACAGCTTCATTGTGTCTCATTACTGGAAATTATTCTGATTCAGGATAAATAAGAAATAATTAATTTCAGGAAAAATGTTTTTGACAGAGTCAATTATTTTCCTTTTCCACAACAGCGTGAGTGTATTTCCATTCATGTGGGTCAAGCCGGTGTCCAGATTGGCAATGCCTGCTGGGAACTTTACTGTCTCGAGCATGGGATTCAGCCGGATGGACAGATGCCCAGTGATAAGACTATTGGTGGAGGGGATGACTCCTTCAACACTTTTTTCAGTGAGACAGGAGCTGGCAAGCATGTTCCCAGGGCAGTGTTTGTAGATCTGGAGCCCACTGTGATTGGTTAGTAATTGCCTGATTAGCAGTCTCTTATGGTTAGTCCACGAGCTTCACAGCTTTCATTCTCTCCACCCTCTTTTTTGTGGTTCAGATGAGGTTCGCAGCGGAACTTACCGTCAGCTTTTCCACCCTGAGCAGCTGATCACCGGAAAGGAGGATGCAGCTAACAACTACGCTCGTGGCCATTACACGATTGGCAAAGAGATCATTGATCTGGTTCTTGACAGGATTCGCAAACTCGTAAGGCATCCTTGTAATCGCAGTCAGCCTGTCTTTATTCAACACTTGTTTATGTTTTAACTCAATATGAAATATGATAGATTTGATAACTGTATCTCTCCATTCCCCTCTTCCCAGGCTGACCAGTGCACTGGACTTCAGGGCTTCTTGGTGTTCCACAGCTTTGGAGGAGGAACTGGTTCTGGTTTCACTTCTTTACTGATGGAGCGCCTTTCTGTTGATTATGGAAAGAAGTCTAAGCTCGAGTTCTCCATCTACCCAGCTCCACAGGTGTCCACTGCTGTGGTGGAGCCCTACAACTCCATTCTAACCACCCACACCACCTTAGAGCACTCAGACTGTGCTTTCATGGTCGACAATGAGGCCATCTATGACATCTGCCGTAGAAACCTTGATATCGAGCGTCCCACTTACACCAACCTTAACAGGTTGATAGGTCAGATTGTGTCCTCCATTACTGCCTCCCTACGGTTTGACGGCGCCCTGAATGTTGACTTAACTGAGTTTCAGACCAACTTGGTGCCGTATCCACGTATCCATTTTCCTTTAGCAACTTACGCTCCTGTGATCTCTGCTGAGAAAGCTTACCATGAGCAGCTCTCAGTATCTGAGATTACGAATGCTTGCTTTGAGCCGTCTAATCAGATGGTCAAATGTGACCCACGTCACGGCAAGTACATGGCTTGCTGTCTGTTGTACCGCGGTGATGTTGTACCTAAAGATGTAAATGCTGCTATTGCCACCATAAAGACCAAGCGCTCCATCCAGTTTGTGGACTGGTGTCCAACTGGTTTCAAAGTCGGTATCAACTACCAACCCCCTACCGTTGTACCTGGAGGTGATTTGGCTAAGGTGCAGCGAGCTGTGTGCATGCTAAGCAACACCACTGCTATTGCAGAGGCTTGGGCCAGGCTTGATCATAAGTTCGATCTGATGTATGCTAAGCGTGCCTTTGTGCACTGGTACGTAGGTGAGGGTATGGAGGAGGGCGAGTTCTCTGAGGCTAGAGAAGATATGGCAGCCCTGGAGAAAGATTATGAGGAGGTGGGTGTAGATTCAGTCGAGGGAGAAGGAGAAGAGGAGGGAGAGGAGTATTAGATTTCCTACATTGTCATGCCTTCTCCAGAATGAAAATGAATAGCAGGTAGCCTTAAAAAATAGCTACTGACATAATGGTCTATACGTGGTGTTAGCTTGAATGTGTGTAATTTGCTAACAGATATTTCAACGAAAGTGTTCTGAAAAATGTTCTTTGTGCATTTTTTTGGTTTTAAGAACTCAATAAAAACCTTAAAATGAACATTCATATGCTTTTGTTCACTTTTTGAATAAATTTCAGGGGACATCAACAATAAAATCACCTTTCATTTTGCATTTTAAGGGGTAATGAGAAATCAGTTTTTCCTTTATCTTTGGAAATAAAACAGTTTGACTTACTGTGTAGAAAAACTAACTTTCAAAATGTCCTCCTGTTTTTCACTTGGTTTTAACTAATGACAAGAGTAACATTTGGGAAAGTCTGCATGTCAAGCTTTTGTGAATGACAAATGTTTCCGTTTCCAAATCACATAATGCAGGAGTTAAAAAAAAAAAAAATCTTTTTAAAAGCACATTTTTCAAAACTTTATATGACTATTATTAATACTAATGAATGAATTGGAAATGATTTGTAATTTTAGGTATATTTATGCTACTCAAGGTATTATAATGACTAGAAGGAAAACAGGGATAGTTTGTAATTATGCTTTTTCATTTTTTTTCATTTTAGTAAAGTTACTGTGCAAGTATGTGTATTGATTGATTGATTTATGTGGTACTGATGTAAAAGCACATCACAGACAAATCTGACATTGTTACATTTGAAATATCAGAATATCATAAATAATCCTAATCTTCACATAATCCACGCATATGTTAAATATTTTTGTTGTTAACAAAGTGTCTCATACATTTTACTTTAAACTCCAATTAAATGTATCAGGTAGTGACAATTATTAAATGTTTTTAATATTTCATATATTTAATAAAAGTATTATGTAGAGACAATAAAAGAGATATTTTAAAAAAATCCCTTCTTTTTGGCAAGACTAATTGCCTAAGAATAAATTATAATTGTTATATATATGCAGAATCCTTATTTTATGGATGCCAAGTATTTCTTTAGAAAATATGTCATGCTTGACTTTAGACTACTGTTTCAGTGATGATGACTTTATTGACTGAGCAAAGGAGAAACATGAATTATTGTAGCACTGTATGTGCTTCAGTCTGCAAAATAATTATTCATATTCTACATCTTTTGTAGAAAACATTGATTAACAAGCATTATAAAATGTTATCTCATGTCAAATTCTCACATTTAATAAATTAGAACAATGCACTCATGTACTGTATATTTAGAGGTACAACAGTTTGTCAATACTGGGGCACTACCCTCAAAGGGCCATTTTTGTACCTTATTTACTCCTAAAATGTATCACCTTAAGGGTACAAATGGATAATTCATGGTATATATAGGCTACATAAGATGAAATCATATACTTAAATATTAGGGGTGTAACGGTACAGTATTGTGGCGTGGGGGGCATGGTTCAGCGGGATCTGCAGCGGGAGAGAGGTTTGGGAGACGAGCGGTGAGTAAATGGGTCAAGTGCAAAGTGATAACACCTGTGTCTGATTGCAGTGATGAACATGGAGAGCCCGGATAAAAGAGAGCGTCTGGAGAACGTGCGGGAAAGAGAGACGGGACAGAGGCAGAAAACCAAAGAGATCTAAGGAACTGAGTAATTGGGAGAGTGAAGACTGCCTGGAAGCGCAGAAAGCGCGACGTTGTGTTTATGATTCTTTTTGTTTCGTTGCATAAAAAGCACGAGTCTCCGTAACCCGACCCTGCCCTCTTCCTTCTTTCACACGAACGGTTCGGGGGCACGGTTCGATGCGATTTCTGTACAACAAGAAAAAACAACAAATCTACTGTGGTTTCTTTTCATATATTTTGAACAGACAGTAGTACAAGTTACAATAATTTTTTTCATCTAGATGTGAAAATACTATTATATTAAATTGTTATATATATATACAAACCCGATTCCAAAAAAGTTTTGACACTGTACAAATTGTGAATAAAACAGAATGCAATGATGTGCAGTTTCAAATTTCAATATTTTATTCAGAATACAACATAGATGACATATCAAATGTTTAAACTGAGAAAATGTATAATTTTAAGGGAAAAATAAGTTTATTTTCAATTTCATGGCATCAACACATCTCAAAAAAGTTGGGACAAGGCCATGTTTACCCCTGTGTGGCATCCCCTCTTCTTTTTATAACAGTCTGCAAACGTCTGGGGACTGAGGAGACAAGTTGCTCAAGTTTAGGAATAAGAATGTTGTCCCATTGTTGTCCAATACAGGCTTCTAGTTGCTCAACTGTCTTAGGTCTTCTTTGTCACATCTTCCTCTTTATGATGCGCCAAATGTTTTCTATGGGTGAAAGATCTGGACTGCAGGCTGGCCATTTCAGTACCCGGATCCTCCTTCTACGCAACCATGATGTTGTAATTGATGCAGTATGTGGTCTGGCATTGTCATGTTGGAAAATGCAAGGTCTACCCTGAAAGAGACAACGTCTGGATGGGAGCATATGTTGTTCTAGAACTTGGATATACCTTTCAGCATTGATGGTGCCTTTCCAGATGTGTAAGCTGCCCATGCCACACGCACTCATGCAACCCCATACCATCAGAGATGCAGGCTTCTGAACTGAGCGCTGATAACAACTTGGGTTGTCCTTGTCCTCTTTAGTCCGGATGACATGGCGTCCCAATTTTCCAAAAAGAACTTCAAATTTTGATTTGTCTGACCACAGAACAGTTTTACACTTTGCCACAGTCCATTTTAAATAAGTCTTGGCCCAGAGAAAACGCCTGCGCTTCTGGATCATGTTTAGATATGGCTTCTTTTTTGACCTATAGAGTTTTAGCCGGCAACGGCGAATGGCACGGTGGATTGTGTTCACCGACAATGTTTTCTGGAAGTATTCCTGAGCCCATGTTGTGATTTCCATTACAGTATCATTCCTGTATGTGATGCAGTGCCGTCTAAGGGCCCGAAGATCACGGGCATCCAGTATGGTTTTCCGGCCTTGACCCTTACGCACAGAGATTGTTCCAGATTCTCTGAATCTTTGGATGATATTATGCACTGTAGATGATGATAACTTCAAACTCTTTGCAATTTTTCTCTGAGAAACTCCTTTCTGATATTGCTCCACTATTTTTCACCACAGCATTGGGGGAATTGGTGATCCTTTTGCCATCTTGACTTCTGAGAGACACTGCCACCCTGAGAGGCTCTTTTTATACCCAATCATTTTGCCAATTGACCTAATAAGTTGCAAATTGGTCCTCCAGCTGTTCCTTATATGTACATTTAACTTTTCCGGCCTCTTATTGCTACCTGTCCCAACTTTTTTGGAATGTGTAGCTCTCATGAAATCCAAAATGAGCCAATATTTGGCATGACATTTCAAAATGTCTCACTTTCAACATTTGATATGTTATTTATATTCTATTGTGAATAAAATATAAGTTTATGAGATTTGTAAATTATCCTATTTGTTTTCTTTATTTTACAAAAGCACAATGTTTTGATTTCATTGTGAGTGTACACAAATAAAAGTAGCCCTTTTACAGTAATAGGACAATAAGTGACGGAGTGTTTTAAGTTGATTCTGCTGGTATAAGGATCAGTTGAAGCCGACACACACGCACACACACACGCACACACACACACACACGCACGCGCACACGCACACGCACACACACACGTTGGTTTTTGTGGTTTATGGGGACTCTTCATAGGCGTAATGGTTTTTATACTGAACAAACTGTGTGTTCTATTGCCCTACACCAACCCTACACCTAAACTTAGCCCTCACAGGAGACTTTGTGCATTTTTAGATTTTCAAAAAAACACCATTTAGTATGTTTTTTTTAAAGCCTTTTGAATTACGGGGACATAGGCAGTGTCCTCATAAGCCACCTTCATATTGTAATACCTCTGTCATACCCATGTCATTATACAAATTTGTGTCCTCATAAACCACATAAACATGCACACACACACACACCAGTTCCATCATTGCTAACTTGACAGAGCAGTTGATACTTTATCAAAATAAAATATAGTGAAACAAACATCAGCTTTAAAATTTGATACTTTGTGTCACTGTTGGAACGTGGTGGAAGTACAAAGACTATAATTTACATAATATATAATAGCTTTGCATTCAGATTCATCGTAAATATGGAAATATTATGGAATATTTGGATTTGTGCCGAATGAGAGAGGTATAGGATACATGAGCACAAAGCTCAGTTTCGCAAACAGTTGAGTGCGCAAGCCTTTAAAGTATACTCCTTTATGTTTCACCTTTGTGTCACTGTCTGGTGGGCTTTGTTTTCAAATGTGCAACTCATGGCATTCGCTGTTCTGCTGCCGGTTATCAAACAGCGTTGCATTACTGTGGGATTCACCTTCTGGATTGAGGGTGAATTGCCTGTATTCGTTGTAAGGCCTCATGCACCAAATCGTGATGTCCGTGACGGTTTGGTACGAATACATGTATCGTTACACCCCTATTAAATATGAAACAAGTCACTGTCTTAATGAGTCACTGAACTATTTAGGTTGAGTTATTCAAAAAGATAGCTGTTTGCACAAATAATATTTAAAGCACCAGAAAATTTTATCACAACAAAGAGCAACATTTCAAACCAGTCAGGTCTTTCTTAGACTTTTTTGACCGGTTAGGTCTTCATCTATCTTTATTATAGTTTGTTTTTCTTTTCCTGTACTTCAGCCCGGTTTGAAATGCAGAATGACACACCTGCACAAAAACTGCCCACACCTCCCAACGACCGGGCGCTCTGTCTGTCTCCAGCCGACGTAAGGAAGACCCTATCTAGGATTAACCCACGCAAGGCTGCGGGTCCTGACAACATACCTGGCCGTGTTCTGAGAGACTGTGCTGCACAGCTGACAGATGTCCTAACAGATATCTTCAACACCTCGCTGAGTCAGGCAGTCGTCCCCACGTGTTTCAAATCCACAACAATCATACCGGTACCAAAGAAATCACCTGTGTCCTGTCTCAATGACTACTGTCCCATAGCACTGACTCCAATCATGATGAAGTGCTTTGAGAGGCTAGTCATGCATAACATCAAAACCAACCTCCCCAACACACTCGACCCGCTCCAGTTTGCATACAGTCCAAACCGCTCTACGGACGATGCAATTTCCTCCACCCTCCACCTGGCTCTTACCCACCTAGAAAATAAAGACTCCTATGTTAGAATGCTGTTCATTGACTTCAGCTCGGCATTCAACACAATAATCCCACAACAGCTCATAAATAAGCTAAACCTGCTGGGCCTTAACAATTCCCTCTGTAACTGGATCCTGGACTTTCTAACTGGAAGACCTCAGTCAGTCCGTGTCGGCAACAACACCTCGAGCACTACAACACTGAGCACAGGTGCTCCACAAGGCTGTGTGCTCAGCCCGCTGCTCTTCACACTGCTGACCCATGACTGCACTGCCAAGTTCAGCTCCAACCACATCATCAAGTTTGCTGATGACACAACAGTGGTAGGTCTCATCAGCAACAACGATGGAACGCACTACAGAGAGGAAGTGGCACAGCTGGCTGAATGGTGTGGCACAAACAATCTGTCCCTCAATGTGGAGAAGACAAAGGAGGTTGTGATGGACTTCAGGAGAAACTCCGTTGACCACCCCCCACTGACCATCGACAGCTCTACTGTGGAGAGAGTCAGCAGCACTAAATTCCTGGGGGTGCACATCACAGAGGATCTCACCTGGACCACCAACACCATGTCACTCTCCAAAAAGGCACAACAGCGCCTACACTTTCTCCGCCGGCTGAAAAGAGCAAGTCTCCCTCCACCCATCCTCACCACATTCTACAGAGGCACCATTGAGAGTGTGCTGACCAGCTGCATCACTGTCTGGTACGGGAACTGCAGTGCTGCTGACCGCAAGACCCTCCAGCAGACAGTGAACACAGCTGCAAAGATCATCGGTGCCCCTCTCCCCTCCATCCTAGACATCTTCCTTACACGATGCTCCAGCAAAACCAACAGCATCGTGAAGGACTCCACCCATCCCTCCCACAGTCTCTTCCAGCTCCTACCATCAGGAAGACGGTACCGGAGCATCAGAGCCCGCTCCGCCAGACTGCTCAACAGCTTTTTCCCCCAGGCTGTGAGAGCCCTGAACTCAAACCACCCCGCCCCCCTCTGAAACCCCATGCAAACCCCTACCTCCTGAACATGGACCACCCCCCTCCCCAAACCTTACCACACCAAAGAAAAACTGTATGGAACTTTAATTATTTTTTTATTTATTTTATTCTTATTTTTCTTTACACTATGGACACTCTCCTCTATGTGCACTATGGACACTTTACACTATGGACACTCACACTCTACACTATGTGCACTATGGACACTTACACACACTGCTGCGTGTGCACAATCTCACAAAAAACTCAGCAATATATGCATGTTTACATGCTCATGCACTACAAATCATTCTGCTCTGTTCCCCAACCAGCTGCTGACTCAAATGTCTCTCTTTGCACATGTACAGTATTTGTGAAGCATTCGTATAGTTTGTATTTTTTATCTTCTATTTTTTAGTTTGTATAGGGTAATATTTATGTGAAGCATTCGTATAGTTGTATTTTTTATCCTTTTAGTTTGTATAGGGTAAATACTTATATATATAGTATACTTATAGTTAAATCTGTTAGTAGTGTATAGGTTTATAGTGTTTTTTTACTTCATTGTTGTAATGTCTGTATTTATGTAGCACCGTGGTCCTGCGAGACATGACATTTCGTTCCACTGCATGTCCCCACATGTAGCGGAATGACAATAAAGCTCAACTTGAACTTGAATTTGGGCCCAGTCTAGCCCAGTGGTAAGTCTGGCCGTGGATGTTATGCCAAGTCCTGGGATCAGTGGATGTTTAGGAGATTCATTTTGGTTCTTTTGCATTTCATTTAACTTCCACCATAAATATTTAAGTTTTTATATTTAATATTTAAGTATTATAAGTATTTAAAATGCTTCATTCAGTCCTGTTAATATTATAAATTAAATAATTGCACATAAAGCTGTTGATGATCAGTGTTTTGTAGCAAGAATTCACTTATCAAATTTTAAAGTGTCAGAGTAGTGCCCAGGTTGGGCTTGGGAGGAAGAGACTTTAGGGATGGATTAATGATAGATACATAAAGGAAGATGAGATCAGGGTCTCTGGAGACTAGGAATGGGCTGGGCTGGGTGGAGCTTAGATCAACTGGCCAGCTTCATGTATAAAAGCCACAGTCTCACATCCTGTTGTGACTCAGCTTTGATCAAAACTACTGGAGACAAAAAGACCAGACGAAGAGGAAGATACAACTAGGCATATCATTAAATAAAAGGTTTAAACAACAATTAGAAGTAAACCATGAGTCACTCTACATTTCGCACCTCTTATCACCGCACTTATGGGACACCTGTCTATAGCCCTGTGTCCAGTCGCATAGGGGGCCGCTACATCTCCTCCTCTGTTCCCACTCGCTCTGTGGACTTCAGGAGCCGCTCCAGTGCTCCGGCCACCCGTCTCTCTTATGATAAAGTGGACTTCTCACTGGCAGAGGGCGTCAACCAGGAGTTCCTTGCCACACGCAGCAATGAGAAAAGAGAACTACAGGAACTCAATGACCGCTTTGCCAGCTTCATAGAGAAGGTCCGGTATTTAGAGCAGCAGAACTCAAAGCTGACTCTGGAGCTGGGTCAGTATAAGGACCAGCAGCAAGGGTCATCGGGCCGCATCAATGAGCTGTGCCAACAGGAGATGAGAGAGCTACGCAGACAGCTGGATCTGATGGCTAAAGATCGAGACCAGACGCAGGTGGAGAGAGACAACCTGGCCGAAGATGTGGCCCTGCTGAAGCAGAGGTGCGTGTGCTGACTGATGCATGCTTGTATGAGAGAGATTCCAGATAAGTCCTTTAAATATATATAGAGAGAAAAAACTTGCACTTTTATATTATATGCATTTTTAGAAAATTTCTGACCTTTAAAATGTTTGACACAGGCCAGTGTATTAGTGGATTGTTCACCCAAAAATAACGTTTCTCATTTACTTATCTTCATGTCATTCCAAACCTTTGTTTTCTGTAATTATATCTATGCATGGACATTGACTTTCATTGCATTGACAAAAAAAAGTTCAAACATTCTTCAAAAGTGTGAACTGCTGAGAAAAGACAGTCATACAGGTTTGGAGTAACACAAGGGTGGGTAAATAATGAGAGAATTTTAATTTTTAGGAAATTTTAATTTTTTACTGTTAAGAGTAAAAATTCTAATGGGTTTTACACTGTTAAATGTGCCAAAGTTAGAAATGTCTTTGGGCCCCATTTTCAATGATGTTATAGGCCTAACAATCCATGTTGTATCTTATTATTCTGAAAGATTAATCAATTTAAGATTTTTTATTAATTTGGTTACACTGGCAATATGGATATAGAACTGAACTGAATATAGGCTATTTTAAGTTTGTTCAGGATGTGTTTACAGAGAATGTTTATTTTGATACAGAAGTGATATTATGGTTGAATTAACATTAAGATTTGATCTTTACAAATAACAGTAGGCTATGTCTGCATAATGATGTTCATGTTATATGGGTGTGGCAGCGAATGAAATGAACAGAGACAAAGAAACTGCAGCAGGGACCCTCCCACCACCACCACCATCATCATCATCATGATGTCTAACGTGGTTAGGCTGTGTTTAATGGATGAGGCATTTACGGCTAATGCTCCATATATATATACACACACACAGCCATATTCAGTCTTTATGATGAAGGACATCATGCTACTGTGCGTGTACTTTGAAGTAGGCTACTCATTAAACGACTTTAACAGACACTCCTAGAACTTTACACCCATTTCACACCGTACACGAAATCGGTGCATGCGCAAATTTGCAGCCTAATTAGCAACAGTAACTAAGAAGGGCGGGTCTGTGCAAAAGGGTCTGTGTGCCCTGACAGAGCTGCGCTGCGCCTCAGTGCTGATGATAAAACCATCTCCGAGCAGGGCGTTTTCTCCAACTAGAAGAGAAAGTAAAACAAGTAGCTATTACAAAATATGAGATCAAACAGTGTGTGTAAAGCATTTATTTTAATAGAGCAACTTTCACTTAAAACATTAATTTATATATCAGAGACATTAATAGACAAATTAGGTTAAATGATAGATAGATAGATAGATAGATAGATAGATAGATAGATAGATAGATAGATAGATAGATAGATAGATAGATAGATAGATAGATAGATTTTTTTTTGCATGTTTGTCACACTATGATGTTTCAGATCATCAAACAAATTGAAATATTAATCAAAGATAACACAACATGCAGTTTTTAAATGAAGTGTTTTTTTTATGAAGGGAAAACAAAATCCAAACCCACATGGCCCTGTGTGAAAAAGTGTTTGCCCCTTGTTAAACCATAACTGTGGTTTATCACACCTGAATTCAGTTTCTCTAGCCACACCCAGGCCTGATTACTGCCACACCTGTTCACAATCAAGAAATCACTTAAATAGGACCTGCCTGACAAAGTGAAGTAGACCAAAAGATCCTCAAAAGCTACACATCATGTTGAGATCCAAAGAAATTCAGGAACACATGAGAAAGAAAGCAATTGAGATCTATCAGTCTGGAAAAGGTTATAAAGCCATTTCTAAAGCTTTGGGACTCCAGCGAACCACAGTGAGAGCCATTATCCACAAATGGAGAAAACATGGAACAGTGGTGAACCTTCCCAGGAGTGACCGGCCGACCAAGATTACCCCAAGAGCGCAGCGACAACTTATCCAAGAGGTCACAAAAGACCCCACAACAACATCTAAAGAACTGCAGGCCTCACTTGCCTCAGTTAAGGTCAGTGTTCATGACTCCACCATAAGAAAGAGACTGGGCAAAAATGGCCTGAATGGCAGAGTTCCAAGACGAAAACCGCTGCTGAGCAAAAAGAATATAAAGGACTTGTCTCAGTTTTGCCAGAAAACATCTTGATGATCCCCAAGACTTTTGGGAAAATATTCTGTGGACTGACGAGACAAAAGTTGAACTTTTTGGAAGGTGTGTGTCCCATTACATCTGGCGTAAAAGTAACACAGCATTTCAGAAAAAGAGCATCATACCAACAGTAAAATATGGTGGAGGTAGTGTGATGGTCTGGGGCTGTTTTGCTGCTTCAGGACCTGGAAGACTTGCTGTGATAAATGGAACCATGAATTCAGCTGTCTACCAAAAAATCCTGAAGGACAATGTCCGGCCATCTGTTCGTGACCTCAAGCTGAAGCGAACTTGGGTTCTGCAGCAGGACAATGATCCAAAACACACCAGCCAATCCACCTCTGAATGGCTGAAGAAAAACAAAATGAAGACTTTGGAGTGGCCTAGTCAAAGTCCTGACCTGAATCCTATTGAGATGCTGTGGCATGACCTTAAAAAGGCAGTTCCTGCTCGAAAACCCTCCAATGTATCTGAATTACAACAATTCTGCCAAGATGAGTGGACTAAAATTCCTCCACAGCGCTGTAACAGACTCATTGCAAGTTATCGCAAACGCTTGATTGCAGTTGTTGCTGCTAAGGGTGGCCCAACCAGTTATTAGGTTTAGGGGGCAAGCACTTTTTCACACAGGGCCATGTGGGTTTGGATTGTGTTTTCCCTTCATAATAAAAAACTTCATTCAAGAACTGCATGTTGTGTTTACTTGTTATCTTTGATTAATATTTAAATTTGTTTGATGATCTGAAACATTAAAGTGTGACAAACATGCAAAAAAAAAAAAATCAGGAAGGGGGCCAACACTTTTTCACACCACTGTAGGTAGATAGATAGATAGATAGATATTTAAATAATTTCATAGGCCTATTTATATACTCAAAATGTTACATTTAAAACCTTAATCTCATAACTTGTATGTTATGATGCCTATTTTTAGCTGAACCTTAAGAATGATCATACATTGATGTTGTTAGTGTATGATAACATATCTATTTCTGCTTTAGTCTGGATTTAGTCTTTTTTCTTTGAGCAATATATTATGATACGGACAAAGCAGAAGTACTGTAGGACTCATGCTACACGTTTGGCTTATGCTTTGAATAGATGATTAAATTTGCAATAAGAACATTTCACCCAGCCGGTACTAATGTAATCTCAGATGCTTTTAAGCAAATCAGCTAATTGCTCCTCTGACTCTCTGCCAGATAAGATTTTATATTTATATTTCAACCTTCGCTTCAGACATACAGTCTTCAAGGGCCCTCTCTCACTCGTCCCAGTATCAAATAAAAGATGGATTACATTATTCTAACAGCACACTAATGTATAATTACATTTTCTGTTACTCTGGGAAAAGGTATTAAACCTTGTTTTTTTATTATTGAAGTGGACTTTTATTTTCTCTTGTGTGCAGGTTAAATGAGGAGATGCAGAAAAGACAGGAAGCTGAGAATAATTTGACTCTCTTTCGTAAGGTAATGTGAGAATGGAAAGTATTTTACAACATATTGCATATTTCCACAACGCTGTCTCTGAGGCTAATTACTTTTGTCATACAGTAACAAGACGTCTACTCGCCTGTCACAGTGTCAAGATCTTTGTGTTTAACTTGTGCTTAATTTAAAAAAGGACAATGGAATTAAAAGTGCTAAAAAGCTAATTGTTTCCAGGTTCTGCAGAACACAAACAATAACTGACTGAGTTCACTTAACAATCATTAAAAACAAGGGTTTCTAATTCTCACCTACAGTATCTTTAATAATTAAAGATGATAAATTAATACGTTCAGATTCCAGATTCAAGTCCATTAAACTTGCATTTAACCCCTTAACACGCCGAAAATTACATACCCAAAATGAGCTCAGTTTTGAAAGCAAAATAAAGAAGACATTGGTAGCCATTTTTTTTCTTCTTATGTTCTTTATATAAAGATTCAAGGATTTAAAGAATTAAGACTCCAGCATCAATGTTTGAGTGAAGACAGAGCATAGCTCCGTATCTTTTATTTTGGAATACACTCTGATTCTGTTTTCTAAGAATCATTCAAGCCAAATTTTCCAAATATCAGTCAAATAAAAAAATCTGTGATCAATCATTAGGCAAACATTAGAGTTGATTTCCGAGTTCCCCAGAAGATGCTCTTCACTGAAAAGGATGAATGTGCTCATTTTGTGATTGACTCCCATCCGTTCTTTCACACACACACGCACACACGCATGCACAAACATGTTTTCAAAGTGAATTGAAACACACGTAAATCTTTGAAAATCTCTATTTTTTTCTTCTTCTGACATTATTTGCACCCTTATTATTACATAGTCAGCTAAAGATCTTACACAAAATCACAAAAATGCAATGTTTAAATTTTTGTACGTAAAGTATGTAAAAAAAAAAACCCAGATATAACAGTAGTAATAATCTGTTTATACCTGAAGGATGTGGATGATGCTACACTTGCTCGTCTGGAACTGGAGAGAAAGATTGAGTCTCTGATGGATGAGATTGAGTTCCTCAAGAAGATGCATGATGAGGTGAGACACTAATATTTAATTAAGAAATAATGAATTTGGTGAATGTGAAATTCAAATTCCTGTCTATGCTGAAAATATATGGTGTAGAAACCATTTTGAATTGCTGAAAAGCTGAATTGTTACATTTATAAGGATAGTATCTAAAATACATGCTGGTGTATTACCTCAAAGAAGCTAGTATTTGTGGGGGGAAAGTATGTAACAGGCTCAATAAACACAACTACAAGCCAACTACCCAATAGTATAGGATAGGATAGATAGGACTCAATAGAGGATAGTACTTACCCACAAGTCGTTGGAAACCTCTGAGTTTTGTTCTTCTGCTAAAGACAAAAGATGTTTTGAAGAATGTGGGCGACCAAGCAATTTCTGGTTCCCAATGACGGTCGTAGTATGTTTTACCATACACTTTCAAAATATCTTCTTTTATGTTCAACAGAAGAAATAAACTATTTGGAACAACTTGAGTAAACTTGAGCAAACCATTTTTGGGTGAACTGCCCCTTTAATGATATTTAGAAAGTATATCTTTATCAAAGATTAAGTACAATTATAGGCCAAATACACCTTTCTGTGTAATTATCAGTATAAACTAACAACAGGCAACACTAAAAAATGCTGGGCTAAATACAACCCATCGCTGGGTGAAATATGGACAAACCCAGCTATTGGGTTGTTTTGAGGGTGTTGTTTTCACTGGGTCAAAACATCCCAATAGCTGGGTTTGTCCATATTTCACCCAGCATTTTTTAGAGAAAATTTGTAAATTTATTCCAGTGGGCATGTCCAGTTTGTTATTTGTACTCAGTGGTTAAGAAATGAGAGGAATACATTTGAAAAATTGCTTTTATGAAAATAAATATTTGTCATAAAATCTTGCGAGGATTTAATGAGGAAGCTTTATCCTTACAAAATGTTACACTGTTAAAAATAAAGGTGCTTCACGATGCCATGGAAGAACCTTGTTGTCTAAATGGTTCCATAAGGAACCTTTAACATCTGAAGAACCTTTCTGTTTCACAAAAGGTTCTTTGTGGCAAAAGAAGGTTCTGCAGATTATAAAAAGGGTTAGGAGAGATGGTTCTTTAAACAACCTTTGACAGAATGGTTCTTTGTGAAACCAAAACTCTTTTGAAGCACCTTTATTTTTAAGATTGTATGGCAAATAATTTTTTGTTGTTGTTAACCTTTCCATTTCGACCCTGCCCTTTTAACCTCATTATCTGTATACTGTTTTCAACAAATAACAACAACACGCAAGCATTCAAAATAACTGTGTATTTTCAACGTGTAGGAAATTCAGGATGTACAGGTGAGTGTTCAGAGTCAGCAGATGAAGATGGAGGTGATGGAGACGTCCAGCCGGCCTGATCTGACAGGAGCACTTCGAGACATTAGAGCTCAGTATGAGAACATCGCCTCCAAAAACATGCAGGAATCCGAGGAGTGGTACAAGTCCAAGGTGAGAAGCCACAGTGTGAGTGTGCAACTGATAATACACTGGTAAAATGCTGTAAAACTTACTGATCATCTCTGTGTTTTCTCTGTTAGTTTGCTGACCTGACTGATTCGGTTAAGCGCAATGCTGAGGTCATGAGACAGGCTAAACAAGAGAACAACGACCTGAGGAGGCAAATTCAAACCCAGAACTGCGATATCGATACTCTCAAGAGCACTGTACATACATATAATAAAATATTCATCTTTTTTTCAAGCTGCCTAAAGCTTTGTGTGTATATATATATATATATATATATATATATATATATATATATATATATATATATATATATACTTTGTGTATATAACTGAAATTGATGCTGGGTTAAATACAACCTATCACTGGGTAAAATATGGACAAACCCAGCGATTGGGTTGTTTTCAACCTACAGTTGGGTTAAATGTTTAACCCAACCTTCTGGGCAGTAACCCAACAGCGCTGGGTTGTATTTAACCCAACATTTTTTTTGTTTATTATTTAGTTGTGTCAAATGTGTGTGTATTATATACTTTAGGGTTGCCACCCGTCCCTTAAAATACGCAATCGTCCCGTATTTAAAGGTAAAATGATGCGTCCCATATCAAAGGCCAACAAGCTGAATCAACAATTAAGTATTTTGCACCCTTTATAATGCTAATAGAAATTATAATGAAATCAATTTCATAAGAAATTAGAGAAGCTCATCTTGGCGTCTTGTTTCCATGGCGATGATGCAGTCTCTGGGACTCCAGGGATGGAGACTCCAGCACAGCATGCACTAAATCTGCGTGGTTTAAAACATTGAGGAGCTCACGTCCGCCCTTTGAACACAAGATTCTCTCAAGATGTAGTGCTGAACGGGAAAGTTATCAATGCGTCGTCCTGTAACTAATGATGAACGCTCAGTTTGCAGAGAAACATTTGCGGTGGACTGTCTGACTTAAAGGGATAGTTCACCCCAAAATTTTAATTTTGTCATCGTTTACACTCCCACAAGCTGTTGCAAACCTGTAATAATTCCTTTCTTTTGTTGAACATAAAAGAAAATACTTTGAAGTATGTGGGTAACCAAACAGTTTCTTGTCCCCAATGACTCTGATAGAATTTTTTTAAGTTACTGAGGACCAGCAGGTGTTTAGTTACCCACATTCTTTAAAGTATATTCTTTTGTGTTCAACAGAAGAAAGAACTTGCAGGTTTTGAATAACCTACATTATGACAGAATTTTCATTTTTGGTGAACCATACCTTTAAAGTGACCTTTAAACACATCTGTGCTTCTAAAGGCATAATTCTATTGTTTTATTAAAATCTGGATAGTCTGTTAGAGCTTGATAGACATAATTATTGTATTTTTAGACATTATCAGACAGAAGAATTAATAGATTATAATTAATGTTAGACCCTATTTATTAATTTATAATTTATATTAATCATAAATATATACATAATAAATAAGCATATATGTCATATACAATTTGACATTTTAAAAAGTAAAAAAAAGCCTAATTTATGTAGTCCTAATTTAAGCAAATGAATAAAAAAATTAAAGTTAAATTAAAATTAATCCAGGTAACAGCTGCAGAACTGTCAAAAAAAGACTAATAAGAATAAATAATTTACATATATGAGCATGTTTTCTCATGGTGTATTGTTGAGCTATGAGTTCCTCGCTGATTATTTGTGTCCTTATTTTGGCTCGCTGAAATTGGCAACCCTATTATAGGTTGCTTTATGTAAAACAATATAAATGTATGTTATTCCCTTATTTAGATAAACGATTGTGTATTTGTGATGGTAGAATGAGGCTCTGCTGAGGCAGATGAGAGAAATGGAAGAGCAGTTTGCAGCAGAGGCCGGAAACTATCAAGATGCTGTGTCTCGTCTGGAAGATGAGATACGACACCTGAAGGATGAGATGTCACGCCACCTGCGGGAATACCAGGATCTGCTCAACGTTAAGATGGCCCTAGACATTGAGATTGCCACTTACAGGAAACTTCTGGAGGGAGAGGAAAACCGGTAAGAGTGATGCCATTGAGCCACTTTAATAATTGTGTATAGTATTTGTTTTACTCTGGTAACTGATGACCTTCAAACTGCACCTTTCAGAATTGTGGTTCCTATCATGAAAATGCCTTCAATGGGTGGACACCATGTTGGTGAGTCTATCATAACATATAAATAAATACAATAAAAACTGTTGCAAATGAAAGCGTTTCTTATTATTATTATTATTATTTAACCCTTAAAATAAAAAGAACAATTTAGGTTTTTTTCAGGGTTAGGGTTAGTGATGGAATAGCTGAAGGTTTTCACGGAACAGTTCACTCAAAATTAAAAAGAGGCTTGTAGAATCACACACACAGACCAGCCAAGCAATGTTTTCAGTATTAATGCTTTGAAATATTAACTTTGCTCATACAATTTCATTTGCATTTTGATTGGACAACTTGATTGGAATAATCTTAATATATCATATTTCAATGTATGTGACATCAAATAAACAAATCATTTAAAACGTAATCAACAGTTGTTCTCACCTAAAACCAATTAGATTACTTTGGAAGACATGATACATTACACTTGAGTTGTATGTTGGGTGAACTATTCCTTTGTGTAAATGGTCAAATTTCCTTCTGCTGAAACTGAGTCTGTTCCAAAGAAGTTACCTTTGATTGCTACTGTAGTTGCTCATGATAATGATGACAACGATGGACAGATACAAGGGGTAAACAATTGTTTCCATGTCTCCACTCATATCATATCCTTTTACATTACAATGTAATTATGCATCTGTGTCAAGCTGTAACATTTTTTTAATTCTCTGTACTACTAAGCCACCTTTGCATCTTATCATCTGAAGTGTGATGTCTTTGAACAGAGTATGGTCAGTTTTCTGATACTGGAAAAAAGAAAGTCGTAATCAAGACTGTTGAGATTCGTGATGGAGAGGTGAGACACTTGAAACAGACATCTTAGCTCCTTTAACAATAAATTGGGCAGTGAAAAAACACTGTATGCACAGTATTCTTAGTGTTTAACATTATATCTTATTAGATTTTTTTTTTTATATTTGTAATATATGTTGCATATACTGTATCTGATTGATTCTTTTGTTTATTGCTCAGGTGGTGAAAGAATCTACAAAGGAAAAGAGCAGAGATGAGAAAAAAGATTCCCATGGTCAAGGAGAATCTGACAAAGATTAGAGCGTGCAGATAATGCTTGATGAGTTATCAATTGTGTGTTGCAGTTTTAAATGGACTGTAACGGTAAAATTATTTATGATGTTGCATGTAGTGTAGTGAATAATCAGCAAATATGTGACTCAGTATTGTGAATAATATGGTGCTATTACTATATATGAGCATACCATGACAATGCCTTAACTAATAAATCATGAATGCAGACCTAAATAAAGTCATTAACAAGATGCCCAACAAGCAATCACTTACAGACAACAAAAACAATATTTCAGAAGTTCACGTCAATATAATCTTCAAATAAAAGTGAATGGAAACAGAATTTGGCTTCTTGTCCATAATTAAGTGTTTGAGTCTTGCCACAAATCAGAGGATTTTTAATCTGCTCCTCGGGACCAACAGCACCACACATTTTGTGATCTGGATCATTAACTCATTAGGAGATCATTAGCTTGTTAAAATAGAGCTCCATGAACTCACCTGTGTCAGATAAGAAAGACAAACACAATGTGCATTGCTTTGGGTCCACACACTGACATCTCATGAGTTTGTGGTGAACCAATGACTTATAACATATTAATAGGTCATTAAATTCTAATGACACTTTATTTAGAATGAATTGTTCTGTACATGCAAGCAACATGCACAAGTCAATTGTAAATATAGTAAGAAAAATATTTGTAAGGACACTGATAAGGGGCCATGAAAATATACTAAATATATTTTCAAAAGTCTTCATACCCAGATTTTTTGTGCTGCTTTGCAGTAACAATTCCACAATATTCGTTACATGAAGTTAGTACTAAGGGACAGTAAAAGCACAATTACTTGTACATTTATATTTTTTCTATATTTACAAATAATTGTAAATTGTATATACTGTAATAAATAAATATAAAAAATAGAAATAAATCAATTTTTAAAAAGATTTTACATTTTTCAAGATTTTGTTTTTCATATGAGCTTTAAGTATACTTCAAGTTCATTTTCTAAAATAGACTTTCCAAATATACTTTATGTAAAAATATTGAAACAGTACACATACAAATACTAGTGCATTGATGTTGTCATAGTTACATACATATGTACTTACTGTAGTAAGAATCTATAGTCTGCCTCGACCCAGATTCCACTCCATAATATATGTTTGATCATGCTCATTTCCCTGCAGTTTATATAGCGCTTTTCTGGGTACTCAAAGCGCTTTACATGGAAGGGGGGAATCACCTCAACCACCACCAATGTGCAGCATCCACCTGGATGATGTGACGGCAGCCATATTGTGCCAGAACACCCACCACACACCAGATTATTGGTGGCAAGGAGACAGAGTGAAGAAGCCAATCAATATATGGGGATGATTAGGATGCCATGAAGATGGACAGAGGCCAATGGGCGAATTTGGCATTTTTAATGACCACAGAGAGTCAGGACCTCGGTTTAACCTCTCATCCGAAGGACGAATTAATTATTAAAAAGAAGAGAGTCGACAGTTATGTTGTTTCTAGACCATTTGGGATGATCACATTCTGAGCAAATGGTGACCAATTGTAGGATGGGAATGGGTGTAGGACACCATGAACCATCTCAGACAAAGGGGTGTCAGAACTTAATTAATATACAGACCACAGCTGTTACGACAGGAGCAACTTCACTTACATTAAGGGTAGTAAACTGTAACTGTATAAAAGGTTTGAGCTAAGGATGTTCAGGGTTAATTCTGTCTCGTTGAACCCAAGGTACAACATTTTGTCACTTCTATGCTGCAATAAACATTTTCATTGAGATCTTAATGTCATTTTTTCTTACTCCACATATACATAATAAATGAAATTTACTTCAGTTTATTTAATAAAATGAACTTGAATGTGAAGGGTGTTTTTTTTTTGCGCAATTGAAGCTGTTCCACCCCAAAGCTGACTTATAAACTTGAACTTATAAGTTTGTATGATAGTTTGAAAACATATGCTGGAGTACTACCTCAGAGAAGCCAGTGTGTGTGATGTAGTATTTAATAATAGGCTGCCCAATCACTGAAACAGTCATCATTTGGCAAGAAGCAAAGAGGTACACCACATACAATGCAGATAATAGGGTTTTCCTTGTGGGAAAATCTGTACTGTTCAAAAGCCTGATCTATTTTGGTTTGTGACAGCATGTCTTACAGAAAGCGGAGAAGCAGGAGGAGGAGGCATCCAGTCAACAAGCTCCATAACCAGAGCTTCCAGAGGTCCAACGGTGGCCAAATATGAAAACTACTTTCCAAAGATATAGGGCTTGTAACAATTTAAGCTCAAAAGGGAATTGTATAAAAAAAAAAAAAAAAAAAATTTAATAATTACGATTAATTACAATTATTTATATCGACTGCCAGTAATAACTGTCACAGAATTAAATTGCCATCAGCTGATCTGTCCGTCCAGCGAACATTCAGTGCAAGTTCGTATCAACGCTAAGAAAGGATATTTCCTTGGCCACAGAAAATACTTTCCTATTAATGCATTAGAGCATGTAGTGAGGGTCAAAATCGGAAAGGGACATTTAATATGCAAGGCAGAATCAGAAACTCATGTAATTTGTGCACACAACTTTTATTAACTAAACACTAACGCAGACTAGTCTAACAAACAAACAAACATACAATCACTCATACATGGGAAAGGCTAATGAGCGTTAATGGATGAAACCATCAGGAAAATCAGAGAATGCAGTTATGGGAAAATCATTTAACCACCTGAGTAAAACCATCAGCACCATTTATAATGGGGTCTATAACTTATACTAAACCTCTGTTTCATTAGTTAAATGTTATACTTGCACTGCATTTGGTCGGGTCGAGTGTCCGGAATGCAGTCTCAGATGAAAGTCTTTAATGGTTTCAAAGTTTTGGACTCCCGATCACGTTCTTCCGGGTTGAAGAGTGATGAATTCCAAAGATGTTCTGAGGTAGAAATGTTCTTCCAAGTACTGAATGGAAAAAGAGCTAAGAAAGAGATCTACTGAGGTCCAAGGAGCTTGGTTGAATGGAAAGACAAGGCCGCAAAGGCCTGGCACAAAAACTTAAGAGGGTACAGAAAAAGTTCTAGCTCACATCCTCTTAGCATCTAACAAAGACTGCCCAGGCGTCACTTACCTCTGGGGTGTCAAAGAGCCAATGGTGTCCTGAATTTTTGGAGGGAAAGTTTTACGATTCTTTGTCTCTGGTCATGGTAATTTACACAGGTAATTCAGCTGGGTTAATGCACAAACTTCTAAAGATTCTTAGGACACTAATATGTTGCATAGGTATCAACATGTAATATTCACTCTCAATTAGATCATCTGAAGACGAATTGATAGAGACTAAACATGATACAGCTAGAGTGATATTAACTAGTGATCTATCATAAGCATGCATAAAATGGTGTACAATAGACAAAAAACATATACAAGAACAGTAATAACATACACAATGAACTGAAGATATGTGTGTTTATTCAAAGAAAGGTTTTTCTATGAATTAATTAGAGAAGATTCCATTTTATGACGTAATGTGTCTGTCCTATGAGGAAGTGTTGCTCTACCCTCATTCAATTGAGCAATAAAACAAGTGTTATCAGATGGGTTGCCATGAAACCAGGGGTCTGTTCTACCTTCTTAGGTGTTGGCCTTTTGGTTAGGTGAGGGGGCATAAGAGATTATTTGTTAAATGTAACAAATAGTTGTGTGTCTGATTGGTTCAAATGTTACAGGCTTGTGTAGAAATTAATTTGTGTTCTAGAATAATACAGTGGTGTCAAAAAGTGTTGGCCCCCTTCTTGATTTTTTTGCATGTTTGTCACACGTTTCAGATCAAACTCATTTAAATATTAATCAAAGATAAGTAAACACAACATGCAGTTTTTGAATGAAGTTTTTTATTATGAAGGGAAAACAAAATCCAAACCCACATGCCCCTGTGTGAAAAAGTGCTTGCCCCCTAAACCTAATAACTGGTTGGGCCACCCTTAGCAGCAACAACTGCAATCAAGCGTTTGCGCTAACTTGCAGTGAGTCTGTTACAGCGCTGTGGAGGAATTTTGGCCCACTCATCTTGGCAGAATTGTTGTAATTCAGCCACATTGGAGGGTTTGAGCATGAACCTCCTTTTTAAGGTCATGCCACAGCATCTCAATAGGATTCAGGTCAGGACTTTGACTAGGCCACTCCAAAGTCTTCATTTTATTTTTCTTCAGCCATTCAGAGGTGGATTTGCTGGTGTGTTTTGGATCATTGTCCTGCTGCAGAACCCAAGTTCGATTCAGCTTGAGGTCACGGACAGATGGCCGAACATTGTCCTTCAGGATTTTTTTGGTAGACAGCTGAATTCATGGTTCCATTTATCACAGCAAGTCTTCCAGGCCCTGAAGCAGCAAAACAGCCCCAGACCATCACACTACCACCACCATATTTTACTGCTGGTATGATGTTCTTTTTCTGTGTTACTTTTACGCCAGATGTAATGGGACACACACCTTCCAAAAAGTTCAACTTTTGTCTCGTCAGTCCACAGAGTATTTTTTAGGGTACAGGGCATTTTTTCCACAGGGCCATGTGGGTTTGGATTTTGTTTTCCCCTTCATAAAAAAACCCCTTCATTTAAAAACTGCATGTTGTGTTTACTTGTGCTACTTTGATTAATATTTAAATTTGTTTGATCATCTGAAACATTAAAGTGTGACAAACATGCAATAAAATAAAAAAAAATCATGAAGGGGGCCAACACTTTTTCACACCACTGTATATAACAGTCTCAAATATGTAATAATGAGCCTACTGGCGTGCTAGTGAGAGTTAACAGCTTTAAAGGAATAGTTCTTCAAAAAACAAAAATGTGCTTACTCATTGCCTCAGGCCATCCAAAATGTTGGTGACTTTAGTAGGATAAAGATTTTTTTTTTTCCAGCTAAACCCATGCATGCTTTGAGATCTTAAATACATAATTTTTTTTTATACTTTGCATTGATACATTTCATTAACCATTTAATTCCATGCATCGATCCAGATAAATGTAGCTTTACATCTCTAGCACCTAGTAGGTACACCTTTCCTGATCTACTTCTGAAGGATGCATATTAATACCTAAAGGATCCACACACACTAATGCCAAATGCAAATCATCCATCACCTCAAGATTAAAAGACAAAAGAGAGAAATTAGTAAGTAACTAGGGTACTTTTAATGTAAATAGCAGATAAACAACCATGGTACTACAGGGATTACAAGCTTATCACAAAATGAACTGCAAAGAACACTTGAAAAAAAATTAATAAAAGTACAAAAAGGGTAAGAACCATTTTTTTATACATTTCCAAACCGCTCGGCACGTTTTCGCTTCTTTGCCTGAAAAAGAATGAGAGGGTGGGGTGAGGAGAAGGGTTATACAGTTAGAAACAAGATTGTAACGGTCAATAATGATATAAATAAGAACATCACTTGACAAGGTGTTGCCACAATTTACAGCGGTTAACTAGCAGATCAAATTCAGTTTTATTCCTCTGATGTGAATGTGCTCAAAGTGTTGTCTGACATTCAAAAAAAAATAAATCCCTCCTGTCGTTTGTCAGAATTATACACTACATTTAATCCGATCATATGGAGATGCTGAAAACGTAGTCTTGCCACAAAGTGACACTACCTTGTCTCTTGTAAGGTAGGCAATGTTAGTCACCCCACACAATGTTATCAGATTTGTAGAACCATTATTTCTTCCAACAAAGATAACCGGAATAATTAATGAACCTTTAATTAATGAAATTATTAGGTTCATTAATAATTTAATGAACCTTTTAAAACCAGTTTACCAGCAGAACCCATACCTCTGAATCATTGGCTCCAGCAGACGCTGCACTTGTGACGATGCCAAATCTCTCCTTCCTCTTCTTAAGCTTTTCATCATCCTCAATCTGTGAACACACAAAATAGGCAACAAAACATTCAAATAGCTACTATGCAAAACAATGTCATTCGTAAGTTTTGAAATAAGAAAAAAAAGGTACCTTTTTAGAAACTGAAGAGACATTTATGCCAAAGCGTTCTGCTCTCTTCTTTAATACCTCAACCTGAAAGACGAGCGTCACGTTTATCAGTGGTTTTGCAGAGATAAAGTTGTTTCACATTTCAATTTGCCCCCACGAAGATGTGCAGCTAAACTACTCACATTTGGTTTGACTGAAGTTCCTAAAAAAATAAAAAAACCAAATCAACATGTCAATGAATGGAACTTTTCACTGTAGCTTGAAACCTTAAGTTTAAAGATAAATATAGTGCTCACACAGACAACACAGCTTACTGCACACAACAAACACAGAGCAAGCACTGATGTCCAAAATCAAATGACTGACTTATGTGCCGGTTTTAAGTCAATAAATATTTTATGAAAAGATTAAAATGAACAAATTTGAAGACATTATCAGACTAAAAATGTAAAAACTGACTTGCGGAGTCATTCATTGCATCAAAGTCACCACAAAAGAAAGTCAGATTAAAACACTGTACTTAGTGACGGGTTGTTCAAATGTTATGTCACGTCTTTCATTTGCAACTCATTTTTAAGTACTTGTATGATGCTATTTTAATCCACCTTATTTTTCCTGAAAGAGTGGGCACAGCCATTTGTAAATTTAATGTGTCTGGCTTCTGGGGCCCGTTTCATAAAAAGTTTACCAAATAAGCCAGGTTTATTTCAGTTAGCAGCTTGCTTTGCTAATTGATTTCGCAAACTGGCGTTTCTTACCATAATATTTAAATGCATCGAATCTTAATTATAACACACTGGTTTGTAGCACAAAACATTTTCACCATTTATTGTACTTTGTTATTCTCGTCATTTCTCTACAGCAGCTAATAAAGCGGAAGTCTCAAACATTCACAGAAAACAGCTTACTTCCACCTTGAAAAATAAGGTGGATAGGAGAAAGTGAATAAAATGGACAAACAATATGTGGCAGTAAAAGAAATACGCGGCACAAAAATACTATCATGGTCTTACCCATGACAACAGCATCATAGCGGCACAACAAAAACTTAAAGCAGCAGTATTTTAACTAAAGGATTTTTGAAAACCGTTTTGAGATGCACTGTACACACATCTGTCAACTCACCTTTGGACAAACCAGATTCAGGTTCTTCCAAACCAAACCTATTAAAACAAGAATAGGAATTAAAGACATATAGAGGTTTCAAAACACACAAAATAACTGGATTACAGAAATATTATAACTGAGAGATGATACCCATGTATACTTCCCCATTTGACAGGTCCCATTTTACAATTACAAGTCTGTTTGTTTCTCTAGAGTGCAGGTGTAATTTACTTTTTTATTTTTTATTTTATTGGAATGTTTGACAAACAGTTATGTTGATTTGTCTTAGTGACAGAAAAAATGTGAGAATCTGGCTCGTGAGATCCACTTTCCTACAGAGTTTAGATCTAACCCTAATCAAACACACCTGAGCATGCTAAACAATGTCTTCAGGATCATTAGAAAATCACAGGTAGGTGAGTTTGATCAGGGTTGGAGCTAAACGCTGCAAGAAAGTGGATCTTGCGAGCCAGATTTGAGCATCACGGCATAAAACCATTGCACAGCCCCAACACTGCATTTCACTCAAAAGAAATTCTCAGAATTCTTCAGTCTTTGTCTCTTCTAATGACATTTCATGTAATCTCTCTCTCAAACAAGCAAACCTTGCTGCTCGTGCCACCTTTTTGCTGTCCGCATTCGGTGGAAGACTGAAGCGTTCCGCTCTTTTCTGAAGCCTCTGCAATGAAAATAAGAATTTAAATACTACTACTAGGGCTGGACAATATGACCAAAATTTATATCACGATATATTTCTTAATTTCGGTCGATACAATATAATTCCGATATCGATAGGAACTATTTTTAAAAAAGCCTCATAAAAACTGCCAAGAATGGCTGCAGATGTCTGTACCCACAAACTTATGAAAAATTCATTTGCTAAGTCTACGAAACCTCCTCCTATAAAGCTATACATTTTATATATATAAAAAAAAAAAAAAAAAACAATGTTCACCCTTTATTTCAGCCTTCATTTAAACAAGAAATGTGAAATCACTGTCAAATAAACATCTCAGACTCCCCTTATTAATATTAATTTATAAATAAATGTTTAATAGTAGCAAAGCAGAATCAAGGGCTGTAGTGTCTAAACTCAGTGACATTACTTTTTTTTTTTTTTTTTAAGATTCTTACCATAAGTATGACAAATGTGGTTTGACTAACACTGTATGTGGTTTCAGTAAAGATCATTACCTCATCAACTGCATCAGGAGGGTTTATCTTGACCAGTTTTTTCTCAGTCACCCTGAAATCAAAAGCACAGTAAATAATCCCATTTCAAACACTAATCCTCAGGCAAAGCTAGAAAAATTGTACGGCATAATTTTTTTTAGATATGCTGTGTGCAATACATGCTGATGTATAAGTGAAAGGGGAATGGCATACTCTTCAGGAGGAGTAAGCTCTTCCTTCTGGACATCGGTCTCTTCTTTGGCAAAGGCCTCCTAAAACACATGCAGTATGTTACATCGAGCAAATCAAACACTATGTCTGTTGTCCCATCTGGAACCTGACACAAACACATGTCTGTTTACACCTATTAAAATACACAAAAAATCCATCTCAGGTGATCTGATTAATTTAACCCCAAAGAGAGATCGTCAGAGAGGCAAGTGACCATCTATTTATCTGTCAATTATCGACTGCACTGTAGGGATGCAACGATACCATTTTTTTCAGAACCGATCCTGAAAATTCTGAGTATCTGCCGATACCGATACAAGCACAGATTTTTTTTAAATCGATGTAGAATTTCTATACTTCTGTGTGTTAAACAATCTACTACACATAGATATCTTAATTTTAATGAAAAAATATGTAATCATAATCTATGACAAAAATACTATTATAAACTTGGTTTATAATACAGCAAAGGATACTCTAGAAAAATCATGGGTGCACAATAATTTTATAAAACCTAGTGAAACATTTTTATTTACAAATAAGTGAATAAGTGTAGGACTAAATCTGGTGAAATTATACATTGCTCTTTGAATTGATGTAAAATACATTCATGAAAAAACAAGCAAATACATTTATATATAAATATATAGGCTACTATAAAATTAAAAGACATTTCTTTTAAATCTATAGCACGGTAATGAAGGCAGCAACATATGATAGGACAGAACAAGAAAGACTTAATAATCGTTCATTGCGCAAAAGTATTATAATAAGACTCCAATATAGAGCAGCAGAAAGAGTCCGCATAGAAACGTTCAAAGTACAAAGGGAAGAGATATTGATGCGTAGTGTATTAAATCTGTGCGCAAGTTTATTAATCCTTTTCTTTTAACAGTTTTAAACCTCAGTAACTGTGCGCTCTTGAAGAGAGTTTGACTGTAGTAACCGAACGCGACACGCAGTTTGATTGCTGAATGGAGGATGACAGACAGCCGCGGCGGAGAGAAGAGTTTACCTGAACTTGAATTTAAAGACTTAAATATTCATCTGTACCTCAGATTAAACTATGGCACTTGAAATATAGTGCACAAAAACTTTATGGTGCTTTCTAATGTTTTTGTGCTTTCGTGGAGCTTAACAACAACACACAATAGTATGCGCACAATATCGGATTTGGATCGGTCTCGTCTGACCGATACCCGATCCGCAGAAAATGACCGTATCATAGCCGATACCGATCCTGAGTATCGGATCGATGCATCCCTACTGCACTGTGTTATGCTTTAAATAAAATTATATCAGTGAAGTTTGTAAAAGAAAAACTAGGGCTGTATGATGAGACAATGATATAAAGTATGTATTGATCGTTTTGTTTAACCGTTTATATCACCATGCTACAATAAAAGTAGCACTGAAGAATGAGAAAACTGCACGTGCCTGATGTTAAAAAGGGTTAAATGCAATGAACATTGAAAAAACAAAACAAAAAAAAAAAACTCAATATGGTACTCAAAAACCACACTGTCTGACTATTTTCTTAACCATATTCAAAAACATTTGTTGTGAACACAACCACTGGGCACCAAGCGGCAAGCGCTGTACATCATGCAACAACATGTAGATGAATGTGAACTGGATAGCAACGTTTAGGGTTCAACAAACAGAACTTTAGGAAATTGGATTCATTCCAAACGGATTACAGATATTAGTGCTTGTAAACACAAGGTGCGCATCTAATAGATTTTGCCCTGAAGATTCCAATGGAAACACATTACATCTGAGAACTTACCTCACCATATTCTTCCAGAACTTCTTCATTCACTTCTTCTGAAAACACATTTTAAAATGTTAAACAGGCATCGTTACGGTTTCTGAATTTGTCCTAAATTATTTTTACAAAAATTATTTTTATTCTCATTTGTTAAAGGAATAGTTCAAACAAAAATTAAAATTCAGTCATCATTTACTCATCCTTATGTTGCTCCAAAGCTGTACGAGTTTGAGTTGAACACAAAAGAAGCACGCAACCAAACAGTTGCTGGTACTTTTCCATATTTCCATAGTATGAAAAATAAAAATACTATGAAGTTATTGGGGACCAAGCACTGTTTCATAAATATGGTCTTTTGCGTTCTGCAGAAGAAAGAAACTCATATGGGTTTGAAACAATATGAGGGTGGGTAAATGTCAAATTCTTTTCATTTCACCTCTTTAAGAAAAAAAGGAAGGTCATTAATAGGAGACATCTAAGAACACAATTGTTTTCAGAACTGGTCAAGAAAAAAAAAACCAGCCCTAAAGTAAAATATCTAAAAAGGCTGAAATATCTCGCTTTAGCAAATGCATACCATGCTCTTCCAGGTAAGCCTGCAGCCGGGCAATCAGATCAGCTTTATTTCCTTTGGCATCCAGCCCACGAGCAGTACATTCCTGCTTCAGCTCTGCCAACTGTGGAGATTATAGGAGTTATAATGACTGGGGTTACATTTACCACAAACAAATCACACATCTGCAGTGAGAAACCGGTTGTGTCAGTCCACAAAGTTGACATCTGAACAAACAAGGCTTGTTCTAAAGATTAATGTATCATGACATTTATATATATAAAAAAAGAACAAGAGGAAAAAAAAATCTCTTCCATCTTTGTCTACGTCTATGTCTAACACGTCGTTTACACAAATTAAGCCGCTCACTAGATTTTCAGACCATTAACTTTACGCCCAAAGATGCGGTTTAGGACGGCAGCTAGGTGTTGATGGACTATGATGGCCAAACAAGTAAGCAATTAACTTTTTAGGAACTTGTATAAGAACTCGTGCTGATTGGGTTTTATTTTTAGAGTGAATTGTTTGATAAACCACTTTAATTTAACGTAGTGCCTGAGTGGCGAGGGAACAAAGTAAAAGTCGCATTTAGTCTCTTAAAGATTGAGCCAAAATGATTTTAAGTAACGTTAAACCGGTAAATGTTGTGCATGGAGGAACGAAAGGTACACAGCTCGCTATGTTTGAGGCTAGAGTCGAAACGCGGTCTTGTCTAAAGGAAGCGGGCTAGATTTTTGAGCAAAATGAGTGCTGAGTGACCTTCAACCGCTAAATATATTTCGACTTATTCATCATACCCAACTTAGCACAGCTTGGTTTTACAGATAGATCCAAACATTAAACAGAAAGGTTATTTACGCCTCGTTTCTTACCTTGAGTTTATGCAGGTCCACGACTTCCGCCATTTTGTTGAAGAGGTTTGTATTTTGAAATTGCTTCATTCCGGTTTTAAAGTCTTTACGGCCATTTTCGCGCTGCAGCACCACCGGTCGGTCAGGAGACCGGGACTAACCTAACCTCGGTACAGATTGTAATTCATTACATTTCACTAAACGGTTAAAAGACACAGTTTGCCAGTTTTTTTGGATCCTAAATTAATTCCTATCGAGGGGAGTAGCAGAGCTATTCTACTTTCACAAAATCTCTGACGAAACACCTAAGTTAAATATCCAACAGTACAATCGGTCTAATATACATTTAACGCTACAATTTCAAGTTTATTTCATGGAATTTCACAATTAATGAACTTTGCAACATCAACACTGTTACTTTACAGTTAATTATTATGAAGCTGCTTTGGACTATATTGTATTACGCACTTAAGTGTCTCTACAATGGCACGTTAGCGTTCGGAAGCAGCAGTCTATCGCCGGGTAAGTTAATGATGAACAGAGTCGGCCAAATCAGTGCATCAGCATTTGTGCTTTTATTATCGTTTCAACTCGGGGTTCTTGTGTTCGTTTGGGCTCCAGCACCCTTCGTAAACCATAAGAGGGCGGACGTAAATTTTTCCCCCTCAGTACATCGGTTTAGACAACGAAAACGAAGTCGCTGTTTTTTGTGGTCGGTTGGTTTACAGGGTTGCCAGGTTTTCGCAACAAAACCCGCTCAACTGCTACTCAAAACTAGCCCAATCGCGTTTCGAGGGGGGGGGGGTCCCTGGTAAAAATCGCGTTCCCGGGGGGTAAAATACATGTTTTTCTGGCGGGGTTCCCCTGATACAATTCGTATTCCTGGGGCTAAATATCACGCATGAAAAAAACCAACCCGCGGCAACAAGGCCGGAAACCCGCGAACTTGGCAACACTGTACATCAAGTGGGCGGGCTTTGTTGTTTCTCTCAGTTGATTGGTGCAGAAGCCGGTATGTTCTTCTGTCTCCAGAGGGCGGGGCTTGTTTTTGTGTGCTGTATGAAACGCGGGAACTGGCGGTGCTGATAATAAGTTGTGACATGATTTTCAATCGTCAGTATTTTTAAGATCAAATATTTGATTTTAATTCTTTTGATTGTCGTTTGATACTAAAAGCACTCTCTCTATACAGCCGCTGTTTTAAGTAGATTTAGAGTGGCAGTTTTCCCCGGAAAAGGGGCAGTTTGACATGGAGTCTTTCCAGAAAGTGGAGAAGATTGGAGAGGGAACATACGGGGTTGTTTATAAAGCCAAGAATAAAGTCACCGGAGAGACAGTTGCCCTGAAGAAGATTCGTTTAGACACGTAAGTGTTTGTCATCACTTTCTTTTTCTTGTGTTAAATTTGTCATTAGTGTTAGATTTAAATATCTTGCATACAGTCACAATCTAACTTAGTGCCTGCCTCTAACGTTAATGTATATTAATTATGATTCATAAAACGTATCTGTTACGTAATTTACGTGTTTTAGTAACGTTACATAAAACAAATTCACCTCTTAATAGAAAGGCGTTGTGTCAAAGCTGTGGCTGATGTAGATAATCCAGATTTACTCATTTTAATGTTCCTTTACAAACAGATGAGGAAGTTTCACTTCGCTAACGCATACGGTGTCATTAACTTTAAAAGTATTTAACGTTAGAGATGAGCTGATGTTCATTAGTCATGTAAACAGACGTTTGTCTTAAATGCACGTCTTTGATTGACATGATTATGTGTTTGATTTCAGAGAGACTGAAGGTGTCCCCAGCACTGCCATACGTGAGATCTCTCTGCTAAAAGAGCTCAATCACCCAAACATAGTCAAGTATGTACAGGGACTTCAGTCCTGGGCTGCATTTCCCAAAAGCAAGGTAAGCCTAAATTGATAGTAGAACTAATTGTCACCAATTAAGCTACGATCAATTTAGGATTATGATGCTTTTGGGAAGCTCAGCCCTGAATGATTGAATTTTTCCTCAAATGCATAACTTGTGTTCACATCATAACATAGAGTCAGTGTATACAGGCAGTGTTAGAAAAGCTGCCCTAATGCTTGTTTTCTCACTTGCAGGTTGCGTGATGTGATACACACAGAAAATAAGCTTTACTTGGTGTTTGAATTTCTTCACCAAGACCTGAAGAGGTTTATGGACTCGTCGTCTGTCACTGGCATATCCTTGCCACTCGTGAAGGTGAACTTTTGGAGTTATTACACAGATTTTTGAAGACGAAATGGGGCTAAAATGTTATTTGAGGACTACCGGACATTCAAAATGCATCCTATAGGCTAAGTTAACTGTCTTGTCTTTCAAAATGTGCATCTCTGTCATTGGATAAGGGGCATTTTCTTATCTAGTCTCAGTATGGCAGCCGCAGTGGACGGATAGGCTACCAAAACGCGAACTAGCGATCTGAAACAATGGCCTCAGTACCCAAAGGGTTAGGGTCTGGGTGACCAGACGTCCCGTTTTTCCCGGGAGTCACAATTTGTTGTTGATTAACTTAGTTAGTGAAGGCGGGATAGGCGGAATCGCACTAATAGAAGAGCTCTGTCTCCCGCGCGTGCTCCACTTCTTCAGTTCTCAGCACTCAAATACACACACATCAGTCTGTCGTGTAGAGTTCAGAGTATCTCATGTAAATACAGTCGGTCATGGCTTAAGTGAGCGTAAGGCACAGAATTCCTAATTATCTGTGTCATAAATGTTAACCAACAAAAGATGTTAAATGTATACTTTTTAAGTAAACCTACTGTATCTGAAAAATGAGTTTAATTTGTATCTCTAGCAAAAAATGAAAATTTATTCCAGTTTTTCCAAATTCAATCCTTTATTCAAATTTCTCATAAGCTTAATTGATTTGGTCTAAAGAGAGAAGAATTGATTACTATTTTTGTTTGAATACTACATATAAAATATCTACCAAATATAAATGTTGGTAACTGCAGTTTGACTAAAAGTTGACAAAAATGCGATGACTTTTTGTCGACTAAAACTATGAAAGACTCAAATGACTAAGATCAGTAAGTCTCAAGAATTTCCGTCTCAAGATAAAGACTAGGACTAAATCAAAAATGCCTGCCAAAATTAACACTGCTGTAAATATTGATTTTAGCAAAGTTAAATGTTTGCCAAAATTCATATTAAAAAATCTTTTTTTTTACCCCTCAATACAATTTTAGCAAATAAGTGTTACACAAAAGTTATGAATTTCATTCCAAATCACATGATTGTTATTCTCTTTTGTTTCAATATCAGTTCATTTGTACATATTTCAGGTACGTGTCATTTTATTTCTAAGAAGAAATGCTGTTAACCAGTAACCAGTGGTTTTCAGTCCTGATTCTGGGGACCCACAGCACAGCACATTTTCTGTGTCACTCTCATATGACACTCAATTTAGTTCACGGATCAAATCAGGTGTACAAAAACAATACAAAATGTGTAAAGTGCTGTGGCTCTCTAGGATTAAACATTCTTGCTTCATTATAATTGTGCTTAATTATAGTAACTCATTATAATTAATAATTAATATATAATTATATAATAATTATCTTAAATGCTTGTTTTATTTTGCTATGTTAGTTTTAATATTGTACCTGGATGCTAGATGCTCTATTTCTAATGTACTTCATGCTCTATTAGGCAACAAGACATTGGATTTGGAGCATCCTCTTTGATGCGTCCAGTGTATCCATTCAAGTCAAGTCACTTTTATTTATTTAGCGCTTTATACAATACAGATTGCGTCAAAGCAGGATTACATTGTTAAACAGGAAAATATTGATTCAATTATACAGATAAAATTAAGTTCTGCTGTAAAACATCTCTAAAAAAGGACATTAGTAAACAGACAATTTTCAGTTAAAGTCAGTTCATTGTAGAGTCAATGATGCCATCATCCAGCACTGTTTTCTTTTTATTTATTATTAAAAAAAACTTGCTATGTGTACTGTGCATTTTTGAATTCAACTGTGCTATGTTAGGCAAGTTTATGCACATCAAGTTGATTTGTATAGTGCATTTCCCACACACTTGTTTATAATAAATGACACTATAAAAATATGGTGGGCTAATGATGCTGTTAACAATTGCAGCCCGCATTTGTTAAAGCATCCAAGGCTAAATAGTCTGTCTAATGTGTATTGGTCTAATCGCTTGTCTGTATTTGTTCAGAGTTACCTGTTCCAGTTGCTCCAGGGACTGGCCTTCTGTCACTCTCATCGTGTTCTTCACAGGGACCTTAAACCCCAGAATCTCCTGATCAACGCTCAGGGTGAGATCAAACTGGCTGACTTTGGTCTGGCCAGAGCTTTTGGTGTTCCTGTGCGGACTTACACACATGAGGTGAGAGTTTTTCTAAATGTTCAGTGTGTTTCTACCTTAAATAAGGTGTAATCATCTAAAACATACTGTCATGGCCAAAAATATCGGCACCCTTGATAAATATGATCAGAGAAGGCTGTGAAAGTTAATCTGAATTGTTAATCCTTTTGATCTTTTATTAAAAAAATTCACAAAAATCTAACCTTTCATTGGATAATAAGAATTTAAAATGGGGGGAAATATCATTATGAAATTAATGTTTTTCTCTAATACACATTGGCCACAATTAACGACCTCCATTTGCCAGTTTAACAGCTCTAAATTTTCTCCTATAATGCCTGATGAGGTTAGAGAACACCTGACAAGAGATCAGAGGCATTCCTTCATCCAGAATCTCTCCAGATCCTTCAGAATCACAGCTCCATGATGGTGCTTCTTCTCTTCAGTTCACCTCACTCATTTTCTACAGGGTTCAGGTCAGAGGACTGGAATGGCCATAGCAGAAGTTTTGTGCTCAGTGACCCATTTTTGTGTTGTTTTTAAGGTTTGTGTTTGGATTATTGTCCGGTTGGAAGATCCAAACATGGCCCATTATAAGATTTCTAACAGAGTCAGTCACATTTTTTTTTATCTGTTGGTATTTGATAGTATCCATGATGCCATGTGTCTAAACAAGATGTCCAGGACCTCCAGCAGAAATATAGGCCCACAACATTAAAAATACAGCAGTATATTTCATTGTACACATGGGGTACTTTTTATCCCTGTGTTCACCAAACCCATCTTGAGTGTTTGCTGCTAAAAAGCAAATTTTTTAGTTTCATCTGACCATAGAAGCCAGTCCTATTTGAAGTTCCAGTCGTGTCTGATAACTGAATATGCTGGAGATTGTTTTTGGATGAGCTAGGAGAATTTTTCTTGAAACCCTCTCAAACAACGTGGTGATGTAGGTGCTGTTTGACAATTTTTTTTTAAGCTTTTCTGACCCCGGGACACAACCATTTTCTGCAGTTCTCCAGCTGTGGTCCTTGGAGAGTCTTTAGCCACTCAAACGCTCCTTCTCACCGTGCATCAGGACGATATAGACACATGTCCTCTTCCTGGCAGTTTCGTAACATTTTATGTTGATTGGAAATTCTTAATTATTGCCCTGATGGTGGAAATGGGAATTTTCACTGCTCTAGCTCTTTTCTTATAGCCACTTCACTAATTTGTGAAGCTCAATTATCTTTTGCTGCACATCAGAAATATATTCTTTGGTTTTTCTCATTGTGATGGATGATTAAGGGAATTTGGGCTTTGTTTTCCCTCCTATTTGTATTTCTGTGAAACAGAATGCCATGGCTGGATAATTTCATGTTCATAATCACCCAAAATTGTGAATATGAATGGGAATATACTTCAGAGATATTTTACTCATAAGAATTTCTAAGGGTGCTAATAATTGTCCAACGTATATTTGAGAAAAACATTTATTTCATTATGGTATTTCCCCCCATTTTAAAATTCTTATTATCCAATGAAAGGTTAGATTTTTGTGAATTTTTAAAATAAAAGATCAAAAGGATTAACAATGCAGATTAATTTTCACAGCCTTCTTTGATCATATTTGATCACAAGGGGAAGTCGTGGCCTAATGGTTAGAGAGCTGGACTTGTAATCCAAAGGTTGCAAAACAATTCCGGCCGGCAGGAATTGTAGGTGGGAGGAGTGAATGTCCAGCACTCTCTCCACCCTCAATACCACGACTGAGGTGCCCTTGAGCAAGGCACCGAACCCCCAACTGCTCCCCGGGCGCCGCAGCATAAATGGCTGCCCACTGCTCTGGGTGTGTGTTCACGGTGTGTGTGTTCACTGCTGTGTGTGTGCACGTTGGATGGGTTAAATGCAGAGCACAAATTCCGAGTATGGGTCACCATACTTGGCTGAATGTCACTTCACTTCATTTACCAAGGGTGCCAATATTTTTGGCCATGACTGTAACACTGTGCCCTAACCAGGTATGATAAGATTCAAAGACAAGCAATTTGTCTGTCCATACCAGATGCGACCACAGCTACAAGACGCACCAAAATCAATGAAAAATCACAACCAATCAGAAGAGAAAATGGGCGGGCTATTTTTTTTAAGTGCAATGCATTTGCAACTAAATGGTTAAAGGGTTAGTTCATCCATAAATGAAAATTAGCCCATGTTTTACTCGCCCTCAAGGCATCCTAGGTGTATATGACTTTCTTCTTTCACACGAATCCAATGGGAGTTATATTAAAAATTATCCTTGCTCTTCCAAGCTTTAGAATGGGAGTAGGTGGGTGCTTTTTTTTCCCAACAGTCCAAAAGATGTCAAATAAAGCGAGCACATCCATAATAAAACTTGCCTCACATGGCTCTGGGGCTTGAATGAAGGCCTCCTGTAGTGATTTGTGAATTAAAACAACAAATGCAAACAAAGTCGCTTTTATCATGTTCGTTTTGTGATCTTGCTATTTCTTTCTGATAAGTTTTCCCATAACTTCACTTTGTTGGTGAAATGATTGGGTTGCGTGACATTGTTCCAGAGAGGCGTGTAAAGGGCGTTTAGTTTGAGGGAAGACGCAGAGTGATTTTGTGTTTTTTTTTCCCCTTTATCGTGTGTCGTGGCATCGCATTGCATTTGGTTAGGACACAGTGTTAAGCTATAAGCATGTCAGTCTGTATCCTTTATCCTTTCTCAACCCCATCCTTTACAATTAAAATTTATGAAAACTGGACCACTGTTATCACTGCATAATATTGCACTTGTGACAGCTCAGTTTCAATATGTGCCTTACGTTTCTCGTACAGCTCTGGGACGGCAAGTTGAGAAATTGTGTTGTGTTATGGTATTAAATACTACTTTTCAAGCAACTGGATTTTTTTTTCTTCGTTTTTTTCCCCTTTGTACTGCATTTAGATCTTGCTTTGCACTCATCATACAAAGATTTGTGGTGACTGTTAGTGATGGCAATGGATGCGACTGTATTAGGTCTTGGAGTGTAAATGCTATTATAAAACTTAACTCACTAAACAGCGCTGTGAGATCCAGTGTGAAGCGCTTGAATTCAGAAAAGAACACAAATGACACAAATGATTTTGTGAACAAATGAACACAACTGATTTTGTGGAAGAAATATGGGATATTCACATCAATAGTAGTCATAAATAGTAGACACTCAAGTAATAGAAACACATTAGCTGAGCTCCCACACATTTGTTTCTAGATAATTATGGGCCATTATTTGAAGCATAAACCACAAGATATGTCCACCCTGTCATGGACATATATGTTATTGTTAAATACGTTTTCATTGCAAAATTAATACGCAAATTATTTTCTGAAAGGTATGATGTCCCTTTCCTAAACAGGGTTATTAAAGAAATAATCCCCCCCCCATTCGTTTTAGATTTTTTGCAGTATTAACTACACCCGGTCATGTATGTGTCATGAGTCTAAGTGGCCGACAGGGTGGACATTTTGAGCTTAAATTAGCATATTAGCTCACAACAAACTGTGACTAGCTAAATATTTAGTCTGGTTGTTGAAGAGAATCTGGTATATTTAAACTTACATACTTTGAAAATACTGTATTCTGATCACTTCTGATTAGAATATTTTATGCCGACAGGATGGACATGTTAAGCTTTTGCAAAGCAAGTAAGCAAACTCTCAATGAAATGCCTTTAACTGAAAATTGAGTGTTTAATCTTATTATTATACATTACTGACACTCTATCCTCCAGTTTGATACTGTTAAGTGCTTTGACACAATCTGTATTGTTAAAAGCGCTATATAAAAAAAAGGTGACTTGACGTAGAAAATTTCTTAAAGGGGTGGATTCCCAATATGACAGGGTGGACAACCAATCAAGGGACATGGACAAACTCTTCTTTTTTATTAAATAAAAATATAGTTTTTATTACCGAATGACCAATACACTCAAATTGAGTAATCTCTTATTTAACAAAAATATTAATAGGATAATTTTATTTATTTTATGATTTGTTCTACTCCCATTCAAATTTAATGAGCAGTGCATGGGACAAAGCAAAATCAAAGCATCCTCTTACACAAAACTAAAAACAAACAAACAAAAAAATATAGAAAATGGATCTAAAGAGCCAAGTAATGCTTTTGTTATGAATATAAAAACCTAATATAACACACCCTGTCATAGTCATTTTTATGTTAAGTTATCATGGCAAATGAGTTATGTACAGGACACCAAAAGGTGTTTTTTATTAATGCAAGTCTAATTATAGTCAGTTAACAGCTACTGCAGAAATTGAATAATCTAATGTAAAATAAAATAGCATAGTCTTCACTGTTAGAATTAAGCTTCCTTTGATTCTTATTAAAGCTACAGTCCTTCAGTTAAGAGCAGTGAGTGATTTTGTCTGTCTTTTGTTGTTTGATTAATATCAAGCACACAGTCAGAAGCTGGAATAGCCTGCTGTCACTTTAAGAGCTGCACGGATCCAATTTACTGTTACACATTGACACATTTTTCCGTGTATTTGATGTTTAAGCACGCACCTTGAGCTAAAAGATGACTTTACATGTCCGTGTTCTGTTCCTTCCGTCTCTGAGCGTATAAACAGAAATAATACTGAGGTTCTCTTTAGCGCTTTTAAAAACATCACCTAATCACCTTTAATAAATCAAGCACGTCCCATTTTGCAAAAGTCACGTTGCATGATTTTACTGATTCGCACGTGAAATAATTTTTCTCGATTATTGTAGTTTCATAATCGTTGGATGCCGAAATCGAATTAATTGTTTATTAATCGATTAATTACACAGCCCTGGTTTATCGTACCATGGCTAACTTCTGAGGTGTTTTTGTGTAATTCACATCTGTACACATCTGTCTGATTATTCACTGAACTTCCAATCATTGTAATTTCAGTTTATTTTGTCCTGCCCGGAAACACGGGTTATTTATTTGACGATTGAGTAAGCTCTTGAATAGGCAGGAAGTTACAACATGTGATCTACAAAGAAAAATGGAGTAGTTTTATAATTGTTATAGTTTATTCAAATCTTCCTCACCCTTAGAAAGCACAGATTGACATACATCTGCTGCATTCAGAAGCCAAGAGTAAAAATCTATTTGGCCTGTTGATGAGATTAGCTAGACAACACAGTTTAATCTGACTATACTTTATTGTAGTTTCATTGTTATTTAAAATAAATAAATTTGATTCATATTTTGAAATAAAACAACTTTTCATAGTGTATAGGCACAACTATATTTGCCCTATAGCACCATCTAGCGTCCAAGCAGTATGTTTTAAAATATCTGTATCTCCTGTATTAATATTCAGCACATATTTGCATGAATTGTAAAAACTCAAATACTAGAGTGATCAAACATTTTGGTTAAAGGATTTTTTTTTTAAGTTTGTATAAAATATGACCCCCCACCACCACCTCTCCTCTCTCTCTCAAAAGAATTCCCCCATCATGTTTGCTAGCTTACAGCAACGGAGGAGGATGAAGGATTTTAGTCTAAAATTTGAATTCTTAATAGTATTAAGAATTCAAATTTTATACTAAAATCCTTCATAACTCTTATATCTTGTAGTTGTAAAATTCAATTGTTAATTGTTATTGGTAACCAATTTTGTGTGTGGATGACCATGCAAACAAGCTACCAGCAAAGGCCCTAATTGATCTTTAACAGCTGCAATTTTATCTTTTTTTTCATAGGTTGTAACTTTGTGGTACAGAGCTCCAGAGATTCTCCTGGGATGTAAATATTATTCTACAGCTGTTGACATCTGGAGTTTGGGCTGTATCTTTGCTGAAATGGTATTTCTTTTTTTGAATGTACACGGCATCTTTTACTTTTATTGATTACTTGTGTTCTTTTACTTTTGACACACTTTCTGGCTTTTCATACCAGATCACTCGGAGGGCTTTGTTTCCTGGAGACTCTGAAATAGACCAGCTCTTTCGGATATTTCGGACACTTGGCACTCCGGATGAAACTATATGGCCTGGAGTCACCTCAATGCCAGACTACAAACCCTCCTTTCCCAAGTGGGCACGACAGGACCTGTCTAAAGTGGTGCCACCCCTGGATGAAGATGGCAGAGACCTACTTGGGGTAAGAGGACAACAGTGTTTATCTAGTATTATGCGATGTTGAACAGCCTCAATATTTCAAGTCTAAAATGTGAACTTCTGAATGCTGAGCAGGGATTGCCTTGTGAGTCAAAGTGCTCAGGTTAACCTCAGTACATTGCAGCTTTGCACCAATCTGGACTGGACACCATTTTTCATCTAGTCTTATTGGAGACTTTTAATATAGCTGTTTTTCTTTCACTGTAGTGCTGGGCAATATAACCAGAAATCTGTATCTCAATTTTAAGATTCTGGTGGTTTTGTTATAATTTTTTCTTTACCTGACTGGACCCATATATAGGTTTATAGAGGTTTATTGGTAGCACTTTATTTTACAGTCTTGTTCTGTTTACACATTGTGGCAATTAAAATAACTGGGTAGAAACTAGGTATGAGGCCTAATCCTGAAACTACCCCTAAACCTAACCTTGACCCATGCAGTTACCTTAGATTACCAGTAGTGCTGGGCGGTATACCAGTTCATACCGTATACCGGTGTTTATTTTTCTTATGATATGAATTTTTTAAATACCGTCATTTACATAACGTTTGGAATGCGACACTGTTAGAGAGAGGTCTCTTTTCACTATTGCTTTGTGGCGAGGACACAGCTCTATGTGTTACTAAGCGTGAAAGTTCCGAAACTGAAGCTGTAGAACTAGTAGAACATGATGACACAGAAGAACTCATCCACAATATCCACCGCACGCTGCCATCAGCTTCTCTCACACACGAGCGCGACTTTAGCACTATATTTAGCAACTTTCAGACCCTTTTAGCTGCTTTTTTCCATAGAATATACAAACTGACAAACCTAGCGACATTTTTGGATAAACCTTATGGTTCAGTTGGAAGATTCAGTCGCCAGTGCTGCCCCGCGAGCGCGAGATCTGACTCTCCTGGCGCAGTTTCGCCTCTCTCTGCGGCTGTTCTGTGCAGTGAGCGGCAGCAGGGGTTCCCAAACTTTTCCATTCCACGACCCACCTAGACAAGTAGAATCTATTTCAAGACCCACCAACATATTTGAGATAAAAAACAGTTGACATTACTATAAACTTAATCTTAATTAAAAGCATAATATGGCAGAAATTAAGTATTTAAGAAAAATAGCCATTTTATTTTCTAGTACCGCTGTAAAATTTCACTACTAATATTTACGTTTTAATTTCTTCATTTACAGACGATAATGAGTCTATGAAATATGTCCATAAAACCTCGAAACGCGCTCACTCCGGTGCGACTATGAACTGTAATCCGCGCTGCGAGTTTTGTTAAACTCATTGCGGGGTTCAGCGCAGAAAAGGCCTTCACAACCCAACACCTTTTTTTTTTTTTTTTTTTTTTTTTTTTAGCAAAGCATAAGAAGAGAAGCAGAATCTCAAACAGTTTGGAGATTAAAATAATTGTGAAATTGTAAAAATAATAAACAGATGTGTCTCATTTTAAATAAACACCAAAAACCGAGATGACAAATTTACTTCAGCCGGAAATTTACTTTTGCAATGGTTGAATAAATGTTCAGCTATATCTTCAAAAGATTTTTTAACTTTGGCACATTTTTAGCCCGGCCCTAGCCCGGCCCTGTCCCGAGACGCTCAGGCGCTAGCCCGGCCCTGTCCCGAGACGCTCAGGCGCTAGCCCGGCCCTGTCCCGAGACGCTCAGGCCCTAGCCCAGCCCTGTCCCGAGACGCTCAGGCCCTAGCCCGGCCCTGTCCCGAGACGCTCAGGCGCTAGCCCGGCCCTGTCCCGAGACGCCCAGGCCCTAGCCCGGCCCTGTCCCGAGACACTCAGGCCCTAGCCCAGCCCTGTCCCGAGATGCTCAGGCCCTAGCCCGGCCTTGTCCCGAGACGCTCAGGCGCTAGCCCGGCCCTGTCCCGAGACGCTCAGGCGCTAGCCCGGCCCTGTCCCGAGACGCTCAGGCGCTAGCCCGGCCCTGTCCCGAGACGCTCAGGCGCTAGCCCGGCCCTGTCCCGAGACGCTCAGGTGCTAGCTCGGCCTTGTCCCGAGACGCCCTAGCCCGGCCCTGTCCCGAGACGCTCAGGCCCTAGCCCGGCCCTGTCCCAAGACGCGCAGGCGCTAGCCCGGCCCTGTCCCGAGACGCTCAGGCGCTAGCCCGGCCCTGTCCCGAGACGCTCAGGCCCTAGCCCGGCCCTGTCCCGAGACGCTCAGGCCCTAGCCCGGCCCGTGTCTTGACAGCTTGTCAGAATTACTGGCCCGAGTCCGACCCGAGCCAGTCTTTTTTTTCCCCCTTCTCCCAAAACGGCTCATGTTTCAGCTATTAAAATAGTTCAGTTTTGTATGTAATTAAACAAACAAAACTGAAACTAAATGTAGTTAATTTAGAAAAATATTTGGAGCTTTTTTTTGTTCATTAAATAGGCCTACGTTTTTTTTCTTTCTTAAAGTAACGACCAAGTGGCCAGCGGCAGACCATATGTTTGATCAATTTAGCCTTCTCAAATTTGCCTAAAATAAAATCTACAGATATACTAAAACAGTTCAAGCATATATCAATGTTTATACGTTAATCATCATCTTCATCTTTGCGACACTGACACAGAAAACACTAGTTTATTAGTAAATAATTAAAATATCGCCTTACTATTTCCCCCGGACACATTCATGGTAATTACTTTTGCTGGGGCTTTACGGCAAGCTTTATTGAGTGTATTTGAACGCATAACTCTTCAGCTGCTCTGATGGCACTCGCTGCTGCTGCGGGACTCTAAACCCCATCGAACCCCGCACGGACTCATGTTGTTTCCACCAGCGTGGCAATTATTTTCATTAGGCTACTAATTGATGGATGTCGAAAATATAAAAATAAGGAGAAGCCTAAAACAGGCCCGAGTCTGAACTATGACATGAAAATTGGCCCGAAGCCCGGCCCTAGAGGCGTAAAAAAGTCGGGGCCGGGCCGAAATGCAAGGCTCTATCACAGAGTTCAAACAGATGATAGAAATGAATGAACATAGCCTACCTGAAACAGTTTTCGCAACATTTGAATTTTCCGGTGTATGCAATCTCATGCAGCACACAGCACAGTGAAGTGAGCGAGTATCTTCTCATTAATAATGCTGACGAGCATTTTAATAATGAACCATCGCTCTGAGACCCTCACTGTTATTACAACTCGTGCGCGCCCGCGCTTCAAAACACACAACGCATGTTTTAAATCCTGGCCTTTGCGATTCGAAAATCGTACTGAGCAATATCGCAATTCGTAATTGATCTTTGTATATAGTCCCGCCCTAGGAACTGTGTGTGTGTGTGTGTCATTTAGCTGCCGCCAAGTGGCTTTGTGCGACCCACAGTTTGAAAACCCCTGAGCGGCAGAGAAGAAGCAGTGCATTCAGCTGGCCGCACCGCAGCAGACTCAGTAAATGAGTACAAAACAGCATTTCCAAGCACCTGTCACTTACTGACAGTTAGGAATTATAAATATGAGCATAGTTTGTCTGTTAATATTATGCACTTTTTTTGTTTGTTGTTTTTTTTAGTTTGTTACTCTACTTTTTTGTTACTCAGTGCGCTGCATGAGACAAAAAAGAAATATAGCCATATAACATAGTGTAACGTTAGATGCATGTTGATTTTATCAGATGATGTCGCGATTATAAATGAGAGTGACTCCTGGTTAACATGTAGGCTATTAATGGATTGTATTTAATCACTATTTAGTGTGGAATTTTTCTACAATATTCGCTCATCATGACAGTAAAATAGGGCCTTCCAAGTTAATCTACTGCAGTATTTCCACTTTCAATCAGTAGAAAATGTGGTTAACATCCAGGTCATGCATGAAAAAAAATAATACCGTCATATACCGTGAAACCGGAATGATTTTGAAAAATACCGTGATATAATTTTTTTTGTCATACCGCCCAGCACTAGTGTACACTCACAGCTAGTGTAAAGGCTGTTCACACCAAGGACGACTATAATGAAAATAATTTAGTAATCGTTCTAATGTTGGAGTAGTGGAGTGCACACAGCATTTGTGACTGAAAACTACTGCGTGCGACTATGAAAAACCTCCTACCTACATTTCACTGCTGGTTATACTCTGTATAATTGTGTATGTGACAAATAAAAAACTCTTGAATCTTGAATCTTGAAAAATATTTAGGAGCACCAGTGAGACTGACCCGATCAGCAAATTGCTGAGGGAGCTTTAAAGGTTTCTAACGTACTTGCGTGTTTTTGCAGCGTTGAGTAATGTATCATAGACGTATTCTCTCATTATAACAAAAAAAAGTGTAGAGCGAGTGTAAATTCATTGTGCAGTGTAAGGAGCTTCGTTGATTATAATGGAGTTTTGTGAGATCGCGATGAACTAAGATGAGTGACAGCTTTTAATTATTATCAAGGGAGTTTGCAAATGTGATACTGATTTAATACAACAGTTCGTTAAACAAGAAGTTAATATTAAGTGACTTATATTGTCTGACAACAACACTATTGCTTTATTTTGCTCCATTTCATCAACAAAAATAGTTTCAGCCGCTGCGCATCTCCATTCAAACACAGTGGTGTTTCGTTTATGAATGAACTGCATTTTTAAACGAATCTAGCGAGTCAATGATTCAATTACCCATTCATAAAGAGAGTCACGTACTTCATTCCTGAATGAATCAGCCGTTCGAACGAATCAATTAAATGAATGATTCAGTGATCAAATCAGTGACATACCGCCACCTACTGGCAGTTTGTTTCATTTTTCTGAAATCTTTTCTGTTATTTAAATAATTTAATAGGCCTATTTCTACATTCAAAATTGTATATTTAAAACATTAACCTCAACATGAATTTAATTACACTAATGCAACTTCTGAGCCTCATTAAACATCTGAAATACACCTACAAGCCACTTGTGTTCTTCTGTGCCACCTCTGTAGTACAAATTTATTTCTTAAATACTGATTTCATTTGATTGGCATCTTATTCTACTTCTTATTCTACTTGTTTTTATTCTGTTTTGTTTTAATTTGAAATGATAAAAAGCTTATAAATATATATTTTTTAATTTGACAAAAGATGACATACTTTTAATAAAAGTTAGAAAAATGCCATTACAAAGGTAAAAACTAAATTAATGGGAAGGTTAATGTTTTTATTAGAAGTTTTGATTATTGATTTGAAGGTGCTCCTAAATGTTTGACCGTGCTCCTAAATTTTTTTAAATTAGGAGCACAAGCGCTCCTAAAAAGAAAAGTAAGCGTAGAGCCCTGTGGCACACTATAATGAAAATGACACAGATTCCAACACACTTGGCCGATATTTGGCATTTTTTTATTAATCGGCATCGGCCGATTGTGCTGCAAATTAGGCAGATTAATATACAGGTGCGTCTGCAAGCAACACGTGATGCTGCCTCGTGCGACAAGCAGATTGCCATTCCACTGGCACAACGGATAACCCTGTGATGTCCCCCTCTACCTGCTAACTTTTTGAAGAGAGAACTACCTGGTAGAGCTGTGCGATTAATCGAATCGCAATCACGATTTGAGACGTTGCGATTTGTGCGATGTGGACGCGATATTACTCTGATCCAGATCATATGCAGGACTGCCAGCCTTGAGTGACAGTCTTACTAACCAACAGAGTGAGCGCACCTTCTCCCCGATCAGCACTGCTCTAGCCAACTGTGTAAACACCCACAGTTTAAAAAGGGTCAGATCAAAAGTTAGGCAAATTAAAACTAAAGAAAGCATATATATATATATATACTGCATGTTCGCTAATTCAGAAGATCGCACACACAGCCCGTGTCTCTGAATGCTTCTCATACTCGCTCCGCTCTGCCCCACACTTTTATACTCACGGTCTCGTGCCCGGTTCTGCTCTGCAAGTCTCTCACGAGCGCATCTGACAATATGGACGAGGCCTGACGCACGCACGCAACCTGTGTCCACTCCCGCCTGGCTCCGCGTTTAAAACGAATGTAAATCAGCCTAAATGAATTTGTTTTGGCTTGTCGTTTATAGCTAGCTTCTTATATTTTTAATTCTTGTTCTTTTCTAAATCCTGTTAATTGAAAGCATTTGTTGTGGAGTGAGGGGAACTAAAATAGCCTAGACATGTAGTTGCAAAGTTACTTACTGTTAGTAGAATGTCTAAAGTGGACTATCGAAATAAAGTGTTACCAGTTTGTTTTCCAGAGAGCGAACAATTGAGAGCATGAGTGTTGGAAGAGCCGGTCTTGTGGGGTTAGCTCTTAGCCTAGCTCGTATACCCCCGCGCTTACCGCGCTTCCGTCCTCTCTCACACCGCTTGCGACGCTGCCTTGTGCGGTTGGCATCAGCAGGCGAGGCCGCGGTCTCGAGGTCCGGCTCCAGCAGTAAACAAAGGCCTCGTAGCTTCTCAGTAGCCGCCGGCGAGAGTTGTTGTTTGTATGCGTTGCCGATATCCAAAAAGACTTTGGCGATCATAGATGAGTTTTGGGGTGATTTCGGTAGTTAACGGTAAACTGACACTATTTGGAGACGAACAGACGACATTAAAAGACATAAAAGCACCGTCTTTGGGACCCGGAGTCTGATCGCGCCGCCATCTTGGATTAATTTTTTTATTAATCCAATTGAATAAATTTTTTACATTTAATTATTCCTCTTGACAATACCTCATAGATTCTCTATGGGGTTCAGGTCAGGCAATGAATCTAAAATATATTACTTAAAAGAAAAAAATTTACTTTTTCACCACTTTCTAATTTATTGTGATGCACCTGCACATAATAAATAATATTTTGGCATTCAGATACATCGCGAATACGGAAAAATTAGATTTTGTGTCGAATGAGAGACCCAACGGCAGGTTGGGTCTCTCATTCGACACAGTCGTTTCGTTTTAGCCTAAATGAATTCGTTTTGGCTTGTCGTTTATAGCTAGCTTCTTATATTTTTAATTCTTGTTCTCTTCTAAATCCTGTTAATTAAAAGAATTTGTTGTGGAGTGAGGGGAACTAAAATAGCCTAGCTATGTTTACAGTGTTTATTATAATGTTTATAAACATTTCACGTCGGCATTAGGCCTATTTCTGAATGAAGTAATAAAATGCGACCTATATGTGACTTTTCTCTCTCTCTCTCTCTTTCTTTCTTTCTCTCTCTCTCTCTCTCTAAAAAATGCAATTTGTTATACGCACAGCATATTTTAACCATGCAGCAAACCTTTTGAAATATTTTGATAAATTACTGAAAAAAAATGAACATCCCTGAGATGAAGGGGGAAAAAAAAAGAAAGAAAAAGAAAATCGGCCAAAAAAATCGGCATCATATATCGGCCATCGGCTGCCCTGATCTCTAAATATCGGCATCGGCCAGAGAAAAAACCCATATCGGTCGACCTCTAAATCTCAATGGATGCGCAGTGCACCTGTATTTATACCGTGAACTCTAGTGTAACGGGGCACGACTCGCCGTCGCTTTGGTGAGAGCAGAGAGAGAAAGAAAGAGTGTTACATACATGCAGAATTGACACGCTACAAGTAAATGATATTCCTTGTTGTATTTTCAGGTCAAAATAACAGTTCCTTTTGGATTTTTTCAGCTTTTAAGAACTGCCGGGTTTTCCGGTAGTGGGCAGAACTAATGCACAAATGGCAATCTCATTGGCTGGTGCTCACCTATTATCGTCCCTGTTTTGATTTAAGCGAACCAGTTCGAGCGAACGCAAACAACCTGATTAATATTCATGAATCCAGCAGCTCATTAATTAGTACATTTTATACTGTTCTTATGATCAGAATTCGTATTGTTATAATAATTATTATTATTATTATCATCGTCTTATCAGTGTTATTGTTAGTTTTTTCCCTTTTTTTTTTTTTTTTTTTTTTTACAAAAACACTGAATGACCAAAAAAGTACCACCACCAGTCCTAAATTCAGTTAAATGTCTATGCATTCATACATGGTCACTAAGTTTTAATTCTAATTACTAAAGTTCTATGATTAAGTAATACTTCATTATCATAATGTCATATTATAATGCTTGACTGACTTCAGATATATAAAAAGCTGTACCATTTTACGAACATATACAGTATATATATATATATATATAGGCCTAGTATTATCAGTCTAGTGAGTAAACAAAAAAATGTACTAGCCAGTGGCGATTCAATTACCAAGGTGTTGGTAGAGGGTTGTCAGGCCCGTCTGAAGTTTGCCAATGATTCAGAGGAGAACTGGGTGAAAGTGTTGTGGCCAGATGAGACCAAAATCCAGCTCTTTGGCATCAACTCAACTTGCGTGTTTGGAGGAGGAGGAATGTTGCCTATGACCCCAAGAACACCATCCCCACCGTCAAACATGGAGGTAGAAACATTATGCTTTCGGGGTGTTTTTCTGCCAAGTGGACAGGAAAACTGCACCGCATCAAAGGGACGATGGACGGGGCCATGTGCCATCAGGGCATTGAAGCCAACCAGGGCATTGAAAATGGGTCGTGGATGAGTATTCCAGCATGACAATGACCCAAAACACACGGCCAAGGCAACAAATGGCTCAAGAAGAAGCACATTAAGGTCCTGGAGTGGCCTAGCCATTTTCCCATACAAAATCTGTGGAGGGAGCTGAAGGTTTGAGTTGCCAAACGTCAGCCCTAAACCTTAATGACTTGGAGAGGATCTGCAAAGAGGAGTGGGATAAAATCCCTCCTGAGATGTGTGCAAACCTAGTGACCAACTACAAGAAACATCTGACCTCTGTGATTGTCAACAAGGGTTTTGTCACCAAGTAATAAATCATGTTTTGCGAAGGGGTCAAATACTTATTTGACTCATTAAAATGCTAATCAATTTATAACTTTTTTTAAAATGCATTTTTCTGGATTTTTTTGTTGTTATTCTGTCCCTCACTGTTCAAATAACCCTACCATTAAAATTATAGACTGATCATTTCTTTGTCAGTGGGCAAACGTACAAAATCAGTAGGGGATTAAATAACCCCCCCCCCCCCCCCCCCCCCCCAACTGCATAGGCATATGGCTTTATTTTAACAGTGTTGTTCAATAAAGCCATGTGATTACTTGGTTTTGATTCTTTATTTGAACCAATTATTATTGTTGCATTGTTAGTGTAACATATACATAAATGTAGTCATACTAAAACCTGTTTTTCACTTAGGTCTATTTTTATTATTAAAAAATATCAGATTACTCAATTGTCAAAATAATCAGTAGGTTACTAGATTACCAAAATAATTGTTAGTTACAGCTCTAGATTAAATCTAAATATTTCAAAATACAACTACATTGTTTTGTGGAGCTCAGCGTTTTGCTTTTTGTGATTTAAAAGACAAATATTTTGTCATTGAAAATTTCTTAAAATAGTATTAAAATATTGTCTAAAGTATCTGTATTTAGTCTCATTTTAGGAGCTAAGCGTATTGCCACACGACTCCTCGATTGTCCTCGAGCGTGATATAGTGTGTTATGATGCCTTTGCTCTTCAGGTTATTCATTTATTCATGAAAAAAAAGCACTTTTAATAAGGAAATCGATAACTTTGGCAACTTTAACATTTGAAAAGATACTATGGTAGAGTCTTTGCATGTGCTGCACATTATTTTTTACAATTTTGTTTTATTAGTTTATTTATTATAATGTAAAAGATAACGATTTTGTGATCTCTAATTTTAGTCCTTGAAAACAAAAACAAAGTAGGACTTGTAAAATCCTTGAAAGTCCTGGAATTTCATTTTTCATCTTCTCTATGAACCCTGGAATGATTTTGCAGCTGATGAACAATAAAAACATTGATGGCTAAATCTAATCAGAATCCATGCTGCTTTAAAGAGCTCCATCATTTAAAGTTGCAGATGACAAATGCAGTGTGCTTATAATAAACAATGTTATTGAACTCTAATGTGGATGCTAATATAGTTATTGTTAAAGTTATCTTCATAGTTATTAGTGAGCATTTTAGACTTTCTTCCTGAAGTTCACTGACAAGCTGCACAAAACAGATTTCATAATCACAGACCGTTTTTTATTGCCTGATTTTGAAATCGAAGAAATCGGTCTGCGATTATGAAAGCTGTTTTGCGCAGCTTGTCAGTGAACTACGGATCTGTGTAGTAAATGTTGCTCCATCTGAAAGCACAGCGAGTTTGAGTCTTTTATAACGTGCATTTGAAAAAGCAACATGCGTCAAACATCTTTCCAAATATGCAAAGCATTTATGAACCTCTTGGCCAAAAAAATACTACATTTAATAACATGGTTTTACACTAAACTCACTTAGCATTGCATTATAAATATAGCATTGCATTATAAATGAATTTTACAAACTAGCCTTTTATTTAGTATGAAACCCCTTTAATTTTGGTGAGGAATCTGGCATTTTGAGTGACATTTGCACATCCCCTCATGACTATATGCCACTGCAATAGACACATTTTGCAGTATTAAGGTTAACAATTAATTGATTAATTGATTGTCAATTTAAATGACGATAGATCATGGAAATGATCGAAAATTGACCCTAGTTGGGATGCTTTCACACTACAGGCTCGTGTGAGCCACATCTCTGTGAGTAACTGTTGTAAAGTAGTACAGTGTTTCCTCCTAGGATTTTTTTTTCCAGCTGTGGTGTCAGGACTATTTCCCATGGGCTATCCCCCCCCCCCCCCCCCCCCCCCCCCCCCCCCCCACTCAAGAATCACTTGCACTCAGAATTGATTTTATTATAACTAAAAAAGATAACTAAATAGTAAATAATAAAATATGAACGAATAAATTAATGACAATCAATAGCACAAACAAAAACAAGATACAAATTAAATTTGTAATCTATTCAACTGTAAAATAACACTGGATAGTCTTCACTGTATAAATAGACAGTAATGACAGACAGCAGCAGGTTTATTTGGGCTACTGTCTCTTTAAGACCTCATGCAGGGATCTAAAATACTGTTACACAGGGCTTACACAGTAAGCATACTTTTCTTTTTAGGAGCACTTGTTCTCCTAATTTAAAAAAAATTAGGAGCACCTTCTGATCAATAATCAAAAATTCTGATCAAAAATTAGCCTGCCTAATACGAGGTGATATGACACCTTAAAGTGATTAACAGGGGCATTTACTTTTTACCTTTGACATAGATGACATACTTTTAATAAAATTTGAAAATTACCAAATTCAAAAATTTTAATTTATAAGCTGTTTAGAATTTCTAATTTAAACAATATAAGAAGTAGAATAAGACATAAGTTAGCAATCATATGAAATTCGTATTAATAAAAAATTAATTTGTACTACAGAGGTGGCACAGAAGAACATAAAAGTGGCTTGTAGGTACGTTTAATGAGGTTCAGGGGTGGCATGAGTGCAATTAAATGCATAAATTCATGTTTTAAATATAGAAATATTAAATGATTTAAATAACTGAAATTATACTTTACAAATGAAACTGAAACCGCCAGCAGGTGGCTGCATGTCACTGATTTTTATCACTGAATCATTCATTCAATTAATTCGTTCGAACAGCTGATTCATTCAGGAATGAAGCAAGTGACTTGTTTATGAATGGGTAATCATGAATCACTGACTCACTAGATTCGTTTAAACGCAGTTCATTCATGAATGAAACACCGCTGTGTTTGCTTTTAAAGATGCGCAGCACTCAGCTGTTACTTTATTTGGAACTATTTTCCTTGATGAAATGGCATAAAATCAGGCATTAGTGTTATATTTAGACAAAGTAAATCACTTAATATTAACTTCTTGTTTATTGAACTGTTGTATTAAATCAATATCACACATACTCCCTTAATAATCTTTAAAAGCTGTCACTGTTTATCGCAATCTGTAGGCTCACAGAAAACGGTCTATAAGATTGAGTTCTCTTTCATTTTAAATAAGCAAGACTCAAAAGCACATGCAAATGATACATTGCGTCATCTGTCATTGCGTTATATGCACAGAACCTGCGTGAATTAGTAGAATTATTATTAATAGCTGCAAACCCTTGCCGAAATTCAAGTCCTGTTATGTCACTACTGAGAAGCTGCAGCTGTGGCGGGGATGATTTTTGGTGTGGCGGCCCGCCACGGCTGAATGAATGTAGTGGAAACACTGTAGTAGGTGTATTCGACTTGATGCGGCATTGCGCAGACCGATTGGTGTATTACAGTACCGCAAGAGCTATAGGGAGCAGACTGCTCTGTATGGTTTCGATTCGCTCTCGCGGATGTCCAACACTGATTGAACACCCCTAGTGCTGCAGGCTTATTGTCTCACTGACGTTGACGAGATTATCGTGATATCAGCATCTCAGAACATCTGTGTTCACAATCAATCAAATTAGCCATTCTAGGACACTGAAACATTGTATTATTCATGAACTTGCACTCCTGTAAATGCCACTCTGAATCCGGTGAAGCATGTGTGTGTAATTGTATCACTTGCACAATTTGAAAGTCGCACTAAGCCATATCACAAAATATCTATTTAATTTTGATAAATCGTGAAACCCTGTGCTCTCATGAACAGACTATTTTGTTAAGAGAGAGTGAATAGCAGAGGAAGAATCTGTAACCAGCTCTCTTGTCTCTCTACTGTTGTACTTGTATACAAAAATCTGAATGGATTTTTGAAACGCATTTTTCCAAAAGCACCACCTAATGTCAGAGAGTGAATCTGGATTTTCTTTTCTTTTTACCTCGACACATTTGGCTGAACAGACAAATCACATGTGAAAATTTGACAGGATTTTTATGCCAAACATTTGTTACGGTGTGAAAACGTCTTGTCCTTTCAATTCCATGCCCCTTTCCTGAACCTGTGTCCTTATGCTTACTCAGATGGACTCATCACCGAGGAGAGAAAGGTCATGTCCAGATCCAGATTTGCGACACAACTTTGCAAAGTCTGCCAGTTCTGTGGTCTCTTCCCAGAATCGTACTGTACACTGCTCCCTTCCCAGAATCATGCATGGCTCACTCCTTTTGCACCAGAGCAGCAGCAACAGCAGCATCGGTCACAAATATGGGCTATGGGGTAGTGGTCCTCCATTGCTCATGACAATATTCACCTGAAGTTATGAACATCCTAAACACACAAAAGGATATGAGATCTGTGGTCGTTGTAAATTATTAGTTCTTCACAAAAAATTGCTATCATTTTGAACCAATATTACAGATCAATTATTCAGTTTGTGGCAGGTGGCGCGCTGTTGTGCAGGGGTTATCCATTTATTGGCAACATGCTTTATGTTTAACAGCACAGTTTGTAAAAAAAAAAAATCTTCATTTGTGTTCATGTGAAGAAAGGTCATATACAGTGCATATATTTTGGAAAGTGTTCCTATCCTTAACTCAGTGTTTTGGTGAAGCACCTTTAGTGGCAATTTGTAATTGTATTTGCACTCTTGGATTATGCTCTACGGATCCTCTCAAGCTCTGTTGGGTTGGATGGGTACTGTCACTGGATAACCATTTTCAGTTTCAGATATTTGTTTGGGTTCAGGTTTTGGTCGACCGATATATCGGTCGATATTTGGCATTTTTACAAGTTTTTCTGTTTGGCCGTTGCGTTCGAGGCGGGACTTTTATTTTGATGCAGCTGATAACGGCAGCACCTGAGCACACAGTGCTCACATTCTCCCTCTTGTTCGCTGTAGTCGTTAAACAGTTCTGTCTAATAATCAGATATAACTGTTAAAATGTATACAAAAAAGTATTACAATTGCTTTTATGTTATTAGTAATAGAAAGGCAAACATTATAATACTTTCTTTACAATACATATTAGGGGTGTAAAGATAAACGTATTCGTATTGAACTGTTTGGTACAAGGTTTTTAGTTCGGTTACGCATTACAAACCGAATGATTCATTGGACTAATCCTATTACAATTGGAAAATAAAAGTGAAAAATAATGTTCTCAGTGCCATTGCACTCAACAAGGCAGCCCAAACGACGTAACAGGCAACGTGCTGTCTGCCCCGTGATAACCTCCTCTTGCTGGGGTGCATCAAAAAATGGTGATCTTGTATCGACGATAGCCAGAGATATTGGCAAAAACATCAATTATTGCCAATATTTTTGGATTTGGCTTTTCCAATTAATGTAGGCCTGTAGCATTCGTATTTTTATTAGGCCTATTATTATTATTATTATTATTATTATAAGTTACTTTTATTAATAAATTAATTTATTATAATTAATTTGCCCCGCAATATTACCGCATAACTGATGTGCCTCGAGGATAATAAAAGATTAGGCGATTTACTCCTCAATTAAAATGTTTTAAAAAAGGTCTTTTAAAACAGGTCTATTATACAATGAATTATAATATAAAGGCCTATAATTAAAATATTAATACTGCAGCCATCAATAAAAATAAATGAAATAAAGCTTTAGCCTATTTCAAGCACCGACTTTCAAAAACAACCCATTTAACACGAAATCCGTTTCTTCTCATTTTCTTTCACTATGTACAGGCCACAAGAGAAATATTAAAGGGAATAAATGAAAATGGTTAGCTATATACCATTATCAGCATATGTTGAAGTATTCGTCGTTCCGTTTTTACTTTCACTTTCTGCATAGTGAATTAACCGAGAATAAGACGTTCACCAGCATAACACTTGCGAAAACGTTTGCACGTTGCTTATGTGATATCTGTTGGCTCACCTTCATGGTTTAAAACAGAAACATTTCCAACATTGCCCCCCCCCCACCCACCCCAACTGAACCGTGACACCACTGTGTCGTATCGAACCGAACCGTTACATCCCTAGATGTTTGCGATGTCAATGCGATGGCCTTTGTAGATATTTAAACATGGTCATATTTAAGCTTTAAGCATATTTAAGTTTGAATTAATATGAAATAACACTTTACAACACTTGAGATTCCATTCCAAAAAAAACGGTAAAAGGAGTTTAGTATGTGTATTTAATTCAGTATTTATATTTAAGGAGTTTTAGTTTTAATTAGGGCTGCCACTAACGACTTTTTATTTTGATTAATCTATCGACAAATTTTTTCGATTAATCGATTAATCTAAACGATTAATTTCCTGCAAAATCAACAATTTTACTTAAAAATATTTTATTAAACCAAATGAAATCCAAATTTCTATGAAATCCTTTTTTAAAGCAAAAGTGAAGTGCAACAGAGTGCAAGAAGCAAGTGTCCATCTCAGTCCAGATCACTGAAATCACAGTTCAGTATTATAGTGTGAGAATGACAACATATACACATGTTCTAGTCTAATAATACAATTATAATCAAAAAACACTCTTTATTTACCAGAGTATTTACCAGAATTTATTTAGGTGAAAAATATAAATGTGCAGTATTTCTGAAAAATACTTTTTTTAATATAATATCAATTAATTGGATTAAAAATTGCTTTTTATTATTAAAATTTAATGGAACAATTAAAATGGAATCCAGAAAATAATGGAAAACAGAATTTGGTACAGATAAAACTGTAAAACTCAATTAATTAGGCAGGCTTTTTGATTAATAAAATAAAAAAAAACTGAATTTGGAAATAAAATGGATTTCATAGGGCCCTATAATTATAATATTTTTTTGTGGTAATAAAAATGGTTTCAAGTCAATAGATTTAAAAATTTCTTAAAGTACATATATAATAGCAATGATGTAATAATAATTAGTTCAAATAAAGTATCAAAAGCAAGAAATCATATGGTTTTATTGAACAAAACTGTTAAAATAAATAATGTATAATAAACAATAGAGCTAATGTAGATTACGCATTACAACAAAGGCCTGCAGAGGCGCCGACGGCCGGATGATTGATTTTACACATTACTGTTTAATATTGACCAAGCACCAATTAATTCAAACGTACAAACGTGGACATCTATCTGTGTAAACTCAGAGTGAGGGTTTGAGCTTTTATTTTGAAATCGTGATGTATTCTTCTGTGTTTGTGTGGATTTATAAATGATTTACCTTACAAATCTGATTAAATGGCACACATTGCATTCCCAGATGATTGTTATAATAAACACAAACTCACAACAACATGCAGAGATGGAGTATGAGTCGCTCCACACATGTAAATGATAACAGTTTCTGTGGAGCCCCTGTGAGACGCACGTGCTTAACCTACACGCATGGAAATAATTACAGCGCATGTAACGTTACTGTGTTAGAACTGCATCGCATATAATTATTTAATTAAATCATAGCGGTTGTGAATTCACAATTATGCTTAATTATGATTTTTAAATGCGTTTAATATATTATGCAGCCTTGGAAAATAGTCTAATAATGTGTTTTATGGATTCTCGGCTGTGAAATGCGCCACTTCCGGTATTTTGGTGCTTAGTCAACGCAGCAAAATTAAGTCGACGATTTTTAAAAATTGACTAGTCGACTAAAATCGACGAGCCCTAGTTTTATTTATTTTGCCTTAAAGATTTTTACCATTATAGGCTGGCTGCTTTCACACAATGTGGCCACACAACTGTGTTCAAACACCTTACCTTATACTATTCTACTTTTTCAACCATTTTGCTTAAAATCATGTCCAGTTGTCTTTTTGTCTATTCACTAATTTTTGCAGTTGATCTGATGCTTCCTGCCATGCTTAAATACTCATTCTGACTTTGTTGTGCTTGGGCCCTTTAATTCCTGCTTGTAGCTATATTTTATATGCTGTATACTGTATATAAATATATTTTATATACTGTATACTGTATACATATTTTATATATATTATATGATTGAAGTATATAGCTTATACATGATTCATTATAGTGGTATATTTGCATATTGAATTATACTGTTTTAGAACTATCTATAAATGAGATCAGATATATTTTTGTAAACTGACTTAGTTTACATGTGTTAGAAGATTGATGGTTAATGTGCTTTAGAAGGAGTAGTAATCTGTACGTAGACACTGATGATGGTGTGACATCAAAATGTTTGTCTTTGCACTGCACTTTTTTATATATGGTCTCTGAATAAAGACTTTTTTTCCTTGAAGGATGTCACTAAATACCCCCTACTGATTTTTCCTATGCCAAAGCATGCCTTGTGGTACTGTGTGTATGGATTCTCAGTGGCCACATAGCAAGCTTAAATTAAATATCTTTATTTTAATAATAACAACAATTCAGTAAGTGAATGTTTTCCACTAGGGAAGTACACCGTTACCAGAAGACTCAGTTGTCACCAATGATCAATCAAGTATGACACATCTTTATTGAATTTCAAATTGGATAACTGTACAGAAAGTATCAAAATTCATTCTTAATTTTGGGATTGGTGATGACTGATAATCTGATTTACAGGAGACCCACTCACGTCCCCGGTCCATCCTCGTTTTCGAGTGAATATGATTGTATTTTACATCTCTACCCCACAGTTTTTACCTGAAAACAATATTGATTTTAATTTGAATATTTCTAGTTTTTAACATTTTTTTTTGTTTTTGTTTTTTCCACAGCAAATGTTGATCTATGATCCTAACAAGAGGATCTCAGCAAAGAACGCCCTTGTTCATCGGTTCTTCCGTGATGTCACCATGCCAGTGCCCCCCTTACGCCTCTGAAGTCACCTGTGATGGGTACCTCAGCAGCACTGGAGTTTGGGTCCACTTTCTGAGAGTTATTTCCCATTTGTTTGGAAATTGATCAGTTTTATATTATGACTTTTTTATTTCATTATTCTAAGATGTTATTGTTCTAATTAATGATTTTAAACCTAATTTTTGATGGATTCATAAAATAGTTGTTTCTGCAACTTAATAAACTTGTTGCATTTTGTTCACATTGTGTAACATTGTTTCCATATTCAGTTTTTTTGCACATCTTTATCAAAGCACCAATTAACACAGCAACAAACATATAACAGAATGAATGACAGTAAGTTCCATTTAAAGCATTATATTGAACAGAATCTCCTCTGTGTAAAAAATAGTGTTGATGCTAGTTAGCCAAGTTTAGTACAAGTCATGCATTACTTTGGAGAACTCATTTATTCTATGTAAAAATCCTTCTTTGTTTTCCTTTGTACTTCTTGTTTAAAGGAATAGTTCACCCAAAAAAGAAAATTCTGTCATTAATTGCTCACCCTTAAGTCGTCCAAACCCATAAGACCTTCGTTCATCTTCAGAACACAAATTAAGATATTTATGAAATCTGAGAGCTCTCTGACCCTCTATAGACAGCAAGATATTACCACGATCGACACACAGAAACATGGCAAGGACATCAGTAAAATAGTCCACGTGACATCAGGGGTTCAACCATAATTTTATGAAGCTAAGAGAATAATTTTGTGTGCAAAGAAGACAAAATATATTCAATGATTCTTCTCCCCGAGTTTACCATCTTCCTTAATTTTGGAGAGTAACCCAAAACGTAATGAACATAATGCTGATTACATTGATTATATTCTGGGGTACTCTCCAAAATGGTGGAAGACGGTAACTCTGGGAGAAGAATGGTTGAATAAAGTTTTAGATCATGGTACCAACACTGGGTTTTTTTTAACCATGAAAGTGGGTTGACTTTCATGGTTAAAAGCCTCTGAAGTCACCTGTGATGGGTACCTCAGCAGCACTGGAGTTTGGGTCCACTTTCTGAGAGTTATTTCCCATTTGTTTGGAAATTGATCAGTTTTATATTATGACTTTTTTATTTCATTATTCTAAGATGTTATCGACACACAGAAACATGGCAAGGACATCAGTAAAATAGTCCACGTGACATCAGGGGTTCAACCATAATTTTATGAAGCTAAGAGAATAATTTTGTGTGCAAAGAAGACAAAATATATTCAATGATTCTTCTCCCCGAGTTTACCATCTTCCTTAATTTTGGAGAGTAACCCAAAACGTAATGAACATAATGCTGATTACATTGATTATATTCTGGGGTACTCTCCAAAATGGTGGAAGACGGTAACTCTGGGAGAAGAATGGTTGAATAAAGTTTTAGATCATGGTACCAACACTGGGTTTTTTTTAACCATGAAAGTGGGTTGACTTTTACTATTGTTCACCTTATAGTAACATGGCTAATCTGCTGTGTAGGTTTTGTTCTGGGTAAAATAATCTAAAAAACCAAAAACATTAGCCTGGCTTAAAGAAAGATTGACTTTGTTTCTTCATCGGAACAGGTTTTAAGAAATGTAGCTTCACATCACTTGCCCACCAATGGATCCTCTGCAGAGAATGGGTGCTGTTAGAATGAGTCCGAACAGCTGATAAAAACATCACAATAATCCACACGACTCCAGTCCATCAATAAACATCTTGTAAAGCAAAAAGCTTATTTAGTGCTTATGGCAAAAGGAGGCATCCAGTGAGGGGGCCTCTGTTCTTTCTTAGTTTATAGTCCCTGTTTTTAGTTTCTGCTTCCTGAGATTCCCATGTCTTTTGTTTCTGTAGTTACTCATGTTCACCTGTGCCTAGTGTAGAATCAGAAAGAGCTTAATTGAATTTGTGTGTGTAAAAACATACTTTGCAAAGGAATTTTTCTTGGTGACAGGAGCTTTAGTGCAGAACAAAGTACAAGAGTAGTTCAGACATATATACAAATTAAGGCAATTAAATAAAACACAATAAAAAAAGAAAACTTTCGTTATGTCGAGATCACGAGAAAATTAAGTCGTGATAACGACAAAACAACTTTCGTTATGTCGAGATCACGAGAAAATTAAGTCGTGATAACGACAAAACAACTTTCGTTATGTCGAGATCACGAGAAAATTAAGTCGTGATAACGACAAAACAACTTTCGTTATGTCGAGATCACGAGAAAATTAAGTCGTGATAACGACAAAACAACTTCCGTTATGTCGAGATCACGAGAAAACAAGACAGAAAAATTATAATAATGTATGGCCGCTTAGAACTTCCGTAAACAAAGAACAATCGAAAAGAATAAAACTACAACTAGGTTGATAATTGAAAATTAAAGAGAAAAAATATTTTTTTTTTTTAACTATTGATTGTGAACCACTAATTTGATAATGTTTATGATCAAAGATGACTATGATAATGATGACACAGTCATTTATATATTCTGACCAATCAGTGACCCTGGAGCACAAAACCAGTCTTAAGTCGCTGGGGTATATTTGTAGCAACAGCCAAAAATACATTGTATGGGTTAAAATTATAGATTTTTATTTTATGCCAAAAATCATTAGGACATTAAATAAAGATCATGTTCCATGAAGATATTTAGCAAATTTCCTACTGTAAATATATAAAAACTTCATTTTTGATTAGTAATATGCATTAAGAACTTAATTAACAACTTTAAAGGTGATTTTGTCAGTATTTAGATTTTTTGCTAAAGCCCTCAGATTCCAGATTTTCAAATAGTTGTATCTCAGCCAAATATTGTCCTATCCTAACAAACCATACATCAATGGAAAGCCTATTTATTCAGCTTTCAGATGTATAAACCTCAATTTCGAAACATTTACCCTTATGACTGGTTTTGTGGTCCAAGGTCACATTTTATAGATGGTATACATGGATATATATAGGACTTGGCTGAATACAATTTAGTGACTGCATCTTGAAACTATGGTAGAATGAAATCAAACACTGTGACTCTTGTTCAATGTACGCTGCTCTCAGTGATGTTGCATTTTTAGCACTGGTTAAACAAGACCAGTTTTACATGGACACCAAAGATTTGACACAGAATATTGAAAAATGCTGTCTAAAAATGTGTTCTTCACAATTGAATGATGCTTGTCTAGTCAGTTACAGTCACTGAAACTAAATGTTTTCATTGCATGTTATAATGATCTTCTGTTTTTGAAACAAAGCGCAGCAGTATGATCTTTTCACTTGAGTACTTTTACAGGCAATTTGTTCAAAAGCAAGATACATGTCAAAGCTTTATATTGCTGAATTAAAGACGTTACAGTAATACATTTGACATATTATACACATCTCATACAAAATAAACTTACAAAACTTAAGTCATTGACTACTGTCTATTGAAGCACTGAGTACTGAAGTAGATGTATGGAGGTTAGATATAAAAGTTAATTCACTTGACTCTAAACAGCATTGCCAATAACTGAGTTAGACACCTTTTTTTCTCTTCTCATTCAATTTAATACATTTTTCAATCATTCTGTGTAACTGAGCTTAATTATTAAATCAATTTGTACAGCTATATTTCTCAAATGAATAGCTGAATATAATTAATTATTGTTATAAGCAGTTAATCTCACTTAACTGCAGTTTAATGTTATTGCAAATGTAGTTGCAATTTCTGAGCAAAGCAGGATCTACGTAGAACAAAAAAAATGAATAAATATTAAGCTACAGTAGGTTTAACGTAGTAAGAATAGGCCTTCTACAGAAATGGAATCCAGTGTATAACTAAAACACTGCATAGTCTTTACTGCATGAATCAAATAGATCCTGTTTTGTGTTCATGGGAGATGAAACACTCAATTACTGTCCATTAAGTTAATTAGAAACACATCAGAAGGAGGCAGACAGATGCCATGTAATTATTGCATCAAATACAGGCATTTTACATTACATATGTCATGTGATGCTGTAAACAGAAGCCTTACCGTGGTAGAGACTGCCACATTACTTCACCCTTCACATGGTACAGTAAGAACATTCACTGCATTGGCAGCAAACTCTGTTCACAAAACCTCATGGTAGTGCTGAGGTTTTGATCATCACACCTTTTAAAAACGCACCAGCAAGACACAATTGGAAACATTATGGATTTTATGTCTGTTGTGTAATGTAAGTGTATTGAAACATGAATTTTGCATTGTTTGCCAACGAGTGAACTGTTAAAAGTACTCAATTGTATTCTGATGATTAAATGAAATGGTCTCATGATGTGTTCAAAGGTGTTTTGAAACAATGATTATGTGGAAAGGAAATATGTACAACTGGAATGAAAACAGATGAGATCAGAAAGAAATCAGAATCAAACCAGAGATCAGAAATATATTCTGAAAGAATGACTATAAGAAGTGTAAAAGTGTTACAAGTGTGATCAGAGTTTTAACAATGTGCACCTTATTTGTGAAAATAGTACCAAAGCAAATGGAGAAAAACAACAACAACAACAACTGTAGTCTTACATGAAGATATTGCAAATTACTGTAAATGTAAGCTGCACACTCACACAAATATGGGAACAAGACATGTTACTTTATAGTTTGGTCACTTAGCAAACTAACTGTGATTAGTACTGGTTTATTTGGTTTGTAATGCATGTTGGTGGCATCTTGAGATAAAAAAAATATTGCACTCAAAATATCAGCACATTTCAGTCGCTGATGTGTGAACAGTTCAGATTGAACAGGCTCTTAAAATATCCAGGACTTTTTTTTCCATATGAGCACAGTCTGCTTCAGACGCTGACAACTCAGTGTGAAGAATGAGCCCACACAGCTGTGCATTTGTGCATCAAACACTCATATCAAGTATAGAGTTTCACATGCATATCATAGATAATGAATCATTTTTTGAACATAATTTTCATAAAACAAAAAACAAGAGTCAACCAACACTTTATTATAACAGATAAAGGGATATCAGATAGGAGTCAAGGAGCCGCTGAAATATTTGTCTATAAGCTGTCAGCTGAGGTGTGATTCAGGACACTTCGTTAGAATCTGTGCAAATACTCCAGCAAAACTTAAAGAGCTGTCTAACACAGGTCTAATAATATACAACTCAAATACGTTATGCTAATAGTACTTAATAACTACTAGTTGTGTCTGAATGGATGATGACTTAACTTATTTTCTGCTATTTTTATGAAGCGTTTTATTATATAAATAAAATATACAATGCAATGCACATGTACAATGCTATTTATAGAGTGCACCAGTCCAACTAATATACCCTGATCAGCCAAAACATAAAAACTACCTGCTTAACATCACGTAGTTCCCCCTTGTGCTGCCAAAACAGCTTTAATGCTTCGAGGCATGGACTTCACAAGACCTATAAATGTGTCCTGTGGTCTCTGGCACCAAGACATTAGCAGCAAATCCAGCAAGTTGTGAGGTGGGGCCTCCATGGATTGGATTTGGATTCGTTGGTCCAGCACATCCCATAGATGCTCAATCAGACTGAGATCTGGGGAACTGGAGGGCAAGGCTACACCTTGAACTCTTTATCATGTTCCTCAAACTAGATTTTTGTAGTGTAGCAGAATGCTCAAAGAAGCTTTCTGACAAGCTTTCTGGTCCTGTCCTGTCGTGTGCCCATTACAGTTGTCAGAAGTCAAAGTCACAAACAGTCACTTCATGTGCTTCCAATACATGAAATTCAAGAAATTACTGTCCACTTGCTGCCTGATATATCCCACCCTTGACAGGTGCCATTGTAACAATATAATCAATGTTATTCATTCATCTCTCAGTGGTTTAAATGTTGTGGTTGATCAATGTAAAGAAAGCCCCCCCCCCCCTCCAAAAAAAAATTAATCTTTAATTTTCCATTGTAAACAGTATAGAAAAGGAAAACTCAGTTTTTTTGGGCTTCATTTGAGCTCAGAGAGAGAGATGCAATGAGGGTCGTCGCTAGTGGGACGAATGGCGGTGACAATTTTATCAGCTACAGCTGTTTACCTAAATTAACCCTACAAACTATGATGAATTATTTTTAGCCAATAATACAAGATTCATTGTACTGATCAGAATTTATCATAACAAATCATAAGCAACTTGGGATTGTTGAGTAACTATCCATCCAAGCTGAGTTGCTTGTTTCTTGTATTGCAGTCTGGTACATTTTATTTTAGCAGACATATTACAAAATAAAACTGTCTCCTTTTGTTGTTTCTTTGACAATTACAATCTTTTAAAGAATACTATCAAATCTTATTTACACAATACATTGGATTTTTGTCATGTTAAAATGAGAAGGTACAATATAAAAATTCATGAAACTCACAACAATATTATGTTATGTGTTGCATTAAATCTCAAAACGGACTATAAAATGAACTACAGCTATACAAATGAAAAATAAATGAATACATTAACATTAAACTTAAAATCATTAATTCAACATACTGTAAGAGCCACAACATGTCTAATAAAGCACAGCTCCCAGCTGTTTGGTTTATATATATATATATATATATATACAGCACCTTGTATTCAGCCTTTTTTTTTTTTATGTTGCAACCCTATGCTAAACTACTTTTTAACACTCCAAGTCAAAAACTGATTTGTGATAACTTTGTAAATTTATCAGTAACATATAATAATAATTAAAAAAAAAATTGCATAAATGTTCAGACCCTTAACTCAGTACTTAATGTGGATGAAGCACTGTTCTTGGCAATTACAGGCACAAGGCTTTTTTTGTTGTTTTATGCGACAAGTTTTGCAAATCTGAATTTGGGGATTTTCGGCCATTCTTCTCTGCAGATCGTCTTTAGCTCTGTCAAGGTGGACTGGGACCATTGGTGGCAATTCACAACAGGTGCATACACTCACAAATTTGTTCTCATGACCCAGCAGGCACCGGACGTCTATATAAAGTCAGGTTGACGTCGGACAGACGTTGCATTTTGGTTGAAAATGAAAATCGGGTTGATGTCAGTATTTGACGTCATTGAAATTTAACCAAATATCGTCTTATGACGTTGTGTGCCTGCTGGAGAGAACCACTGTGCTATTTAGACAGGTGTGTACCTTTCTAAATCATGTCTATAATCAATTGAATTTGCTTCAGGTTAAAATATCCTTGAGATGGTCCAGCTTCTGGACAGCTTCTGTTTCTGACCCAAAGGGTCTGAATACGTATGCAATGTAATTATTTCAGTTTTTTTTCTATTGTGAATAAACTTGCAAATTTATCTCATCAGTTTTTGCTTTGTCATCATGGGGTATAGAGTGTAAACTATATGAAACAAAAGCAATTTAAAGCAGTTTAGCCTAAGGCTGAAACAATGAAATGTAAAAAATAATCATTATTATTTTCCCAAAAAGGATGCTGTTTAAAGTACGTAAATGTTAGATACAACCCTGTTTATGTTTATTTGTACACAGAATAATCCTATATTTTCAAATGCATCATATGCAATCACATGCATAATATAGATAATCAAATGGATTCAACTCTCTTAGTGTATTAACAATGTATTTAACAGAAGCTACACCATGCAACTTTTTTGATCATAAATAACAAAATGTTATTAATGAGAGTGCAAAAATAAAACATAAATAAATAAAATAATAATTTTCTAAACAATGTCTTTAACCAATTACACTTTGATAACCCTACAATAATGATTTATATTTTAGAGCTGTTGGGATGAATTTTACTGGAAATTGCATATGTCATTCACTCATGCATGTTACATAGATAAGTAGCTTTGGCTGTGGGTAGTGTGAAGCTGAGGGCAAAAAGTTACACAGTGTAGTTTAAAACGTTCACTGAGTTTAAAGGGAACATTGTTGCAAATTAGTTGCACCTCATCCAGCGGACACGCTTGCTGAGTGGGTATCCAGAATCAACAATTAATTGCTTATTTAAGCGCCAGTACTTGTCACCTTTGAAGAAATACATCTTCCCATTGGTCCATGTGAAAGCTGCATCAGGATTTGATGGGATGCCAGTAAACAGATGTGAAATGGGTTTGGGATAAATGCTGAGGTCATTATAAACCATTTCATCCCACTGCCAATAGCCTGAGCCCTGAAAAAAAAAACAAATAAATCAATCAATGATCAATCAATAAATTTTAAAGTGGTCATGAATTAGAAAATAAAACTTTCCTTGATCTTTTGACACATAAAAGGTCTTTGTACTATAAAAACACTGTACGTTTTAGAAATCAACACCTTCTTGTTAATCCAAAACAGCTTTTAATGAAACCAAGCTACCAAACCGACTCATTTTGCATGTCTTTATGATGAAAACGTCAGCACAAAACTGCCTGCACAATACCTACTTCTTCATGCATGTGGGCATGCAGCACAGTAAGGTTCGCCAAGATGACCAACAAAGTATAAGTGGACCAGAGCACAATGTCTGGCCAAAGCAAGGTTATGGTGATTTCCGGATGGAACTTCAAAGTCAGTGCTTTGGCTGAGGGTAGTGTGATGCTGAGGGCAAAAAGTTACATAGTGTAGCTTAAAACGTTCATTGAGTTTAGAGGGAAAATTGTTGCAAATTAGTTGCACCTCATCCAGCAGACACACTTGCTGAGTGGGTATCCAGAATAAAATGACTCATTTTGTCCTTCCATGTCTTTAAGATGAATACATCAGCCTGTACAATACCTACTACTTCATGCATGTGAGCATGCAGCACGGTCATGCTCTGGGTGAGAGGAGGAACCATGACCCTGTTTGGCTACTGTGGGCCATACCTCCTTGCCTGACAAACTGGACCAGCCACAGTGATGTTACCAGACTCATGTTTGCCTCCAAGATTTTGGCCAGCATGTACAGGAACTGGTCTTCGCGCCATCTGTAGCGGACTTGTGTCAATGTTGTTTTGGTGGCAGATAATATGTGCTACAAACTTGGGTTCTTGGAGTTACCAATTTGGCAGGACTCCTCCAAACCACAAGACAAATGTAGGTTCCGAGGACTGGGAAGGGTGTAAAATTTAAAGGAGACCTATCATGCAAAAATCACTTTTATAAGGTGTTTGAACACAGTTGTGTAGCCGTAGTGTGTGAAAACAACCAGCCTATAATGGTAAAAAATCCACCTACTCATTTTTTTTATGATCCCAATAAATCATATTGGGATTGGATTGTTGTTGTTGCTGGTATGCCGCAGCATCAGATCTTGAAGCTCCACCCTCTCCTTAAAAGGGGGCCGGAGGCACCAACTCATTTGCATTTAAAGGAACAAACAAACAAAAAACGGCTCGTTTTGGCTCATACCTTAAAAGTGGTGATTTTAACAAGCTATAAAAAATTATCTGTGAGGTATTTTGAGCTAAAACTTCACATACACACTCAGGGATATCAGAGACTTATTTTACATCTTGTAAAGAGGGACATAATGGGACACATTTTAAACAAAATAAAATCAAATTCTATAAATAAGTTTCTTGTTTTTAGACATTAAATCCACTTAAGTATTTTCTAATTCACCGAATTGACTTTTTAAAAATGAATTCACAAGACTTGTATGCAGAACAAATTTTCAACAGGATCAAATCAACAGGAGTGTTTGTTTATATAGAGATAACTTTGTACAGACATGAGGGCTAAAGAATTTATCATGAATTTTTGCTTGTTTTTATTTCTCGTAAGCATAGGTTGTGTATAGTAATGTTAAAATCACACTATACCTTAAAAAAGAAAATTTTCTTGTTCTTCTCATAATACAAAGCAGCGTCGATGTTGGCAGGGATTCTTTTTAGTGCTTTGGGGTATCGATAGTCAAGGCGGTAATTTGTGAACCTCCAGACTTTTTCACCTGTGAAAGAGGAGAAGGTGGGTAGAAGATAATTATTTTATACTGCAGTTAAGTACATTTGTAAATCTGCGTTTTTCCATCTTAAAAATATCTCTCAATTATGACATATCCTCTCAATATTCAATGCATAAAAGTTAGCACCTCCCATAACATCTGATGAACTTGTTACATAGTAAGAAGAATGGCAATTATGCTTATATTACTCTCTGTTTCATCCTTATTTTGAGGATAGAGGATACCAGCCAGATCGGGTCCATATCGGTATCCAGACCAGATGGTGGGCCTGCACTCAGAAACAACCTCAACACAGCCCTTTATGGTCAGTGAAGACCTCAAAAACAAGCATTGATAAAGTAAAGTAAAGTAAAGTCGTGACGTATTGTCAAGTATGGTGACCCATACTCGAAATTGGTGCTCTGCGTTTAACCCATCCAAGTGCACACACACAGCAGTGAGTAGTGAACAAATGCACACACACACACACACACACACACACACACCGTGAACACACACCCGGAGCAGTGGGCAGCCATGCTGCGGCGCCCGGGGAGCAATTGGGGGTTCGGTGCCTTGCTCAAGGGCACCTCAGTCGTGGTATTGAGAGTGGAGAGAACGCTGGACATTCACTCCCCCCACCTACAATCCCTGCCGGCCGGGGACTCGAACCCGCAACCTTTCGATTACGAGTCCGACTCTCTAACCATTAGGCCACGACTTCCCCCTTACTGGGCCTTACTGATAGGGCCTGCATGCTCCTATGTACTACTGGCTAAAGCAGCAGCTCAACCTTCATATTTCAATGTGTTTAACAGACAACAACATTTCCTTACCCACCTTATGCTGGTGTGTATACCATGTTCAAAACTATGTGATGTTTTATTAACAAATTTCGGGAGGAGCACGCGCAGATAATTAACACGGCCAATTCACCATCAGCAATCACTCAGTCTATCCTATCAGCCGAGAGAGAACTTCTATAAATAGACCAAGCCATCTTACCTTCATTCTCTCTACAGTTTCTAGCATCCCACCTCCACCCCAACTCCTCACCATCAGCCCGTTCCTACCCCAGCGGAGATGGAGGTGGGCACAGAGAGCTGTGTGAGTTTGTCTGAGAGAAGGTCAGGCATGATGGTATTGAAGGCCGAGCTGAAGTCCACAAATAAGATCATTGCGTAAGTCCCAGCTTTCTCAAGGTGTTGCAGGATGTAATGCAGTCCCATATTGACAGCGTCATCCACAGACCTGTTTGCTCTGTAGGCAAACTGAAGAGGATAGAGCAAGGATCTAGTGATGTCCTTCAGGTAGGCCAGGACCAGTCGCTCAAATGACTTCATGACCACAGACGTGAGAGCGACAGGTCTGTAGTTGTTAAGGCCAGTGATTTTGGGCTTTTTGGGGATGTGAATGATGGTGGAGCGTTTGAAGCAGCAGGGAACTTTGCACAGCTCCAGAGATCTGTTGAAGATCTGTGTAAAGATGGGGGCCAGTTGGTCAGCACAGACTTTTAGACAGGCAGGTGAAATACCGTCTGGTCCTGAAGCTTTCCTAGATATCTGTTTTCTGAAGATCCGTTTCACATCCTCTACACAGAGTTTAAGCACAGGTAAAATGGTGGGGAAGGGAGGGAGTAGGTGAATGTGTGGAGTGCAGATCAGAGCGGGTGCTGGGTGTCAGTCTGGCCTTTTCAAATCAACAGTAAAACACATTCAGATCGTCAGCCAGTTGTTGATTCTCCAGAGAATGTGGGGGTGGTGTCTTGTACTTGGTGATGTTCCTCAGACCAGTCCATACTGACGCCGGATCGTTGGCTGAAAGCTCTCTTCTCTGCTTTTCAGAGTAGTTCTTTTTAGCCACTCTGATCTCCTTTGTTAGTCTGTTCCTTGCCTGGTTATACAAGATTTTATCCCCATTTCTGTAAGCATCCTCTTTGGCCTGACGAAGCTGTTTGAGTTCCCCAGTAAACCACGGTTTATCATTATTGAATGATAAGAATGTCCTGGTGGGGATGCACATATCCTCACAGAAACTGATAAATGAAGTTACAGTCTCTGTGAGCTCGTCCAGATCGGTGGCAGCAGCTTCAAAAACAGTCCAATCAGTGAGAGAGAAACAGGCTTGTAAATCCCGCTCTGATTCATTAGTCCATCTTTTAACAGTTCTTAATACAGATCTTTAAATTTCTGCCTGTAGGACGGAATAAGATGAACCAAACAGTGATCAGAGAGTCCTGAAGCTGCTCGTGGGACAGTGTGATATTTTTTTATTGCTGTGTAACAGTGATCCAGTATATTACTGTCTCTGGTGGGACATGTAACGTGCTGTCTGTATTTTGGCAGTTCACAGGAGAGATTTGCTTTGTTAAAATCTCCAAGAATGATTAAAAGAGAGTCTGGGTACCGTTGCTCTGTTTCAGATATTTGTTCAGCCAGTTGTTGCTCACGCATGCGTCCGGAGGCACGTAAACATTCACAAGAATGAAAGAGGAAAACTCCCGCGGCGAGTAGAACAGTTGCCTTATGTCCAGTAGTTCGTCTCTGGTAAAACTGATAGTAAGAGAATGACTAAACACAGAACAAACAAACAAAAACAACAAAAGAATGGAAGCGTTCCACACCACAGCAGCCATCCGCGGCGCTATCTCAGTTTCATCTTTATCCCTAAATCCATATTACTGAAACTCCTGCACTCAGCACCTGGTTCTGGTCATCCAGGGTTATCCAAACTTCCAAAAAAAGAGTTTGTTAGGAGGAACTACTGGTGGCAAAATCAGACTGCTGAAGTGAACACGTGAATATGTGTGGAAAATGTGTGGAAAGTTTCTCCCATCTTGAAAATTTCAGCCTCTTCCTGTCCCACAATAGTCCCACACTGGCATGGACTTTGTATCCACTCTCCCCTCCAGCTAAACCACAACATTCTGGTGGCAGTGGATCAGTTTTATAAGGCCTGCCATTTGATTCACTTCAAGAGGCTTCATACAGCACTGGAGATGGCAGAGGCCCTGTTCTATCATCTGTTCAGCACCTCTGGCTTGCCAGAAGACATTGTGACAAATCAGGGCCACAGTATATTTATGCTCCTTCTTTAACCTCCTGGGGATTTTCTTCAGCCTCTCCTCTGGTTATTATCCCCAAACCAATGGTCATACAGAGCACACAATCCAAGAAATCTCCAGCTTCTTGAGAACCTACTATCACAGAAAGGTTCAGAACATTCTGTGACTGTAACTGGACTCACCTCATTCCAGTGTGTCATTCCAGCCTCCACTGTTCCCATGGTCAACCCTCCGATGTCCCCATCATTGATCATTGGTTCAGGGAGAGTGAAAGTACACAGAACTATGATCAGCTCCAGAGGGCAGTGAGGTACACACCAGATCGATGCAGATGCCTTGCGTTCAGAAACCCCTTAATACCATCCAGGAGGTCAGGTCGTCCACCACAGTACAAGATCAATCCCGAAATTCATGTCTTACGACTTAAACCATTCACTCTTTCTCCTTCTGCTTCCCCAATTGTATTTCCAATTGTAGCACAGATTCCAACAAACTGCTGGTCAAACTACATGCTTTTTTTCTATAATATTAATAATTTAAAGCTAAATAAAATCAATATATTTGTTATATGTTTCGATATATTGATTGTACCATAGCTTGCAATCAACTATCAGTATTTATAATGTAATACAAGAGAAGCTGTTTACTCTCAAAAGTTTTAAAAGAGACAGCCCATACAGTATATACATTCTCATACATACCTGAATAGCATAAATTGGGATGCTCAATATGACTGATGTAGCAGAGGGTGTGGACTATCAATTATTTTAATCCATATCCCCTGCTACATCCACCATTTTGAGCATTTCGACTTCTCCCAATTTTTTCCCAAGCTTCTCTTGTGTTGCATTAATTATTGTGTTTACAATTTTCCATATATTCACTTATTTTAAAAGACATAAAAACCTTGTGCAGAGAATAATAATCTACCTTTAAAGAAGTATGTCTTGTTGGTTCTTGGGGAATATACAGCTGCATTCAGGTTTCCTGGCAGCCCCTTCCATAGCAAACTTATTTTTACCGGAGAGTTATGGCCCATATCTGTTATTGTCCACACGTAATCCCCACTAAAAGCATATGTTTTATGTGAGGGACCTAACACACAAAAAATAACAATATTTTATAACATGTTTACAAAATGACAATATTTTATAACTTTACATGATATTTTTAGTCGTTGAACAAGCAAAACTACTGCATTTGTCTAACTTGAATGAACTTAAGTCATGTGCACTGTTACTACAGTACATGGTTTTCTTACCCAGCATTATAGCATCAAGTTTAGCAGTGCATGGATCTAGCATATCACCCCTGGGGAACGGGGCCGTGGTAGTGGGATATGTCACGGCATATATATCATCAGCAGTGGTTGTACTAGAGATCCTTTTACCTGAATTCATAAGGGTAATTAACATTAAGTCATCTGCAAATATTCAATTATTTGTTTAGATTATCTTACCATATATTGCTTGGATTCCTCTTATGTCATCAATGTGCAGTCTAAAATTGGCTTGGTAACCAGTGTAGTGTGCTGCCATAAGAGCACTGCTGTACTGAGAATGCCCCAAGCCAAGAGCATGCCCGATCTCATGAGCCGCAACAATTCGCAGATTGGAACCATAATACTTCCCTTCAGTCCAGAATTCATCTTCATCAAAGTGAACTATTCCTGATGGAGGGGCTTCAGCATGGGCAAGAACATGGCCTAACAAAAGATTATTGTTCTAATTTGTAATGCAACAGTACATAAATCTGGTGTGTCCTGAGTTTACAGTTTGCCAGGTCTTGGTTGAAAGAATAATAACATACCATATAACGTTAGATCTTATTAATGTGTAAAACGACAGGAGTAAAATAAATACATGTAAAATATGTTCTATTATTTTTTCTATTGTATAATTTTTAATATTATAATAAATAATATAATTAATTTGGTGAGATTTACTTACCAGGACCATCAAAAGGTGAAGGACAGCCATCTCTCTTGTGAAATGAGATTCGAATATCAGCAAGTCCATGGTTAATCTCTTTAAAGCTGAGTGGGGTGACATCACTCCAGTATTTAAATGCTGAGCGTATGGCTGTCTGTGTTGCAGTGTTCCCCATGTCAGGTGTGTAGTTGTGAATGCGATATGTTAAGTTTTTCTTTCGCCAAAATCCTACGAAAGAAGAAAGAGAAAAAATTAAAAAATCCAAACAGCTGTTTTCTCCACTTAAAGAGCAAACTTATTTACTTGGTTATGTCTACTATTCTATTTTATCCTTTATTGATTATCCTTAGATTATTTATTATAATATAAACATTTCATTGTATTTTTTGTAGCTGTATTTAGTTGTTTTTATTGTAAACTATCAAATGTTGTATGTTAATCACAATTCCAATGTATGTTAGCTAATACAGAGAAGGTCATAGCCCATAACATTTCTTTAACTCAAAATGCATTTCAATTCAGCTGCTTTTCCTAGTATTTTAAATAAATTTTTGGTGAGACTTTATGTAAATTATAAGAGTATTCTTAAGGCATTATAATACACACATAATTCCTTGCGTTATTTCATAAATAATCATAACAACAGCTACATTTTGTAATGTATTATTGAACAAACTGTTGTGTATAATACATTATATACAACAGTTAGTTCAGGTCCTCAAATCTGACTTGCTGAGAGGCTTTCCAGGAGTGCTGATGTTTCATCAGTATCAGTAATTGGACTATTCACAGTTTGTATACTCCACTTCCAGACAGGCAGCAGTGAGGATGAAATCCCGTATAATTTTCAAATACTGCTGTTATGTTAAACTATCAATGGCAGATTTGAAACCTTGGTTTTATTAGTATTTACACAAAGACAAGATGGAGATACTTCTTGGTTTTTCGTTATCATTGTATAAAAGCAATATCAAATTAAATTATATAAAAACTGAATCACAGTCGTGCTGATATAGAGATATATAAAACTCCTGTAATATTGATTATTTATCAGCATGATCTTCTGCAATACAGACATTCAAGATTTACACATTTGTGTCATGACAACTTTCGGAGGGCTTGGCATTGTAATGAACATGACGATGTTAATGTGTTTGGTCTTGGCAGAATAGATCTGCTATGCTGCTGCTTCTATGCGGCAGAGCAAGTACCGAGACTTGCTACTGCCAATACATTCACAACATGCTGCTATGAGCATGTAAGAAATACTGCTGCTGCACATATAACATCTATGGAATAACCCCCATATAGCATACATGAATCACCCCGTAGCAGATCTATACAGGTGGAGCTGGGGAAGGTGAAGGGTTTCTGAAGTGTGCTACTACAGCTACAACAAGCACTAGTTGTCACGAGTCCGGGTCCTGCACTTCTCCCTGGCGCCACAGGAGGCCGCCATCTCCCGTTCTCCCGGACTCCTCTCCCATATCACATACACCTGCCACATAACACACACCTGCCGCATCATCATCACACTCAGTACACCCACAGCTGTTTCGGGACAACGATCTGACAAAGGGATATGGGAGAGGAGTCCGGGAGAACGGGAGATGGCGGCCTCCTGTGGCGCCAGGGAGAAGTGCAGGACCCGGACTCGTGACACTAGTCATATTTTTAAATGTTGAGCAGCGAGCTAATTGGCTACCGATACAAGAGAGAACTAATCAGGTGTGCCATGTGATTATGTCAATGTCAGACTGAGTTATACCTATCAGACTGCACTATCTAGAGTTTCATGCCAGAACTTTGTATTTCAATTACATGTCAAATTTCTATTAAGCTAAACAGTGGTTTGTGGGAGTGGGGACAGAGGGTAAGAGGGCTTTATGCCCTTTTTCTTGGTTTGGGTCACTACATGTGAACGGTCTTGATTTCAATGTGAGGTTTTTCAAACTCACTGACAAGCCTTTTACATAAGAAACAACGTAATATGGTTTTGTTGATATTCCAATTAAGACAGTAAATATGTCACATAGTCCATTCATGATACTGCAGTTTTCAGTTCAGTTGTGTCATTCCTTGTCTGTGCATTGTGGATTATAGCCGTTTCAATTTGCGTTTATTGTTCCGTATATTTTTGCCAATGTTTCTAAATAAAATGTTTTTGCTCCAAATAGATCCTCAACTCTCTCCATGACAATAATGCATATTTTTACAAGTTTTTTCTTTTTTTGATAAGGCACTGCACATGCACTGAAATACATTAAGAATAATCTTCATTATAATACAGACTTTACAGAAAATGTGACCAAATTTGGTAGAGATGGTTGACTGTATTATTAAACAATCAGTAAGTAGATGCTCACCACCAAATCTCCTGTATTTTAAAGACTTTTGGTTAAAGGGGTCCTCAACACCACACCGCGGCTGCCTCATTTTAAGAAGAGTAGCTCTGTCAAGATTTCCAGTGACTGGCAGCCCTGACATCCTCTGAAAAAGACTTTAACAAATATGACAGTTCAGACGTGCACAAAAGTAAATAATAAAAAAAAGAGATTACAATGTGTCTTCCTCAAGAATTTTGATTAAAGCAAGCCACAAAATGATTAATTTCAGAAACTGTAGCAATATCACGAATTAATATATACACAAAGGGGAAGATGGGAGATTTATTTTTAAATTGTAACATTTATTTAGATACATGTTTAGTATATGCACATTGTGCAGGATCCAATGTGTTATTAAGGGAAATAAACAGAAATGTCTATATATACACTACATTCACTGTGACTGTTTTACCTGAGAGCCCCTTTCATAGCCCACTCACTGGAATCTCTCTGAGCTTCTGGGTTCAGTGGAATATCTAGATATCCAAACCGCCTCAGGTACATCTATTAAAGGTGAATGCAATGTAATAAATTATACCAATTATCCTGTTGTTAAATATTAAATTATAAACATTTTAAAAACTACATGATTAATGCAATATGATAACTACCTAAAGATTTTGAGTCAAATGTTCAATTAAACATTTTTTTTTTTACTTCAATAAAAGCATTTTCGTAAGGGTCATGTAACCAAACAGAAAAAACTCTAAGGTTGGTTTATTGATACTTTGTAGAATTTCAAAGGTACATTTATATCAAAACCTAAAAAGTAGCATAAAAGTACGTAGGCTATACAGTAAATCACGTTAATGTTACCTGCGCTTCTGTGAACTCTCGTCTTCTGCTAGTCTCAGTAGATGACCATACACGCAGAACAGCAGTCAGAAATATTGTATATTGCATCCACTTAGCCATAATCCCAGTCTGCACAGAGCTCCAGTGGTTTGATGTCTAAAGAAGAATTAATTTGTAGATGAGTGGACCTTAGTAAAGCGCGCAGTGGTGTCTTGTGGTTTTAAATCGAGCGCAGAGCAAGTCAGAAGAGATTATGCATTTCCTCCTGCATGTCACAAGAAAGAGGCTCTGATCCAAGAAACACACCACGCACAACTTTCAGACACCGCTTTTTTCCCTTCTTTATACTTAATTTTAGGCAAGTTTCTGTTGTGTCATTTTAATGACAAATTTCGAGAGCGCATGATTTTAAAGCGATGTTGCATCCATAATGCACGAGCAAGAATATCTCCACTCGCAGACGGATTTCTTGCTCTCAAACATACAGTGTTCGGGTGAGAATGGGCTCTGCTCTCTCACAGTATTGTGTGTGCGCGCTCAAACTTTGCCCTCGCATCAGTTAAGCAATCAGACAATATTTCTTTCTTTCATTATTTAATAGTTATTTAAGTGCTTATTGTAGGCTAAATATGCATTTATTAGAATATTTTATGTCTGATTTTGTCTAAGACAACAAGCCATTCTGCTGTTCGTAAGGGGCGGATTGTGTTTAATTCATTATATTGAGTTCTAATTAATTGTATACAAATTATTGAAATAAATTGGTTGAGTGTCCTATAACTTCAGTATGCTTCTTGGATTTTTAACACAAGGTCCGGACCTCAGTATTTTTTTGTCTCCCGAAGTGTATGGCAAGCCGTTTTAGCATTTAATCTATAAACCGTAGTAGTATCTATTTTCATGCTACTAGTACTTATTTTTTAGATACTAGTATATTTTCCATTAAGTTCTAGTACTTATTCATTAGGTACTAGTGCTTATTCTTTAGCTACTAGTGTATTTTGCAAAGTTACTAGTACTTATTCATTAAATACTAGTACTTAATACTAGTACTTATTCCAATAAACCGTAGTATTTAATTATACTTTTCTTGTTAAAAAAAAAATATTTAATACTAGTACTTATTCCAATAGTGACTAGTATTTAATTATACTTTTCTTGTTAAAAAAAAAAAATAGAACTAGTTCTTATTTTTTAGTTACTAGTAACTTTTTAGACCAGAGATATCCTGAACTTAATAGATACTAGTACTTTTCAAATTTGCATTTCTGCCCAGTATGCTAATCGTATGTTGAATATTAATGAACCAGCAACATATAGGAGAGAGATTAGACAAGAAACGGAAACTAATAATAATATAACTAATAATGATTATGGTTATTATTTCTAAATAAAAACATTAAACAAAATAAGGAAAATTACTTTTGTAATAACACTATTTCACTATAATATACAAAACTGAGTATTTAAGAATAAATATAATGATAAATATAGCTGCAAGAAAAAGAAAAAATGTACACTTCTCTACACTGAAGAAAAATGTAAGAGTTTGCAAATGTTTACCTCAAAGTTCTTAATTAGTTTTTGCTATTTTTCAATAACGAGTAATTTCTTTTCATTCATACTCTTCGCCAGAGGGCGCCCTCGCGCAGAAACTCCACTAGTGAGACTCACTTCCAGGAAATCCCTTATATGGACAAAGACATCCAGTTTTTGCTGTTTATGTAGCCTAGTAGCTGTATAACATGCAGATAGACGTTTTACTGATGAAACATGAAGAAAATAAACAATGATTGTGACAATATATGGTTTTATATCGGGTATTTTTATAAGAATAAAGTATGTTTAAAATGCTATGCTAATCGACAGCTGCAAGGGGCCGAGCAGTCCAAGGCATGGAACACTGGATTTCCCCAAAAATTTTTTATTAAATACAAACAAAGTCACAAATTAAATCACTTAGAAACTAAATGGAAATCAAGAAAATAAAGACAGGTCTGGGCCCATAAAAGTAGTCAACTGAACAAAACCAAACTTAATAATCAAAAGGTAACCAAACAAACAGACAAAGAAAAACGTGACCTCTCAAGCGACACACGGAGGGAACTTTTATGCACAAAGGACTAGTCCATTACACACACACACACAAAGGATATTACCTAAATAACTAAACACTTAAACTAGATCATAAACAGCAAATTAAAATGCACAAATTATTATAGTAAACGAAAAATGGGTAAATAAACAAATAGTTTACAGGATGGATTGATCCAGCGGAACAAAATGACGGCAACTACCGCCAGCCGGTCCTTTATGAGCACGGACCACCACCAGAAGACAGCGCAGCGCCCAGACAGCGCCCAACCTCCGCTCTCCGCACGTAGGTAACTTAAACTCAAAGAAAATAAATGTTAACACAATATACCATCGATAACTAGAAAGTGTGCACCCAAACTAGTCACCTCTGGTCGGAAATGAATCCAAATTGAAAATAAAACCGTAAAGATGAACCAAATCTGTGTCTGTCGTTATAATGAAATGTAAATTAGGTGATCTGCAACCAAAGTTAAATCACATACTAATAAGCAAATTAACAAGTACACAACCAAAAAGAGAACAAGTGTTATACATATATACATGTGCATGGATGCGTGTCAAATACCGGTTTACTGTGTGGCCACTTCATCGGCCATCACAACAGCCTTTATCACTGTATAGAATAATATAAAGTGGCATGATTTCTGCCTCATTCTGTTTAATGAAACCATGTCAGACCACAAAAGGAACTTATTTCAAACGCTCGACTGATGTTATGGTGTGAATTTGGAGTAAAAACATGTCAACATACTTTTGTTGCACAACAGGTTTGTAATCTTTTTTGTGTTTTTTATGGTAACCAATTAGCAAGGTAGGCTAACATACAAGCCGGTTAGCCCTACTTACCAATCAAATTAATTCAGCATATTAATGTATTGTATTGCCATGTTGACTCTGATTGGACAGTTGAGAGGTACTCATGTTTATGTAATGATTTGTTTGAATTAAGATATCTCCAAATACATTCTTACTAGTTCTTTATGAAGTTGAAGATATCTCCAAATGAACAGGTAGTGGTAGTTGTTCTGTTTTAGATATCATCTTTTGATTTCTTACTAGTAATTATTGCAATAGTGATTAGTATCTATTTCAATATTACTAGTAAGCATTCATTATTCAATGGGAAAATATTTGGTAACTGTGGAACTTTCTGAATTGTGTTGGTAGCATAGGCCGGAAGAGCATCTCTCTTCCGGCTTTGCTACTGTTCGGACGCTCTTGCTCTTGCTCTGCGCTTTGCTCCCTATTTTTGCACTTTTCTCAGATCTCTCTAAGATTTTAACTTCAGCAGATCAGCACAGTGCTCAGACAACACATTTTTTGGGGGGGAAAATTAAGACTCTTTCCCAGCAGTTTACATTCCAGAGACGGAAAAACACAGCTGTCTACATTCAAACAGACGAGAGAAAATGCCTCTCGTGGAATCTACTTGCTGCAGAAACTGTCACAGACTTCTACAAAGGATTGTGGTTCTTGAAACAAAGTTACTTGCTGGACTTCCAAATCAGGTGGAACACACAGCAGATGGTCATCACGGACCCCCTCAGCATACAGCCGGTGAGTCCTGTGATTCTAGTGAATCTCAACAGTTTATACATTAGAGGAAAAAGCCGAAACAGATCGACAGACAAATCGATGGCACAAACAGGGAGCGAGACCCAAAGGCAATCGAGACATCAGATTATCACGAGTATCTCGTATTGCTGCCGTAACATCCTCTACCCCAGATACGGCTATGACAAGACTTGTAAACACTGGTATCCTACCACCCCCGATACATCTTGAGAACAGATTTGAAGCATTAATGAATGTGGGTGAGAAATCCGCAAATGTGACTAAACACGGATCGAATCAGCCAACAGCTAACATCGCTACTAACAGGTGCTCAAGGTCGAGCAGACAACGGCTTTCAGCTCAGAGCGCAGCCGAGCCCAGGACTCTGATAGTGGGTGACGCTATTATCAGAAACATCAGTAGCAGGACTACAACTACATACTGCTTTCCTCAAGCAACCGTCTCTGATGTGAACAAAGAACTTCGGAACATTCTGATGAAGCACAAGACTGCAAATCGGGTCATCATCCATGTGGGGAAGAATGACATTCGGAAGGAGCAGTCAGAACTCCTTAAGAAGGATTTCAGTGAACTCTTTGAAACTCTTCAAAGTCTTGAAGTTCAGTCGTTCATCAGTGGACCACTCCCAGCAAGGGGAACTAACATGTTTTCACAGTTGCTTGGCCTAAATACATGGCTACAAAGAACCTGCAGTATAAAAGGAGTCAACTTCATCGACAACTTCAATCTTTTCTGGGGCCACAGACAACTGTTTAAACCGGATGGCCTCCACCTAAACAGACTCGGTGCAAGAGTGCTAAAAGACAATATCTATTTCTCCCTCCGTCATCCTTCAGCGGTGTGTGCCAATCTACTCGGCCTGAATGGCACACACACACCTGGACAGAATATGAGTGACCACAGGACTTCATGTCAGCTTTTGAGTCAGCATGTGGCTGACACATTCCACAAGGACACTGATAACACCACGCAGCCACAACAAGCACTGCTCATGGACATCCCAGCTGAGCCCTGGCCACAGAGCTCATCACATGCAGACTGTGACGTATTACAACAGCTCCAAGACTCAGCACCCAAGGACGACTTTCTGGAAAACAGCCAGGCAAGACAGGACAACATCTCTCAGCCACTGGAAACACCAGAGCCAGACACACTTTCCCTCTCTCCAGCATCTCCACTTCTAAGCTTCTCACAGAAAATGGAGGAACTGGTGTATGCTGGGACCAAACTCTCCCACTCTTTCGCTGCAAGCCCCCAGATACCAACTAACAAACGGCGGGCCCCACAACCACCAAAGACTGCAGGCCCAGCTCACCCTCCTCCTCCTGCTAGAGCTCTCCGGCCGCTGCCACAACGCCAGGGCCCAAACCCCTCTCCATCTGGTGTAGGTGAACCAAAAACAACTGATAACAGCTCTCAGTGATATGTGTCGGGTCCACGCTATATTAGCCACAACATTCACAAATGTTTACAGACAAAGCGGGAACCCACTGTGCCTGTAGCCTCTATTTCTGTTTTATCACGCGATAGAAAGTCTAAGGCCTTCTCAAGCCGTACGGCTGACCCATCTAACCTGCGGCCTATAATGCATCAATCTAAGATTGCTGTAGAGACAAAATGTAATTCCATCAAGTTAGCATTTTTAAACATTCGCTCACTTAAAAATAAATAATTTCTGATCAACGATTTAATAATCACAAACAACCTGGATTTTATGTTTCTAAATGAAACATGGTTAGAAGACAGCTGCAGTGCAACAGTCCTTAATGAAACAGCCCCTCCTAACTTTAATTTTATAAGTGTCTGCAGGACTGTTAGGAGAGGTGGAGGTGTAGCTGCTCTGTTTAAAGATGTTTATCAGCGCAAGCAAATGTCATTTGCTCATTATTTGTCTTTTGAACACCTAGGCATTGTGCTGAAAGGTGCTCCACACACCCTGTTTATCATTATTTACAGGCCTCCAAAATATTCTCCAGCCTTTGTTGATGAGTTCACTGAACTGTTATCAATGATTTCCTTAGAGTTTGACTGTTTTGCTATTGCAGGGGATTTTAATATTCACATAGATAATGCAGAAATCAAAACTACAAAAGGAATTATAACTATTTTAAACACTTTTGACCTGAGTCAGCATGTGCACGGACCCACACACAATCGTGGACACACTCTAGATTTACTCATCAGTAGAGGTCTAAACATCTCATCCATTGTAATTAAGGATGTAGCACTATCTGATCACTTCTGTATTTTCTTTGATATATTGATCTCAGTCACCACTGAATCTAGATCTGTCTCTATCAGTAAGAGATGCATTAACGAGAACACTAGTGCGCTATTTATGAAGGCAATATCATTAACACCAAGCATTTCTGCAGACTCTGTTGATCTTCTCCTGGAGTCATTTAACTCAAAAGTTAAGAATGTTATTGACGATATTGCCCCGATAAAGGTCAGCAAGAAGACGGGCAAACAAAAATCAATTTGGAGAAAATCAACAGCAGTTCAGAGCATGAAAAGACAATGCAGAAAAGCTGAGCGGATGTGGCAGAAGACGAAACTCGAAATTCACTATAGCATCTATAAAGACAGCCTTTATGCTTTCAATGTGGAACTAGCCACAGCTAGACAGACTTTCTTTTCAAACCTTATAAACAGTAACTTAAACAACACTCGCACTCTTTTTGCGACTGTTGAGAGACTGACAAACCCCCCAAGTCAGATTCCCAGTGAAATGCTCTCCGATAGCAAATGCAATGAGTTTGCTTCCTTCTTTTCTGAGATCATCAATAATATCAGAAAGGAGATTGGCACATCCTCACGTTATGCAGAGGTCACACAGATTCGACCGCAATTTCAAAAAGAAGTGACTATGTGTGTTTTAAAAAAATTGATAACAAAATTTTGGAAGAAATAGTACAGCACCTTAAATCTTCAACCTGCTATCTTGACACACTTCCCACATCCTTTTTCAAAAATGTGCTTAACTGTTTAGAAGCTGATCTCTTAGAAGTGGTGAACGCCTCACTTCTTTCTGGGACTTTTCCAAACTCCCTTAAAACTGCAGTTGTTAAGCCCTTTCTGAAAAAGTGCAATCTTGATAACACCATGTTGAGCAACTATAGACCCATATCAAATCTTCCTTTCATAGGTAAGATTATTGAAAAGGTAGTTTTTAATCAGCTGAACAACTACTTAAACTCAAATGGATACCTGGACAATTTTCAATCTGGTTTCCGAGCACATCACAGCACAGAGACAGCACTCATTAAGATAATAAATGATATTCGCCTCAATTCTGATTCTGGCAAAATATCAGTGCTGGTACTACTAGATCTTAGTGCTGCGTTTGACACTGTCGATCATAACATACTTCTAGAGAGACTGGAAAACTGGGTCGGGCTTTCTGGGATGGCACTCAAATGGTTCAGATCATACTTAGAAGGGAGAGGTTATTATGTGAGTATAGGAGAGCATAAGTCTAAGTGGACGGCCATGACAAGGCTCAATTCTTGCACCGCTCTTGTTTAGCCTGTATATGCTCCCACTAAGTCAGATAATGAGGAAGTACCAAATTGCCTATCACAGCTATGCTGATGATACCCAGATTTACCTAGCCTTATCTCCAAATGACTACAGCCCCATTGACTCCCTCTGCCAATGCATTGATGAAATTAACAGTTGGATGTGCCAGAACTTCCTTCAGTTAAACAAGGAGAAAACTGAAGTCATTGCATTTGGAAACAAAGATGAAGTTCTCAAGGTGAATGCATCCTCGACTCTAGGGGTCAAACAACTAAAAATCAAGTCAGAAATCTTGGGGTGATTCTGGAGACAGATCTTAGTTTCAGTAGTCATGTCAAAGCAGTGACTAAATCAGCATACTATCACTTCAAAAACATTGCAAGAATTAGATGTTTTGTTTCCAGTCAAGACTTGGAGAAACTTGTTCATGCCTTTATCACCAGCAGGGTGGATTACTGTAATGGTCTCCTCACCGGCCTTCCCAAGAAGACCATTAGACAACTGCAGTTCCACTGTTTATAATAAATTTTAAGCCACCTTTCCACTAACTCTGACAAAACGACAAGCAGCAGACAGGAAGTCATTAATTTCCAATGGAGAGTAGTGAGGGAGCTGCGTGACTTGGATTTTGGATCCTATTTGAGCTTTGGATGCTTTAATATGTTTACACTTCTGAGGCTAGACCGTATGCTACTGCCAGACTGGATGTATTCTAATCAAAACTATGAGCGCGAGGTTAGAATTGCCAGTATAGGGTTAGAATTATTGTAGATAAAGCAGGCAAGACAATGTAGGTCAAGACAATGCTACTGAAGTTCAAAACCATGCATCAATATGGGGAAGATAGGTGATTCAAGTTACTTTGAAAATGGCATGGTTGTTGGTGCCAGACGGGCTGGTCTAAGCATTTCAGGAACTGATGAGCTACTGGGATTTTCACACATAACTCTTTCTAGTGGTAACAGAAAATGGTCAGAAAAAGAAGGTATACCTAATAAAGTAGCTGGCAGGTGTCTAATTTTAGTAAATTTCTCATTAATTTCTTCTCAATTCTTCTCATTCATTTTCCTCTTTTGTAATTCCAGACTGTAGCGTGGATTATCCATTGTAACATTTAACCTGATTCTTTTGTTTAGGAATCTGCTTGACATAATTTATGTAACTGCCCATTGACATGGATTTAAAGCGTTATTCAACCCTCTTGGGCTTCAAACATCTTAAAATGCATATATGTATCATCAGGGAAATCTACTTGTTTCTAGGGAGACATGCCTCTAAGCTTCCTAAAGCTCAGTTTTGGGACCTTGATATATATGAAACCCACCTACAGCCTGTATATGTGTGTGTGTGTGTGTGTGTGTGTGTGTGTGTGTTGTGTGTGTGTGTGTCTCTCTCTCTCTCATGCTCTCGCAGGTGGCTCTGCCATAATTGAAATTGAGGTTTTGTTGTTTGTTATAAAATAATTAAGTGGCTTGTCATAAGATATCAAATTCTTTGTAGGCAATTTATTTGTTACACAAATAACAAGCTAGAGTTTCATCTGCACACGTTGAGAAGGAAATCATCTGCTAATACTTATTGTGGGTTAAGTCAGTCTACTTTATTCCTTGTCTGGCTGTTTTATTTTTGGTGTGGGAGAGATTAGTTAGTGGGAAAATGGAATTTAATCTGATTGCATTTACGCTAACTCCAGGCACAGAACAGTTTGATTGCTGTAGGAAGAATAATTTGTTCAAAATTGCTGATTTCTTTAAAATCCTCATTATGCATCTAAGAAAGATGTTTAAGCGTTATTGCATAAAGAATTGGTGCAGCAACAAATTTTGCCTGAGTAGTTGGGATTACTAAATATGCAGGAGGGAGCTGCTGTGCCAGCAGAGGCTGAAGAGAAGCCCTCTTCTGTTTTGAGAACTGATTTTCTGCCTCAAATTACCCCATTTACATAATCAATCTCAAGAATTGGAAATAGAACTAAAGAGTGAACAGAGAGAGAGAGAGAGACTGACAAGCTCTGGTTGAAAGAACTAGCTGGAACTAGAAAAGGAAACATGACTTTGTGAGTCTGTGAGCTCACCAGAGGGTTCCCCTGCTTTTACTTTGTCCGGTCAGCTGCCTTCAGGCCCTCTGCCGGTTTCTTTCAGTTCCACTTCAGTTCCTGAAGCGAGTAGTTTTCCCTTATTTGTGAGCAAATATTAATTTGGTGCTCCCTTTTCAAGAAGCGGTGGTAGATTGGTACTTTACGGCTTTTAAATGTGTCACCGCTACATTGCAACGGCCTAAAGAGATGTGGGCTCTGCTAATGCAGTGCAAGCTGTTCAGGTAAGACCAAAAAATATGTTTTGCATTACCGACAGAGAAAAGTTCAGACTAAGTCTGACTGGTGATCAAAGAAACTGTTCTGTATGCTTGTGAGGTAGTGCCTGAAACGTGTAGACAAAGATTTGGGACCCATAAGAAAACAGACAGACAAACATTTGTGGAGTTTGCAAGGGATAAATTATGTCAATTAAAGCACTTTTGAAAACTTAAAAGAGATAATTTTATTGTAAGATTTCAAAAGTTAAATCAACAGAAAGTGATGTCAGCTGCTGTACTCACAGCCAATGTAACTATATTTTGAATTAAATCTCCAACAGATATATTCTGGGGACACATAGGACTTTTGTTGTATCTAGTAAAACGGGCAAAATAGGATGCCCTTTAAAGGGATATTTCACAGAAAAATTAAAGATTGCTGTTAATTTACTCATCCTTATACCATCCAAGATGCATGGGTGACTTTTTATCTTTAGTAGAACTTAAGAAGATTTTTAGCTAAAACCATGGTCCTTGGTGATTTATAAAATGCAACTACTGTCACTTTGGTGAAAAAGGCAGGTAATTTCAGCAAATGTAGATGCATGCCAATGTAAGGAGTATTTTGTTAAAGTCTGTCCTCATGTTATGACTATGTGGACCATGGAAAGCTTTGTGCTCTGCCAATGTAAAAGGTCCACACATTTATTTTGTTTTAGTCAGGCAAAGAGAAACTGACCATTAACCCTCAAGTCATTTGTTTGACTTAAAGCTTTAAGGCAGTTATTTCAATGAAAACCATCAGAGACTTTCGGTCCTGGGTAGGGAGTTGTAATATTAGGAACCATGTATTCACAAAACCGGTTTAAATCAAACCAGTAATTAAACAAACTAAATCTTCTCAATATATCATTGGTAAATGACTTCCATATGCTGGATTTGTGGTTTTTTGAGCCACAGTTTATGTTATCATGGCAAAAGCGTGGTATGGCATAATCTAGTTTTACAGAATTGGATCAACCTGACAGCGTCGAGGTTTTATGCTGTGATAGCATAATAAAAACTTCAGGTTTGCGTGTAAAGTTGAAGAAAGAGTGTCCCTCTGAGAGCAACGTCATTGCTTGTTTAACTTCACTTTGAGACTTGCATCATTGCAGGATTTGCATATGACTGAAGTTTCCCTTCTGGAGATTTTTGAGGGAAAATTTAAAGGCTACATACCTCAGCTGCCACGTCATCAAACACTATTGAAGGCTGTTTTATAGGATGTAGCCTTCAGATTGAGAAGCACCCCAACTGTAATCTGAAAAAATAACAAAATGTATGCCTAAACAGATAACAGAATCATTTTGGGGTGAAATATCCCTTTAATACCTTTGGATAGACAATATATTTATATGTAAACCTTAGTTATACTTAATGTTAGTTATATTATTGTTAATGTTAACATGTTCCAGGTTAAATAAATAAACATTACTTACATTAAAAAAAAATCTAATTTGTATTTTTATATTATCAATGTAATGAATTAATTATTTACTAAAATCAGAATCAGAATGAGCTTTATTCGTCAAGAGTGCACAAATACACACAGAATTTGGGTCACACTTTATTTTAAGGTCCAATTCCCGCTATTAACAAACCATTAACTACAACATTTGCCTCAATAAACTCCTAAATAAATTGGTGTGTAAATTATTAAATGTAGACATGGCCTGGGGAAAAACACTGTTTTTGTGCCTATATGAATAGTGCACAGAGATCTGTAGCATCTGCTTGATGGGAGAAGTGCAAACAGGTTGTGGCCTGGTTGAGAGGGGTCTGTGATGATGTTTCCTGACCTTTAGCAGGTGCACACCAATTATCCCCTCAGCTTCCTAACAGTCCGTTGCAGTCTTTTTAAGTTTGATTTGCTGGCTGACCCAAGAGCACAAACTGACTCAATAACAGTTGAGTAAAACTATGTGAGCAGCCTCAGCTGGCGAAGGAAATACAACCTCTGCTGGGCTGAATAACTCTACTGCAGCCACAGTGCTGTCCATGATGGTGAGTGGAGGGAGTCCTGGGGTGTTTCTCCTGAAGCCCACTATCATCTCCACTGTTTTGAGTGTGTTCAGCTCCAGGTTGTTATGACTGCACCAGACCTCAGTAGAAATTGCGTTCCACACCCTTTGGTAGAAATCACACATTTGTACTAGACGTGTGATATTTATGTGAAGAAATGACACTCTGAACCCCATGTGGATTTTCACAAACTGAGCAAGTCAAAAAGTGTTAAGTTGTGCACTTCTATCCCCTACTGTTAATGTGCCTCTATAGGAACCGGATTTTGAAACAGAATAATAGTATAGTAATTAATTGTAATAGCACATTGCTAACACATTGTTAGCATTTTGACGTTAAATTTATAAACCTCACTGAGATGACCTGGATTCACAAATATACATAAACGAGTAACAACATATAATAAAACAAACATAAAACATACAACCTTAAACATATTTACACATCATTAATTCATTCTCTAGACCTTGCATAACAATTTTAAGATGATTGAAAGACTTATGCCATTCTTTTGTTTGAAAAGATTTCCAAACTGAGAGGGTGACATATTTAAAGGCTGGTTCTAGTCAGAAGTACTTAGAGATTAAAATAAATTTGTGAGCATAATAAATAGTTACCAGCTGCTTTTTTTTTTTTTTTTAATGAAACCACAGACAGGTAAAAGACTTAATATATTGTGTAATATGCTTTGCATATTGCGTACCAATGCATTGTCCTTTGAGTGGTTATTGACTGTGTTCCACACAAGCTTGAGAGATAGACTAAGTTAAAGAGGAAAAACTAAAATAAATACAGAGCAGAGTCTTATCATAAGTTCACAAGTCACTGTAAAAAACTAAAGATATAACTTATTTGAGTTTTTAGCTTCTTCTCATGAGTTTTTGTCACTGTGATTACTTCAAGAAGGATTGTTTTTAATAGAACCAGACAAAAAGTCGAAAAGAGTCAGGAGATGTTTTTATTTAGGGGTAATACGTCATTAGTATGGTTATTATTATTTATAAATAAAACATCAGACCTTTTAGGTCGATATCAAATTAACACATCGTTTGTTAAAAAAGTAAATGATGTTGAGGCTTTAAATCAGTGCTTCTCAAGTTTGTCATGGAGATCCCCCACCACTGCACATTTTGCATGTTTCTTATATCAGACAAACCCATTTGTGGTTTTGCAATCTCTACTGAGATGATGAGTTTAATGAGGTGTGTTAGATGAGGAAGACTTCCCAAATGTGCAGTGGTGGGGGGTTTAGACAGGTTTGAGAAGCACTGCTTTAAATAATACAATTATTAGATTATAATAAAGGAAAGGTAGTTCTACAAAGGTAAATGGGGAAAATACATAATATTTTTGGTAACACTTTAGAACAGGGAACACATTCACTATTAACTACGACTTTTCCCTCAATAAATTCCTAATTTGCTGCTTATTATTAGTAAGTAAGGTAATTATTAAGTTTAGGTATTGGGTAGGATTAGGGATAGAATAAGGCATTAATATGTGCTTAATTATAAATGGCTAATATTCTAATAATATGCATGCTAATAAGCAACTAGTTAAGAGACCCTAAAATAAAGTGTTACCATATTTTTTAATTATTGATGGTTAAACACTAATATAAATTTACATCGTAGTTAAATGTAAATATAAATTTACTTCATTAACTTCTTTTTTAACTTCTTTGTTGCATAAATGTTGAACAGGTGCAAGGCTTTTCTTGAAACATTTGCTATTATCTGATTATTTTAAATAAGACAATATTCCTATCAAGCCGTTTACTTGGGTTGCTTATAGAATGATTACATTTACATAACTGAAGATGCTCCACATAACTGTTAGGTGAGGGGTGGGTGCTACCCACTGTACTTTGATTTTTGTTAAAGAGCATAGATTAGTTAGAGTGCCATGTGAATTAGAGTGCCATTTTTAAATATTTTCTTTTACATTTTGTACCCCTTTTATACTTTTTATTCCCACCTTCTGTAAATTATGTAAGTAAACTACTTGGTTGTTCACCACTTTGCATTGTCCTGTGCACTACACTATATTTTTCATAGTTAAAGTTACAACCCTATATCTCTTGATTGACACCTAGGGACATAACAAATAACCAAAGGGGAAAAAGTCAGATTATTGCAACCCAAGAAAAGCTAACCACTGACAGGATATATCTGCAACTTTTTATGACGACACACAATATGCTATGTAATTATTCAGCAACTGCCACATACAATAAAACCATTTAGACAATGTGAGGCATATTACATTTTGTTGTTACAGTACAATGAGGCCCTCATTGTTCATATTTAATTCTCTTACTGAGAGATTGTACAGACTATGCAATATGCCTTTTCACACCACTCGCCCAAGCAGGAGGGGGCGGGTCTCTGCAGTGGATCTCCGGCTCAGAAGGTTCCACAGCATTAAAGGCACTGAGCTTCTTCCGGAGCTGAAACTGCTGCTTGTATTATCATCTCTTAGTGGATGGTACTTATATCGCCTGGATAAAAAAATATATACATTGAGGGTTGCTTTAATATACATAAACTTTATTTACATTTAACCAGGCAGCACACAATAACATATTGTTAATAATAATTTTGATGAAACCCTTATGTGTATTGGTGTCTTACTTGTATGTAAATGCAATGGCCCCCACAGCACAAATAAAAACCAGGACTCCCAGTGTTGCTCCAGCTGTGTTCCTTGATGAGTTTGTGTCTGTAATTTTAACAAGATAAGTTATGAATTAGTGAAGTGACATTCAGCCAAGTATGGTGACCCATACTCGGAATTCGTGCTCTGCATTTAACCCATCCAACGTGCACACACACAGCAGTGAACACACACACCGTGAACAAACACACACGGAGCAGTGGGCAGCCATTTTATGCTGCAGCGCCCAGGGAGCAGTTGGGGGTTCGGTGCTTTGCTCAAGGGCACCTCAGTCGTGGTATTGAGGGTGGAGAGAGCGCTGGACATTCACTCCCCCCACCTACAATTCCTGCCGGCCGGAGACTCGAACCCGCAACCTTCGGATTACAAGTCCGACTCTCTAACCATTAGGCCACGACTTCCCCTATTAGTGAGGTTATATGCTCAAGAAAATACATTTTATTATTTTACATATGCTTTGAATGTATATGAGACTTGCCTATAGCCACACTGAGCTTTGCACTGGTTACGGCCAAGCTGACATCATTGGTTAGAGAGACGTTGATACAGAAGGTGCCAGAGTTGTTGAAAAATTGTCGCAGCACCATCTGACACTCAGAGGTTGGAGTCACAGCGTTACACTGTAGGGCCTGAACAGGGCTTATGCAGTCTGCATCAGATACCACAGTGCAGACTTGATTTGGCAGGCTGGCAAGCAAATATAAAAGATTAATAACTTTGCATAACACATTTTATGTTCTACAACAGCCATCATTATTACCAATTTAAGACTATTATAAAACAGCCACAGCTGAAAACACTAAAGCCTATATACAGTCTATAAAATAAATCCATATTGAAGGAATATTTACCTTCCCTGGCATGTGACTGTAAGATCTACAGCATTCTGCTCCAGCTCTGTGGCCAGAATGACCACATTATTCACCTCCACAATCTCGACACTCTCTATTCCCTCTGAGTTGGAAAAACATATATGTAGAGAATATTAAACATGTATGTAGACAGGCTGTTTTTGTGCTCATCGATACACTATTAAGTGTTTATATTTAAAAAGAAATCGAGGTAGAAGTGATCTGTTTACATGTTTCATTAAGACAACATCATAAATGTTGAAGCAGTAGTGGCTTCTGACCATAAATCTAGGTGGGGCAGATTCTTGGACGTATCTAACACTATTTTACTAAGCTATGATTAACTACTAGTTGCCTGAGTTTTACATTTAAAATACAAATGCAGAATACTTTTAGCAGAGGTCTAGTGTCTTTGTGTAATTCAGCCTGAGGGTGGCACTCTAACCTTAATAGGCAGACTCTACATACAGAGAATTGTATATTAGAATACACTGTAATGTAGTACTTTATGTGTTTGAATATTCAATTAGAATGTTACGAATTGTGGAAAACAAAAGCCATGTTGTTTCCCAGAACAATTAACCAAGTTACATGGGGAAATCTGTTACTTACCAAAACAAACACAAATTCACTATTTGCAGGCTATTTTTATACACACCCACATGAAAAAAATAATAGTAATTTATAGTAAATGCTATAGTGTTTTTGAACCATACTATAGTAAAGTGTATTATACTGTAATAGTTATAATAATATAATATAATAATTATAATGTTATAGTATTTACAACACTTTGTTAATGAACGCTACAGCATACTTTAGTATTAACTATAGTGAATTGATAAACTGTAATAAATACTCTAGTATACTTTAGTTTTTACAAGTAGAAAACTTGGTACAGTATTGGGTAAAGTAATTTGTTTAAATTACTTTAGTTGTTATATTACCACAGCATCTATAGAATTACCACAATAAATTAATTAAAGTACTTTACTATAGTATGGTTCAAAAACACTGTAGTATTTACTATAAATTACTATAGTATTTTTTCATGTGTTATATTTTCATGTTCAGAAGTATTTACTATGAAGCTAACACTGGTGATGTATCTGAGAAAACGAATTTCACTGTTCAAAATGAAGTTAACTGTGAAATTCACGAATTTCACAATTAACTTCATTTTGAATTTTGGTCCCACTTTATATTAAGTGGCCTTAACAACTAAAAGTAAGTACAGTATACTTGTGTTCATAATGTATTGCAAAACACTTTTGCTTCTATTGAGGTGGGATATGGGTCAAGTTAGGGACAGGCTTGGTGGTATGGTTAGGTTTAAAGGTGGGTTAAGGTGTAAGGAGTGGGTCAAAAGTGTAATTATAAATGTAATTACAGAAATTAATTTGAGATGTAATTACATGCAGATATTTTTAAAATAGAAGTACAATGTAAAAACGTATGTACACTAAGTGCTTTGAATCAAATGATTAATTTAAATGTAAGTACATAATATAAAGGCCACTTAATATAAAGTGGGACCCAATTTTTTTTATTTTGCATCTTGACTCATCAAGGAATCAGAGGGAAAAAATAATTTTGTTTCTAGCGCTTACAGCTGAAAAGTTATTAGCACAAACATGAGTGCAATTTTGGACTAGTGGTGGCGCTAGCGGGTTTGAGTTAAAGACTTCAAATTTGGTGTGGCTAATGTTCAGACTGTTCTCTATCTGTGTGCCAAATTTAACTTTTACCATATGACCTGTAAAACACAATGTAAAACATTTTTAATGTGTACTTTTGTATAAATCTCTTCTTTCTTTTTTGCCAAGATGATTAATATTTTGTCTATTATTGTTTAAATACACTAACCTAACCTAAACTAAACTAAAATAAAATAAATAAAAATACTCACGGACTACTGTAAGAGTTGTAGAGAAGGAGCCATAACGATAAATCATACAGTTTGTTTCTGCTGGCACTTCTGGTGCTTGCCGCTTTGCAATGACTAGAGCGGCCTGGGTTGCTTCAGTTCCTGCCACCAGTTCAGCTTCTAATTCACTCACTGTTGCCTCAGGTATGCTAGTTAAGCCTGCAATTAAAGCACCGATGGAAATACATTAAATACATGACTAAATTAATTGTTTTGGATTTTACAAAGTTATGAATGTCTAAATAAAGTTTTTTTTTTCACCAGTGATGGCTTCGGTTGCCTCGTTGACCGCAGCAACAGTCTCATTAACTGCTTCTATGTCTTCTACTGCAGGTATAACAGATGCTACAATATCTGTGACCGCTGCCTCAGGGGTGATAATGATTATTGCACCACCAGTTGGTGCCACTGTTTCTATAACTGTCTGAACAGAGGCTGTGTCAGCTACAGCAGCAGGGGGTTCTGGGAGTACTGTGGCTGCCAGATTGATAATAATCTCGTCTCCTTCTGGGGCTGTGTCAGCCACAGGAACTTCTGTCGCAGGTTCAGCCTCAACAGCCGCAGGTGTGGCTAACATAACTGCAGCAGTATTGTCAGCTTCAGCCACAGCTGTGTCTCCAGCAACAGTGGGCACCTCCTGGGCAGTATTATCTAATTCTGCTTCTGTGTCAATTGCTGACACTGCTAAGTCATTGGCAACGACAGTGACATCAGCTGCAACTCCTTCCTCTGCCGTGGGCACAACATCAACCGACTGAGGAGAAACAGTCAGCATAATGTTTTCCACTGCTGTAGCTTCATCTGGCAAAAAGGAGAAGGAACTTAGGAACTTAAAGAACTTATAAACCTTTTGGAAATCTCTCCAAAACACTTTCTAGACTGAGAATTGTCTTTCAAATGCTATGAAATATGAGATTTGGTTATAGTATGAAATTCTACCTGTGACAGGAACAGGAGGTACAACAGTAGCTGCTGGAGTTGGACTGAGCGGACAACCAGTTGAGATGGCTGCCATCAAAACAACCTGTGGCCTGAATGAACCAGTTGTAAGGTATGTGTGGGTAACAGGAGTTTCCCGGGAAATGAGAGTTCCACTATTGTCACCAAAATCCCAGTTGAAGGTGATGTCTGACCCACTGAGATATTGGCTAGGGTCATGCAAATTAATGCCAAAAGACACAGCTCTGTTCTGGATAAAGCTTTGGTCACCCTGATTGATGTCATCAACCTGAGATAATGTCACTGTAAAAGGAATCTGGTCTAGAGAAGAAGAGGAAATTTCGTTAGGGTCTTGTGGGAATATGTTCAGTAAATGACAGCATTAGTTTATTCTCCAGTTACACTGATTACTTTCCAGTTCAGTTCAAAGCAGTGGTTTAATGGCATGAATTCTTACTACAGTGTAAGATAAACAAACTAGGCTTAATATTTTTTTTTCTAAAGGATAGAGATGATAGTGGATTTCTAGATAAATGTGCAATTATCAAACTACTCACCAGTGATGGAGAACTGGGTAGATGCATAACCAAGGGGAACAAACTTGTCTTTACCACGGCAGTGATAAATGACTATATCCATTGTGTAAGAACCAAGAGGCATATTGTCTGTTTCAATGGTCAGTAGAGAGGAGGGACCATCAGCCACCTGCCAATATTTTCCTGAACGAGAGATACAATGAAAAGAGTAGCTAAAAATCAGTCACTAATAGCCCCAACACTATCCCTAACACCAAGCTACCCTCTAAACTCAGAGAGAAATGATTTTAAAATAAATGGTTCATAAGAATCCTGTACAAGACTCTGCAACTCTAACCTTAAAGTCTTCATAGATTGTCGATCCAAGTGTGTGTCCTACTTGCATATGTAAATCCATCTTTCACTAAATGTGTAGGTTAATATATATTACTCTAGAATAAAAATATAGGTTTAAACTTGCTCTTACCCCATGTTTTCCATACATAGATGAAGCGGGGCTTTTTGTTAGAGACCTTAGTTAAGGGTGTCCTGTCAGGAAAGACACCTGTCCATTCTTGAGGGATGTTGGAGTCAGGGTATACAGTCTGGCCCATAGTATAGGATGTTCCTAAAAGACAAATTATATATATATGCCTCAATTACAGTGGGGGAAAAAAAATATTTGATCCCCTGCTGATTTTTTACGTTTGCCCACTGACAAAGAAATGATCAGTCTATAATTTTAATGGTAGGTTTATTTGAACAGCGAGAGACAGAATAACAAAAAAATCCAGAAAAACGCATTTCAAAAAAGTTATAAATTGATTTGCATTTTAATGAGTGAAATAAGTATTTGATCCCCTATCAAACAGCAAGATTTTCCAGGTGTTTTTTATACAGCTGAGATTAGGAGCATTCTCTTAAAGGGAGTACTCCTAATCTCAGTTTGTTACCTGTATAAAAGACACCTGTTCACAGAAGCAATCAATCAATCAGACTCCACGATGAACGGGGCCATGTACCATCAGGGCAATGAAGCAAACCAGGGCATTGAAAATGGGTCGTGGATGGGTATTCCAGCATGACAATGACCCAAAACACACGGCCAAGGCAACAAAGGAGTGGCTCAAGAAGAAGCACATTAAGGTCCTGGAGTGATCTAGCCAGTCTCCAGACCTTAATCCCATAGAAAATCTGTGGAGGGAGCTGAAGGTTCGAGTTACCAAACGCCAGCCTCAAAACCTTAATGTCTTGCAAAGAGGTGGCCAACTACAAGAAACGTCTGACCTCTGTGATTGCCAACAATGGTTTTGCCACCAAATACTAAGTCATGTTTTGCGAAGGGGTCAAATACTTATTAAAAATTTCCCCACTGTAATTTTTATATGCATAATGTAAATGTATTGTATCATGGAAGCTTGCATAACTAACCATTAATTGTACAGTTTCTTGCCCACACCACCTGTCCATCAGGAAGTACTGTCTGGTTCTGAGGGAAGCGAACATCAACGTTGAAAGTAGCTTTGGCTCCTGTCAGTGTAGGAGAATCACTTCTGACTTCAAATGTCACCTCTCCACCTATGGCAAAAAAGCATTTCCAGACATAGTTTAAAAGAAAGGTAGCAGGTGTAGCATATCTTCTTCCAAAAAAATTAAAATGAACTCAATAAATAATTTTGACTTGTAGCATATCCTAATTTATTTATATGCAAACCAAAAAAAATCTATTTGGAAGGAGGAATTCTTTCTCTAATGAAGTTTTCCATTGAAGTTTGAAAATACTTTGAGCTCAATGTCTTGGGTTTTAACATTTTTAGAATGTGTCAATTAATTGTTTATGCTTGATGTGCTCAAATACCTTTCCAACAGTCTCTGTATCTGGGATCTCCATCCCTCCAAACTGGATACATCTGTGAATTCCATGAACGATAATGTGCAAAGCGTGTTCTTGATTGATCTAGAATGATGAAAAGAAATAATAAAGTTTTAATTTGTGAAAGAGCATTAAAATTAATTTTCAAATGAGTAATTAATAAAGTTAATTTCTTTATTCAAATAACACAGGTCTTTTTTAAAACTCATCTATGGGGAAACTCTTTTTTTTTTTTTAATCTCCCAACAGACCCATTTATTAGAAATCATTAGATATGCGAAGTGCACATTTATCAATTTAATTCCCTTACTTCAACTTTATAAGCAAACCTACAAACAATAAAATGATGCATATTAGATAAATACATGACTACGCCTACATGAGATAGCATATTAGAATAATGGTATAATAGATATTTTGCACTCTAAGTTAAATATAGTACAACATAATGGATAGTATAATTTAAAAACGAGTAGTTAAAGTAAATAAAAATAGGGTAGTTCAGTTGTTAAAAGGTTGGCTTAAGTTCATAAGTGAGTGAAGAGACAAGGTCTAAAAAAAATCAAGAGAATGTGAGGATTGGCAAATAGAGTCACACGACCTCCACAATCCCATTCAATCCTTTTCATGTGACTTTCAGCTGAGGTTACCACTCTAATCCCCACTGCTGTAATGAGGTAAGATCCCACAGAGCTCTGACACATAGTCAACCTTTCATTTTTCACATACACTATATTGCCAAAAGTATTGGGTTATAATGAACACGTTTGACTACTTTAGTCATTTCTATGAGTACAAATCTTAATGTTAAAGCATATAATGATATTCTAGGGAATTGTGTGCTTCTAATTTTATAGCAACAGTTTGGACAGAACCCTTTTCTATTCTAACATGACAGTGCCTCTGTGTATAAGACACGGTTCAAAAAGACATGATTGATTCAGTCAGTGTGGAAGAGCTTGACTGTCTGCAGAAAGACAAGTCCTAATCCCAGCTGAATTTAGGAATTTAGGACTGAATTTAACTGCATTTAAAGTCACACCAGAGGTGTTCAGCTGGGATCAGGACTTGTCTTTCTGCAGACCAGTCAAGTTCTTCCACACTGACTCAATCAATCATGTCTTTTTGAACCGTGCCTTATACACAGAGGCACTGTCATGTTAGAATAGAAAAGGGTTCTGTCCAAACTGTTGCTATAAAATTAGAAGCACACAATTCCCTAGAATATCATTATATGCTTAAACATTAAGATTTGTACTCATAGAAATGACTAAAGTAGTCAAACCTGTTCATTAGAAGGGGGTGACCCAATACTTTTGGCAATATAGTGTATGTGCATCTGAATGTTTGTGTATCTGATTGTGTAAGCAATATGTGAATTATTATATGTTTTAAGACGCATTACTTACATTAACATTTTGTTCCCAATTGTAAGTCGCTTTGGATAAAAGCATCTGCCAAATGACTAAATGTAAATGTAATGTTTATTTGGCATATGTGTTTTTATCCAAAGCAATACATTTCCTAACCTGGTGTTGGCAGCACAATTCTTTAACGTCTGGCATCATGCCGCGGCACTATACTTAATAAAATCAAAGAATGGCCTTAAAAGTTAGCTTTGCAACAAGCCTCTTCAAAGCATTTATCATGCAATTAATTTAGATAAAATTGTAAGAAACTGAATTGTTTGAAGTGCTGGTATTTAAAATAATGCAACTATTTATCAGCTGTGGATTTATCCCAAAATTATAAAAGAAGAAATATATACGACAAAAAGTTTTACAAATTTTGAGTCATTTAATTTACTATGAGGCATTTAATGTATCTGCTTTACGCTTTCAAAGTCTGTACAATCAGTGATTCTTATTAATGGTTTCCAATATATAAAGTATATACAGACCAGAAATACTCACGTGAAAGTGCTCCTGATGAGAATGTAAGAATTAGAAAGATGAGAGCCCTCCACATCATCAGGGTATGCATTGATAGCTACAACACCAGTCACTGATCCAGCTTTACTCTAGAGACCCAAGAAGTGTTTTGCACATTCTTCAATATCAGCACCCAAAACCAAACCCCAATGTATGACCTCATAGACTTGTGCATATTAGGTTCCTCCCACACCCTCAAGTAATCCTAGAGGGTCGTAGTTTAGGTACGTTTAGGAAAATTCTTACAATATATCACTGTTATGCAGCCTCTCTTCCTTGGGATCTCGCTGGGATTTTCTGATTACATAATGATTAATGGAGAACCTAGAATGTTACCAAAAAAAAAAAAAAACCTTTAATTGAAACTGCAGACAAAAAGAATAAACGAGGATTAATGATATGATTATCCTTTTATAATATTATTGATTTCATTTATGTTACTATGACTGTAACATGATATTCTTTTAGCCATTTTACCAGTTTCAAAAAGTTTACACAATTAATTATCATTATCTGTAGGCTACTTGTGTGTTTTACAACAGGTTATACACAAATGTACATGTATAATCCTTTACTGAATACAGGAAATCTAAAATTACGTAGTAGTATGTGTGCACACTTTTATTTTGGGAATCACATTCAAACTCTTACTGAAAATATGAGTTTAGGTAACGCTACTTAACCCTGAAAAAAAAAAAAAACTCCCAAAAAATGACAGGTGCCACTGAATACCATGCAGGCCATCATCAACAAGGGGAGACAATGTGACACCACAATGACATCTAAAAAGATAAAGTAAAAATAAACAGGTCATCTGTCCAAAAGTGATGGAAACTACAATAATGAAAACTTGTCATTCCTCACAATAGAAGAAATAATGGATAGTGCCAAATACCAAACCTTTTTTGGCACAAGACCTGCAGGCTTCCATGCAAATTTTAAGACGAAGCGGGATTTCATCTTTCAGCACAATAATAGCCTCAAACACAAATCAAAATCGAAAAAGGAATGACTTCATAAGAAGAAGAACATTTTGGAAAGGCCCAGTCAGAGCCCACACCCAAATCCAATCAAATAAACTTTTGAGTTGACTTGAAGAGGGCTGTGCTCAAAAGATCCCTGCCAATTTGAACAGTCTGAAGCTCTTTGAAAAGGAAGAGTAATAAAACTGACAAAACAAGAGGTGACAAAAAATACTGTCTGCTTCATTAAAAGCAAAAGGGGTTTTCAACTAAGTATTAGTTGAGGGGTCATTTAAAGTCTTTTATTTTTCTTTTGTTTTTTTCCTTAGATTCTTTTGTATTTAGATTCTCTTCAGTCAACATCACTGCCAAGTTTTACATTGAATTCCCAACTGTACAGAAATATTATTTCAAATTGTTGGATTTGTAAATGTGAATCCCGCTTCTGCAGCTCCTGATCTTGTGATCATATGTGGATCCTGTGAGAATAAATGTCCATTCATTATCTACAAACGAAGACAAGAAAGAAGGCAATATTCTTGGATCATGGCTGTCTGAGAATCGTGCCTGTTGGGTCATATCTGTTAATATGACCCAGAGCTGCAGTGATGGAGAGTCACAAGATGAGAGTATACGCACAGCCCAGTCAATGATGTTCTTTCATTATTGTTCTCTTTCTCCTCATGTCTTTACCTTCATGTATTTTTTTGTTCATTCTTAGCATTCTTGGGTTGGTATCAGTTACAGTAACAATCTATTTATTGTTATTCTTGGAGGTATCTTTTCAAAGGAATTAGAATTTAGGAGTTAGACTTTTTGATTGCAGTTAAATGTAAAAACTTTTCAGAACAAATGTAAAAGATACAAAGAAGTGATCATGTCTGGTTTGATATCAGATGGTGGGATGTCATATTCTCTTTACCAAGAAAACTGTATAGTCATGTTATAAGTCAAGTTTTAGACATAAATAGTTCTACACTCACCTAAAGGATTATTAGGAACACCTGTTCAATTTCTCATTAATGCAATTATCTAATCAACCAATCACATGGCAGTTGCTTCAATGCATTTAGGGGTGTGGTCCTGGTCAAGACAATCTCCTGAACTCCAAACTGAATGTCAGAATGGGAAAGAAAGGTGATTTAAGCAATTTTGAGCGTGGCATGGTTGTTGGTGCCAGACGGGCCGGTCTGAGTATTTCACAATCTGCTCAGTTACTGGGATTTTCACGCACAACCATTTCTAGGGTTTACAAAGAATGGTGTGAAAAGGGAAAAACATCCAGTATGCGGCAGTCCTGTGGGCGAAAATGCCTTGTTGATGCTAGAGGTCAGAGGAGAATGGGCCGACTGATTCAAGCTGATAGAAGAGCAACTTTGACTGAAATAACCACTCGTTACAACCGAGGTATGCAGCAAAGCATTGGTGAAGCCACAACATGCACAACTTTGAGGCGGATGGGCTACAACAGCAGAAGACCCCACCGGGTACCACTCATCTCCACTACAAATAGGAAAAAGAGGCTACAATTTGCACAAGCTCACCAAAATTGGACGGTTGAAGACTGGAAAAATGTTGCCTGGTCTGATGAGTCTCGATTTCTGTTGAGACATTCAGATGGTAGAGTCAGAATTTGGCGTAAACAGAATGAGAACATGGATCCATCATGCCTTGTTACCACTGTGCAGGCTGGTGGTGGTGGTGTAATGGTGTGGGGGATGTTTTCTTGGCACACTTTAGGCCCCTTAGTGCCAATTGGGCATCGTTTAAATGCCACGGCCTACCTGAGCATTGTTTCTGACCATGTCCATCCCTTTATGACCACCATGTACCCATCCTCTGATGGCTACTTCCAGCAGGATAATGCACCATGTCACAAAGCTCGAATCATTTCAAATTGGTTTCTTGAACATGACAATGAGTTCACTGTACTAAAATGGCCCCCACAGTCACCAGATCTCAACCCAATAGAGCATCTTTGGGATGTGGTGGAACGGGAGCTTCGTGCCCTGGATGTGCATCCCATAAATCTCCATCAACTGCAAGATGCTATCCTATCAATATGGGCCAACATTTCTAAAGAATGCTTTCAGCACCTTGTTGAATCAATGCCACGTAGAATAAAGGCAGTTCTGAAGGCGAAAGGGGGTCAAACACAGTATTAGTATGGTGTTCCTAATAATCCTTTAGGTGAGTGTATAACTAATTGCTGAGAACTGCATATCAAGACATCACTATTTCTCTGTTTTATTTGGTGACCATTATAAAATAATAACTATATACAGTGCCGTGAAAAGAAACGTTTTTGCCCCCTTCCTATTTTATTTTGCTTATTTGTCACACTTAAAAAATTCAGATCATAAAAAATAATTGTAATATTACACAAAGATAATGCAAGTAAATACAGTTTTTAAATGATGATTTCATTTATGAAGGGAAAAAGCTGTCCAACCTACCTGGCCCTACTTAATGGCCCTAATTAATTTCCCCCTCCTGTAAAATCATGAAAGAACAGGGATTAACCACATTATTTTAGAAAGCGAAGTTAAATTTCTCTAGCCAAACCCAAACCTGATTACTGCCAGACCTGTTGAATCAAGAAATTACTTAAATAGAACCTTTCTGACAAAGTAAAGCATGCTTAAAGCACAACACATGAGATCTAAAGAAATTCAAGAACAGATCAGAAACAAGGACAATGATCCGAAACTCACCAGCAAGTCCACCTCTGAATGGCTCAAGAAAAACTAAATTTGTCCGGACTTAAATCCGACTGAGATGCTGTGGCATGACTTTAAACAGTCCATTCATGCTTGAAAACCCTCAAATGTGGCTGAATTAAAACAATTCTGTAAAAGAAGAGTGGGCCAAAATTCTTCCACAGCGTTGTGAACGACTCATTGCCAGTTATCGCAAACGCTTGATTGCAGTTGTTGCTGCAAAGGGTGGCACAACCAGATTTAGGGGGCAATTACTTTTTCACGTAGTGCCAAGCAGGTCTGAACAGCTTTTTTCCCTTAATAAATGAAATCATCATTTCAAAACTGCTTTTTGTGTTTGTATTCAGGTTATCTTTGTGTAATATTAAAATTAGTTTGATGATCTGAATCTTTTAAGTGTGACAAATATGCAAAAAACAATTGCCAGAATTGCCCTCAACCCTGACATAGATTGATGTGGATTATTGTGGATTAACCTTTTTTACCTTTAAACCAGGGGATTCCAGCCCTGTTCCTGGAGATCTCTGTTGAAAAAAAAACTGCATATGCTATGTATGTTGAAGTATGACTGCTGGTTTAAGCTGGTCATGTGCTGGTCCTAAGCAACTAGCTACTGCTCATGACCAGCTAAGAACCAGTTTAAACCACTTCAAACCACCAGTCATGCTTCAAAACACACCTAACCAGCATATGCAATTTTTTTCAACAGGGATAACTATTCCCCTAATTTTTGGATTATTGCCCTGGATTGTTTGCACAGTATACAGACCTCTGCCTGATCGCCTTGTGTTTATATCTGCTGCATATCAAGTGGCAGATCTTCACATACTGCAAATGGAAGTGCGACAGATTTCCCATGCAGTATCATTCATGTCTCAGCAACCACAGCTTTGCTCCACGAAGAATCCAAAATTGATTTATGTCCACTCTGTTGACATAAAACAGGTTGAGCATTAGACTGGACTACTAGCTGTCTACTTTTATCTTTCACACATTTCAAAGTGCAATTTCAAGATGATTTTGAGCATCCTGAGGGTGGAAAAAAAATGTCAGAGAAGGGCTGTTAACATTAAAGCAGGGAAGAGACCCTGTTGTCAATTATGCACTTTTATTCCATATGCTTGAAGCACAAATAATTGGGTGGACAACATGCTGAAATGCTTGTTCATCCATGGACTCAAAACTGAATTGTAGTCACATTTACAGCTTCCCCAGACGAGGGCTTAAATTTGTCTGGACAATCTTATTCAATCCAATCACCCTGTTAAAATGTTCTGGTGCTCAGTGCTCTGTAGCGTCAAACAGACGGCAAAGAGGGAGTGTGCTGGATGTGAGGCGTCCAGAGTGATTTTACCAGCCCTTTTGCTCACTCTGTATAAGTACAGTTTTTGGAGAGTTGGGAGGGTTGTACCAATGATTCGCTCAGCAGTCCAGACTATCCTACGTAGTCTTCTGAGGTCAGATTTGGTAGCTGAGCTGATCCAGACAGTTATTGAAGTGCAGAGGATGGATTCAATGATGGTAGAGTAGAACTATTTCAGCAGCTCCTGTGGCAGGTTAAACTTCCTCAGATACGCTGTTGCACGCTCAGATATACAGAATGTTGCCACAAAGTATCCAACCTTCTAACAATGTTTTAACGTGGCCAAAAGGTTGCCATTCTTTCATTGTATGTGGTAGGTTGCAAATCTCGTATCGCATTGGAAAGGCATTTATTTTCAATAAAAATTAAGGAAATAATCAAAAAATTTAAAATAAAGTATCGGGTAGGGTTAGGGTAGGAGTAGGGAGGGCTTTGTGGAACCAATAAGGTGGCATCAATTTGAATTAAAAGTATAATTTACACTCAATACGTTATTATTGCATACTGTTTTTCTTTTACTACAATACTGAGGTGCAGATAATTGCCACTATTTGCAACAAGTAGTATACATAGCACAAAATCCTGCTATTTTCACTTAGTGTAAATACGTTAGCTGCTATCGCTATGTCAAATTTACCGTCACTCCTATAGACATTGTATTAGAAGTTTTTTTTTGTATTCTGATTCAAAGGTAATATAATACAGAGTACAGTGTTGTAAATGTACATGCATGTATATTTTTAGGCATCAGCTATTTGCATTGTGTAAATAGATAGTAAATAGAGGCTATTTAACTAAGTGCACAATAGCAATAGATGCGATTCACACTAAGTGCAAATACCTATTTACACTATGTTAAAATAGCTGGATTTTGTGCTATGTATACTACTTGTTGCAAATAGTGGCAATTATCTGCACCTCAGTATTGTAGGAAAAAAACAGTATGCAATAATAACGTACTGAGTGTAAATTATAATTTTAATTCAAATTATTAAATGGATGCCACCTTATTGGTACAATAAAGCCCTCCCTACTCCTACCCTAACCCTACCCGATACTTTATTTTCAACTTTTTGATTATTTCCTTAATTTTTATTGAAAAATGCCTTTCCAATGCGATACGAGATTTGAAAAGGGAGAAAAAAAAGTTTGTGTCAAAACACGAAAATACGCGATTGACCCTCTGCGCCCCTGGAGCTGATGCTTCAGCTGACTCTGCTGTTCTTCTTCTCGTTCTTCCTGTACACCTTGATTGACAGATGTCTCGTCCAGTCAGCGGTGAGTAATCTATTCCCAAACCAATGGCGCTGTCTCAAACTATACCTACCTCTTCCGGTTTGTCTGATTTGCCGTTGTGTTTTCTGACTTATTTTGTTTTCGGATTTGTCATTGTGTTTTCTGACTTGTTATAATGTTTTCGGAATTGTTGTGTTTTCTGAATTATTTTGTTTTTTAGATTTGCATTTGCGTTTGTAATTTGTTTTCAGAATCGTGATTTGTTTTGCACTTCTCGGCCACCGTACTAATCAGCCGATTACATGGCAGCAACTCAATGCATTTAGGCATCTAGATGTGGTGAAAACGTGCTGAAGTTCAAACCGAGCATCAGAATGGGGGGAAAAGGGGGATTTAAGTGACTTTGAAAGTGGAATGGTTGTTGGTGCCAGACGGGCTGGTCTGAGTATTTCAAAAACTGCTGATCTACTGGGATTTTCACGCACAACCATATCTAGGGTTTACAGAGAATGGTCCGAAAAAGAGAAGAATTAAGGCAGTTATGAAGGCAAAAGGGGGTCCAACCTGGTACTAGCAAGGTGTACCTAATAAAGTGGCCAGTGAGTGAGTGTGTGTGTGTGTATATGTACAGTATATGTATATGCATGTATATATATATATATATATATATATATATATATATATACACACACACATATACACAACCCATCTGTTCCATCTTTACTTGACCCTCTAACTCTAGCACTCTCTATTCTAATTTTATTTTATCTATATGTCTTTATATATAAATAATAATAATTCTCTACTGCATTAGGCTAACCAAAACTTGTCATAGCACTTGCACGTTGTTGCTCTTTTGTTGGTTTTGATTGCTTCTTATGTCCTCATTTATAAGTCGCTTTGGATAAAAGCGTCTGCTAAATGACTAAATAAATAAATATATATTTGTTTTTTCCCCCTCTCAAAATAACTGAGACCATTCACAGTTATTCAGACATTAAGAACAAGGCCAGAACTCTCAACTGTAGTGCTCACCTATTACCCTTCATGTTTTGATTTCAGTAAATCAGTTTGACTGACAAAAAATGCAAATAACATGATAAAGTTTTATTAACCCAGCTGGTCATCAGACATTAGCTTGTTTATATTGCTATTGGGAGTATAATTAGCAGTAGTAGTATTATAAGTATTATTGTTAGTTTGTTTTTACAGAAACACTGAATGACCAATGTCTTGTGAACCACCACCAGCCCGTAATTCTATGTAATATGACCAGACTTAATTTGCCCACACTATGCACGTGATTAATTAGTCTATTAAAAAAAAAATTCAAGGCATTCTAAATTGGAGACTACAAAAGTGTTTCTATATGATTTAATATAGTTAGCAATCACACAAAGAGTGTCTTTTCCCCCAGATATCAACATAACAAATGTAATAATTTTATACAATATTGCGGTTTTGCTCAATTTTGCCAATGAAAATAGTTCCAAACAAAGATCTCAGCACTGTTTTGCGTCTCTGAGCAATGGGTGTTTACTCATTGAAAGAATCAGCTTTTTGAATGAATCTGTTAAATCTCAATGACTCACTCATTAACAGTCACTAGCTGCCACCTACTGACAGTTTTAATTTCACATTTCGACTATTTTATTTTCATGTTTTAAATTATTTCAAATCAATGTTTTATGTAAAAAACAAAACATTAGGCCTATTTATGCATCTGTAACTGCAGGTTAAATGCATCCATGTCCCCTCTGAGCTACACTGAACTGTGTAAATACATTTAAATATCACTTCAGATGCAGATTCCAGAAATGTTTTCTTGTGTTGGAATGAAAGACACTACCGGATAAAGAGCTTCTTATTCTTACCCAAAGATACAAAATGGACAAAAGAGTTCAAACTAAACACAATCTTGCTACTCCGTATGAACATTTTTTATATATTTATTTGCTCCTTTTCCATTTTGCATTTACTTGTACTTTTACTTTCAATACTTAAGTACATTTAATATAAAAAACACACTTTTCATACTTAAGTACAATAAATATCACATACTTTAAGACGTTTACTCAAGTAATATTCTAAATGGTGACTTCAACTTCTACCAGAAACATTTTCTGGTACGATATCTGTACTTTTACTTGAGTATGGCTTTCAGGTACTTTATACACCACTAGTAACAGGTCACATTACGCAGTCAACATTATAATCATGTAAAAACAAAATCTGCTAATCTAAATTGGCATTTTAATTGGTCACAGGAGGTTTGGGTGTAAAATCTTTACTAGCGTTGGAATAAAGCAATTATTTTAATATGTTTTTTCTTTACTCGACATGATACATTATTTACAAAAAAAAAGATGTAAAATAATCATATGGCTTTATTAAAATTACATTGTTTTAAATTTAAAAATGGAAAACAAAAGATGAGTTGGCGCGAGAGAATATATGAAATGCTTTAGAGAGCAGCCAACAATATTCTAACTGTCATCAAAATTCAGCCCTAGTCCTATACTACAAGACCCCTTATGTTCATCCTCTGCAAGATCAATCAAGTGTAGCATAGCTTGTTCTTTAAGGGAGAGTGGAAACATAGCCTTAAACCCAAGGGACACACTGCACAGATGAAAGCACAGAGTTCTTATCAGATCATGACACATTTTTGTTGCTCTCTGAAGACAAGTCACCTTTACTTATATAGCGCTTTATACAGTACAGATTGTGTCAAAGCAGTTTTACAGTATAAATAGTACTATATAAAAAATGTGTATAGATAATGCAAGTAAACACTCAGCTTTTAAGTTAAAGTCAGTTCATCACTGATTCAGTGCTGTCATTGTCCTGGTCTTTTCAGTTAAATAGTATCTGTGCAATCAAGTCGACAATATTGTCAGAAATTAAGTGTCCCCAACTAAGCAAGCTAAAGGCGACAGTTGGGGGGCCAGTTCTCCTCTGGCCAGACAAAACTGGCATGGCGTGGTTTAATTCTAGGCTGCAACACAACACACAAGATTATGTATAAATGTATACGTTTAATAGGGAGCCAGTGCAACGTTGACAGAACCAAGCTAATATGGTCATATGTAACTCTAGCTGCTGCATTTGGACCAGCTGGAGTTTGTTTATTAAGGGAGTCATCAAAGTGGGGGAATGTTGCATATGTATTGTAAAACCAAGAGTGTCCAATAGATGTCAGTGGCGCATAGTGTTAAGCAGTTCTGGAGCACTGCTGAAGGCAGAGAAAAGTCTAGAGCGCTGTGTATGGCACTTGTGTATGATGAATGCTGCTGAGATGTGTTATTATTAAAGACACCATCAAGACATAAGACTGTTTTCTGAGCCTTTATTAGTATAGAAGATATTAAAAAAATTTCTGAAATCAACGGTTGAACTTTTTAATTTTTAGAAGTTTGCTTAAGTAAATATATCTTCACATTTGTATCTTAAAGGATGTGTATGTTGGAGGATGTTTAGAAGAAACTGGGGAGGGGGGTTTTAGAAAATCTGCTTAGAAACCTGATAGTTTCATACAGTAAATTTTATTAACATACAAAAAGCACAGCCAGTTACCCCATAAGAGCAAAATTCTTCAACAATTCGTTTGGAATGTAAGAATTAAACAGTAAACACTGAGCCAAAGCCTATAGAAATGGGAGATAACAGAGCAATTATTTTTTTACTGACACTGAAGTGAGAATGCTGGTTTATCAACACTAAACCAAAAAGCGTGTAGAACAAGACGTTTGAAATTACATTTGCAAAGATTTCCCAAAATAGTAAAATACCACAAATATGGCCAAAAGTTCTTTTCCTAGGTAACTACAAAAGTTAAAAAGGTAGATTGATGACTTAGTAATAATTCACTTAAAACAAAAAAAGGCGGGGGGCATTTTATTATTGTATTATGCCTATTCTAGTTATCTTCCTCTTCATCACTTAACACTCTCTTATATCTGCGCTTAGCTGGGGCAGCAGGACTCTCGTGGTCGGAATCAATGCTTCTTTCATTGTTATTCCTGGATAAAGGTTCCACATCGGAAATATCTATAGGAGAGAAAAGAAAAAAAAGTCACCTAGATAAATATAGGAAATCACTGCACTTTCCTTCAGCATCATACACTGGTTATAAAAGATATCTACTGTTACCAATCAACCACTGCAATGAAAATGGTTCTAGATGTCTCTATTTGATATACACTTCAAAATTTCACAAATACCTTAAATGAATCATTAAATTTTGTTTAAATATAATCAAATTAAAAAATGTGAAGTCCAATCCAGTCACTGCATTATTTTTTCCACTGTAGGATACTAAGTGTATATGTTTACTATCATAAGAGCCCTGCACCCAAACACAGATAATAATCTTTAGTCCATCCCCTATCCTGAAAATTCTTGCAGAGATGGACTAAAAATGAACACCAAAAACTTACTGCCAGATTCTGGAAGACACATTCTTGAAAGAGTAGTACAAAAGGATGTGCTGCTGGTCCTTCAAGAGTCACTCAACTTATCGATCTACAAAGCCTATAAAAATCAATAATATTTTCACTACACTTCAGCTTGTGATTCTTATTAAATAAGGGCCATTTTTTGAAAGATTTTTTTTTTTATCCAAAGTCTCTGAAAACCTGATACCAAATAAGCCAGAACCGCCACTGAGTAAAAGGCTGATGTTACGATAGTAGACATTGTTCTACTGGTTTGGTTTTTGTATGTATTTCAAAGTAAAGTAATTATAGATTTTAAATGTCACTTCATTCTATTCAACACTTCTGTGCAATTCAAAGTAATATGTTACAAAGGTAATGCTCAGGTGGAGCATGTGGGTCTTGACTTTGCTTTGGGCCCCCCCAAAACGGTAAACCAACTCCTGTTAGAGAGTGCTCTACAGCCAAGAAGTCTACTTGGTCATCCCTACTCAGGATTTTCTCCAAATCTCTTCTCTTTTTGTGCTGCGATTCAATTAAATATATGCTCTGCGGGTTTAATATGCCCTTTTTTATGTGTGTGTAGGTTACGTGCATCTCAGAGTGGCTCCATACATGGTAAATGCTGCTCCACACAAACAGTTATCATTTATATACGCGGACCGTCTCAAACTCCAGTTGCTTATAATGTTCAACTGGGAACAATGCACACTATTCTATCAGATTTATAATGTGACTCATTTATAAACCTGTGCCAACACAGGAGAATACATTATCTTTCGAAATATGCTAATTGTTCATCACAACTTCAAAATAAAAGTATAATACCAGATTAATACACGCCTATGATGGAAGTAGCATGTACCTCATTTTCCTCTCATTTTGAGTTTATGGAAATGCTAGATAAGCTTTTAAGATGCTGTTCATTACCTCTTTGATCATCATCATCGTCATCATCCAACACTCTTCTTCTCTTCTTTGATATTTTCTCCTCTATATGATCACTGAAACACAAATAATCAAAATCACATTTAGTAGAAATGTAAAAAAGTCATGTTTTGCGTGAACCTTCAGAATTTTTGGTCACTTAAAGAAATGCATCGATACTGGCACTCACCTTTGTTCCACAGTATCAGAACTGCCCTCACATGATAGAGAGTCTTAAAAAGACAAAGAAAATCATTTAATTGGTAATTACCAAATAAGTAAGAACTTATACACTTAGTACTTGTACAAGCAGCAATCATGAGGCCAAGCACACCAATGCTATAACATTTGAATAAAAATAGCATTCCGGTGATGTTTGTAGAAAATTTAAAAATAGCAGTGAAATGTCTATATGGTAGAAATTGAAACCATATCAGTGCATTCGACTTAGCATGACCTCAGAAATGGGAAGGAAAAAAAAATCCTTTACGCCACTAGAGGATTTACAAGGATTTGCTACTGTGAATGCTCCAATTGTCTGTGTCCCATTCATCTTCTATGGGGTTGCCACAGACTTGAGTAAAAGAAGACAAAGAACAAACTAACAGATAATTTACACTTTCACTGCTTGGCCTCTAATAAAATGATCAACATTGGCATCACCAAAAATGTTGCATGCTTACCCTTTGATTTGGAAGAGGCATATTTCCTCTGGCGTGACAACAGCAAAGCTCTCAGTGCCTGAGCTCTCATGTCTTGATTATCATCCTCCATCTCGACAGTCAGACTGCTCTCCTTGTTTCCCTCAGAGGCCTCTTCAGCTGCAGTCTCCTCAACCAGGTCAAGAGATGCTGCTAATGACCTCAGCTGATTCACGCTCAGGCTGGAAGAAATTCTCCAGAAAGACTCCTGATAAAATGACACATTGGATGAGATGATAGCATAGTGTAGAGCATCTTCAAATAATCACTTTTATTGCAATATGGAAGCTTCTGAAGCTCAAACCAACCTGTCCATCTGCGGGTGCACGGATGCCAACTGTGCGTAGAAGTTTTTGGAAGGTCTTGTTGTCCATGGCATCCTCATTCTCCTCTGTCAGAGGAACCAGTGCCACAGGATGAGAAACACCTGGAGAAAAAGGGGTCATATTTTAAATTGAAATTTTTGCATATGTGGAAAAACTTGTAACCACGTTGCTCGCCAAGGGATTTGTGAACATTTCTCAAAACTGTAATTCGGGGGCACAGAATATTAAACATGACAAAGACAAGTATAATCATATTTATTCACACTTACAAGAGTGCTGAAGTACTACTTAATCTCAATAGCCAAATTCAAGTTGGCCAGAGAGTGGTTTATCTTTTCTGAATTTATATTTCATTTGTGTCATGGTTAAACTCCGTTTTAACAAAGCATATGGATGATCTGTGCTGGGGAAGAAAACAAACCATCAAATAGAAAATGTGTGTTTCCACAGCTTCCACTAATGCACAGCGCAGGCTTTGCCGTCTGTTTCGCAAGCAGTGATAACAAATAGACTATAATTTATAAGCATTGGTGGAATTCCTTTTCAAATTTAGCTGTTGTGTCATGTTATATGATTGTATACATTGTATAATATGGATCTCTAGAATCATTTATGGTTTGAGCTTCTTCCTGTATGATAAGCCTCACCACTTTAGGCAAACAGGCTCTATTACATTCATTTCCAATGGATTCGACATTATGTAAATATAACAAACTGAAATCATTGCACTCGTTTCTGTTTCTAGTTCTATTTTAAAAATATCTATATTAAAAATCGCATGGCATTACTCGTCAAGGGTAGGGGTATAATCCTGGCCAAATTCCTTCCTTCGCTAGATTTTTCAATTTGAGCTTTCGGGAATCTTAAAAATATATTATCGTTATTGGTCAACCTTTACTTCACAGCAGTTACTGAAATGGGAAATCAATTACTTAAAAGGGAGTCTAAAAACTTTTGGCTATATAGTTAATACTATCATTACAATTTTTTTGGGGGGAAATTTCCACTTTTTTTAAATCAGAAGAGATTACATTGCTGTATTGTTTATTGTAAGTTTAATCAGTCACACTCCAATTCTCGCCATTAACAAACCATTAACTATGACTTTTGCCTCTAACTCCTAATTCACTGCTTATTAATTGTTAGTAAGGTAGTTGTTAAGTTTAGGTATTGGGTAGGATTAGGGATATAGAATGTTCATGCAGAATGAGCTTTATAAGTAGTAATAAACAATGAATATGTTGATAATAGGCATGCTAATAAACAGCTAGTTAATAGAGAGAATTGGTCCTTATACTAAAGTGTTACCATTTTAATCTGTTTTGCTTTAGGAGTGGATGACATGTACTTATGAAAACATTTTTATATTTGAAAATGACAAAAATTGTTTTAGGATTGAAATCTAATGTCCCAGGCCCAAGCACAGGAAGTGTGTAGTTCTGAAAGTGCATGTAGTAAACCTTTAAGCACTCTTCCTAGGAGATTCATGTGATCAAAATCAAACTCGATGCTGAACAGATTTTTGAATCTGAAATTGTTGCACAACAGAAAGGAGAGATTTATGGTGAAAAAAGGAAACAGGAAGTGTCTCATCTTCTGTGTGCACTGAGTGATTTAGATCAAACTTGAGTGATATGCATAATCAAGGAGGTTAAACATATAGATGTGATTATTGTGAGTCACAGTAATAGCACCACCAACTGAAAGCAGGAAATGTTCCATTTACAAAAGGCTTTGAAATCATATTCTTATATATTTCGGATTCACTTCATGACATGACTGATGTAAAACTGTAAAATGATTTTTTTATATCATAAATAGACTTGCCATAGTAACACCAAAAACTTAAGATATACAAAGACTGTGCACTCATTTTACTTATGAATGGGAGAAAACAATGTACAATATGGTGGAATAGTCCCGCCTTCTAAATAAAAGAGCCAATGGCTAAGTCGTCACATTACTGCAGCTGCCATTGATAGCTCTGGCTGATACAGAAGCACAGTGTTCTGAGATGCATGCTTCATTAACTGGTCCTGCATAAAAAAAAAACAGGCTTTTTAAAATGCTATTTGAGCATTAGAAACAACTTCTATGAGACAGTTGTTGCCAGATTTCATTGGTGAATTATAAAATGAAATTGAATCGTAAGCTTGGTGAACAGCTTCGGATAATTTAATGTTTCACCATTCAACAAAATAGGAGCTGTACTTGAAGCTGACTGAAATAGCAGCCAAAAAGGCCTTTCAAAGATGGCCTCCGAGTGTAATTATTTGGTTACGCATTAAACTAACTCTTTTTGGGTGTTTTTGTGGCTCACAATTAGGCTGACAATTAGGCATAAGCTTAAAAAAATGGGCATGGAGGAGGGTCTGTAGCACCACCTTTTGACTAAAGTGCATTAATTTTTCCTACAGTCACCAATACATATATTGTATGTTTTTTTTTTTTTTTTAAATCAAGCTGCACAACTTTCAAAATTATAGTCATTAGCTCCACCCAACCAGGAGACAGACAAATGCAACAATCCAATTTTGAAGCGTGAATCATGATAAAAGTGTAATATGCGCATAAAGGTAGAAATGCACCATTAATCGTTAAAGATTTCAATTCATATACCCACGTGATCTTATTCCTAAATGACAATTTGTCACCTTTATTTTATATAGCGCTTTTAACAATACAGATTGTGTCAAAGCACTTAACAGTATCAAATTGGAGGATAGAGTGTCAGTAATGTATAATAAGATTAAACACTCAATTTTCAGTTAAAGGCATTTCATTATTGAATTCAGTGATGTCATTGTCTAGCTCAGTTTAGTTTAAATAGTATCTGTGAAATCAAAGTGACGATAAATCGCTAGAAATCAAGTGTCCCCAACTGAGCAAGCCAGAGGCAACAGCGGCAAGGAACCAAAACTCCCTCTGTGACAGAATGGAGTAAAAAACCTTGAGAGAAACCAGGCTCAGTCGGGGGGCCAGTTCTCCTCTGGCCAGGATATTATTGTTTATTTATTGTTTAATAAAAATTTTAAAATGTATAAATGTATTATATTTCTATTTTTATATTGTTGCAATTTCTAACAATAATGGTATTATGTAGTTAGGTATTTTATTATATTTTTTGTTATTTTGTTTTTAAAGTATCTGGCTAAATGACAAAGAATTGTAAACCTTTCCTCCGAAAGTTCAATTCCTTACTGGCTTGTGTGGATGTTGTGGGTTTTGTAGATATATTAGGTCAATCTCATGTCACATGACACTGCCTCTGAAGCAAGACAATGATGCCTGCTTTTATGTTATCACACCACTGGCCCTACCCTACTGGTCTAGACCTCAACAGTGTGAGCATTTTACTCACGTTTGTGAATAAAAATAGATGTGTGTGAACTGTAAAATATATTTAGGAGCATGTGTTTGAATAAAAATTTATGAAATTTGAGGTCATAAATTATAAATTGTATAAGAAACATCTTAATTATAATTTTAAGAGGTCTTAAAAAAAAACAAGGAATACGATACAGACAAATGCGATTTTTTAAATATTAAAGGCTATGATTTAATTAAATAATGTGAGCGCAGCACCTTTCAAAGTAAAAATGTGGCTCTGTTCTACAGGCTCATGGTTTTAGAGTACAATCAGTAAATATGCATTTATGCCCATGCTTGTGAGCTACTGATAATGAATTATGACAATGTTTGCTTTGTGATGTTTAAATTGTAATATGATGTAGTAGAGGGTTGAAAGAGTGCATAGAAAATAAAATGTTGGTTATTTGACAGCTGCACAAAAGGCAGAGTTTGAAAAAAACAAAACAAAAAAACTAACAAAATAAAGAACATTGGAATACTAAAAAATAAAAAAGGTTCTTTCTCTCTAACTACCGATTCAGAGAATTACATAAATACTTCTGAAAACGAACACTTCATTATTCATACACTTGTTTTTGCTCATGCAGACCGTAAAAAATGCTTTGCGGACACATGTTGAGTACTGCACATACATTATATTTGTGGAGATCTGTGAATCCTATCACAGATTCATAGTATTCACAGATCCGCACAATTATATCTATGGTTTGAGAGTGTACAGAAGGATTACTCACATGTCCCTCAAAGCATTATTTCACGTAATTCTCTGAATCACTAGAGTTAGAGAGAGAAAGAACACTTTATTTCTAGTATTTCAGTACGTTCTTTGAGGTTCTCTTAAATGTAAGAAAAAAAAAATATTTTTATAATAATTTAAAATTTGTTTGTGACACAGGGTATATGTGAATTGCAAGAAGTAATGGAAAGGCTTTAATCACTAATGTTTTATGTACTCACCATCCTCCTCGCGGTCATCAGCAGTTCTGTTAAGGGAATTCTGCAGCCACAGGACAGGACCAGACAGACCTGTTAACGCACAAAATATTAGGAATTATCTCAGCCTTCACTTAGAAAGAATCTCAAAACTATGCCTGATGGTACCTACCTTGTTGCTGTAAAGTCTGGACCATGTTTCTCAGACTATGAATTTTCTCCAAAGCATTGTCTCTACTCATGCTCTTTTGTCCTTCTTTGGCTGAGTTGCCAACATGCTCCTCATAGTCTTGTTCATCTTCATCTTGATCAGATTTATCCTCTTCTTCCTCTACGTCCAGTTCCTTCTCCTGTGACTCTTCAGTCAAATCAAAGAACTCATCCTCTGTCTGACATGTATAAACACACACAAATATAAATGTACAGTGCCCTCCAAACGTATTGGAACAGTAAAGACAAAATTGCTCTGTTGGCTGTGGAGTTAAGACATTTACAAATATGATTATCAACAGGCTTTCTTGTAGCTCAAATAGTAGAGCATGACGCTAGCAACGCCAATGTCATGGGTTCGATTCCCATGGAAAGCAAGAGCTGATAAAATGTAAAAACTGTAACTTGAATGCAATGTAAGTTGCTTTGGATAAAAGCGTCTGCTAAATGCGTAAATGTAAATGTGATTAAAAGATGAATATGAGACAAAACTACAGAATGTCACATTTTATTATTGAGTGATTCAACACACAGATGTTTTACCAGCTAAGAAGTTCAGCACTTTTAGAGTTTCATCCCCCTATCTAATGTGAGCATAAGTATTAACGGGGATAGACATTTTATTGCTAAGATAAGACTAGGGCCTCCAACCACCTGCAAGGGCTCTCAGGACACTGCAAGTATCTATGGTCTATGAACTAAATGCTAATTAAATGACCACCTTGCAAAATTGTAAAATTCACAGGCAAACAATTACTCCCATTGGGTGCTTGGTGGGTGTTAATTTTCAAATGGCAATAATTTTCCTGGTTCAGGCACATTTCTTTTAGTTCAGAATAAATCTAATTATTACCATTGTACTTCCTGTACAACATAGTGCATCAATTTTGCATTACACCAATAAGGTGTAATGCAATAAAATATGCAAGTCATGAAAAGAAAAAAAAAAAAATCTTAATTTTAGGATGAAATGTGGCTGCCCTATCCCAGCTTTATGTTGCACCATAGAACTTATATGTTGATGGACGCACCATTCCAGTAGTCCTCCCAGGAGCACTGCGTTTTCTCTTCTTGTAAAGATCTCTGCGATTGGACACTAGACCCATGCTGAGGATCTTGTCAACTATTCGTGCCCTTGAACGCTTGGCTGTGATCCGCTTTAGAATATTTCCAAGCACATCTATGGAAATAACAGAAAACAGAAATAAAGGACTTTGCAGGCATAGCAACAGGTGTTAAGAGAGAGTTAGAAGTCTTATTTCTTTTTCTTCTTATTATTATTATTATTATTTGTACTTATGTTGAAGGGACAGTTTTATAAAGCCAGAGAGCAATTACACTGATTTCATGAATTTCTTTTAAAAGATTTTATGAACCTTAACTGTTCAAAACATGCTTCATTTCAAAATGGACATCACTGAAATTAGTGATAAATTCAGATTTTTCTCTAATAATCAAAGGTTAGTTCAGGAACAACTGTATGATTTAGTGAGTTAGTTTGTGAAAGACTTACTAGTTTTTAAAAGACTGCTCACAGTCATTTATTTTTATCTCATTTAATTTTGGTTATTATAGTAAGAGCAATGAAATCAACAACAAAAAAATCATAATAGCATTTTTACTTGATTATGAAATAACTGTCATATAATATAATTAAAATATATTTAATTTAGACTAACCATCACCGTCTCTAAACTCCTCAAAGAGCACCTGGAGTTCTTGTTCCTGTTCTTCAGTCCAGAGCACGATAAGAGTTCCTTTCCTGATCAATTGAGAGGGGGAAAAAAAAGACAGTTTCTCCTAAACCAGAAAGTGATTATATAATGCAAGAAATTACTCATATAAAGTAACGCCAATCACATAAAGCAAAGCATAATTAAATACAATTCTGAATTGCCATTTTTTGTAGTTACAATGCCACCTAGCATCTGCAATTGATGACACTGTTCAGAATGTGTACCAAGTTTAATGAAGTTTGTATGCTGCACTCAAGATATAGGCCAACTGGTCATTATGACAAAAAAAAAAAAAAAAAATCCCAATAAAAATAGGCAGCGGCTATTTGCACTAAGTGTAAATAGCGATAGACACTATTTACACTAAGTGCAAATAGCAATGGATTCTATTTACACCAAGTGAAAATAGCAGTATTTTTTAACGATATGCTATTTACACTAAGTGCAAATAGCAATAGATTCTATTTACACTATGTTAAAATAGCAAGATTTTCTGCTATTTATACTAATTGCAAATAGTGGCAATTATCTGCACCTCAGTATTGTAGTACATTATAAAACAGTACGCAATAACGTACTGAGTGTAAATTATAATTTTAATTCAAATTTATTAAATGGATGCCACCTTATTGGGACAATAAAGCCCACCCTACAACTACCCTAACCCTACCCGATACTTTATTTTCAACTTTTTGATTATTTCCTTCATTTTAATTGAAAATAAATGCCTTTCTGATGCGATATGAGATTTGAAAAGGGAGAAAAAAACCTTTGGCAAAAGGTGGGCTCGAACTCGGGTCGATCACGTCAAAAAGCATGCGCCTTACCATCTACGCCACTGAAACTGATGTTGAAGTAACTTCTTTTTTTATTGTTGACTAACGCAGTCACACGTTAGTGGGCGGAGTTAGTGTAAATAGCCTTTGCCAACAAGATGGGCTATTTGCACTTAATGTAAATAGACACTCCGATAAAAATAACCCAATATATGCTAACTTATTAAAAGCCACATACAACCTAGCTATCAGATGCTAAAATTCTATTAACTGGTGGGCATTCTAGCTGATTTATTTGTTTGATATTTCACATGAGTGTTAGAACTTGTTTTCATCACAGAAAACATGTAAAACTTAATTTCACCCCTTTTTAAGCACCCATTCTATCAAGCTTCATTGAAGTAATAGTTCACCCAAAAATGGAAATTTGCTGTTAATTTACTCACCTTCAGGTCATCCACGATTTAGGTGGCTTTCTCTCTTTAATAGAACATTGAAAATGCTTTTTAGATGAATCCATGGTCCTTGGTGATTCATAAAATGCAAGTTAATAAGTTCTGTCACTTTGAGAGTCAGAAAAGCAGGCACAGGAAATACAATATTAATCCCTGTAGTTCTTGACAATATAAATTGAGGTCTTATGAAACAATCAGTCAGTGCAAGAGAATGAACAATTTACAACATTAATACCTGTGATCCATAGTCTGAGGCTAATGGTCCTGGAGCTCAAGTTTTCCGTCAAATAATGACAAATGTGCGAACAGATGCTAGTTTATACGTTTCAGTTTCTTGCAGAGACTGATCATTTTGCTTCATAAGATCTCAGAGATTAACTTTGTATTTCCTGTATCTGCATTTTTGATTCAAAGTGAGAGAACCCAGTGACTTGTATGTTATGAATCACCAAGGACCATGGATTCAGCTAAAAACCATCGTTAACCTTCTTTCCTCCATCTTGAAAGAAAATCACCTCCATCTTGTCTGGCTTGAAGGGGAGTAAATTAATAGAAAATTTTAATTTTTGGGTGAACTATTGTTTTAAGCTTTAATTTTGTGACTGGCAGATATAGTAATAGAGTTTCTTCATTACTTTATGAAAATGCAATTCATGGTTTAATTACATTATAAATAATTTTTATTGAAATCCTACTATGTGTGCTAGGTGTAATACATAATTTGAATTCACCTTTTTGGGGCAAAAAGAAAGCTTTTACCATAACCACTAGCCAAGTTAAAGCTGAAGTTTGCAGCAAAACTGGACTAGAATTAGGGATGTAACGGTATGAAAATTTCTCATCACGATTATAGTGACCAAAATTATCACGGTTATCAGTATTATCACGGTATTGTTAAAATGTGCTGGAGATGTTCAAAAAGTACCGATACATAAATCACTTCAAGTTTCATACTTAAAAATCAACAAACAGCTAATAAAATGACTTTTTGTTTGCATAATCACTAAAGCAATAACATTACCAATGAGGTCTGGATTTTAAATGACAATTTGACTGACACCAGTTTAATAGCATGTTCAAATAAAGCTTTGAAAAAGTTTCATATAAAGCTAAACCTCACATTTCAGCCTTTAATGAAAAGAGTTAAGTCAAAATGATAATTGATTAATAAGGGGAAGGGGAGAGGGGAAGTGGTGTGTGGCCATGTATGGTGACCCATACTCAGAATTTGTGCTCTGCATTTAACCCATCCAAGTGTACACACAGTAGTGAACATACACCCGGAGCAGTGGGGTGCTGCGGTGCCCGGGGAGCAGTTGGGGGTTCGGTGCCTTGCTCAAGGGTCTCACCTCAGTCGTGGTATTGAGGGTGGAGAGAGTGTTGGTTATTCACTCCTCCACCTACAATCCCTGTCGGACCTGAGACTCAAACCCACAATCTTCAGGTTACAAGTCCAACTCTCTATCCACTTATCTGCTCCATAAATAATTCTATATAGCTTATCTGAATTGTTTAAATGTGTAGAATCCACATAAGCTTGTTTTTCTTCAACCGGTTAAAATTTACAGTAGGCCATGCAAATTTGGTCCGTTTTTTGGCCAGACAGAAACTGCACACAGAATGTAAATAAGTGTCTGTGTAAATCCACTCTCTGACAGCAGGTGGCGCTTTATACGGAAAAGCTGAATTACAGCTGATTCCCGTGAACTCCGCGGTGAATAATTAATTCACTGATCTATTAATTTGTATAATTCCCTCAGCACTCTTTTAAAACCTCCCAGCTTTTCCGCCCTGTTTTCACTCAGAATGAAACTAACTACTCTGCTGCCGTGCGCTCGTGACACTGTTACACTCTGCTTTATGCTGGACAGTATTTATTTATCGTGAGTTGTTCAAATCGTGGTAATCGAATACGGTTTTAATGATAATTAAAATATGAAACGGTAATACTAACCGTGGGGAATTTTATCATGATTTATCGTCAAACCGGTAATCGTTACATCCCTAACTAGAATAGTAAAAATAATGAAACAAACTAACAAATTCTTACGTAAAAATAAGGGCTTTGTTAAGTTTCAGTTGAATTTAAATATATTACAGAGAAGAAAAAGAGGGAGAGAGAAAGGGGATGCAGCAAAATGTCTCTACTTTGCTACCAGACTTTACTTTCCAACTACAGGTTTTACAAAAGAATCATACCTTTCTTTCTTTAAATCCTTCACACTGTCCACTAAACCCATGGACACCATGCGAGACACCACATCACGTCTAGTGTGGCTGCTGCTCAGCAAAGGTAATATCGTCTCAACAATATCTGGCACTTAAGAACAAAAAGAACCAAAACAACAACAAAGATCATTTAGGAGACTGGTCAACACTCAAAAACCAAACAACAGACACTGTGAATGACTGGAACTCCACCTCCAGAGTCCTTGTATTCTTCATACAATCGCTGAAGCTGTTCCTCTTCCTCAGGAGTCCACTTGCCTTTTTTCTTGCCTTCCCTAATAAATAAATAAATAAATAAATAAATAAATATGAACATGTGAATAAAACATATCATTAACTTTTGAGCACTGTAGTGAACTTCAAAGATATGAGCTCTCAACAACCTCAAAATAAAGGTCAAAGCACGTGCAATTACCCGTCTTTATTATATCCCTCCGTCATTTCTCTTACAGCACCTACATTCTTCCAGAACAGCAGCTCCACAAACGCTTTGTCGTTTTTAGTAGCAAATACAAAGAACCGGTTCAGAACATATTTTGCAAATGTAACAAGCTCCTGTAAAGACAAAAAAACAAAACAAAAAAACAAAACAAACCCCCCCCCAAAAAAGAACGAGTTGTTAATCAAAAACAAAATTTAATATTAACTGATTACAAATTGTAACATTTTGATATGCAGAGGTGTGAGATTAAAAGCTTTCTTCAAAAAGCTCTTCTTTAAAAGCTTTGAAAGACTTTTTCAAGCATCTAAAAAAACCAATGACCTTGGCATCATTAGAGCTATGTTTTACCAGTCAAGCTACAGGCACTACATGGTTACAAAAGATGCAGAACGAACTACACTATAATAATGGAATATTAAATGGAAAGCATCAATGTGTTACCTGATAGGTGGTCGCCGCTGGGTCTCCCAAGATCTTATTAAACAGGGAAAAGATGGACAACTGATAGAGTAATTCCTCCATCTTTAGATCCACAGCTAGTCTATGCAGCATGCGTGTGATGCAGTGATTGGTGTGAACAGAGTTTTGGGAGTACGAGCGCAGCAGGATAATGTATGGACGCACAACATTTGGACTGGCAAACCTGTGAATCAAAAATTTTACTTGTAGTGTGTTACTGAACATATTTGAACATAAAACAAAAGAAACATTTATGTAGCCTTACTTCAAATCAATATAAAATGCAATTAGGAACAGTATGCCTACATTCTGATAACAGTTGTTTCTGATTATTACAAAATAAACAGTAAATTATCAGTAGTGGCCATTGCATTCCAGAAATCAACATTTGCTCAGTAGTAGAAACTCTGCCTACGCTTGTGCCTGTTAGTTTTTATTCTATATTAGCCCTTGTTGCTTTTGTGCAATAGATGAATAACAATTTACTTGTTTTAGATATTTTATGTTTAGATATTTCTATTTTTCGGGAGTCCCATGAATAATTTTATCCTCCCCCATCCCACGCACACACAGCAGTAACGTATAGAGACCTCGACTTGTATACTCTAATTACTATTTTGAAAATTATAACGCGTTAAATTACTCCTTCACTAAAACAAGTTATCAAAATACAGTAACACATTACTAATGCGCTACTGCTCAACACTGTTAACAAGACAGCTAAATTGGCCGATTTTTTTTAATTATCACCATTGCCAATAAATTTTCCCTGAATGACCAATTTGAGAAAAGACAAATTTCATACCAAAACTCTGACCATGTGACTACCTAACAGAGACAAAACATGTATAGACTAAAAAGGCTGCATTGGGACTTTACTGCGGGCGGGAATGGGCAGTCAACAAAATGTGGTGTGAGTCCCGCCATCCCATGATTTGTATCATACCAAGAATGGAGTTACATAAACAGGTGTTTACACAGTGTTTGGTCGTACATGATTACAGTTACTTGCCCACCATGGCACAGCCCCCCACTGTTGTTTTTCTTTTTAGACAGAAATAATTTAATTCAGCTGGAAAACGTTACACAAACTGAACGCGTCTGCTCTGCTCCATACAGCCAGGGCTGCCAAGTCTGCATGACTAGGGCTAGGTATCGAGTTCGATACTTTTTAGGCACCGACCGAATTGCCTCGATACCACAGAGTATCGAAAAACGTCTTGTCGTTCGGTACCAAATTTCGATACCTAAGGGGTTAATCTCATCACCGTCAGTGAGCCAATAATCCTGCAGCACTAGGTGTGTTTGACTAGAAGCGGTGCTGCGCTGATAGATCAGTGTTTTACCTCCGCGAGAGCGATTATAAAGCGTACGGAGCAGTCCGCTCTCTATATCGCGCGGTTTGTTTATTATACACAGACTGAAGCTCGCGTAACGCTCGCGGTCATTTCAGCGTCTGCCGCCTCACTACATGAGGACATAAACACATGAACAACATCTCCAGACCTGCTCTGAGACTCACTTCATGAGCATTTTACCGTTTGATTCGAGTAAAACTAACTCATATCACAATACGTCACGACTTTATAGCTACACACAGAACTGTAAAGGTATTCCAGGCAACCCGTCAAAATAAAAGTTCGGTTTAAGCTGGAAGACACTGCGGCAGAAATATATTAATATTGTTCAGCAGACAGTACATACTGCTACTACTAGGCTACTATTAAAATTATTAAAACTTTTTTTTTTTTTAGATAAAAAAAAAATATTAAATTAATGTTTTATGTCTTCATTTGAAAACCAGATACAGAACACAGAATTTCTGAGGAAAAATAAAACATTTCATAAGGCTATTTTAAGTTGTTTTTATGCATTCAAATAATTAGACATACTACACCAGAATTTAATAACAATAAAACATATGGTGAAAGAAAATAAAACACCCACTTATGAAAGTGGATAAAGATTTAAAATTTCTTGAAGTCTTTACCAACCTAGAAATGATGATTCTGTCTGAGCTATGTGTTTTAAAATGAACACGCACTAATGTAAACGTAGCCTAACAGATGTAAACTGAAAACTATTTGAACTTTATTAAAATTATTTATTTATTTATTGTGTTGGATATATTTTGTTCCTTTGTGCATTGGCTCAGGAGATGAGGCTTTGAGTCTGTATAAATATCAACAAGCTAAAAAAAATATTTTTTTGAGTTAATGTAATCTTATTAAAACTGATTTCATAAAACTGGTATCGAAAAAAGTATCGTTCAGGAACCGGTATCGAACTCAAGGTATCGGTATCGAAAATTTTTGAACGATACCCAGCCCTATGCATGACAAAACCGGCCAGTCAAAAACAGCCCAAAGTAGCGCAATTACCAAATGCGGATCTTGAGCTCTGCAGATCCTGAGCTCATCGACAAATATCTTGTAAGATGTGCTCACTTTACACGATCACTTTGCACGATCGTAAAATTTAAAATTAAAGTGGACAGTGCACACAAAAACACACAGGAGTGTTTAAAAGTGGTTGACTACAAGCGGGTACAGATATGAATTGGTACTAATGGTACTATAAAAAGATCCACCCCCCCCCCACAAACACATTCTCATTGGATCTACACAAATCTCGTAGGTGACCTATTTTGATCTCAAGAAAATGAGTTTTGACCGAAAGGTGAGGAGTTTGCATCCACGAGAGGAGGAGCAAGACTCAAGCAGGGAATCTACAGGGGACACACCTAGGAAACCAATCCGGAAAACCAAAATCAAATTGCCAAAAGCCAACAAAAAAGCAGGAATAAGCTTTGACCAGAGCCTACACACAACTCGCCAAGAGGTAGTACAACTGCCAAACTGATCTTTGGATACATTGTGGCAGTTCTCCAAATCTCCATTTGCCTTCTTTGTAGACAGAGGAAGACCCTCTCAAACAGAGTGGGAGACGGGAAAGGGAAATTCTGCAGCTGCTAAAGGATTGTCACCTCCTCTGGAAAGCATGGAGGAAGGACAGGGACCACAAAAAGGAGGGCTTGAAGAACCTGTGAGGTCAAATTAAAGCTACACCCACAAAGCTGAGGCAAGCTGAAAGGATCAGGAAATAGAAACTGGAAAGAAAAAGCAAGGAAAAAGAAAAAGCTTCTGTGACACTTTTAAGTACTGGAGGAGAACAACGGGATGCTGCACACCACTAAAGGGCTCCTTACGTCTCTCATGTCGGAGGAACCAAGTTGTCAAAGACACTAAAAGGAAAGGAATGAAAGAAAAGGTCGTGACGTGTGGCCAGTTGGGGGTTTGGTGCCTTGCTCAAGGGCACCTCAGTCATGGTATTGAGGGTGGAGAGAGCGCTGGTTATTCACTCCCCCTACCTACAATCCCTGCCTGACCTGAGACTCAAACCCGCGACCTTTGAGTTACGAGTCCGACTCTCTAACCATTAGGCCACGACTTCCCAAGATCTGGCAGAGAAGGCAGAGCAAGAGAACTTCTGGCTCTGGCTTCAGAGAAAGGATAAGACGTGGGGGAGAGAAGGTTCCTAGAGCTGGCTGCAGGGGCGGTTGGGAGATGTCCCTGCTGCTGCTCCACCACCCGGAGATGTTCTGGGATTAAAGGAGCGAAACATCAAGGATGGGTGGGCTCCTAGGTGACGACTCAGCAGCCAGCCTAAACTGCACCGTCGGAGGTTTGTCAGGCAGAAATGCCTTGCAGGTATTCCTACATGTGCTTACAACCAGCTTGGAGGAGATAGACCAATTGTGTGTTGTTGTTAAACCGTCCAGAAAATTTTATACTGTACTATAAATTTTTCATTCTAGAATTAAAATTAACTCCATTTACATCTACTTTAAGTAGAAATAATTCTCCACGCACCTCTTAATGAAATCCAAGAAGTTGAACTCCGTCTCAGACACAGCAACAGACTCCAACTCTTCCTCTTCCTCCAACTCAACTCCATCCTCTTCCTCAAGAGCAGAATCTAAAGGAATCGACTCTATACATCAAGAAAACAAATTCAATACATCACCATACCTCTCCAGTATTGGGTAAAACCGTAAAGTGTAGTATTGTTTGTAATGATATCAAGTGTTATTGTTAGAGTACCGACATTTCAGGAGTCGGCACCAATACAAGTAAAACACCAGTAACCAGGATTATCAATATAAATTGTGACACTTCAGTAAAAACTACTGATACTGGAAAATAGGACTGCAAAATAACGTTATACCGTTTTATGATAATTTTTGTCAAAACAAAACATGATTATTAAAAATCACAATTGACTTGGTTGTGTGCTGTTTTTTCAGAGACAAAGAAAACAGACTCGCTGTACTATTTCAATTTGAGCAAAATATCTCAGAACATATATGTGACCCTGGACCACAAAACCATTCATACGGGGTACATTTTTGGAAACTATGATTTATACATCATCGGAAAGCTGAATAAGCTTTCAATTGATGTATGGTTTGTTAGGATAATACAATATTTGACCGAGATACAACTATTTGAAAATCTGGAATCTGAGGGTGCAAAAAAAAAAAAAAAAAAAATCTAAACATTAAGAAAATCGCATTTGCGCAAAGTTTTGATATACAGTGCCCTCCAAAAGTATTGGAACAGTAAAGACAAAATAGCTCTGTTGGCTGTGGAGTCAAGGCATTTGCAAATATGATTAAAAGATGAATATGAGAAAAAAGCCATTTCAACACATACATGTTTTACCAAATAAAAAAAACAGCACTTTTAGAGTTCATCCCACTCATTGAGGGGAGCATAAATATTGGGACAGTTGAACATAAGGCAGATATAAAAGATTAAACGCTATTATTTAGTTGCAGATCCCTTGCGCACAATCACTGCAGTGAGTCTGTGACCCATAAACATCACCAGACTCTTGGTCTCATCCTTTGAAATACTTTTCCCAGCCTTTAATGCAGCAATCCCAATTGTTGCTTGTTTTGGGGAGTTTCTGCCTTTACTCTCCTCTCGAGCTGGTGAAATTCATGTTCAATCAGATTTAAATCTGGAGATTGACTTGGGTAATCTAAGACCTTCCATTTCTTTGCCCTTATAAATTCCTTGACTGAACTGGCAGGGTGTTTTGGGTCATTGTCCTGATGCAATAAGAAGCACTTCCCAATGAATCTGGTGGCATTTTCTTGAATATTGGTAGTCAAGTTGGTTTTGTACCCTTCCAAATTCATTCTGCTACTGTCATCATACATTAAGTCATCAGTAAAGTTGAGAGGGCGTGTTCCAGAGACAGCCATGCATGCCCATGCCATGACACCACCTCCACCATGCTTTAAAGATGAGGCTGTATGCTTGGGATCATTGCAGTTCCCATTTTTTCTCCACATTTTTGCTTTCTCATCACTTAGATAAATGTTCATCTTTGTCTCATCGGTCCATAAACCGTTCCAAAACTCTTCTGGCTCACCTTTGTGCTTTTTTGCAAACTCTAATCTTGCCTTTCTATTGTTGGTGCTGGTCAGAGGTTTGCATCTTGCTGTGTAGCATCTGTAATTCTGTGTCAGTCTCCTGAGGACAGTAGATTGTCAGAGCATCACCCAGCTTTCTGGGAGTTGTTGGTGATTTTACAGACACGTCTTTTAGGATTCACTCAAGCTTTTATGATTTGTCTGTCATCAACTACTGTTGTTTTCTCAGCCGATCAGGTAGTTGTTGGTTGCTGGTGTCGATGGTGGTTTCCAAACTCTTGATTTCTCCATGCCCTTTGTTTTTGCTATAGTTCTAATTGTCTTCCTCTTCTCTTTTAGCATCCAAATTGCTTGCTTTTCTCTCAAAATCAGCTCCCTCGTCTTCATCCTGGTTTGTGTGTGTCATCATTGAATGCAAGATTCAGAATACAGAAGTAATGGATATAACTGATACGACACATTTCCTGCTTTTAATATCTGAAGAATTAATGCAACAGGACACAGCTGATCACTTAGAAAGACCTGTGAGGCAACTGTTCCAATACTTATGCTCGCATCAGATAGAGGGATAAAACTCTAAATGTGTTGAATCACTCAATAATAAAATGTGACATTTTGTAGTTTTGTCTCATTCATATTTTAATCATATTTGTAAATGTCTTGACTCCACAGCCAACAGAGCAATTTTGTCTTTGTTCCAATACTTTTTGAGGGCACTGTATTTATGGTAGGAAATTTACAAAATATCTTCATGGAACATGATCTTTACTTAATATCCTAATGATTTTTGGCACAAAAGAAAAATAGATAATTTTGACCCATACAATATATTGTTGGCTATTGCTACAAATATACCCATGCTACTTATGACTGGTTTTGAGGTCCAGGGTCACATATAGAGATCGCTAAACACCAAATTACATGTTTGGATGTTTTAACCTTTCAGGCAGCAGTTCAAGAAGCAGACAGATCACAAAGTCCTACAAATTAACTTCTGACAATAAATGTCAGCCACTATGGTAAAAAATAAATAAATAAATAAAACACTACTTGATTATATAAGAATCACAGTGCAAAAAGGTGGTCTCTGGGAACCCAGTGAAAATACTGCAAATACTGTGGCAACTTTAACATTTGAAAGGATATTAATGGCAAAGTTATTTCTTTCCTTATTCAAACAGATTTTTTTCTTCATGAATATATGGTTGACCTGAAAAATGAAAGCTATATCATACACTTGGAAAGTTATGAGCTATATCATGCTCGTAGACACTAGGGTGTGACAATACACTTAGCTCACGAGATGAGACAAAATACAGATACTTGGTTCACTAGAAGACATTATTTTTATACTATTTTTAAGAAATTTATTGACAAAATATTTACTTTTAATTACAAAAAGTAAAACAATGCAGTTGTATTTTGAAATATTTAAACTAATCTAGGGCTGTAACTAACGATTATTTTGGTAATCAAGTAATCTACTGATTATTTTGACAATTGAGTAATTGATATTTTAAGTAACAGAGACCCAAGTAAAAACCAGGCATTAGTATGACTATTTATAAATAAACTAACGATGAGGCAATAATAATTGGCTTAAATAAAATATAAAAACCAAGTACATGGTTTTATTGAACAACACTGTTAAAATACATAATGTGCCTATACATAATAAGAACATAACCAACTTAAGTGCATTATGTATTATAACAAATGCAGAGGGTGCCAACGGTCTGGTAACGTTTCAGGTGATTAAACAATGTTTAAATGCATTTAATTCTAATATTTGGCCACATGCAAACTCAGAAACCTTTATTTTGAAATTGCGATGTAAATGGCACATGGCATAAATAGATTGATGTCTTCTCCTGTGATGGCAAAGGTTTATAAATGATTTACATTACAAATCTAGTGAGATAATGAACACTGTTTTCCCAGATGAACATTAAGCAACTCAAATTCACAGCATATGCAGAGGAAGAGTTTAGCCCCTTTCACACATACAGTCTTTACTGGTAAATTACTGGTAAGTTACCATTAAGAGATCATGTGTGAACAGGACCTTTTAAAAAATCCTGGTAAATTTGTTCTGGCAAACATATTCTAATGGAGATTATGTGATTACTCTGAGCTGTTTACAAAGCTCCGCTGCTTTTTAATTAGTTTTTCTATGTAAATATGTGCTAAATGGACATCTTTGACTATTGCGCCTAGCAGCTTTTTGTCACGCTGCTCCATTCATCAGGGCTGCGACTCTGCAATGAGATACTGTTATGCGCATCTCAGGTTTATAAGAGCAAAAAATTCTGAATGGCTAGTAATGTTAGTTTGGTTGAGAGTGAAAGCTGTGCTCCTTTCATTCCATTGGTATGCGTACTCATGGACTCGTGATATCAACAAGTATTTTAAATGTAGGATTATTTTTCTCCACGGCTAAACGCTGCACACCGGAGATCCAGCACGGATATGTATGAAACTAATAAAACTAAATTAAACAATAAAAAAAAAAAATTCTTTAATCATTTCATTTCATAAACATTTTCATTAATCAGGGAGCTTTACTTTCACAAAAAAAAAAGCCATCTTCGGAAGCGGAGCTGCGTGGAGTGTTACAAAAAATGCACGCACACCACCACGCGAAATGAGGTCGCGCACACTCAAAGCGAACTTGCGGATGCGTCAAGTATAAATCAGCCTTTAAAATGGCATTTGTTTTGTAATACTGGGTTGACTAAAATAGGAAGAAAAATTAATTTTAAGGTTTACATTTTTTCTTCAAGACTTATTAAACTGTCTGCTAGGAAAAATAAACAAAACTAGAATCAAATCTAGGCATAAATTAAATCAAAATTTGATTCAAAATTGAGAAAAAATTGGATCAAATAGTGACCTCAACAATCGATATTAATCAAATCGGGAGGTACCAAAAGATTCCCAGCCCTAATTTGTGGCTAAAATATATTTTTGTCTGCATGTCATGAGTGGGGCTCCGTACTAAAAGTAACAAAATAAAGAATGAACATTATTCAGCATTTAAAGGGATCATGAACTGCAATAAATATTCAGTACATATCAAACGATCTGTAATAACAAAGCAATAGCGATTATGTAATAAAAACAGTTATTCACACTTGTTCACATAAGCCGTTTTTAGACTAGTTTTGAGTTCTGAAACTTGCAAGATGTTTTTATAGTACAATGACCTATGTCAAAAGATCAAGGGAATTTTGGTTTCGCAATTCATGATCCCTTTAAAAATAGCCTTGGCTATTTGGCTATTTGAGTACGCTTGTCAGGTAAGATGCATTCAGTATTCTGAACTGTAGCACTCAGCAAGTAGCAATAGTAGGCAACAACAACTGAAATGTTGGTAGGTGCGTTTATGCAAAAGGAATGACACACTGCATTGAGGGTATATATTTGATCTATTTACATATCCCCTGGGAGTCAAACCCATGATCTTGGCACTGCCAGTGCCATGCTCTAGTTTAAGAACTACAACAATACTATAAGGTTTAATAAAATACACTACTCCACCAAACCTGATAGTATCGTTGTTGAACAACACTAGAAAAGTAGAGCATCGAGTATTTTTAATGATGTTGCCAGAAACAGCAGTATACTGCAGTCTTCTCTGTAATGGTCTTGGGTAAAGAAATATAATGTAACGTGGTATGTGAAGGCATCAGGTACAGTAATATGTGTAGTGTGAGCTTACTTGGGAGTTTAGTGAAAAGTATCTGCTTCAGAAGTTCTAGTTCCTCCTCAGGTTCCACCTCAACAGATCCAAATGCATCTCCTTCAGGCCACACTGCCCTGTTTCAAAGCAACAGTTTTGGAAGAGAATAAGTAACATTGTTTCTTTCTACAATTCAAAAAACATATTATATTATTATATATAGGGGTGGGACTCTTTTGGCACCTCTTAACCGTTCTGATTAAGATTCTCAGAATCGCAATCAGATACAAAAACAATGAATCTGATGAATATAAATACCCGTGTACTTATGTTGAGGTTAACTATATGAAAATGTTAATTATATTAATAATTTAATGGCAGATCTATTCTGAACATTTTAAGGTATAATAAGGATAAAGGACATCTTTCGGAGTCCAGGTGAATCCATCAATTCATTAAAAATCTGACAGCTTCATTCACTTTTTCCTGTGTGGAGAACAGGCATGCTGTAATGAAGCTCTGCCAAAGTTAGGCATTTAAAATATGAGGAGAAACATAAAAATACACTGTGTGTGTTTTGGTGTGGTTGCCTTACCGTGCAGCACGTAGTAAACTCAAAGCTTCAGGTCCTGCGTGAGACATTATACAGTCCTGAATCCTGACCAGTGCTTCTGTTCTCTGCTCATCCACTGGAGTCTCAGATGTGGCATCAAAGGGCACAGCACCCTCAGTCAAACTCTCTGACAACTGCAAGCCAACATGAAAAACATCACAACTAACAATCCTCTACAAGTGCTCCAAATTGAAGCATGGACTTTCATTTGAAATGGTGAGTCTGTTTTTAACAGCAAAGCCAACATCAAGTGCACATTTTGTTGGCCTCTCAACATTCCACTCCTCATTTCCTGTAGACTGGGGTGTTCAACATTATTTATTTTGAAATAAATAAACTCCCACACAGACCAGCTAACTGTTCTTGGGTAGCGATAGTGTCTCACTTTCATCTGTCATCTCCAACGACATGATTTTGCTATTTTACTTATTCCTTAATTCATTTTTCGGTCACAAATTAAGGTCCAATTCTCACTCTTAACTATTAACTACAACTTTTGCCTCAAACTGCCAATTTGCTGTTTATTAATAGTTAGTAACGTAGTTAAGTTTAGGTGTGGGGGTAAGATTGAGGGATCTAAAATATGGCCATGCAGAATAAGGCATTAATATGCTTCATAAGTATTAATAAACAGTCAAATGTATTATTACAGTAGTTAATTAACTAGTATTATTACTAGTTAATGTAAGAATTGGTCCCTAAACTAAAGTGTTACCCACTTTTCAGTTAAATCATGGAAACAAACTAATAAAAATGCTCATATTTTAACCAAAAAGGAGGAATGACCAATGATTTCTTAATTCATAGACACATAATTGGCGTGGTGATAGCGCAGTGGATAAGACGCATGCCTTTGGTGTGAGAGACCCGGGTTCGAATCCACTGTGAGACACCAATGTGTCCCTGAGCAAGACACTAGTTGCTCCAGAGGCGTGCGACCTCTGACATAAATAGCAATTGTAAGTCGCTTTGGATAAAAGCGTCAGCTAAATGAATAAATGTAAATAATTGCATATATTATCTGTAACGGAGCAACTACTCAAAAAAAACTCCCACCTTATTCACAAGTGTGTATACACACACATTCGTTTTTTTAACCTTGCTGCAATTTTAATGCATTTGGAGAGATGCAAATGAGCACATGTTAGGTAATTTTCATAAAACACAGACAAACCAATTCCTTATAAGGGGGTTTTCAACATGAAGTGCGGTAATAAATTTGCTACGTAAGAGTGTATAAGTGCTAAAGGTGTCAGTGTTGTGCTGTATCAATGGTGTCATGAATTCACAATGTAAAAAATTCCTAATAATTCACTCCCATGTCATCCAAAATCTTGTCTTTCTTCTGTCGAAATCAAATTAAGGTTTTTGAGGAAAACATTCCAGGATTTTTCTTCATATAGTGGACTTCAGTGGTGGCCAATGGGTTGAAGGTCCACATTGCAGTTTCAATGCAGCTTCCAAGTGCTCTACTTGATCTCAGCCGAGCAATTAAGGGTCTTATCTAGTGAAATGTTCGGTCATTTTACAGTCAAAAATACAAATTTCTATACTTTTTAACCACAAATGCTCATCTTTTTTTTTTAATTGACTAGAACAAAATACACATGATACAAAAATGTACATAAAACATACCAGTGTACAAACAATTGATTCATTAAATCAAAAACTGTAATTTGTAAAAAATAAAAAAAAAGGTCTTTGCTTTTTTATTAATGTTCTCCAAACTGGTGAATTAGTCCTCAGTCTCCTGAAGAAAAAGAATGAAATTTGGCTTGGATCCTGACCATTTCTTATGTATGTGAAGTTTTCCCAAAATAATAAAAAGTAAACAAGTAAAATTACTATTAATATTACTTTCATTGGAATAATACATATCAAAATTATTTAACTTGAATATAACTTTTCCTTCTATAATGAAATTTTCCATATTCACACAGAAAATCCTCGTCTATACACAGTAACAAAACAGATGGACAATAGACTCCTTTTCCACTGAACAAAAAATACAGGATTAATCAATATCTAAATTAAATCTCTCTATCATAATTTTAGCTGGATAAATATACCATGTAAAATTAAAAAAAAAAAAGCCCTTTTACTTTGTTAAACAGTCTATTTCACAAATACTCCAAGCTTTATTCCAATTTATATTTCTAAATAGATTAAGCTTTTATGAGTAGCTGTATCACACGTTATATTATTCCAAATATATTTATCAGTTCAACATTAAGAGCATCAATGCCTCCTAGAAACATGCTGTCTTTAACATATATTGCCTCAGAAGAATCACCACAAGCTCTTACAAAATGTATAACTTGTTGAGGTATGGTGTCAAATACAACAGCATACTCTTTTGGCGTAACTGAAAAAGCAAATGTATCCAAATATTCACTATAAGATAATAAATTATCATTTGAAATTAAAAATTATCATTTGAAATTAAAAATTGTCTAACACAATTTTCATACCAACTTTTATAAAAGTTCAATATTTTTATATTGAATATATCTGTTATTCCACATTTGAGGAAAATTGTGCTTCAACACCAGCCTCAAGGACAAAAAAGCTTGTTTGTGAAATTTAGAAATTTCGCAGGTAGCTTATCAATTTTAAAATCGCATCTCAACAGTAGATGTACGCCACCCATCATGTTGAACACGTGCTTTGGAAATGGATACCCACATGCTGTCCTTGTCTTTTATTAATTTAATTATCCAATTAACCTTGAATGTATTGTTTAAAGTTTCAAAACTAAGCACAGATAATCCACCTTTGCTCTTTTGGTAACAATTTCTTTTCTTAAATAGTGATGTCTATTCCTCAATATTTTTTTTTTTTAAATTAACATTTTGACATTGTACACATTAGATGGCATACCTAAAGCTAAAGAAACAGACAGATCTTGATATCCCTTCTGCTTTGGACAGTAAAACCCTACCATTCAGGGATTTATCTCTTTAAAGCCAGATAACAAATCTTGTTTTAGTTTTGCTCATTATAGGCTTGAGATTGAGCACACTGCATTCATCCTCTTCCTTACGTATGACGACACCCAAATATGTAACTGTATGTTTAATAGGAATACCATGTAATTCTGTTAAATTACATGTTTTAAGTGGAAACAGCACCAATTTATTTATATTAATTTTAAGACCTGGTACTGAGGAAAACTCGCTTTAATATTTCTGGATAATTTAAGAAAAATACTATCTAGTATCTAGTAAATCTGCCACTTGTACCCACTGATAATTTGATTGAACTATTGCATCCATTGTAAATAGTTCTAAAAGCTTTTTGAAACTATTCTCCAAAACCAAAATGTTTAACATCTAAAAATAAACTCAAACTTCAAGCTGACAATACATTTTTTCCTCTCTTCTAGACTAATGTCACAAAGAAAATAAATGAAGAATTTAAATTATTTTGTTGTATCAGAAATTTTACTCAAAAACAAATCTGTTTGTCATTGTAAGGGTATGAAGTATATATATTCTTATAAAACTGGGTGACATATTCAGCAATATCTTTGTTTTCACATACTCTCTCGTTATCATGAGTTTACAAATAATTCATTATTACGTTTTTCTAAATTAAAACATAAATGGTATTTTTCTCACCTTGTTCAATCAAATTCTGTCTACTTCTTTTAAAGGAACCACTAGCTTTGTCTACATAAATAGTTTAATTGTAACTGCAAGGAGGCCAAATGTTTTAAAAAATAAAAATGCTTGTGGCATAAACATTTACTATAATAAATTGGGAGATCAATACTAACATGTAAAATTATGCAGTTTGCTTACTGTGAATGTGTCCTTTGAAACTACCTTTTAATATAACTATCCCTGCACATTGGTTCGTACCAAATGAGAACCAAACATTCCCCCACTAACATCATTCCCCTCACACCTGCTTCTCAAGCATGAGACTCTTGAATAAAATAAAAATCTGCACCTTTGCTTTGGCAATACAAAAATAAAGATTTCCTTTTCAGTTGGTTTCTTATACATCTGGTATTAATAAAAAAAGAAATTGACCTGAGTGCACTTAGTAATATGTAAAATTTAGCTCAAAAGGATGACTATATACATCCGGTAACAAAATATTATGCAACTGTATTATACAAACATTGCTGACTGTGATAATTTCTAACCTTCCTCAACAAAAAAGCACCACTCGTTCCACCATCTTGGCTGGACTCCACAAATGCTCAATGCTCACAAATGCAATAATCACACATGCAGGTAGAAGCACCCTCCCAGTATTTACAAAGCAAATGTGCAAAAAGAGTCAAATATCCTTTATAAAAAAAGGAAAAACAACAAAGGTCGGATGATTTTGAAGTTGGAGGAGAAAATGAGATGAGTTTTTCGCCCTACCCTACCTTTTTGAAGGAAGTACACAGACGAACAACTAACCGCATGTGACTTTTTCAATGTGATTACGCATGCGCATTGCAGAGCTTGTGCAAGACCGATTGTTTCGCTAGATGAGACCCTTATTCCTCAGCTGGGATTGTGTAGAGCCCTTTGAAGCCGCATTAAACCTGCAATTTGGACCTTCAACCCGTTGGCCATCATTGAAGTCCATTATATGGAGAAAATTCCTGGAATGTTTTCATAAAACTTAATTTCATTGCAAATGAAGACAGACGGACATTAACATGGGGTTGAGCAAGTTATCTATCTATCTATCTATCTATCTATCTATATACACACACATCTATATCTATACATCTACATATATATACACATATATATTAGTGCTGTCAAACGATTAATCGCATCCAAAATAAAAGTTTGTTTACATAATATGTATGTGGTGTATTTTTATTATGTATATAAATACACACACATGCATGTATATATTTCAGAAAAATATGCTGTTTATGTATTAAATATATTTCTTTATAATATAAATTATATGAATATAATCAACCCGATCACTTTATTTTATAAAGCGGGGAAGTCACGGCCTAATGGTTAGAGAGTCGGACTCGTAATCCAAAAGGTTGATAGTTCGAGTCTCGGGCCGGCAGGAATTGTAGGTGGGGAGAGTGAATGTACAGTGCTCTCTCCACCCTCAATACCACGAGTGAGGTACCCTTGAGCAAGGCACTGAACCCCCAACTGCTCCCCGGGCGCCGCAGCATAAATGGCTGCCCACTGCTCCGGGTGTGTGTTCACTGGATGGGTTCAAATGCAGAGCACGAATTCCGAGTATGGGAAAATTGAATTCAGACTGAGCTCAATCAAATCGTTTACATGAAGGCTTTTCAGTCTGATTGAGTTGTCAATCCGATTACCAACAGATTATTTGGTTGCATGTAAACGTAGCCATTGAGCGCTCACTCATTTCAGTTTATTGCGATCTCATAAAATTCCATTACAATCAATGAATCTTTCTACAAAGCATAATAGTCTTTTATTTACATTGTGTCTACACTTTGTTGTAATTAGGATTAGCTTGCAGAAGGCCAATGAGAGCGAGCAAGCTTCACCAACTGGATGTTGCGTGCTTCTATTGCTGAAAACCGGCAGCCACAAACATGCCATGGAAGGAGATCACCCATACCATTTCTTCTTTGTTTTTCTTCCCGTAAAAAACAAAACTCATGCCAGTAGACAACATTATCCTCCATTCCTTTTTCTTCACAAGTCATTTTTGATCTCATGAGGCTCCGTGAGATCTCGTCTCAAGGTGAAAATTATACTCAATCAGTAGGTGTGTGGTCTCACAGTCTGGCCGAATTGTGTAGTGTGTTAAACATTGGTTTAAACTGTGCTTAAGTCTGTGGTCTCCACCAGTTTTAAAAATAGTTAAGATTTGAAAATCGTCAAGTGTGTCCCAGGCCTAAGATGTTCTTTATGCGACTGGTCTTCATTTCTACTGATATGATTTGTTATTATGTAACTAATTGATTATGTACCATTTTGATTTGGTGGCCCTGATATTGTATGTTTTCACTGTTTGTTAACTTGATGCATTTTGTGTGTTAATGTGATGTCAATTTTTTAAATGTATAATTAATTTATAGGGTGTTTTGGGGATCATTAGCACTGGTACTGGAGAGGATAATCTGCTTCCCCATTGTCAGACAGGTCTGAAAGATTCTAAAGGCTTTTTTTTTGTAAAAATGTTTTCAATTAACTATGTTAATTAAAAAAAACAAACAAAAAAAAATTCTATAACTCACCTGAAAGCCAGATGTTCTGAGTTCTTGAGACACTATTTGCCATGTTTGCTCCAGGTCTTCAGCTGTGGGCTCTGTTTGAAGGGTCTTCTGGCTACGTTTCCTTCGTTTCACTCTTTTTTTCTAAAGATCACAAAAATAAATTTAAAAGTAAATCATTGCAAGTAAAATTTCAATTTTCATCAACACTACCACCAAAAAAATAAAAAATGAAGAATGGTGGGCAGTTTAACTGCTCAGGACAAAGAAATGACTCAAGAACAACAGTTGTGGATCATTTGTGGACAAATTTTGAAACATCTATTTTTTGTTTTTTTTTAAACATGTAAACCTTTTTTTTTTTTAAAGCATGTACTTTGTGATAAAAATAACATTTTGCAAATTCTGCAACCTGTTTGTAAATTCATTATCATAAACATAGTTAGTTCTGTTCCTTGTATCTAGACAGGAGGCCTTCCAAATATTTGGATACATAAATTATCAGCATTGGGACTTGTCACTGTTTATACCACTCAGCTTGTCTCTGTACATTGTAGACAGACTATCAGTTTTGTGTATTTGTGGTAGCAGTTTTCAGCAAATTCAGACATTATGCCAGTAGATGGCAACAAATTACTGCCTTTATGAGTGAGTCACTAGACCATTCATTCATTTATTAACTGAACTAATATGCAGAGCCGAGAGATATGGCTGATGTGACGTGCAGCCAAACTTAACCAAGAAAAAAGCAAAAACAAAATCCACATTTACCTGCTTCTCAACAAAGTGTCAGTTACACATTTTTCCTGTGTTAATGTCAACGTTTATGCCATTGACTGACCTCGACACTTGTAGTCAACATAACCTGATATAAAATGCCCAAAATAACCTGATACTCATACACCTGATACACAGCTTGTGCTTCTGATTTTTGCACACAGTAACACCATCGTAAGGGCAAATGAAAACAAAGGATTCACCAGCTTTTTGCCTAATTTAGAGATGTCAGTGTTGGCAGGTTAGCGTATACAAGTTCTCTTTCATAGGTTTACTCAACGCTGCTTGGCTTATGCAATGGGGAACATCCCCTGGTGTGATGATTGTCCGAAGCCCTTATAGAATCACGCCAATTCATTGGCTGATGGCGCGATATACCACCCCTATGTCATACGTGATTGACAGACCCACGCGCGCACCATCTTACCCCTCATATTTTCCTCTCTTCAGAATCATTCGCTTCTCGCAGTTTTTCTGGCCCATTTCTCAGCGACGTTTTAGTTTGGGAATCTTTCCACTTCAGCGACCGCATCTGTTGAATTATTATTCTCCTAGCGGTGAGTGGAATGGACTTTAGTCAGTGCCAGCCACCATGCTCTCGCCTCATCGCAAGTGACGACCAGGGGTGCATTTCCCTGCATACCTGACTGCATACCTGACCTTCTCTCAGACAAACTGAGACAGCTCTCTGTGCCCTGCTCCATCTGTCAGTGGATCACCAGCTTCCTGACAGACAGGCAGCAGCTAGTGAGGCTGGGCAAACTCACATCCAGGACTCTCACCATCAGCACTGGCGCCCCTCAGGGTTGCGTTCTCTCCCCACTGCTCTTCTCCCTCTACACGACTGCACATCAAAGGACCCCTCTGTCAAGCTCCTGAAGTTTACGGACGACACTACAGTCATAGGCCTCATCAAGGACGGTGACGAGTCTGCTTACAGACAGGAAGTTGAGCAGCTGGCTGTCTGGTGCAGTCTTAACAACCTGGAGCTGAACACGCTCAAAACTGTGGAGATGATAGTGGACTTCAGGAGAAACCCCCCTGCTCTCCCCCCACTCACCATCATGAACAGTACTGTGACTTCAGTATTCAGAATTCAGATTCCTGGGAACCACCATCTCCCAGGACAATCACATTGACTCTATTGCGAAAAAGGCCCAGCAGAGGCTGTATTTCCTCCGCCAGCTAAGGAAGTTCAACCTGCCTCAGGAGCTGCTGAAACAGTTCTACTCTGCAATCATCGAGTCCTATGTCCTATGTTCTTCTATAACTGTTTGGTTCAGCTACCAAAACAGACATCAGAAGACTACAACGGACAGTCAGGACTGCTGAGAGAATTATCGGTGCCCCTCTGCCCAGCCTCCAAGAACTTTACACCTCCAGAGTGAGGAAAAGGGCTAAGAAAGTCACTCTGGACCCCTCACACCCAGCTCACTCTCTCTTTGTACTGTTGCCCTCTGGCCGGCGCTACAGATCACTGAGCACCAGAACAGCCAGACACAAGAACAGTTTTTTCCCCCAGGCCGTATCCCACCTGAACAACACATAACACACCCCGGTACTGTACATCTGTAAATAACTCATCAAACCTTCATCTGTACATAGGACACATGCACATTCACAGTTCTGTCTATGGTCATGTCTCTTTTCTGTATATTTGTATTTTTATTACCATTGTTATTCTTAATTATTGTATATTCTCTTCATTAGTGTTCTTTATCACCTTAATTATATGTTGACTGCACTATGTTTGTACTTTCTGTACTGGAAGCTCATAACACCAAGACAAATTCCTTGTGTGCGCAAACACTTGGCAGTAAAGCTCTTTCTGATTCTGATTCTGATTTCCCAAAAGCAACTATGGTCGCAAGTTCCGTCCTTACCAATAGAATTCAATGGAACTTACGACCATAATTAGCTAACGATGCTTTTGAGAAACGCACCCCAGCACAAAATACAGTGCAGCAGATGTGTGGGCCTGGCCCATGCATGAGACGCTATCTTTGGCATTTCTAACTGCAAGTACTGCAAGAATTTTACTCTAAAAACCTTGCGCGCTAGACTCACCGTTTTTGATCGAGAATCTGCCTTTCTCCCCCACCGCGCCACTCCAAAGGCCTCATCCCTCTGTGAAGCCATGGCCTGGAGTTCGGATGCGGAGCTCAAGGCTATCGAGTTTTCTAGCGGCTGTGTTGCACCAAGCCCGGAGGCACAGGAAGCTATTTCCTTCGGGTTGAAGGATATTTTATTTACTGTGGACACCGACTCTGAGGATTTCAGAGCCACGTCACTCGACACTCTCCTGCTTAGCGGCCTATACTGAGCTTGTTGTCATTGTGGCGCGCACCACTGAGTAGTTGAGCTTAGATTGGCCGGACGAGCCTCGCAAGTCCCAGTCATCTAAGCTCGACGAGCATTTCCTCAGTGGCTCTGGTTCACGCCCTGCAAGAAAAAAAAGCTGCCTTTCTTCCCTGACCTGCATCACGAGATTTCCAGGTCTTGGAAGCAGCCTTTCTCCTCCCATCTCACCAATGCGGCGGCCACTGACAACCTCATTGGTTCTGTGGAGCAGGGGTACGCTGCAGTCCCGGTGATCGAGGACACGCTCACTGCACACCTTTCACCGACTTCCGCCCCCTCTTGGAAGTCCTGCCCTCTCCTCCCATCCAAGCAGTGTAGGACCACCTCCACTTTGATCGGTAAGTCCTACATGGCAGCGGGACAGGCAGGTGCGGCTCTCCACACTATGGCCATCCTTCATGCCTACCAAGCAGAGGTACTGAAGGAGATGGATAAGGGGAACGGTTTGTCCCCCAAAGCTGTTAATGACCTTTGCAGGGCTACCGACTTGGCCCTTCGTGCTACTAAACATACATTACACACGCCAATTTGCTCACAACCTTGGCCTCTGGCTGAATGGCCAGAAGACCTTGCTCACTCCAGTCCAGCAAACCACATTTTTGGGGGTCTGTCTGGACCTTGGCCTCTGGCTGAATGGCCAGAAGAGCTTGCTCACTTCAGTCCAGCAAACCACATTTTTGGGGGTCTGTCTGGACTCAACCTCGATGCAGGCCCGTCTAGCCCCTGCTCGGGTCGAATGCATCCAATCATGCTTGGCCTGCTTCAGGCTGGGTCGTCGCGTGTCAGTGGGCCTGTGTCGCAGGCTCCTAGGCCTCATGGCAGCGGCTTCCCCGGTTATTCCCTTGGGGCTGTTCCATATGAGACCATTCCTCTGGTGGATTAAGTCCCTGGGTATTCGCCCCTCTTGGCCATCCCTCCGCCTACGAAGAGTGTCAAACCCCTGTCTCCGCGCCCTCTTAGTGTGGCGGGACCCCAAATTTCTCTGGAGAGAAGTGAAAATGGGGGTAGTCTGCCATCGCCAAATGATAACGACAGATGCTTCCCTCTCAGGGTGGGGGGCGATGTTCGAGGAAAGGCCGGCTTGCGGTGTCTGGTCAGGCAAGTACCTCGCCTGGCACATAAACAACCTGGAGTTGAGAACGGTTCATCTGGCTCTCATTCACTTTCTTCCGTTCCTGGTGCACTCTCATGTTATCGTCAGGATGGACAACATGGCGGTGGTGTCTCACATCAATCGCCAGGGGGGCTCCCAGTCGCGCACTCTAAACAGGCATGATCTAAACGTCAGCTTCTTCTTTGGGCACAGGACACTTGTCACTGAGAACGTTCCATGTCCCAGAGGTCCTGAACCTAGCGGCGGACTTTCTGTCGAGACAAACTCAGGTCAGGGGAATGGAACCGCCGGATGGTGGATCAGATTTGGGAACGATTCAGCACGGCAGAAGTGGACCTCTTTGTGTCTCAGGAGTTGACCCAATGCCCCCTTTGGTTCTCCCTCTCACCCTACCTCTCTGGGGATAGATGCACTAGTGCACCCCTGGTCAGACGTTAAGGGCATGTTAAGGGCCCTGGTCTTTACCAGGTGTCCCCCTCTTGCCCAAAATGCTGTGCACACAAGCTCCCATCTTTACTATATACTTACTAGATCACTGGAACTGAGCAAGGTTCCGTCATGTTTTAAGCAATTCACTACAATCCCTGTTCCCAAAAAGCTGCATCTCCGGGATAAACATCTACAGACCAGTTGCCCCATTAGTTACGAAAATTCTTTAGGAGGATGGTTTACCATGGTTTACTCTCTGTGGTCATAAAAAATCCCAGGATGTCCTTCGAAAAAGAGTAGGGGTGTAACCCCGGCATCCTGGCCAAATTTGCCCATTGGCCTCTGACCATCATGGTCTCCTAACCATCCCCATATCTACTGATTGGCTTCATCACTGTCTCCTCTCCACCAATAAGCTGGTGTGTGGTGGGCGTTCTGGCGCACTATGGCTGCCGTCGCATCATCCAGGTGGATGCTGCACATTGGTGGTGGATGAGGAGATACCCCCCTTACTATGTAAAGCGCTTTGAGTGCCTAGAAAAGCGCTATATAAATGTAACGAATTATTTTTTATTATTATTATTATTATTATTATTACCATACCTGAAAGTCATTACAGGCTGGCTGTAGACCAGAGGTGGGTAGTAACGAAGTACATTTACTCAAGTTCATTTTTGGAAAATTTTTACTTTAATACAATTTAAATATGGGCACTTTTATTTGAGTTCATTTCTAACGAAAAAAAAAACTGTACTTTTACTTCACTACACTGGGCGATGTTCCTCTCGTTACTTAATTTTTATACAATTCATGTTACGAAATGCGCAATTTAAGAACACAGACCATAAAGACCTACAGGCAATTGAAGCTAAATCTGCAAATTCTACTGTTGGTCTGATGAGGATCTTTATTAGTTCAACACTGTGTGTGCTGTCTGTGAACTATTCCACAGGTAGGCTATACACTCGATTTAATTTAAGTAATACTTTGTAGTGGCATGCTAGATCAACAGTCACGTGAAATGTGTAAAGTGAAAAGTGTCGATCACAGCATTTCATTTATAGTAGATTTGCTTTACTGCATTGCATCAGATTTGTTTTTGAGCACGGTCTACAGTGTTGAGCATTATAACCAATCACACACACAAAGAGGCATTTTGATTTGGAACCACTGAGAACTCCAGAGTTGTTCAATGTGCGTACATTGACTGAATTCTGATGGATTCGCTAATTCTCTCATCAGCATAAACAACAAACTGCAGAAAAGATGTAAAAAAAAAAATCATGTTTATTTCTCTGCACTTATAGTGGACTGTGGGACATGAGTAGCCTAACTCTTTGCAAAACAGAAAACAAAGCTGACATACGGCTTAAATTTATGGGCTTATGGCTCTCATTTGGCACGACTCCAAAATGTTTCCATTTTTGTGATGTAATGTTCAATTGCTAACCTATTATTTATTTTGTAAACAAAGTTGTATAATAAACTAGTGTCATAATATTCACCTAAAACAGTTATACTACTGTATGTAGTACTTTGCCGGGGCAGTGGTCAAGTTAACCAAAAAAATGAATGAATAAATATATGGCAGCCATGTTAACAATCTGTTCATCAGGGACTGTATGACTTCTCTATTAAGCCTTGAGTTTTTTTTTTTTTTTTTTGCAACCAACCAACTAATTAAAATTTGGTTGACTAAGCCTCTTTTTATCATCTATCATTAAGTTAACTATTAGGGGGAACCCTACCAATTATACAGGGCCAGTACAGAATCTGTCAAGTGTTAGTCAGTGACTGTTTTGTAAAAGCAAATCTCACACTACAACAAAAGATGCAGACCCAGGTTGACCACCATCAGATTATAGTATGCCACTTCTCGGACATTCCAAGAACTAACAAATGTAACTTCACAATGTTCAACCTGCGGAAACAAGCCCTGACCAATTCCAACAGAAATGGGTAACCTTTTTGGTTAGTTGCTATCATAGCAACAAGTCCGTAAGCTTAAACCTGCTCGGAGCTGTTTATAACCAACACATCATCTTATCTGCAAGGCATATCAGCTTAATTTTTCATATCAAGATGATGCCAGGGATTGGATTATTCTAATGTACTGCTGATAATATCAGGCACCCCCAGTGTAATATATCTTGAAGTATGAAATATTTCCTTGGGTAGGCAGCAAATTTATGTTTGTTGTTTATATTCTGGCCTGCATCCCTCCTGAAGTCTTTGCGGTTTCATTTAATAATTTAAACAAAAAGCTTTTTTGATTAAAAACCTGTGTGTTGTTGTAAATGGAAAAAAATTGGCCAGTCTAATTTCCTGCAGTGTCATTGTCCTGTTCACAACAGATGCCAACATTCAGTAATAAATAATTCAGCAAATACATTTTCCTGCTAAAACATGTATTATTTGAGCTGTAAAAGTTTTTCCCATTAATGTTTTCATAAAGGTTCATAAATGTTTTCGGGCAGGGGTGTCCTGAAGGGCTTGCAGAGTTTAGCTCTAACCCTAATTAAACACACCTGATGCAGCTAATCAAGGTCTTACTAGGCATACTAGAAGCTTCCATGCAGGTGTGTTGAGGGCAAGTTGGAGTTTGGAGAGCCCTGTTTTAGGGGTTACGCGGATGCTCAAAACATGTGATGTCAAAAAATAAATAAAAGTAGAGTATGACGCTAGGTCATGGTTCAAGCGTATGCATGAACTACTTCAAATTTCACCTATACCTTGAATGTAATGTAAGTTGCTTTGAGCAAGTCTACCAAAAGCACTGATGTCAATAAATGTAAATTTCTTCTCACATATAATTTTAATTTAAAAGTAGTTCAGCTTATCCAAAGCTAGTATCAAAGCAGTCTCAGTTCTCACCTGTACTACCAGATTGTTTCGACCCTTGCAGAATCTCTCCAGCATCTTCAGAAACAGATGTGTGGACTCCACCAGATCTCTGAGAAATGAGCGCGGCTGCATTCGTTCATCATATTTACGTAAGAGAGTCAGAAAAATCTCCCTGAACTCCATCAGATAAAAGATATTGCCTGCACAAACCAAATTAGTGACAGATGAGGAACAGAAAGATGGCTATACTACCCTAATATGAAATGAAACTCAGAGGGAAAAGAAACATTTCAAACAGTCGGCAATGATCTAATCCATTACTTTAAAATAACAGGAGAGAGATGTAAAAAATTATATAAATAAATAAACCAAGAAGTGGGAAAAAATAAATAAATAAATAAAAAAATAAAAAAAAACTTACTCTTTATTACATTGGAACTGTGTTGGATGTTTTCATCCTTTGAGCGATCCATTTCATTTACTGTCAGAAGCAGTTCCTGATACGCCTTCAGAGCCAAGTGCATCCTGGAGACAAAAAAATAACAGATTCATATTAAGTAGGCTTTACTTAACTTAGCTGTATTCATTTTTTTTTTTTTATGGTCAAATATGCATATGTTGGTTCTTATGGTTCAACAAGACTTTTTCTTTACATGGACGTTATGTTAACAAAACAAAGGAAGACTTTTTTTTAATAGCAATATTTAATAAAAAAATGACCTTAAGTTTGCTATTGTTCACTTCACTTTTTAAATTTAAGCAACAACACCGTTCATGTTTCTTAAAAAGCTTTAACCAACAATAAAATTACAACCTGCGAGACCAGGATGTGGCATCTTTCCGGTCAGTGAGCATCATCTCATAGTAGTTGGTGATGTTCTTCTCAATGAAATGAAAGGTGCGGATAGATATGGTCTCAGACACCACATCCGGTCTGAAATTCTGACCACGGTTAAAAGCCATGAAGAATGTTACAGCCCACAGATAGTACGTCTCATCATGCTGCTGGGCCCGTTCACGGATCAACCCCTCCTGCTCAAAGAAGGTATATGAAGGAGAAACCTCATCTAGACAGAGACATTTGAGTTTCAGTGATATGGATGTTGTCTCACCTTCACAAGGTACATAAGTCGATTATAGCAGTTCTCCAAAAAGTCGATGCAGAACTCACGCAGGAAGAGGCGTACATTCAATGCTGAGCGCCGCTGGCTCTCTGAGTTTTGAGCCATTTGTTTGCGTTTAGGTACACGCCTCACGGGCTTACCCACATCATGAGAATAGTTCTTAAACTTTAGATTATAGACAAAAAAAAAAAAAATGTATTGTAATTGAAAGCGTTTTCAATTACATTGTAATTTGAAAGTTTTCAAGTTTTAAAGTGATACTTACATTGTGAAGACCTTGGTGAAAAATCACATCTTTCTCCCCAATGGACTTCAGTCCTTCAACGACATAAGAGCCACGAAAACGAGAGTGTCTGGCAATAAGAGAAAAAATTGTTTAGCAGGTTTATGTGAGGGGAATATATGAAATTATATATTATAAGATGTACATTTTCAAAATTGTTTCTTAATGATATTAGTTGCTAAGTGCAGCTTATAATCAGCGCAAAAGAGATTCAACAAATAAATAGAGATGAACCGATCAACCAGCCAGGAGTGTTTCCAAGTCTGTGGTTTTCCCACAGAATTGAGCTACATTAACAATGTTTCCACAGGTTGTTTTTCATGTTCGGGGGTTGATGCGACCCCAATAATGTCATATTTAACCTCTGGATATTTTACCCACCGGGCCGCGATTTTTAAATGCGATGCAAAGTCCAAAAAGTTACACAACAAACGTGTAGCCAATCAGCATAGGGGCGAATGACGGTAGTAGCGAGAGAACAAGCACTCCATATGTGAGTAACACTTATATGGGAGTAATTTCCACTCCATATGTGAGTAACACTGGTTTTAGGTGTCATTGATTGTTTGGAGCTTTAGCTGTGGTTTCAATTATTGATGAGATTGTACAATGCATTATAAGGTGCAAAATTATTACAAAGCATAATTAAATGTGCAGTAGGACATCTTGGAAAATGCTAACTTTACCACTGAAAGCATACGCCCCACCCTCCTAGTAAATTACAGTCCAAAGCCACGCCTCCCGAACGCATACACGCACACAGACTAGACGACCAGACACAACATTACTACAGTACATCATGTCATTCACCGGTGAGAAAACTTTATAGTACAGTTAGTAACAGTACTACAAAAATCACTTTTATAAGGTGTTTGAACGCAGTTGTGTAGCTGCAGTGTGTGAATACATCCAGCCTATAATGGTAAAAATCCACCTACTCATTTATTTATAATCTAAAAATGTCATAAACAGTCTCTGTCTCTCACGTCACAGAGGGGAAAAAGTCCCACCCATTTGTGATGCTGTCCTATAAGCATAGACACAGCCCTGAGTGAGAAACTGCAGTCCGCCTCCGCCATTACTGATCACTTGCTGTAGCTGCTGGAGATATACAATGTCAGCGCAAAAGAGGCTTTTCAAGTGTTGTGTTTTGGGATGCACTAACGAACATAGGAGTCCCCATAGACTCCCTACTTCTGAGCCTGAGGAAGCTGTGGTTAAGTTTCATTGTCTAAGGCAGTGGTTCTCAAAGTGTGGTACGCGTATCACTAGTGGTACATGAGCTTTCTCTAGTGGTACGCAGACAAATCTCTGAATTAAATATAAATTAGGCTGCGTGTCCACCAAAGTGTTTTTTTTTTTTTTTTTTTTTTCCAAGGTTAGCAAATTTTCTCAATTAAATGGGAGCGTCTTTTTCATGCTGAGCACTGGGGGGTTTTTTTTTTCTTGGCGCCGAGAGTTGAAGAATATTAAACTTTGGATAAAACTTAGCGCTCCTCACTGTCACTTTCTAGTCAGCCAACCAATCATAGTGGAGGAGGGGCGGGAGTCGGGACTAATACATCACACCCTGCTTGTACTACGACGGAACAACAATGGAGTAGTTAATATTGCTTGTCTCAAGAGTATTTATTTTTTACCAGATGGAATTGCCGGAGTACCATAATATTGTTATGAAAAATAATGCTTGGAGAAACATTTCATTCGCGATGCGTCTGCCATATTACTTCAGCGGATATTCCATATCATAGCAACCACAGCATCTAAACTGAAAAAAAAAAAAAAATAATAATAATAATAATAATTACACTGCCCTTTTAAGCGCTCACAGCTGACTTTGGTGGACACGTGGCCTGATTGTAGTTACTTGCAGCTACACATACAGCCTGTGTTATTATTTTTAACTTTTTTTATTTAAAAGTTAAATAAAAACTGTACTGTACAAAGATTAAATGAAAATGTATTGTAGCTACTTAAGTGAAATAAAAACTGTATGTTACTGTACTTAAATGTTAAGTAGAATATATTTTCATTTAAACTTAAAGTACAGTTTTTTTAACATTGAAGTACAGTACAGTTTTTATTTCACTTTTAGGTACAATATATTTTAATTTAATAATTAAGTATTTTATTTACCTGGAAGTAAGCATGGTGCAGTCTTAATGTTCAAACTGTGCATTTACAATGTTTTAATTGGCTGATAATAATAAATATTCTTATTAGGAATAAAACTGGCTCGTTTAATATATTTTTTTTAACTGTGCATAGTGCTATACTGTATTTTAATGTCAGTCATAATGGTGGTACTTGGAAAGCCAAATATTTTCTGAGATGGTACTTGGTGTAAAAAGTTTGAGAACCACTGGTCTAAGCAAATATCCCGGGAAAAAAAATTCTCCAATGTGTAGGGATCAATACCAACGCTTCGTGCGCGAATGTCTGCTCCAGACAAAGTAAGTGTAACGCATTTGTTTTCAAATTGCCCTTCTGAAAGAGCTTCTTGGCACTCTGTAAGGCTAATGATGCTACAGCTACCATTGTCTCTGTCTGTTTACTCTGGTGCTGTCTTCATGAATGATCGTGAATAGGAATGTGGTTGTTAAAAGTTGCATATGAAAGCAATGTGAGTCGATCGCTTGAGTTTATTGAGCTCATAATCACGAGTGGGACTTATAAAGTTTGTGATAGCATGCCATGCACCATGAGACCAGCTATGTTGTTATTTTTATCCCGCCGTGCTCTCGTCTGTGTAATTCATAAACGTGAATTTATTATGCACAGTATAATCAGATGGCTGACTTTGAAACAGAGTATGTTTTCTGTAAAGATAACAGGCTTGTACTAATCATGGAACGTTTACTTGCAAAGGCTAGCACTGCTAATGCCAGAGCGTGAGCTCTTGAAGCTCTGCCCTCTTCTCCGGGAGCAACAGCTCATTTGCATTAAAGCAACAATACTCAATATCAGAGCATTTGGGCTCATACCCTAAAAGTGGCAATTTTAACCAAAAAAAAAATTATCCGTCGGATATTTTGAGCTAAAACTTCACATACACACTCTGGGGATATCAGACACTTATTTTACATCTAGTAAAAAGGAGCATAAAAGGTCCCCTTTAAGATATTAATACAGATATACACTCACCTAAAGGATTATTAGGAACACCTGTTCAATTTCTCATTAATGCAATTATCTAATCAACCAATCACATGGCAGTTGCTTCAATGCATTTAGGGGTGTGGTCCTGGTCAAGACAATCTCCTGAACTCCAAACTGAATGTCAGAATGGGAAAGAAAGGTGATTTAAGCAATTTTGAGCGTGGCATGGTTGTTGGTGCCAGACGGGCCGGTCTGAGTATTTCACAATCTGCTCAGTTACTGGGATTTTCACGCACAACCATTTCTAGGGTTTACAAAGAATGGTGTGAAAAGGGAAAAACATCCAGTATGCGGCAGTCCTGTGGGCGAAAATGCCTTGTTGATGCTAGATGTCAGAGGATAATGATTGATTCAAGCTGATAGAAGAGCAACTTTGACTGCAAGAACCACTCGTTACAACCGAGATATGCAGCAAAGCATTTGTGAAGCCACAACACGCACAACCTTGAGGCGGATGGGCTACAACAGCAGAAGACCCCACCGGGTACCACTCATCTCCACTACAAATAGGAAAAAGAGGCTACAATTTGCACGAGCTCACCAAAATTGGACGGTTGAAGACTGGAAAAATGTTGCCTGGTCTGATGAGTCTCGATTTCTGTTGAGACATTCAGATGGTAGAGTCAGAATTTGGCGTAAACAGAATGAGAACCTGGATCCATCATGCCTTGTTACCACTGTGCAGGCTGATGGTGGTGGTGTAATGGTGTGGAGGATGTTTTCTTGGCACACTTTAGGCCCCTTAGTGCCAATTGGGCATCGTTTAAATGCCACGGCCTACCTGAGCATCCTCTGATGGCTACTTCCAGCAGGATAATGCACCATGTCACAAAGCTCGAATAATTTCAAATTGGTTTCTTGAACATGACAATGAGTTCACTGTACTAAAATGGCCCCCACAGTCACCAGATCTCAACCCAATAGAGCATCTTTGGGATGTGGTGGAACGGGAGCTTCGTGCCCTGGATGTGCATCCCACAAATCTCCATCAACTGCAAGATGCTATCCTATCAATATGGGCCAACATTTCTAAAGAATGCTTTCAGCACCTTGTTGAATCAATGCCACGTAGAATTAAGGCAGTTCTGAAGGCGAAAGGGGGTCAAACACAGTATTAGTATGGTGTTCCTAATAATCTTTTAGGTGAGTGTAAATAGATCAGCGGTTCTTAACCTTGGGGGTTGCAAAAAGGTAGCGGGGGGGGGGGGGGGGGGGGTCGAGGGAAGACTTATTTTGAAACGTTTAATACTACAAAGCTGCTTTGACAATCTGTATTGTAAAAAACGCTATATAAATAGCAGTGACTTGACAACTAAAATTACTGCAGCCAAAACCGCTGACGTTTTTCCAGCAAAAACTACAGGAGCTAACTTGCGGTACGTGATCAAAAATCACTGCAACAGAAAGCCGCTACGGTGAATGAGAGAGCTCTTCGTGCTTCGTTCATCATCTCTCACTGCATTGCCAAAACTGGGAAACCACACAATTCAGGTGAGACTTTTTTTCTACACTGTCTGGTACCACTGTCTGGTACAGGAACTGTAGTGCAGCAGACCGCAAGACACTACAGTGGGCAGTGAACACGGCTGCAAAGATCATCGGTGCCCCTCTCCCCTCCATCCTGGACATTTTCCTCACACGATGCTCCAGCAAAGCCAACAGAATCGTGAAGGACTCCACACATCCCTCCCACAGTCTCTTCCAGCTCCTACCATCAGGAAGACGTTCTGGAGCATCAGAGCCCGCTCCGCCAGACTGCTCAACAGCTTTTTTCCCCCAGGCTGTGAGAGCCCTGAACTCAAATCAGCCCACCCCCCTCTGAAACCCCATACAAACCCCCTACTTCCTGAAACATGGACCATCTCAGCCCCCCCCCCACCCCCCAACCTTACCACGCCCAAAAAAACGGTGTTCCGGTTTTTTTTCTGGCATAAAAACATTCATTTATTTTACCTTTTAATTAATGAAAATTAAACAAATTTTTATTTTTGGGGGAAGTAAAGGGGATTTAATATTACAATTAAAACATTGAAGACCTATTTCATGATTATTCCTTAAAAATAAGGTTTTAATAATTTTAGTAGGCTATTACGTACCTTCTACTGAACAATAGGAATATATTTCTGCCGCAATGTCCAAAATTGAAACCCGGACGTTTATTTTGACAGGTTGCCGTGAATACCTTTAGATTTCTGTGTATATGATATGAGGAAAGTTTTACTCAAATGAAACGGTCAAATGCTCATGAAGTAATTCTCAGAGCAGCTCTTATGTCCTTAATATCACCGCAAGCCTCGCGCGCTTCTGTATGAGTAGCAAACAAAAGTTCAAGTTCAATTGAGCTTTATTGTCATTCCGCTACATGTGGGGACATGCAGTGGAACGAAATGTCGTGTCTCGCAGGACCACGGTGCTACATAAATACAGACATACAACAATGAAGTTAAAAAAAACACTATAAACCTATACACTACTAACAGATTTAACTATAAGTATACTAATATATATATATATATATATATAAGTATTTACCCTATACAAACTAAAGAATAAAGGATAAAAAAATACAACTATACGAATGCTTCACATAAATATTACCCTATACAAACTAAAAAATAGAAGATAAAAAATACAAACTATACGAATGCTTCACAAATACTGTACATGTGCAAAGAGAGACATTTGAGTCAGCAGCTGGTTGGGGAACAGTGCAGGATGATTTGTAGTGCATGAGCATGTAAACATACATATATTGCTGAGTCTTTTGTGAGATTGTGCACACGCAGCAGTGTGTGTAAGTGTCCATAGTGCACATAGTGTAAAGTGTAGGTGTCCATAGTGCACATAGTGTAAAGTGTAAGTGTCCATAGTGTAAAGTGTCCATAGTGCACATAGAGGAGAGTGTCCATAGTGTAAAGAAAAATAAGAATAAAAAAAATAAAGTTCCATACAGTTTTTCTTTGGTGTGGTAAGGTTTGGGGTGGGGGGTGGTCCATGTTCAGGAGGTAGGGGTTTGCATGGGGTTTCAGAGGGGGGCGGGGTGGTTTGAGTTCAGGGCTCTCACAGCCTGGGGGAAAAAGCTGTTGAGCAGTCTGGCGGAGCGGGCTCTGATGCTCCGGTACCGTCTTCCTGATGGTAGGAGCTGGAAGAGACTGTGGGAGGGATGGGTGGAGTCCTTCACGATGCTGTTGGTTTTGCTGGAGCATCGTGTAAGGAAGATGTCCAGGATGGAGGGGAGAGGGGCACCGATGATCTTTGCAGCTGTGTTCACTGTCCGCTGGAGGGTCTTGCGGTCAGCAGCACTGCAGTTCCCGTACCAGACAGTGATGCAGCTGGTCAGCACACTCTCAATGGTGCCTCTGTAGAATGTGGTGAGGATGGGTGGAGGGAGACTTGCTCTTTTCAGCCGGCGGAGAAAGTGTAGGCGCTGTTGTGCCTTTTTGGAGAGTGACATGGTGTTGGTGGTCCAGGTGAGATCCTCTGTGATGTGCACCCCCAGGAATTTAGTGCTGCTGACTCTCTCCACAGTCGAGCTGTCGATGGTCAGTGGGGGGTGGTCAATGGAGTTTCTCCTGAAGTCCATCACAACCTCCTTTGTCTTCTCCACATTGAGGGACAGATTGTTTGTGCCACACCATTCAGCCAGCTGTGCCACTTCCTCTCTGTAGTGCGTTTCATCGTTGTTGCTGATGAGACCTACCACTGTTGTGTCATCAGCAAACTTGATGATGTGGTTGGAGCTGAACTTGGCAGTGCAGTCGTGGGTCAGCAGTGTGAAGAGCAGCGGGCTGAGCACACAGCCTTGTGGGGCACCTGTGCTCAGTGTTGTAGTGCTCGAGGTGTTGTTGCCGACACGGACTGACTGAGGTCTTCCAGTTAGAAAGTCCAGGATCCAGTTACAAAGGGAATTGTTAAGGCCCAGCAGGTTTAGCTTATTTATGAGCTGTTGTGGGATTATTGTGTTGAATGCCGAGCTGAAGTCAATGAACAGCATTCTAACATAGGGGTCTTTATTTTCTAGGTGGGTAAGAGCCAGGTGGAGGGTGGAGGAAATTGCATCGTCCGTAGAGCGGTTTGGACAGTATGCAAACTGGAGCGGGTCGAGTGTGTTGGGGAGGCTGGTTTTGATGTTATGCATGACTAGCCTCTCAAAGCACTTCATCATGATTGGAGTCAGTGCTATGGGACGGTAGTCATTGAGACAGGACACCGGTGATTTCTTTGGTACCGGTATGATTGTTGTGGATTTGAAACACGTGGGGACGACTGCCTGACTCAGCGAAGTGTTGAAGATATCTGTTAGGACATCTGTCAGCTGTGCAGCACAGTCTCTCAGAACACGGCCAGGTATGTTGTCAGGACCCGCAGCCTTGCGTGGGTTAATCCTAGATAGGGTCTTCCTTACGTCGGCTGGAAACAGACAGAGCGCCCGGTCGTTGGGAGGTGTGGGCAGTTTTTGTGCAGGTGTGTCATTCTGCATTTCAAACCGTGAACAAAAGTGGTTGAGTGCATCGGGGAGGGATGTGTCCTCATCACAGGCCTATGGAGGGGGCTTGTAGTCAGTGATGGTCTGAATGGCTTGCCACAGGCTCCATGTGTCTCTGCTGTCTGTGAAGTGGTTGTTGATTTTTTGGGCATATGACCGTTTTGCTTTTTTGATGCCACAGGACAGATTGGCTCTTGCTGTTTTGAGGGCTGCTTTATCTCCTGATCTGAATGCTTCATCTCTGGTCTTTAGCAGCCCACGAACCTCTGCTGTCATCCATGGCTTCTGGTTTGCACGTGTGGTGATGGTCTTGGTGACTGTCACATCATCAGTGCACTTTTTGATTTAAGCAGTCACAGTTTCAGTGTACTCATTCAGGTCTGTGTGGTTGTTGTAGGTGGCTGCCTCTTTAAACATATTCCAGTCTGTGTCCTGGAAGCAGTCCTGCAGTGCTGAGGTGGCATTGTCTGGCCATACTGTGATCTGCTTTTCAACCGGTTTGGTGAGTTTGAGAAGTGGTCTATATGCTGGGATTAGCATAACAGTGATGTGGTCTGAGTACCCGAGGTGGGGGCGGGGTTCAGCCTTGTAAGCGTTCTTAACTGTTGTGTAAACAAAGTCCAGTGTGTTGTTTCCCCTTGTTGCAAAGTTCACATGTTGGTAGAACTTTGGCAAAACTGTCTTTAAGTTTGCGTGGTTGAAGTCACCGGCTATGATGAAAAAGCCGTCAGGGTTTTTTGTTTGTTGTTCACTGATGGCGCTATACCGTTCACGAAGCGCGTCCTTAGCGTTTGCACACGGGGGGGATGTAAACCGCAACGATAACAATGGCCGTGAACTCCCGCGGCAGATAGAACGGTCGACACTTCACAACCATAAACTCCACCAGCGATGAACAGTGTTTTGATAATATCGCAGCATTGTTACACCAGACTTTGTTGATATAAACACACAAGCCACCTCCGCGTGTCTTACCAGACAGTGATGAATCTCTGTCCGCTCGGAAGCTGGTTAGCCCGTGCTGCTGAATGGCGGAGTCCGGGATGTTGTCGTTTAGCCATGTTTCGGTGAAAACAAACACGCAACAGTCCCTTGCCTCATGCTGTGTAGATCAACTGAGTTGACTTAAGTCCAGTTTGTTTTCCAGAGAGCGGACGTTTGAGAGCATGAGTGTTGGAAGAGCCGGTCTTGAGGGGTTAGCTCTTAGCCTAGCTCGTATACCTCCGCGCTTACCGCGCTTCCGTCCTCTCTCACACCGCTTGCGACGCTGCCTTGTGCGGGTAGCGTCAGTAGGCGAGGCCGCGGTCTCGAGGTCCGGCTCCAGCAGTAGACAAAGGCCTCGTAGCTTCTCAGTAGCCGCCGGCGAGAGTTGGTGTACGTAAGCGTTGCTGATATCCAAAAGACTTTGGCGATCATAGATGAATTCTGGGGTGATTTCCTTAAGAGTTAGCGGTAAACTGACACTATTTGGAGACGAACAGACGACATTAAACGACATAAAAGCACCGTCTTTGGGACCCGGAGCAGCCGCAGCGATCGATCGCGCCGCCATCTTCCCAGCAAAACCGCGCGTCTGCACCATACATTAACACAGAGACAGGCAGAAGTCATATTTAAATAGTCGTTTTTGCGGCTTAATATTTACAAATACTTGTGGGAGTGGGCTCACTTGTGTATGTGCGTACGTTTGGGTGTGTGTGTATCGGGGCGGAACTCCGCTGTGTGCATACAGAGTGCGCGAATGTAATGTAACGTTAGAGACACAAATAACATGCCGTCATGTAAATAAGACAAATAACGTAAGGCTATTTAGTTTGTTTAATAAAAGAACAAGGTGTAGACCTGTTCTATTGGAAAAGTAACTTTAAATGACTGTTGTGATCTGGCGCTATAGAGAAAATAAAATTAAATAAAATGAACTTGACCTTCAAGGTGGGCGGGGGGTGGATAATGGCAGGGGAAACACTGTGACCCACACCCAATATGATTACATTCTCTCACCTGGCACCTCTCAATAACGTGCGGCTGCGTTTTTCTGCCAGTTCTTTCTGCCTTAGTAACTCCAGGTCCTGCATGTCTTTCTGTTTCTCCTGGGCTGAACGCATCCGTCCTGCATTCACCAAAAGCTCAGGAGTCTGAAAAAAAGTTGTTCAAAAACAACATACAGCTGATTATAATATGAAAAGATCCATGTTTCCTGAATTTTTGTAGTTCTCTAAAATGTGTTCAGTTGAACTTGCAATCATAAAGGAAGAGTTAACCTAAAAATGCAAATTTATTCGCTTTCATGCCAACTTTATGATCGACTTTCTTCGCTAAAAATAACTTTTTGGAATAATATTTCAGCTCTGTAGGGCCATAAAATGTTAAGTGAATGGTTACCAACATTTCCTAATACAAAATCTAAGCAATCTAGTGTTCACAGACCAAAATTAAACTTTTTTTTTTTTTTTTTTACCAAAATGCTAGGCATTAGCAGTATCTTTGGTAAACATTTCTTAAGCTTGATTACACTTCCTAGCACCTGAGTCAAGCTGCACGAGTCAAATGTTAGAAAGTGTAATTTGAAATTGTGCCTAAAGAACAAAATGGCAAAACAAACAGTGAAAAAGGTCACAAAGTGACCAACAAAGCAGAGATATTTTTTGTAAGAATCTTTGTTCGTGTTTGTAGAAGAATAGAATATAATCTGGAACAGAATTGGGGAAAGCAGCTGATGACAATTTTAATTGTTGTCTGAACTATTCTTTTAAAGAGCAAAGACTCTATACACCAAATATTATTTAAATATGTCACCTGATCTCGAAACATGAGGGAGATGATTTCCAGGATGTGGAAGCTCCATTGCTGTTCACTCTGAGCACACGCCAGAAACTTAAGCAGATCATCCAGCCCGCTCATGTGAATGGCCCACAGCAGTTTATCATGAATACTGGCATCATCATCCACATTCTGCACATAAAACATCCCAAAAAATGTAACATTTTGTTAGGCAAACTGCATGAAGCCATTTCTAACAGTTTTTTCTGTGGATTTAAAGTCTTTTGTTTTTTTTACATTTACACTGCTGTTTTAATGAAATCCATTCGATATGACTATATAAAATAATACGCATCACAGGGACACCACTTCCTGCCATTGAGGACGTCCAGAGAAAACGCTGTTTACGTCGAGCTCGCGGCATTCTTAAGGACTCCTCTCACCCTGACCATAGACTGTTTAACTTACTGACCTCTGGGAGGCGCTTCAGGAGCCTCCGAACAAGGACAAGCAGACTCAGGAACAGCTTTTTCCCTATAGCTGTTTCCCTACTAAACTCTGCCCAATGATACCCCCACCCCTCACACACCACCAGAGGTGTCAAGTAACGAAGTACAAATACTTCGTTACCTTAAGTAGAAATTTTGGGTATCTATACTTTACTGGAGTAATTATTTTTCAGCCGACTTTTTACTTCTACTCCTTACATTTTCACACAATTATCTGTACTTTCTACTCCTTACATTTTAAAAATAGCCTCGTTCCTCCTATTTCATTTCGGCTCGTTTTCATTCCGGCTTGTCATCGTCATGGGCGTTGCTAGGTCATTTTTAGGGGGGCTTTAGCAAAGACTAGCTAAAAATCTTGCGATTCGTCCCCTTTAAATTTGAAACGGCAGCAGACTTCGGCTCCTCCCCATCTTTCTGCGCGTTCTTCAATCCACAGACTGCGGTGGCGCAGAGGAGAGGACAAGGTGTGTGTTTATCGATAGATTGTTATAATATCTACATCTGTGCAGTTCTTTGTCTTAAATACGGTTTACAAAAAGTCATGGGAGAGCAATCGGTTTCCAATCTTCTGTAAAGTGTTCGCTGCATTCACCACTCATCACACCACAGCTGTTTCCTTCAGCGAAAGCCCTTAACACATTATACGCATACTTTATAAAACGATCACGTTATTGCTATTTTCATTTGAAAATTTAGCTTTCAATATAGAACTTAATATTACAGTGCATGTGGCATTAACTACCATATAGTTATGCATAGAAGTGATTAAAGACAGTGACAGACAGCACTCAGTCAGTGCACTCATTTTAATTGCATATCAGAGTGATTGACAGAGATCGAAACATTGTGTGTCCCTTCTCACAGACTGCTTCAGTATTGAGGGTTTTTTTTTTTTTTTACTTTTAAAAGTTAAATCACAGCACCCACATAGTTTAATCCATTGTCCAGCCTTATAGCTGTGTTGTTTATATTGCTAATATGGATAGTGTAAGTTTAAAGTGATATGATGTTTTATGTTTACAATTTTCTGTTTGTACTTGAGCATAGAAAAAGATTTGTACTAGTAATGCAAACAGTAACATTTTTGGTTTGTACAGTAAACAGGTGTGTGTGTGTGTGTGAGTGAGATCAGGTAGACTTGTATTTGGCTTGTACTCGGATGTTATACCCATCTATGCAATACAGTGGAATACTGCAATAAGTTTAGTATACCATCCTACCCTACTAATACATTTTTTTGTAAATATTTATTTATTTTTTATTATTATACCATCATTGGGGGCTGAGCCCCCCTAAAATGAAAATCCTAGCATCGCCCTTGCTCATCGCTCAAAAATAAATAAAAACCTATCCAGATAAATCGCGCCATCCGGATAGAGTGAATTGTGGTTGGATGAGAATATAAACCTATACCATTCCGACACATTTACATTTACATTTATTCATTTAGCTGACGCTTTTACCCAAAGCGACTTACAATTGCTATATATGTCAGAGGTCGCACGCCTCTGGAGCAACTAGGGGTTAAGTGTCTTGCTCAGGGACACATTGGTGTCTCACAGTGGATTCGAACCCGGGTCTCTCACACCATAGGCATGTGTCTTATCCACTGCGCCATTCACACCCTATTGGTTTGTACGCGATCCATCGCACCTGCACATGACACAAATCACGTCACACTCAAAAAAGATTATTTCTTAAAAGTTATTATTTCTCCACTACTGGCTCATTTATCAAACGGGTGCTTTCTCTTCGTCCGTTGCCCTCACAGATTCCTGCAGCTAAGCTTGGATGTGCATTTACATTCCAATAAAGGTTATTGATGACATGCCTCTGAAGTTTGACTTTTTGCACCATTACAATACTTACAGGCAACTAGTCATCATATCTTCCGCTCCATGAAACACGTTAATGCTCAGAAGTACACATATGGTTTTTTAATGTATTTGCATTGTACTAAAATGCGTTCATTTTCCGTGGGCACATATCCGGCTGAAACAGGTAGCCTAGTGCATCCCACATTTTACAACATTAACATTTTAATATAACATTATAGTCATTATGGCCTTTAGAAAAATGTTTGAGGAGGTGGGGTATTGCACAATAGGCCCCTGTGCCGCGGCCTAAGCTTTTGTCCTTAATGGCATTTTTTTTTTCTTCCATTACTTTTACTTTTATACTTTAAGTAGTTTTGAAACCAGTACTTTTACTTGAGTAAAAAACTTGAGATGATACTTCAACTTCTACAGAAGTCTTTTTAAACCCTAGTATCTAAACTTCTACTTGAGTAATTAATGTGAATACTTTTGACACCACTACATACTCTTCACCCCTCCCCATCATTAAATCGGTTATAAAAAAAATAAATAAAAAAAAATAAAAAATAAATTCTACACACAGTACTATATGTACTGGAAATTTTTATTTCTATGCACTTTCAATGTTCATTGCACTAGTGTTTATATATCTTAATGTATAGCTTATTCATATCCATTTGTAATTATATTCATAGTTTTTGCTCATAGTGTACATACATTTACTGCACAATCCATCTGTATAGTATGTTCATATCACCCATCTGTATATCATACTGATAGTATTTAAAAAATTTGTAAATTATGTCCATAGTACTACTGCCTTATCTGTATATTCTGTACATATGTAACATATTGTAGGCACTGTATATCCTGTACCTCTGCTTATTGCACTTCTGGTTAGATGCTAAATGCATTTCGTTGCCCTGTACCTTACATGTGCAATGATAATAAAGTTTAATCTAATCTTGAATCTAATCTAATGTATTACACTGTACTGTAAAATAAAGTCCATTTTAAATATTTGATGAACACCGGTTACAGCAACAAACTAAATTTATCATCAACAATCATCTAAATTTAGGTGACGTGCATGATATCAGACTGTATATACATATGTCAGAGGTCAATTTCAAATGAGTGTTAATTTATTTGCAGCTCAAAATTGTCTGTTGCTTAAACTCTGAACAATGATTTGTAGAAATGAAACTACAACCAAGTAAACACTTATATTAAATATAAATATATTACCCACGCAACAGCTTACGCTTTTGTGGTTTTGCACATTAATGCATAAAAGCAGATATGCTATGATTGTTAATTTGACCTACGAAAGCATTTTATACAAATTAAGCTTCCATGTTGCATTCAGGAGATGTAGGTCAATTCATGAAAAACGAGTGATACCACAATTATATTTTTACTAATTCATTTTTTTAAAGTCCATGCAAAGGCGAGTCAGAGAATTGTTTATAAACGCATTATAAAGGATGTATAGAAATGTTAGAAATATATTGCTGCAAACACGTTACAAAGACTGTGAATATTGTATATTATAATTAGGGGTGGCTTGATGCCACATTTTCGGAACCGATCCGATACCAAAAATTCTGAGCATCTGCCGATACAGATATCGATCCGATACAAGGGCAGTTTTTTTTTGTTTATCCGTGTTGAATTTTTATACCTCAACGTGTTGAAATATTACAACAAAAAAAAAAGTTTTAAATTTTAATATATTATAAAATGTAATGTTATTCCTGTGATGCAAAGAAGAATTTTCTTCATCGTTACTCCAGTTTTCAGTGTCACATGAACTTTTAGGGTGCTTTCACATCTGTAGTTCGGTTCATTTGGTCCGGACCAAAGGCAAAAAATTATACATTGTAGCTATTTTTAGCCGTTTTGGTTCTTTTTCACACCACACTGTTTGCTCTGGTCCGAACCAACTGAAACGAACCAAAATGCAGTCACGTGACAACATCCGCTTCACTTGTTAGCTAGATGTGTATTTGAACGCATTCCCTAAACTGCTTTTCGATTGGTCAGAAAGAGCGTGCGGGAAAATTCCAACGGTGCTCCCGGAGGTAAACAAAGACAGGAGTAAAGTGCAGCAGACAGCACACTAGGGATGGGGCCGATCCGATCCAGTATCGGTATCGGGTTCCGATACCAGCTTAATTAACGGATCGGAAATTTCCGATCCAACCAGGAGAAATGTCCGATCCAGAGTTATGTTTTTTTTTTTTAAATGCTTTATTTGAACATTCAGTTTACAATGTAAAATAATAAACTAAAAACACAACAATAATTATTACGAATAACAAAAATATTAAAATAGTGAAAGAACACACTTCAACAATATCAACGCACAAAACCGATCCAGAGTTATGTCTACAATGCTGTCTGCTGAAATGACGTGTCGGTGACGTGGGCTAGGTGACGTGTCTGTGCTCCAATGAGACACTGAGAGAGATGACACGCCTCCTTTCAGGAAATCCTCTGCAGTTTGCAGGTAGCAGTTTAAGCATTGAGCGCCATACAACATGTCCGCTGTGTGGAAATATTTTACGGTCGAAACGCCACAAAGTAAGACAGCAACGTGCAATGTTTGCAAAGCCGTTGTTCCAAGAGGTGGAACCTCCGCCGCGACGTTCAACACTACAAATGTAATTAAACACCTGAAAAAGCACCACTCGAGAGAGCACGAGGACTTTTTAACCAGGGGGGAGAAAGAAGAGAAGAGCCGCTAAGAATCACTTCTGGAATCATTCAAAAAGCAAAGTAAACTTCCAGCTAGGGTGACCAGACGTCCCGAAAAATTCGGGACAGTCCCGAAATCTAAGCTGCTGTCCCGAATCCCGCTCTAATTGTCCCGAAAATTATACTGAAGCAAAATCTTAAATAGTTATTGTCTGATAAAACATAAAAAACTGTCCGTGGAGCGAGGTTGAGTCATCCTGCAGCCTGGCAACCAGCCCCCGCCGGCTACGTTGGTCAGTCACTTTCGTTTGAAATTCATTATCTTTATTATTCATTAAATAAAGATAATGGTCTGGTTCCTCAAAAAGAACCTGCCAATGTTTAAGTGAGATTTGTTGAAAACCATGTCACTCCCTCAGTCATTTGACTTTTTATTTTATTTTCAAGAATAGTTACACAGACTCTGGGGTTAAGCTTATCCAGGTCACCTTCAATGCCAAACCTCCCATGCTTGAATTGTGCCGTTCAGATGCACACTCTTATTGATAGTGTTTGTGTAAGATGTTTACAGTACACTTATTGCACTTTTATTCAAAATGTTTAACATTTGAAAGCCTTATTTTGTTGCTGCTACACAAGCAAGAATTTACTGAATTTATGTTGATCAGATGCACATTGTTCTATTGATAGTGTGAATATTTATTTTTATTTCAAATATTTGATATTTGAAAACCTTTTTTTATGCTACAAGAGTCAGTGTACTTAATTTGTGTTGATCGGATGAAGCAGCCCTTTGTATTATTTGGAGAGTGGTTGTATGGAAGTTTACCCTTTTATTTCATGTTTGACACTTTAAAACTGTGTTGCTGCCTAGTGGTGATTTATATCTGTGATGTTTAATTCATATGACAGGGTTTGTTTCTTTGATGGTGTATATTGCACTAGTATCTAGTAATCCTGTCTTGAAATTTAAATAAATATCCATTTAAACCCTTAAAGTTGCATATTTGTTTTCAGGATGGGATTTCTGCCGTTTTCTAACCTCATACTTACCTCAAGTTGCTTTTTGGGACATACATAGACTTGCTTGTAGAGAAGTTTATTACAGCCTCATAAAATCAACAACAATGATAATAATCATAGTGATATTAAAGCAAATAGAGCTCTGGTATCGGAATAGTATCGGTATCGGCAGATATCCAAATTCAGGTATCGGAATCGGATCGGAAGTGAAAAAATGCGGATCGGTGCATCCCTACAGCACACTGCTATTTTGAGGCTCCGCACCTCCTCACAACCCCAAGTTTGTCCACGACCTGCCATGCTAAACTGCAAACTGTCAACAAACACTTCCTCGTCCTATAATGCACAGCGCAGCTGGTTTAGTCCAAAAATGCGCAGTTCTTTTTGCGGTTGGGTCTGTTTAAGGTCGGATCGCTTTCTCACCACAAACGAACCGCTCTAGGGTTTGTTTGAAAGCGTGCCGAGACCACCTCTTCAAGGAGGTCTCGGTACGCTTGTTTGGTCCGCTTTTGGTGCGCACCCGAGTGCGATTGCTGCTTTCTCACCTGCCCAAACGAACCGCACCAAGAGGGAAAACGAACTCTAGAACGATTCAACCGAACTAAATGAGGCATTAGGTCTGTAACATGATTAGCTATAAAAGGGATGTCTTAGGGTGCTTTCTCACCTGCCTCATTTAGTTCGGTTGAAATCGCACTAGAGTTCGTTTTCCCTCTTGGTGCGGTTCGTTTGGGCAGGTGAGAAAGCAGCAATCGCACTCGGGTGTGCACCAAAAGCGGACCAAACAAGCGAACTTTCAAACGAACCCTAGAGCGGTTCGTTTGTGGTGAGAAAGCAATCCGACCCAACGAACAAATTATTTTGTGAATGCAAGTGAAAATTTGTGAGAAACTTTGATTTTGTTAGTGAGAGTATTTGTTATTGCAGTTGAAAACCAAAGAGCACCTCTTCATATTAAAATGTTGTGTAATTAATTACTCTTCTCCGCACATTACAAGAATGCTGTCCTGACGAAGCCTCGATTCCCTCTGGAGCAAACTTGTCAATCCATCTTGATGAATGACGCAAAGGAACGTAAACAAGTGAACTCTGGCCAATAAGAGGACGGCTTTACTCACATGTGACTTGCATAAACACATTTTGGTACGCTTTGCAATGTTGCCGTGTGAAAGCGAACCGAACCAAGAAAACGCAACAATGTAACAAATTAATCCCTGTTTCGGTAAAAAAAAAGCAAACGATCTACAGGTCTGAAAGCACCCTTAGAAATCATTAAATTTATTTGACTCAAGAAACATTTTGATTGAGAGTCTGATTATTATCAATGTTGAAAACAGTTTTGCTGCTTCATATTTTGTGTGGAAATGGTGATACACTATTTTTCAGGATTTTTTGATAAATATAAAGTTTAATGAACAGGATTTATTTGCATTTATCAAATATTTTAATTAAATTTGTTAATGGATTTATTAAATAGAAATCATTTTAAATGTCTTCACTCACTTATCACTTTCATGCATGAATAAAATTATTAATTTCTCTCTCTTTTTAAAATCTTATACAAATGTTTGAGTGGTACCGTTTCCACAAAAATATTAAGCAGCGAAACGGTTTTTAACATTGATAATGAGAAATGTTTCTTGAGCAGCAAATCAGCATATTGGAATGATTTCTGAAGGATTATGTGACACTGAAACTTCTTTGTAAACAACAACAGATTTATGAACGTTTCTAATGACAAATGTTGTGTTCCCAAATGCAAAATAAAGCAGCTCGAACCAAGCACGGCTAGGAGTGAATTGAAACTAAAAACAGGACTGTAACAGCAGACATGTAGTGCGTCAGACTACAGCCTATTATATAATTACATCACAACCGTTGTTAATTTTATGACAGCACTAACTCAAATTCTCACCCCCAATCATAAAAAGTGAATTTCAAAAAGCGTTTCAGCGCTGATTCCGGCGCTTTGAATCATTTGAATGCTTTCAACTGTCCTGCAGATGGACGACGCAAGCTCGTGCAGCGCTCTCATGACCAGTCCGTCCATGATGTTTTAGAAAATCTTCTCGCAGTTTATTTAGGTAATAGCTTAAGGCAATTTGCATGATTTCAACATCAGGCTCTAAAAACAGAGTGGCACAAAGCGCTTATGCACATCCCGTGCACAGAGTCTCAGCGCTCCACAAGTCCACATAGAAAGGTTCAAAGCACAAAGTGAAGAGCTATCAATGCGTAGTGTATTAAATCTGTGCAATAGTTTGAGCCTTTTCTTTTAACAGTTTCAAATTTCAGATACTGTGCTCGTTAAGAACATGGTGAATATCGGATCGGCGCACCCCTAATTATAATATATACAAAATTCTGTGAATATTATAATATAGTATACTGAATATTGTGGAGTTAGATCATTAAACAGTTTTTTCCACCATTTGTGCATTTAGGATTTTTTCGGCGGGCCTGAAATATTGATGGAGCCAGTGGCACTGGAGCCACTGAGCATGACCCCTCCCCTAACACGATAATGACTAGAGCACATTAGTATCAGTGGTTTGCCTGCACAATAGTGAGTTACCGTCTTTACTACATCATTACTTCAGTTACTACAGCCTACAGTTTGCTAGCTAGTGCCAACAGCTGACCCCAGCATTTGAGAACAGAGAATACCACTTATTTTTCCAAGATTTTGATAACTTATTTTATTTACTTGGCTTTTATTAATCAATTAAAAGAAAGTCTATAAATAATGACATAATTACTAAAAAGTTATATTAAACCAGAAATATTTAAAAACCCTTTGTAACTTTTGTTTTCTCCGCATAATGTCCCCTGATATCACCTTAAGCTAAAACACATTTGAAAAATTTGTATTGTGCCCCTTTAATGTTTTTTTTTTTTTTAAATGTGCTCCTAAATTTTTCAACGTACGAGCACAAAAGTTAGTTAACTTTACTACAAAATTAAAAGTTTGCTGAGCCCACAGCGTTTCCCAGCGTCTCCATTGGCTCAGTTAGTTAATGCAGCAAACTCCATCTGCATCTACAACTCCACCTCCAACTGCATGTGTTGGTGAACAGATGTTTCAGCATTTCATTTATAATGAGAAGCATTTCTATATCCGTTACATTTTATTTTCATTTACTGTCATAAATACGTAAAGGTCTCCCTGCAGTTTTCCACAAAAATAAAAGCTCCAGGGTTTATTTTAAGCAAGAAACTAAGAAATTGATATATTAGGATTACTTCTGCTAAAATTAACATTTACTGTGAAATATTAATCTGCATTCATCAGTGTATTTATTAAAATGGCAACACATTTCTGCCTTTGACAATAAAAATTAGGTGTTACTTTTATTATAATCATCTATAATCTTTTCAATTATTACTATTATTATTGCCTGGGGTCCACCCACCATAGTCTCACAGCAGAGGCAAGACAAAATAAATAAGTTTTTATACATAAGCACAACTTTGGTGGCGACAGATAATTTAAGACTGCTATGGTTACATGCTGAGAATGTCTTCAAAACTTCCAAACTTCATAACTTTTGACACATTAGCAAGAGGTGCCTACATACCTCTATGTACTTGAATTTCATACATTTTTGAAGGCATGGTCTGAAGACCATTGTTGGGAAGATTACTTTTGAAATGTAAAAGGTTGCAGATCACAATTTACTCTATTTAAAATGTAATACGTAATGTAAATATTTGAATTATTTTATTAAAGTAATGTAACTAATTACATTTGATTACTTTTCTAAATTTCTAACGAATGTTTTCAAATTAATCATTTTCAAACAATTAAAGCAGGCAGGGTTAACCTTACAGTAGTACTCAACATAGTTACTGTCAGATTTTCTAAATCCTTCTTCACCTGAATTAAGATTATAATAATTACATTTTAAAAGCACAGCCACCATAAAAAAAAAAAAAAAAACACACTTTGAGATAATTCTGAGGTTAAACATTTAAAATCATGAGAGATATAATAGAGATAATAGCTATGATAATGTTTCTGAAATCAAATATTTGCATAACTATGGCACTGGAACCACTGGAATCTAACAATGCTTTGGAAAAAACAGTTAATTTAAAAACAAAAAATAAAGCATATACATAAACCCAAATATAGGAAATAAAACAGATGGCCATCTTTAAGTATGACTGTTGAAATTAAGTGGTTACACTTCAATGAGTCCATTTGTAACATTAAGTTATGTATTTGTCATTGTTAGAGTGTGCTAATTTCAACATTTACTATTACTAACACATTTTTCAGTTGTAAAGTTTCTTCCGTTACCATTAGCTAATAATAATTAATATTTGTATTCATTTACAAAGTATGTATTTACGGTTTCAGTACTCTAACAAATTTTGTAATTAACTGTTAAAACACTGCATGGTGTTCATTGTATTCATTTTAATATAGATTAATCTTTGTTGAAGCTGTGTTTTGTTGTTTAACAAACAGCAGCAGGTATTTATAGGGGTTTATTTTAAAGTAGCCTTTAAATGCAGCATTTAATAAATATGCTGATCAATTTGATATAAAACTGATCATTTAATATTTCTAATTATTACAAATACATTGCTTTGAAAGTACCAAGTAGTCACACAGTGATAAAAAAAATTAATAATTACATTACACATATACATATAATATATATATATATATATATATATATATATATATATATATAAATAAATAAAAGATGCATTGATAATTGCTTTATCATCAAAGCCCTCTGAATTGCAATTGCATCAATTGTGAGGTTCCCAGAGATTCCCACCCCTATTGCCCATAAATCTTTTTTTTTACCAGCCATGAAACTGTATGTGTATTATTTCATTTAAAAACGGATAGTAGGCCAATGAACGTCAAGGATATGGGTGACATTGATTAAATACATATCTGTGAGTAGGGGTAAATGTACCAATTAAGCACACTACCATTTTTGAGCTCAGATTGTAATAGAAAAAATAATGTATTATGCTACTTGATGTCTTAACCAGTTGATGTGTGTTAAATACATCCTGTAATTTCAAGTCAATCAGACCATTGCACACTGAGATATGGCGGTCCATGTGTTCACACTGTCTGGTGGTCATTTTGAAAGCTGTCTGAATACTTTCACCAAAAGAGGAGCCCCTTAAATGTGCGTTTTTTAGATGTTTAAGCCTTTAGTTTGGATAAGATTCACTACTTACAGTAAAATTAAGAGATGTTTAGACTTTTGCGTATAATAAACTGGAACTTGAATGTGGGAAATAATTACAGTTAGATCCAAAAGATAGTTCTGGCAACATAGTGCAGATGCTACAGAACACAGTTAGCTGACTAGCTGTATATGATTGTGTGCTACACTAATACTGTATATTACTTCACAGGCATTACTGGCTTGTACTTTTAAATCCATAATATTATAAATTGACAGTTTATTGCTGGTCTGTCATTTTACAGTGCTGTAATTTTCAAAGATTTCATATTATTTTAAGGTTTAAAGGGTACACTACTATGAAAATCACACAGCTTCAATGTGACATCAATAAAAGTATAATTTCAGAGATAGTCAACAATAGTTGTTCATATTAAAATATGTATAAACTTAATACATACCTAGATTATTTATTTAGCAAAATCTTGCCATTTTAATAACATTTAACATTGTCAAATTTATGAAACAATAGCCCCTTTCACACAGTAATACCAGTAAATTGCCATAAAATTACTGGAACGACTTTACCGGTAAATTCAAAAATGCGCTGTTCACACAGGCAACAACATTCCGAAAAGCACCATTCACACATCCAATCCAAAATACTGGTAAATTCCGTGACATCATTAACCTCCAATAGCTGCGCTTGTATTTGTAAACATGGAGGGTATGCAGTCAGTCTTTTTGTTGGTTTCATTTTTGTTTCAAACTTTTGCATTCATGCAGCTGCTTTTGTCCCAGAGACATCGTAATAGATGACTACAAACCAGTGCTTAATTTGAACATTTCGAGGTCCCGGAACAAAGCGGGGTGATGGATACGGCATGTGATTAGAGGGAGAGGTAACGGAGCATTCAGCCGATCACATTGGTGGCCAGTTTAAGTGATTAACAGCGTGCATCAGTTGCTTTTATAAAATTTTGAAAACAGCCATTTCCAGGCCTGGGGGAAACTGAAAAATAATGAAATTTTATTTCTAATTTTAGTTATGATTAATCATGTCCAGAATTTCGTGGGGGATTGTGTGTATATTAGCTACATAGTTGTACTCATCCCCGCAGATGTCAAGTTTATAATGAGGGAAATTCCTGCAAACATTTATTCAAGATAGCAAGTGGGTTATACGAGTAAATAAATCCACACAAACTAGCAGATTAAATCAGTCATTTGAAAACAGTGTGAGTGATTCAGCTGGTCCGGGTCTTCTCTCTTTCTCTCTCTCAAAGCGGCTTCACATCAGTTGCACACCGATCCAAGACTTCCGCTCGAATTTCGGGACAGTTGACAAAATTGTAACTTGCTTAATCGGATCATTGTTGCATCGTCACAAAAATGTATAATTTGCACGTCTTTTAAAGCCAATAGGTACTCGCGCTCTCCAGAGGCTGTTTCAAGGCTGAGCGCTCACAGTCACATCCAAAGCCGCCTATAACGAGTATCATATGGAGTTATTTTACGTAGTTTATCTGTTGTACTTAAGTGGCCAAATACACACAAAATTTCGCATAAATGGCTGTCCTGGCGAGTATCCAGGTTTTTTCTGAAGTAAATGTGAACAGTTCAAAACCAAACAAACAAAAAAAACACTTATGTTACACAAATGCAGAGGTCTGTGCGACGGACATGGGCGGATACATGGGGAAGTGTGGAGTGAATGCGTCATCTGTGTCAGTGTGTTATGATTGGCCCGGAGTAGAGTCTTACGTCAGCGCGTTCTGAACTTGTACGTGCTCATACCGGCAATTTTCCTTCTGCGTTCACACACAGCAGAATTCCGGCAATTTACTGGTAATGTTACAACTTCTCATACCGGTAAATTGCCAGAACGAGTTTACCGTTATTTTTGAAAAGGTCCTGTTCACACATGATCTCTTTACGGCAATTTACCGGAAAACTCTGTATGTGTGAAAGGGCTAATTGTCGCTGCTCCAATTAAGCTCAGTGTGTTCTCTTTAAGCTCTTATACATTGAACATCAATGCAAATACATTCTTCATAAACAGACTTTAAATATTAACTAATATTTATAAAATTATTAATAACTTATTTAACAGCTTTAAGATAACAAAATCTAGACTTATCTATAGTTTATGCCCAAAGATAAAAAAGGGCATGTCATCCATACAAAGGAGCGATCAGAAACCTGTTGTATCTGTCCAGGAATAAAGCGACTAAAGGCTGGAATACACTACACGACTTATAAAATTCTAACAGGTTTTTAAAACACCAGGCATCATACACCTACCGACCTTTATACAAGTAAATATATTTGACCTGTAAATAGTCACAAAGGTAAACTGGCCATCATACTAGAGGTCTGCATTCCCCCGGCTGTCAAGCGGGAACCGTGGGACCAGACCAGATTTCTCGCGACGTGGGATTAAATTCCCGAATAAAACGCGGCAGCGGTCGGTAACTCTGGTGCAATTTGAACAGGAGCAGGCAGTCTAACAATATCCCATTCCCGACGTCCTTTCAGAACTGCATATCTGAACTTTATTCAAACACCGGTAGAGCCTGCACTCGACTGTTATGCACGCGCTGCACACATGAACCATGCTTCGTTTTATTTGCGAGATCTGTGAGCAGCATGTGCATAACGATGCTCAGAGCAGGCTGTACCGGTGGTGAATATACGGCCCGCAGACAGAACAGGCAGGTTGTCGATGAGTGACAGAGCAGAATAAAGATGGAGCAAAGTGTGGATGCGCTGTCCTTGAAGAACTTTCAACTCGGTTGTGTTTATATTTTGCTTATAATTTTAAATGACATATCGAATTTATTTATTTATTTTTCTTCTGCGACACTTTTCCTAGGCTACTGGGTTTACAGCAAGATGTTAAATGAATTTAGTATTTTGACAAGACGAATAACAAATACAATTTTGTGCAGACTACACTTTTATTTGTTAGCCTATCTCGCTTTCTTTCAGAGGAAATTTAAATGTGTGATTCTGGAAACGAGATCTAAATTTAGCGGGAACGGTCAGGTCGGGAAGAAAATTATTCAAAGCGGACAGCGGGTGAACAGAGTGAATATATCGCGGGAGCGGGTGGGTGCGGGATATAACCTCGCGGGAGCGGGTGGGTGCGGGATATAACCTCGTGGGAGCGGGACTTAAAAAACAGTCCCACGCAGACCTCTACATCATACCCTAAACGACTGAGGATCACACACTACCAGACTTTAAATTCCTTCCGATCACCACAAACTCACACAGAAATGTGCGCATTGTTGCTAGGAGATACGTGACAAAAACAATATTGGTTTTAAAATCTGCTGAAAATTTCAAACGTTTGATATCCTCCGACTGGATGGAATCAAAGTCTGAAGCTAAAAAAAAAAAATTGTGACAATCATACACTGCTTGATTTTCTATTAAATGTGTCAACTCAAATCTGCAGACTGGCTCTGACCTTTGTGTCAACTTGAAGTGTCAACTTCTCCAGACTGTAAATCAGTGGAAAATAGGGGCAAAAAATTGTGTAGTGTATACCAGTCTTATTAATATTCAAAGCCTGGAACTAATATTCAAAGTTGTCATCCATATAATAAGAGGCTTCATAAAGAGGCTAGTTTCTGTGTTCACCCCCATGAATTAAATATTTTATTGGTTTGTATATTTTTGAATGTGTGTTACTTAGCTGAATGTGGACTAGTCTAGATGTTGAAATATGTTTGACACACTTTTGAATGACACCATGAATATACTATAACTGATCAAATTGAGTGCCTTGTTGCTTGATTTTAGTGTTCTGTTCTTTTGTGACTGACTTTGTACCTTCAAATAAAACATTTTCAATTATTCTTTAAAAATGTTGCTTAAAATAAACAAGAATTTTTAATAAAAATATGATGTGAGCTTAATGGAAACAGGGGTGTGCTTAAAAAGGTACAAAGATGTACCAATTAGACTTTTTGTATTTAATGATGTACATCTTAATTGAAATGCTTTTGTCATTTAACATACAATTAAATATTATTGTGTGAGAGATTAACATTTTATTTTAAGATAACTTCTTGTACTGAAAATGATATCTTGTGCACTAAAAATGTCTTAATGTAGATTTTGGTGAGCTTAATAGGCATGTTTAACCCTATATTTTAGTCTAAAAACTCACCTTTTCCTCATACGGGTCAGCAGGGACGTGCAACACATTTCTAACCAGCAGCAAAATTCTCTCGATCAGTAAATTATCCTCTTCAGCTCTTTGCTCCCAGTCCTTAAAAAAAAAAAAAAAACATGAGGAATTATGAAAAATATTTCTAATCACTCATACCATCTCACATATGAACTGATTTGGTCCTTACCAGTTGCAGAAGGGTGTAGAGCGTTTCACTCAGCACAGTAAAGATCTTCTCATCTGCAAATGCCTGAAAACACAAAAGACCATTTTAATGATGTTTATCAATATCATTTTTTGGGGGGTTGGGGTAATAAAATGGTCAAATGCACACAAAATGTCAAAATTGTTTTAAACAGTTGAGAGATCTGTATCAATATAGCTATAATAATAATAATAATAATAATAATAATAATACCTGTTTTGATCAACTCATGTTCATTAAACAAGGCCCTAAATGGTTTAGCTCCTGCCTACCCAACTAGACTTCTATCTCGCTACAATCTATCACGCTCCCTAAGGTCACAAAACTCTGGACTTTGGGTAGTACCTAGAATAGCAAAGTCCACTAAAGGAGCAAGAGCTTTTTCGCATTTGGCTCCCAAACTCTGGAATAGCCTTCCTGATAACGTTAGGGGTTCAGACACACCCTCTCTGTTTAAATCTAGATTAAAGACACATCTCTACAGCCTAGCATTCACATAATTAATCTCATAACCTTGTACTTCAGTTAAATCTGATCAAATGCGCATTATCATTTTTTGCTTGGTTGGAACAGCAACTACACCTTTTTAATCGCAATATTTTTCATATCAACCGATATTGATAATTAAGATAAATTTCAAATCTTTATTTCTCTCAAGTTTAAAGGCAGATTCTTGCACCTAATTGAAAGTTGTAGAAAGCAGACCATTAATTGTTGTTTTAAACCACTTTTTTTCAGCACAGTTTGTAGTGCGGGCTGCAATATTTATATTACACTTTTTTTGTCTGTTAGAAATGCACATTTGACAGTAGCTTGAGTTCACAGTAGTAGCAATAGCAGTAACATTTCATTTTTATATAGTGAAATCTAATTATTCTGACTGTTAAAATTAACCATTGGTCTATAATAGTATACATTTAGATCATGATAACCACAGTTAAAACTTCAATACCATAGCAAAAATGTATCTATGGTTACTACGTATTTGTACTGTAATTTATTGTTATACTGTAATTATATTACATTATTTTAATACATTTAACATGTCTACATTAATAATATAATCAAACTCGGTATAAATATCCCACATTTCTGCCGCAATACCATGGTTTTACGTGTATGTTCCTCTTCAGTTCCTGTTTGCCCTTATTTGGTTTGTTTCCTGTTCTTATTAATTAGTCATCTTTGTGTTCACCTGTTATGATTTTACTCCCTCATTAGTATTAGTAAGTATTAGCAACACTAGTATTAGTAATATTAGTATTAGTAACACAATTTCCTTGAATTCCCGCTTCTTGTGTATTCCGAAGAGACATTCCGTTACAGAAGACAGGACCACATAAAAGGATGAACTGGGCTGAGGAATTTATTTTCATCCTCCAGCAAGAGGGACGACCGTTGGAGCAGTACGTGGAAGAATTCCTGAGCGTGTTACATCTGGTGAGCTGGAGCGATTCTATGATTAACGCTTCCTTCCGGATGGGACTCAAAGAGGATCGTTTGTTTTGTTTTCTTACTCCCGACAATTGCCGCAGACCCGTAGCAGGTTTTATAAATTACAGTGGGTACGGAAAGTATTCAGACCCCCTTAAATGATTTTAGCAAATGGCTGCAATATAACAGAGTGAAAAATTTAAGTTCATTTTTTTTTCCTCATTAATGTACACACAGAACCCCATATTGACAGAAAAACACAGAATTGTTGACATTTTTGCAGATTTATTAAAAAAGAAAAACTAAAATATCACATGGTCCTAAGTATTCAGACCCTTTGCTGTGACACTCATATATTTAACTCAGGTGCTGTCCATTTCTTCGGATCATCCTTGAGATGGTTCTACACCTTCATTTGAGTCCAGCTGTGTTTGATTATACTGACTGGACTTGATTAGGAAAGCCACACACCTGTCTATATAAGACCTTACAGCTCACAGGGCATGTCAGAGCAAATGAGAATCATGAGGTCAAAGGAACTGCCTGAAGAGCTCAGAGACAGAATTGTGGCAAGGCACAGATCTGGCCAAGGTTACAAAAAAAATTCTGCTGCACTTAAGGTTCCTAAGAGCACAGTGGCCTCCATAATCCTTAAATGGATGACGTTTGGGACGACCAGAACCCTTCCTAGAGCTGGCCGTCCGGCCAAACTGAGCTATCGGGGGAGAAGAGCCTTGGTGAGAGAGGTAAAGAAGAACCCAAAGATCACTGTGGCTGAGCTCCAGAGATGCAGTCGGGAGATGGGAGAAAGTTGTAGAAAGTCAACCATCACTGCAGCCCTCTAACAGTCGGGGCTTTATGGCAGAATGGCCCGACGGAAGCCTCTCCTTAGTGCAAGACACATGAAAGCCCGCATGGAGTTTGCTAAAAACCACCTGAAGATTCTCTGGTCTGATGAGACCAAGATAGAACTTTTTGGCCTTAATTCTAAGCGGTATGTGTGGAGAAAACCAGGCACTGCTCATCGCCTGTCCAATACAGTCCCAACAGTGAAGCATGGTGGTGGCAGCATCATGCTGTGCGGGTGTTTTTCAGCTGCAGGGACAGGACTACTGGTTGCAATCGAAGGAAAGATGAATGCGGCCAAGTACAGGGATATCCTGGACGAAAACCTTCTCCAGAGTGCTCAGGACCTCAGACTGGGCCGAAGGTTTACCTTCCAACAAGACAATGACCCTAAGCACACAGCTAAAATAACGAAGGAGTGGCTTCACAACAACTCCCTGACTGTTCTTGAATGGTCCAGCCAGAGCCCTGACTTAAACCCAATTGAGCATCTCTGGAGAGACCTAAAAATGGCTGTCCACCAACGTTTACCATCCAACCTGACAGAACTGGAGAGGATCTGCAAGGAGAAATGGCAGAGGATCCCCAAAACTTGTTGCATCTTTCCCAAAAAGACTCATGGCTGTATTAGATCAAAAGGGTGCTTCTACTAAATACTGAGCAAAGGGTCTGAATACTTAGGACCATGTGATATTTCAGTATTTCTTTTTTAATAAATTTGCAAAAATGTCAACAATTCTGTGTTTTTCTGCCAATATGGGGTGCTGTGTAAAAAAAATTACTTAAATGATTTTAGCAAATGGCTGCAAATATAACAGAGTGAAAAATTGAAGGGGGTCTGAATACTTTCCGTACCCACTGTGTGTGTGTGTGTATATGTATATATATATATATATATATTATATATAGAAACGCATTTTTGCAATTATAACTCAAATGTGGTGATCAAGCACTTATAATGATGTGACAAACATAGGCCTACGTAATGGAGGCAGGGTATTTAACAATAAACTTTATTATTCAAAATGAGTCTGATATCAGTGCACTTAACAGTAAAGTTCACTTCACTTATTATAAATAACTTTACAACACAAATAGAACAATATATATATAACTTGAATTAAGAAAATAAACAAGGTAACTGTAGGGCAAGCAAGCTACTGCCAAACCAACAGGGGCAGGTTTATGCAGGAGGCACAGCTTTTCCAAATGTAAACATCTAAAATTAATAAATAATAATAATGAATAATGTTTTTTCACAAATTCCGTGTTGTGTATTTTCTGGTAATCAAATGAACATGCAGAACACGAGGGTTCGTATTTAATGTTTTTGCAGTTTAATATTCACAAACACTAGTCTATATCGCGATTTGATTTAAGCACACTGACCTGTTTTTTATTATTCATCAAAAATGACAAATTCCATGAAAATCCGAGTTATAAAGAAAAGTCCATTTTTATGACTGGATTCCGCAATTCAGTCCATGTTTTCGACATCGCGGAAATCACAGGGCCCTACTAATGTAGCAAACGAGTATGATAAGCTCATTGTGAAAGTAAAAGACTGGGACATTGTTGTATAGAGTCAAGCCACCACCACACTGCGGTCTATTCAACTGCAGAAAGATATTAACTTTTCAATCTGCTAAATTACTAACTGTACTGGCAAACTATGCTGACACACAGTGTCTACACTGGACACGACAAAGCGACCGGTGAAAATCATTTGTCAGCATGTCATAAATAGAACGAGGCATCAGTTTACTGTCGGGATTTGTCATGTCACTTCATACCGCATCCAGTGTAGACAGAATCACTGATTATAATGGATTCTATTGTATTTTGTTCCGCTTGCGTCCAGTGTAGACACCCAGTTAGGAAATGTGATCTGACCAATGTGATCAGCATGAGTCCTGGGCTGGGCCGTGGCCGGTATAAACACCAGCATTGACTGAGCCACCGCGATCAGCTCCGGTGGCAGTGAAGCCGTAATTCGCTGCAGACGTGTGCAGTGATGCACAGACCAGCTCTGACATCAGTGAATCTGCTGTTAAAAATGAACCATCCATTCAAGTTCGAGCTCATCCGTGCATCTCTACACTAGTGACCTGGGTCGCCAGTTGCACACAATGGTCTGCTGGACAAACTAAGTAATTACACCATTCAGAAGCATTTAATCGATGTTATCTTCTGTAAAAAAACAATATTCATATCGGTGGCATATTCGCTGATACCGATATCTGTGACAGGCTCATATCGGCCAAAAATATCGACAAAACTATATATCGGTTGGGCTCTAGACAATATTGCCTGTTTTTGCTCAATTTTACCAACGGAAATAGTTCCAAACAAAGATCACAGCACTGTTTTGCGTCTCAGAGCAATAGACGGTGTATACGTATTGAATGAATCAGCTTTTTGAACAAATTGTTTGAATAAATGATTTAGTGATTCACTCATTAACACAGTCAAATGCTTTGTTCCTGAATAAATCTGCCATTTCAATGAATCGGTTGAATCTCAATGACTCACTCATTAACAGTCACTTGCTGTCACCTACTGGCAGTTTTAATTTCACATTAAAAAAATTTTTCATGTTTTAAATCATTTCAAATATCAGCATTCAATGTTTTATGTTAAAAACAAAACATTATTTATGCATTTGCAACTGCAGGTTAAATGCATCCATGTCTTAAACCAAACAGGTCATCAACTTTCTGTCGGGGAATTGTGTATATTTGTCTTTAGTCGCATGGCACCACTCATGTCCATTGAAGACACAGTGATAGTGAAACAGGCTTGTCCATTTTTAAAAATCCATCAATTTTCATCATTTTTAGTAAAATTATTCGGTCTGAGGTGAGGTAAGGGCACCAGATTTTTTTTCAAGGTTTAAACCCTCTGGGGTGTAAGGGTGTTTTGGGGGCCTGGAGAAGTTTTGACATGCCCTGACATTTGTGCTTTTTTCAGTTGCTTACAAACATAAATGGCTAAAGTCTAATAACACTGTAAACAGCACAAAGTGGGCTACAATAATATGTTTGCAGCATTTATGTACACGATTGTGTTTTTGAGAAAGCAATGTTTATGCGTGGTTAGTGAAAAACTAACTGAAGTCACTGAAATAAGGCCATAACAATCATACAGAAAATGTGTTTATAAGACTTTTGAGAACTGGATCTTGTAGTCTAGAGTTTTTGCTTCATAATGTGAAAATCATCTTGTTTACTTGCTTACAGAAAACAATATATTGATTTAAATATAAAAAGTCACTTTTTGAGTAAAAAGGGTCTATGCGAGAAGGCGTCAACCTTCACATTCACACCTGAAAAGACAAAGGCCCTCATAATGAGCTGCATAATGAGATTCATAATGAGCCATTCAATCAGGTATGTGACTGAGAGGGAAGCGTTACAAGAAAGAATATGAGGACAAAATAAAAAATTTTTTTTTGTTTGTAGTTTATTTAGAATATTTAGCTATCACACAAAATAACTTGATTCACTTGCGAGTGCAGAACATTGTATTAGGAACAATCAAAGCTGATTTTTTTGCATCATTACTCCAGTCACATAATCCTTCAGAAATCATTCTAATATTCTGATTTGCTGCTCAAAAAAAAAAAAAAAAAAAAAACATTATTATTATTGAAAACAGCTAAGAATATATATATATATATATATATATATATATATATATATATATATATATATATATATATATATATATATATATATATATATATATATATATATATATATATATATATATATTTTTTTTTTTTTTTTTTTATTATTTTTTTATTTATTTATTTATTTTTTTATTAATAGAAAGTTTAGAAGAACAACATCGTTTGTAACATGATACGTCTTTATCATCACTTGAGTGCTAAAAAGTTTTAATTCGTATATATACACTGACTCCAAGCTTCTGAACCTGGAATTTTCAAAGTGTATATTGTTTATGTGCTCTGAAGGAAAAAAAAAACAAAAACAAAAAAACATTTTGAAATTCTGGGTTATTTCTCGCAGCAGATCTTCCAGAAACAGAAAGTAGCCGGGATGAACTTGTTTGTTTACGGCGCGGAGGTGATGTGGGTGTTTACATTCGCGTGCGCCTCACGTGGATGTTTGAATGTGAAAGGCGCAAACGGCACATGAGCGTGACTGTATTAGATATGGGTTGAGACAGCCCGCACACGAGACAGCGGGCTTCGACCCCAGGGGGTTAAAGGGGGAAGTGACCAAAAAAAGTTTGAGAACCACAGGTGTAGATGCTAATATAGTAATTCTTATTTGTGTGAATGGGCGTTTATACCTCTTTATAGGCCTGAAGGTATGACGTCACTTGGAGGTAGTGATGGCGGAAGGCTGGATCATCAGGAACTTTTCCAAAGCAGAGCAAAGCTGGCTGGGTCAGGTTCACCATTAGCCTGAGAAATATTTGAAACAGTCATGTCTTATTTTACATGATTTGATCATTACATAACTTGATAATTTTAATAATTTGTCATTAGAATAACAACTATTTGATAGCATTTTTACAGAAAATATCTCATTAAAAAAAACAATGCGCTCAAACACCTGATACAGGCATCAAAGAGCGGTTTGTCCTGCGTGTGCTGGGTGATGATGGGTAAGAGGTCATTCTGAAGGATCTGTCCAGCTCCCAGCTGCTGCCTGATGTCCCTTGTGTCATCCTCATGTCTCAAGTAACGAATCAGATCCTTCACACTCTCTATAATAAATAAATCACAACCATGTGTGTGTCATAAGATACAATTATCATATTTAAAACATGCTTAATGCAAAAGACAAAATGCATAAAACTTTTTGCTGAAATTCCTGCTGTAAAGCGGGTTTGGCTTAAAGGTCTAAGCATTACCAAGGCAGTCTGGTTCTTTGTGGTAAACATCTCCTTCAAGATAACCCAGTGCACTGCATGTGGCCAATAACTCACAGTTCATCATGAACAAGTCCATACAGCAGTCCTATCTGAGAGAATAAGTGGTCCAAATCTAAAAATAAAAATGATAAAGTTAAAATATGTCATGACAGGAAAGATACAGCACAGTGGAAATTAGATTCAAAGTAATTGCGAAATGGCTTTTTTCCCCTTCTTTTTTAACTTCTTGAATCCCCCAGGGGCAACCAGAAGGCAAAAAGTGAGGATTATTAGAAACGATGGAAATACACAATTTCCTTTATTATGTGACAAAAAAAATAAAACAGCTGGTCTATAATTGTAAAGGTTGATTTTCACTAAAAATCAAAGCTCTTCAAATATACGGTTCATATAAAACATAGTGATGGTAAGTCAATTTTAATATTAAGGGTTTAATAAATCAAAAGCAACCTGATTCAATAATTAAATTAGTATTTTGTACTTGAAATAGAAAAATGTCTTTCATGACCTGCATCTGGCAACCACACTAAATCTGTAAAAGATATCATTGTACAGTTGCAATCAAAATTATTTTAGAGAGAGCATTTAACACAGTTAAACACTAGAGAAGTGGTTCATGACAACGATCATGACTAACGTACAGAGTGGCAACAAAAACTGCATACAAACATTTAAATCACATTCAAAACTGTCTAAATGTCACTGAATTAGATGACAAAATGAAATTAAGTGGCATCCAACAAATATAATAGTAAGTTACATTTAGTAACTTTTCGACAATTTAACTGTGACTTAACAGACTAAATACTTTTCGGGACCACTGTATCGCTTCATCCCATTTAAACATGCATGTTTACCGCTGCTGCCACAATAACCACTTTCTAAAACACAAAAACAGGCCTTAGAAGCTATATTAGTAAAGACATATGTAACGTTAGTGATAGACATGGATGTTTATCTGCAAGCATACAAAGTGAGGACATGACTTCAGCTTGTTAATTTGATATAATTTATGCGCAATATTATAATATTAATAGGCACAATTCATATAAAGTATGCTACAACATATCTTATTACCGTTTTATGTTAAAATATAATATATCAGAGACAATCATACATACCAGACCACATCAGATCTTCCTACGATCAGCAATCTATGAATATGTAACACTAAAGTGTATTGTTAATATATCCGTTCGCAGTTAATCGTTTAGCAAAAGTCATAAATAATCTGAAATCAACTGAATTCAACCAAAGTTTTCTTATGATTCATGTCGACAAAAAATCTAGCACGCATGGTTTAAGGCGCGCTCATCAAAACGGAAATGACGCCAGACCGTGGCACCCTGCGTCCTTAAAGGAGCCTCGGCTTTATATAACTGCATTAGTTACGTCCACCAAGGACATGCAAATTCTATCACTACTTATCCAGTTCTTATAAGGCAGTATAATAAGGCAATAATAAGTCTAAATGTCTGAAAAACACATAAGAGAAACTAATTTCTCTAATTTAAAGTGTTCATGTAAAGCAAAAACTGTTTAAATGCTGATCTAAGAGAAACCTAGAATATAACTGTTCATCTTGAAGATGTCATAGATCAGTGGTCTCATAATCAATTCCTTGAGGGCCAAAGCTCTGCAGAGTTTAGCTCCAACCAGCCCCAAATCACACCTGCTTGGAAGTTTCTAGTGATCCTGAAGACCTCGGTTCATCCTCACAGATAAAGCTGTAATAATGGCATTTTATTGCAGATTTGGCAAACTATCCAGTGCATTATGGTTTGCGCTCTGGAGATCGATTACAATTTCAACGTGTTTTTGCCATTTTAGCCAATCACAGGCATATCTGTTGATTTAATCCTAAACCCGACCCATTTGACATAAAAACTGAACCAACCTGAACGAAACCTGCATTAAATCTCCTACTTGAGGTAGAAAAAACTTTAATTTATATAAAACATTTTTATTCAAATTGTGAATAGATTAAATACAGAAAGCAAGCAAAGAGCGCCACCTTTAATATAATCAGTACAGCTGTCAATCAGTGCAGGGCGATTGGCGGAAAGTAAAATGGTCGCCATGGCAACCACGAGATGATTTTGCTATGGCTCCCTTTCTGAAAATGTTTAGGGCTGCAAACTATACAAGTGTACCAAATTTCATGCTTTTATGAATAAGTGAAAAAAAATTTCACATATCACCTGGACTATAATTTCTTACTGCTAAATTCTGAAAATAAATAAATAATGTTACGTTCCGTATCAAGTCTAGGGGAAGGTAGGTCACGTAACAGAATGAAAACGGTGTTGTGTGTGTGAGTCCGCAGTGAGCAACAGTATTCAAACTCAAAATAGTAGGTTACAAAAAGAAAACCCCACTTCACAACGTAACTGAAGAAAAGTATAACATTTTTATTGTACAAATGCAGGAGGGTTTTTAAATGACTTCGAGAGGAAGCTCAGGCCAAAACAACAAACATAATACTTATACCTAATAATAAAAACGAACTAACCTACCAAAACAAAAGTAAACAAAAATACATCAAAAAAACCTAACTCCCTTACTAACATAAACCAGAGAAAACAAGTCCAGAAAGAAAATGGACTTCAAAGATCTAGTAAGAAAAAGTACAAACAAACATTAACTTATAATAACAGGCTTTCTGGTTGTAAAAATGGAAGTTGCAAAAGTGGATAAACTCAAATTCACTAAGAGAATCTAATCAACAAAACATAATTGGATGTGCCTTTAGAGAGAAATGCATCTTTACTGACAGGCCCGGATTAAGAATTCAGAGGCATTCATTTCAATTCATTTTTTATTAGTGGCAAAACAACTGAGGACAGTTAAAAAGGGCTTATTCAAAAAAAATCCTAATGGTACAATAATATAACTGGGTATCTGAAGGGTTTTTAAAATTAAATTTAAGACCTGCACTTTACATGCAGCCTTTAAACAATTTTTAAGAAAAGGGAGGAGTCAAAAGTTGAAATTGAAAAGTATCAATTATTATTTTCATTTAAACAATTATTATCAATCAATTATAAAATTAAATCACTTATGTATTATTTGTTTAGATTTTTAATCATTTAAAAATATAATGTTTTGCTTTCGGAATATAGCGGTTTCCCCGGTAACCGTAGAACACAAGCAGCAGCGCCTGGCTGCCTGACTCTGAAACATGCAGCGCTCATATTTATTCAGTGAAATCGTAGCCTTTACGTTTAATCGTCACATTAATCTATATAGCAATTATAGTCTATATAGTCTTTCCGTTCCCAAATTTAGAACCTCTTATAATTGAGACTTTTTGTACCATTAAAGACTTTATGGCCTTAAATTTAAACAATTAAACTGAAGACTTTTTAAAGACCAGCAGAAACCCTAAGAACATAGTGTTACGTGTAGCACTAGTAAAGCGCACGACGGAGGAGGATAATCAAAAATGGAGTCTTTTAATGAAAAGTCAAAACGTCTCGGGTTACTTACGTAACCCATGTTCTCTGAGTAGGGAACGAGACGCTGCGGTGTGACGATTGTCTGAAGCCATTATAGAATCACGGCAATTTATTGGCTGATGGCACGAGATGCCGCCCCTACGTCATACGTGATTGACATAGACCCGCGATCGCGCCATCTTACCCCTCAGATTTTCCTGTCGAAGAAGCAGGTCGACAGCAAGAGGAGCAAGAAGATCATCGCCCTCACTCGAAGAGGAGGAAGAGAAAGCCTGCAGCACTACCACCTGTGAACGAAAAGACGTAGAGAGAACTTTGGGGACATAACCAGGCCTAGGTCTCAGAAATGCCTTGACCAGACCAGGAGCAAACTCAGTGCAGGACTCGCTGACAGACAGAGCCTGCAGATTTTTCATGGTCAGTTTTTCATTTATTATTTGCTACTGTTAGCGAATGTTTACGTTAGAGTGCCTGTCCTGCTGCCATGCACTTAATATGGTGAGCGGTTGGAGATAGTTAACAAAGTGAAAGCAATCTTTAGATACTTTGTTTTAAAATTGACAGTTGGCCACCAGTTTCCCATCCCTAGAATATCAACGGCAGTATATTAATAATAATAACTTCTAATATTAATAACTTATAAATAAACTTATAAAATATGGCAATGCCATCAGTTTGCCAAAAAGAACACAGAAGGTTTTACGCCCATATTTACACAAGGAACAGGTGTACATTTCTTTTGTACCAACTAATATTTTGAAAATAGAGCATTTTCATGAATTCCAAAGTATAGTCTACGTCAGAAAGGCTCCATGAACGATTTAGACAAAAGTTCGCTTTGCTCATGTATCAAGTAGAGTGAAAGTGATTGTACACAGCTCGGCAAAATGCGGATTCGAACCAGCGTCGATCGCATCAAAAGATTTTCCCAGCCAGATGCCCTACTACTGCCTACACGGATTTGTCTTTTTTTATTCTTGAGTGTCAACCAGGCATTGATGGGTGGAGTTACTGTAAATAGCGTTTGCCAATATGCGTGCTATTTGCACTTAACGAAAAAAAAATTCTTCCCCTCACTTGAACCCCAAGTGCCCCTGGACCCCTGCCCATAATGCCCATTGGATAATCCGGCCCTGTTTACTGATTACATAATGAAGTTTTTGTTTTTGATTTGAATTATTTAGTTTTAAAGTAGTAATTTAAAGCTTTCTATAGATATATTTATTATATTTGTGGCTCAATTCATTGAGTTTCGGTTCATCATTGTGAAGCGCTCCTGTTCAAGACCAGACAGCAAGCGCATCCTCTGTTTTCCTATTTATTATATAAAAGCACAAGGTATTATTGATATTTTGAATGCACACAAATAAAAGTAGACCCTTTACAGTTCCGAATTATGTATTACTCTTGCCACTATTTTGCAACAAGTAGTATAAATAGCAGAAAATCCTGCTATTTTAACATAGTGTAAATAGCATATAGCCAAAAATACTGCTATTTTCACTTGGTATAAATAGAATCCATTACTATTTGAATTTAAGAAAAAATGAGCGCAATTTCAACTGAGGGGGGCCTTTAATCAGTCCGTGCCCAGGGCACCGGTGCGTCATAATCCATCCCTGAGAGTAGGGGTGAGGTTACGTGCTCCAATGAAAATATAAATTTATGTAAAATGATTTCTATATTTTACAAATGCATGCAAACCATAAAATTAAGACAAACAACTGAAAATAATAGAGGACACTGCATGTTGAAAAATTACGCTATACCTTGAGCGTCAAAAATCAGGTCCTGACCAAGAATCAATATGTGACGAGTTGGGGGTGAGAACGTGTTGCAGTCCATATGTAGTCCAGATGGTGGATCAGCACCTAGAGAAAATTTCGACAGCCCTGAATGTCCTAAATTTTAATGGAAACCATGACAACTAGATGAGCCCCAGAGAAGACCTCTTCACCTAGACGGTCATCAGCACAAGACCACAGGAGCCAGATGATTCCTGCACAATCTCACCTTGTTGTAGCCCAGCATTAAACTGCTGGATTAATCTGGCCAGAGGAGAACAATGGAGTTTTGATTCCTTTGACACACTATTTTATTGTTTAATATTGTAAAGCTGCTTTGACACAATCTGTATTGTAAAAGGTGCTGTATAAATAATGGTGGCTTATAATTAAATAATTCTTTAGGGTCAAGTTGTGTTTTTTAATGAGAGGCTTAATAAAAGTGTCACAATTTTTAACTGGAGTGCCCACGAGCTCCGCTATAGGGCACCCCGTCCTGTAATCCTCTGCCTGGTCACATCATCAATTGCATCTCTCATCAGATCTCATCAAGTAGCACTCACACTCGCTGACTTTGCTGGTGATTGAATGTTAGCCCGTATGTTTTCTAGTTTTGTGTTCCTGCCCGTGTTTCCTTGATTTGCCTTGCCTTCGTGTTTTTATATCTTGGACTTTTTACCTGGTTTCCTGATTGTTTGCTGCCTGCCCTGACCATTGACTGTTCTGTGGATTACCCTTTTGCTTGAGCCTTGGCTCTTTCTGTTTGCTGGTGTTTTGACCCTGCCTGTTTTGACCACGCTCTTTCAATAAGCCTGCAATTGGATCCCCACTCCGTTGTCATGACGCCTCCCTCATTAAACACTGCAAAAAATGCTTTTCTTACTTAGATTTTTTGTCTTGTTTCCAGCCAAAATATCTAGAAATTCTTAAATCAAGAAGGATTTTCTAGATAAGAAAAAAATATAGTTTTTTGAGTTATCCAGACCAGGTCTTGAATCCATGGCTGGTTCTCAATATGCGTTCTTGTCTGTACTTGTGTTTTTGTGAAACGTCATCAGTCGTGTCCCAAGTACTGTTCAAATTCAAAGTTCACATCGAGCCAAGTACAGTTCAAATCCCTGGATGTGTCCTTGCTCCGCCCCTTTTATCAAGGATGCATCCAGAGGTGACTTGTGCGAACTTGAGGCAGCGAGGTATCCCAGAATGCATTTCGCACCAATCAGCGAGCGTTAAAGGCAGAGGGGAAACCCGCAAAAATTTTTAATATTACTATTATTGTGTCATGAAGTGCCGTTCTAAGAGTATTTCAGGCAAGAATGTAGTTGTTTAAAACTCAAATCTGCGGTATATTTATAAAGAAAGTGCCCATTTGAAAATTTGTTTCGCCGATTTTGGAGACGTGAGTTCCAGGCGATCAGTGGGCACTCAGTGCTCATATACCTCACCGTGGCTAGTCCTTCTGACATCTGCCACTGGCTCTGATGTCTCTGTAGTGGTTAAAAATTAGGTAAAATTCATTTTGGGTAAATCTAAAAGGCTATCTTTGGTCTCATGAATCTAATTATTTCCAGGTCATATCGTTTTGGTTGAGCACCAAGTTATTTTTATAAATTATTTATTTATTAATTGTAATACAGCGCTTACTTTGTTAATGTGACTAATTTGTTTGCTTTTATCTTTATTTCCTATTACATAAGTCTCTTATACTTTACTTTTATGATGGCTATTATTGTTTATTAAAATCGACATTTAACAGTTGTGCTTGTCATATTACATATTATTATACAGTGAATCGGAGTATATGTGCACATATTACCTAAACAACATGTTAATGTTTTGTATTTTTAAAATGAAAACGAAAAGAGTGTTGTGTTTTATATTTTGTAAAAAATGAAAAGGCAGTGGTGTTTGATATCATTTTGTTTTATTGTAATGCGTGTATGCGTTGCATGAACCACATTTTTTGTGGCTATTAATATTTTAAATGAAACAGAAAAGAGGCAACGCTGTTTGATATAATATTTTGTTTCGCTGTAATGTATGTACGTTCCCTGAACTACATTTTTGCGGCTGTTAATATGTTTACATGAAAACAAAAAGGAGCAGTGGTATTTGATATCGTATTTCATCGTATTGCAATACAGTGTAGATAACGGTGAGCTGACTGATGTTATCAAGTATGCTGCTGTTCCGGACTTGTGTCCTCCCGTCCTCAGGAGTTCGCACTCCCGAGTCGAACTTTGGAAGTCCGAACTACCGAGGACACAAGTCCGAACTTTGCATACTTGGTATTGAGAAACAGCCCATCAGTCCAAATAATGCGTCTTTGCCAAGAAGATTGTTATATTGAGGATTATGTTGCGGACTTTGTTGAACTGGCCTATCTGACTTTTATGGATGATATCTGCCAGATAATATTTTTTCGGAAAGGCCTAGCTGAGCCACTGCAATCTATCACACGACCAAAATTGGACTTTGGACACTTATATTGATCTGACACTGATTGAGCGGCTCTGCACTTACGATGGGTGTGGTGGAGGAGGACCGCTAAATGGCCACCACACTGCAGCCTTCCACTGTCATGGTTACTTCTCCTGAGTCTCATCCTGTCATAGCCACCATTCCTCAGTCTCATCCCATCATGGCCACCATTCCAGAGTCTCGTCATGTCACAGCTGATCTTCCTGAGTCAAGTCAAGTCACCGCTGTTCGTCCAGAGTCTCGTCACTTCCTGTCTGTTGCACCTAGATCTCCAAAGTCAGTTCATCAGTATCCCAGACTGGCACCCAGCATGGAGGATCCACCGCTGGTGTCAGCAGGCGCAGCTGGTATCCCCAAACCCACTTACTCTAGCCCTCCTGTTCCTGAACTGATTCCCCTGTCTGAAGCACTTCCCTGATGGGGATCGCTTTATGGTGTGTTTGGGCTGCATACACCACCCATACACCACCTCCCGAGGTGGCGGTGTCAACTATGATTTCTCCAGAGGTGGTGGCTGATGCTGCAGAACCTCCCAAGGTAGTGGCACTTGCTGCTGTGTCCCCAGAGGCGATGGGGCCCGCTGCAGTTTCTCCAGAGGTGGAGGCATATGCTGCAGAACCTCCCGAGGCGGCAGCCCCTTGTGTGGTGGTGGTGCCCAGCAATGCAACTTCAGCCTGTCACGTCGCAGTCGAAGAGATCATTACTGAACTCTGTATCTACTCTGTCAAGGAGAATGTCAAGAAATTCTACCTGTTTCCTGATGCTTCTCTCAAGACCGCAAGCACTGTCTCAGAATTCTCTGTGTTTGTTGAAACTACTGATGCTACTGCTGTAGAACCTCCAGAGGTGGCGGCATCCGCTGCAGAACCTCCAGAGGTGTCAGTGGTATCCAATTATCAGCTCTCTACCTGTCCTGTTACGGTCAAGGAGGCTGTCTGTGAACTCTCTGCCTTTTCTGTCATGGCTATGGAGGCCGCCTGTGTACTCTCTGCCTGTCCCGCCATGGCTATGGAGGCCGTCTATGAACACTCAGCCTATCCTATCACTGATATGGAGGCCGTCTGTGAACTCTCTGCCTGTCCTGTCATGGCTATGGAGGCCTTCTGTGGACTCTCTGCCTGTCCTGTCATGACCAAGGAGGCTGTCTGTGAACTCTCTGCCTGTCCTGTCACGGCTATGGAGGCAGTCTGTGAACTCTCTGCCTGTCCAGTCATGACCAAGGAGGTCATCTTTGAACTCTCTGCCTGTCTTGTCTTGGTCAAAAGGGCTGCCCCTGAACTCTCTGCTCACCCTGTTACAGACAAAGATGCTGTTTCTGAGCCGTCTTTCTGTCTAAATTCTGCTGTTGAATCTGATTTTGAACTATCTTGAAACTATACTTGCTAGTTTCAGTCAGTGAGTCTAATTACAAACTGTCTGCCAACCCAGTTCTCCCAAATGTGTCCGATTTTGAACTGTCTGTCTAGCTAGTTCCAGTTGTAATGCCTTGTAGAGCAGGATACACACACAAAAAAATTTCAAGACAGCACATTCCTTAGCAGGAGTTAAGACTTCCACTCCCAGCATCTGCCTTTGACTGACTGGCCGATTTCCTGCCCTAAATCTCCTTATCTCAGGAGACCTCTAAAACCCAGGATAAATTTGAGGGAACATCTGAAATGGATTTAGAACAGAACCTTCAATGTTGTTTCTGACCAGTTTACCATAAATAAAAGTCGCATAATCAACAGTACAAAGCATGTGGCATCTGGAAAGGCTCCAGCACAGACCCTCCCTGATATCTCATGATCGTTTAATGCAGTAATTCAATGATGGTATCAACAAAGATGATGGTTTTACAACAGACGTCCGAATTAAGAAAATCACCAGATCTCCATTCGGAGTGACATTCCCATGACCTCCTGTTTCTCCCCAGCAGAGAAACGCGCCTTTTCTTCTTATTGGCAGAACAAAGAAGATCGGACCTTTATGGGTGTTCCGAAAGACATAATAATTGTTGCTGCTACTGAAAGCAACATATATATATATATATAGACAATATATATTGAGGTTGTGTTTATTTTATGTCTTTCATATGCTTGGTGTGATTATTTAGACGGTAGCATGGTAATCGATGCATTAACCCATGTAGTATATAAAATTAAGGTATGTACTTTGTGTATACCAAATACCTGTTGTTTGATTTTGAATGAAAGCTAGTTGCATCAGCAATAATTTGGTGTGGATGAAAGTTGACTTTTCTCATCGTAATGTATGATTAAAACACTTATAGGAATCTGCTAGGATATGTTCTTCATTTTATGAAATAACTCAGCAAAGGATTGTGATTGGATCAAACAGAAAAAGGGGCAGATTGAAATCAGCCCAATAAAGACAGACACCCAACTTCGGTGTGCGGATGCTTGCTGCTTTCTCGCGCGCTGTTTGAAACTTCGGCTCCTCATCTGATCGCGCTGTTAAGCGCTCTCAGCCATACACCATCTGGCGAGGATCCACACATGCCTTCAAAGTTCTGACCAAAGAAACTTTAACACCTGAGGCCGAAAGAAGTCTAAATAGACTTCCTAAGAGCATCATCACGTCACAGAGAAACCAACCAATTGCAAGAGGGCATCCCCAGTGACATCATGCAACGACGACTTCAGCAACCAATCCGCACCCGGGGTTCCATCAACCAGGAAAGGAACGAAACAACTCAGAGCAAGTAATCAAATAATTCTGCTGGAAACTGGTTGCATTCATCTTTAAGAGTAAAGATAGTAAAGTTCCTTGCTTGTGACTCCCTCAGGTTGAAGTTAGAGCATTCTTGGAAATGAGCATTAGAACCTTAAACTCTCTTCAAATCAAAACAATTCATTACCTACAGCGTATAAGTGTGGTTGTGTGTGTACGTATTCTGTTTTGTGTTATTTTAGCTTAGTAGTGTTGTAGAGTAGCAAATAAACTTTGATTTATTAAGAAATCTTGTGTCTGGTGCTATGTGATTTTCAAGTCTTAAACTATTTGCCAAAGATTGTGTTACCTATGCTCATGAATTTTGATAAAGTACTGTTTGGTTTGTTTTATCGTTGGCCACGAATAAGATAAACGAAATTGTTAAAGATATACTGAATTTAACAATTCGCTGGATGAGTCGTTAAAACCTTTATATGTTTTGATTGATATAATATCAATATTGAATCTTAAGAATAGATTCCCTAAAAGCTAAATTAAAATAAGGCCTAATCCTTACACAGTCAATGAGTCTAATTATGAACTGTCTGCCCATCCAGTTTTCCCTAATGATTCGAATTATGGACTGTCTGCCTGTCCAGTTCTCCTAAATGTGTCTGATTTTGAACTGTTTGTCTCTACACTCTCCTCTCCACCTGTAGCTGGTGTGTGGTGAGCGCACTGGCGCCGTTGTGCTGTGGCTGCCGTCGCATCATCCAAGTGGATGCTGCACACTGGTGGTGGTTGAGGAGAGACCCCCACATGATTGTAAAGCGCTTTGGGTGTACGGCAATACACAATAAATGCGCTATATAAATGCATCATTCATTCATTCATTCATTCATTCATTCATTCATCTCCTTCCTATGTTTCAGTTCCTCCAAGGTCTTGGCTCTGGTTTTCTTAACCATCTGCTCCACCGTGGTGGTCTTCTGCCTTACTCTGATGGTCTTCTGCTCCGCCATGGGGATCTTCAGCTCTGTCTGCTCTGCCATGGTGGTCTTCTTCCTTGCTCTGGTGGTCGTCTGCTCTGCCTGCTCCGCCCTGGTGGTCTTCTGCTCCATCTGCTCCCAAAAGTCATTCATGAAAAAATGGCGTGGAGTCAAACATATCTCAGTATCCAACAAATATGATCATTCCTGTGAGATCTGAGTCCAAAAAGGTGAGAGAGAGGGGCACTCCCAAAAAAAATGCAAAAATGTTCCTAAAACTCCTTGGGAACAGAGATTACACTTAGGAGAAGATGACAGATTCATATAAAAATGTTTCATTGGAGTCAAGTAAACCCTATGCAGCAATTTCCAATGAATCATTTGATGATTTTTAGAAGACAATTTAAACATACCCCATACCTGATTGGAAAATAAAACATGCACATCCTCATGAAGATCCTTAGCCCAAACAGTTGTAATAGATAAAGGTTTGTATGAATGCTCAAGAAGAAAGAGATAGATGACTGAAGCAGAGGAGGGAGATTCCTCAGAAGGAAGGATTAGTTTTTAGTTTGCGCAAAGGGTGAACAGGCAGTTGACAGTTCCAAGGAACCCATATGCCTGTAGGGCCGATCTAATGCGCAAATACATAAAAAAGGAGGTGCCTGGCAGATTATATTGAGTTTTAAGATTCTGGAAGGATTTTAAACCACTATAATCATAGATATCTCCCAGAGTGTTCACTTTATTATGAGTCCATTGCGGACAATCAAATGGAGTACTGCCTGACAAAAGGTTATTATTGTGGAAAATAGGCGAATGCCTATGCCATTTTGTAATTAGTTGTGAACGTCTTTCAACATCCCTCCATGTGGAGGAGATGGGTTACAATGGGACCAAACCGAGATTTACACTGCCTAAGTGGAACTCCCGAAAAAACAAGATGCTTCAATTTATACGGATAAACAATAGATTCCTCAATTGCTCTCCAAGACACAGAAGCGTCAGGATCAAATCCAACCTGCTAAAGGGCGGAGGAAAAAGGCTTGAGCATACAGTCTAAAAGTAGGGAAAGAAAGACCTCTGTGTAATCTATATCATTGCTGGACTCTGGTCTGTTAAGCAGTGTCTGGAAGCCACTCCTTAGGGGGGTGGAGGGGCTTTGTCATGATCTCTAACCCACGAGCTCCGCTAGAGGGCACCCCATCCTGTACTCTTTATCACTCACCCTGGATTCCATTTCCCATAATCCTCTGCCTGGACACATCATCGATTGCAATCACCTGTCTCTCATTAGATCTCATCAGCTCACAACTGTCTCACATTAGAAGGACTTTAAGGGCCTGTTTACACCTGGTCATTTCATGCGTTTTTGCTGATCAGATATCTATCTGATTTGTTCAAATGTTTCCGTTTACAAGTGGCCACATAAATGTATCGTCGTGATTTTCAATTCCCGCACAATATTTAAATTTAACGGTGTTCACGTCAACGAAATCAAAAGATAAGCGCTGCATTTTATTAATTATCAGCTCATTTCAAGATCAAAGACCGCGATAGGAGAGCGTGCGGCATCAGCACTGGAAAGATGAGTTTGTCTTACTACTTTTAATGAAGATGATTGTGTCTTGAGCTTCTTACTGCTTCTTACTTTCAGTTTCATTCGTGGCAGTTTGCGCGTCGGCTTGCTGAAGAGATGCTCAGCTGTTCGTTCTTGGGGATGCGTGTTGTATTAGCTGAGGAATAACAGCCACGAATATGTTCTAACCCTAGACCAGTTCAGGGCAGACAGACAGTTTAAAATTGGTCGTAATGGGGCAGACTGATGATGATGAAGGCGTGAATAAGTGGGGGCATATCATCATACAAATCAACAGAGGTGGCGGCATCCGCTGCAGAACCTCCAGAGGTGTCAGTGGTATCCAATTATCAGCTCTCTACCTGTCCTGTTACGGTCAAAGGAGGCTGTCTGTGAACTCTCTGCCTTTTCTGTCATGGCTGTGGAGGCCGCCTGTGTACTCTCTGCCTGTCCCGTCACAGCTAAGGAGGCCGTCTGTGAACTCTCTGCCTGTCCCGCCATGGCTATGGAGGCCGTCTGTGAACACTCAGCCTATCCTGTCATGACCAAGGAGGCTGTCTTTGAACTCTCTGCCTGTCCCGCCATGGCTATGGAGGCCGTCTGTGAACACTCAGCCTATCCTGTCATGACCAAGGAGGCTGTCTGTGAACTCTCTGCCTGTCGTTTTTAAATCTATAAATAATCTGGCACCGAGCTATTTATCTGACCAACTCCATCTTTACAACCCTACTCGAAGTCTGAGGTCTGGTGATCAAAGACTTCTCTCTGTCCCCAGATCACGGTTAAAGCATAGAGGGGATAGAGCCTTTGTGGTTGCTGGTCCTAGGTTGTGGAACAGCCTTCCAGCCTATATTAGATCGGCACAGTCTTTAACGGTTTTTAAATCATCTCTTAAAACCTATCTTTTTTCTTTGGCTTTTAATTCACTGTGAATTTATGGTATGAATTTGTGGGTTATCTTGTGTTTTATGTCTTTGTTTGTGCAGCATTTTGGTCAGCTGTGCTTGCTGTTTTTAAATGTGCTATATAAATAAAACAAACTTGAAACTTGAAACTTGGTGCAGATTGTGTCAAAAATAAAAAATAAATTCAATTCAAAAAACTTTATTTGGGGCAGTTCAAAGGCATATTGAGCAGCACTTCAAGAAAAACAACACCATTTCAGACAGATACACAATATTATTGCAATGATAATAGTAAACAATAATAATGAAAATAAATAACAATAAATAGCAGCAAGGATCATTTGTTTCTGTACAGTAAAAAGGAGTCCTACATAATAAAAAATTAAGAAGAAGAAGAGTCTTCTGTTGGGAGTCTGTAAAGAATGAAATAAAAAAATTATATTTAAAAAGTAGCTTTAGTGTGTCAATAATGCAAAAGGACAATAGTAAACACTCAATTTTCAATTATAGGCAGTGGATCATTGAATTCAGTGATGTCATCATCCAGCTCGGTTCAGTTTAAATAGTATTTGTGCAATCAAGTCGACGATGTCACTGGAAATTAAGTGTCCCCAACTAAGTAAGCCAGAGGGGAAAGCGGCAAGGAACCAAAACTCCATCGGTGACAGAATGGTGAAAAAAAACCTTGTGAGAAACCAGGCTCAGTTGGGGGGCCAGTTCTCCTCTGGCCAGACGAATCAGGAGGTTGTTCCATGCTGCAGCAAACTCAGATTGTGCAGAGGACTCATCTTGTTCCTGTGGTCTTGCCCCGATGGCCGTCTAGAAGACAAGGTCTTCACTGGGGATCTGTCTCTGGGGCTCATCTAGTTGTCCTGGTCTCCGTTGACATTCAGGGCTGTAGAGGTCATCTCTAGGTGCTGATCTACCATCTGGGCTGGATATGAACCAGATCCTGGTGACTGCAGTGACCATCTGATCTGGATACAGACTGGATACAGACAATTTCGCTTGTGTGGCAGTGTTTAATCCAACACAGTACAACGTGGTGAGGCAGTCGTCCAGGTAGTGTGTTAAGTTGGTGAGGCCCACAAAGTCTCTTGTGTGGTCGAGGACGTCAGGATCGTCCATGACCAAAAAAAAAAAAAAGTAGCAACTTAAAAAACAAAAACAACAAATGCAGAGAATCACGCCACTTATACCTTATGTTTGTTGGGTCTTCTCTTATGGGTTACTGTGTTCTAAACGCACAAAAGATGAAGATGAAGGTAAACACTCTTTAATAAATACACAGATAGGTATATCCACGTAGAGGAAAGGTTGTAACACATGTAACATTGACATTGTGAACACAATGACGAACTCAAATCAGAAGCCATGTGAAAAACAGTACAAACACAGTCCAAACTACCAAAAACCATGACTGTTGACACTCTTGGGGAGAAATAGACAAATCCGTGCCTGCAGAGCAGGGAAGTCTAAGTTATAGAATCTGGCAAAGGTGGAGAGTAATGACCAACCGGCGGCTGCACAAATCTCACTGATAGAAATTCTGCTAGACCATGCCCAGGAGGAGGCATTCCTCTAGTGGAGTGGGCCCTCATATGGGGCACTGCGAGCCTACTGAGAACCTTTGGGAGTGTTCCCAGTTCTGGTTGATCTAATTAATGCAGCCTAACAATCCTTTAACGGATCTGAATAATAGAAGCGTATTAGTGTGTTATGTGTAAGCCAGGTTAAAGAAATGTGTCTTTAATCTAGATTTAAACTGACAGAGTGTGTCTGCCTCCCGAACAGTGTTAGGTAGATTGTTCCAGAGTTTGGGTGCTAAATAGGAAAATCTGCCGCCCGCAGTAGATTTTGATATTCTAGGTATTATCAAACGGCCAGAGTTTTGAGAACGCAGCGGACGTGGAGGACTATAATGTGATAAGAGCTCACTCAAGTACTGAGGAGCTAAGCCATTCAGGGCTTTATAAGTAATTAACAAGATTTTAAAATCTATACGATGTTTGACAGGGAGCCAGTGCAGTGTTGACAGAACCGGGCTAATATGGTCATACTTCCTGGTTCTAGTAAGACTCTAGCTGCTGTATTTTGGACCAACTGTAGTTTGTTGATCAAGCGTGCAGAACAACCATCCAATAAAGCATTACAATAGTCTAACCTCGAGGATAAACGCATGAATTAGCATTTCTGCATTTGACGTTGAGAGCATAGGTCGCAATACATGTTTTTGAGATGGAAAAACACAGTTTTACAGATGCTAGAAACATGGCTTTCAAATGAAAGATTGCTATCAAACAGTACACCTAGGTTCCTAACTGATGAAGAAGAATTGACAGAGCAGCCGTCAAGTGTCTTTAGGTTCGATTATTAACACCTCTGTTTTTTCAGTATTTAGCAGTAAGAAGTTACTCGTCATCCAGTTTTTTATATTGACAATGCATTCCGTAAGTTTCTCAATTTGGTGTGTTTCACCGGTCCGCAAAGAAATATAGAGCTGGGTATCATCAGCATAACAGTGAAAGCTAACACCATGTCTCCTGATAATATCTCCCAAGGGTAACATGTAAAGCGTGAAAAGTAACAGCCCTAGTACTGAGCCTTGAGGTACTCCATACTGCATTTGTGATCGATATGATACATCTTCATTCACTGCTTCGAACTGATGGCGGTCAGATAAGTATGATTTGAACCATGCTAAGGCACTTCCCTAATGCCAACAAAGTGTTCTAGTCTAAAGAGAATGTTGTGGTCGATAGTGTCGAATGCAGCGCTAAGATCTTGTAGAACTAATAAAGAGATACAACCACTATCAGATGATAGAAGCAGGTCATTTGAAACTCTAATGACAATCTAGTGCATTGTCAGTAGATCACCAGAAAAACTTTACACTCCCTTTTATGAGACAGTGCTCTCATGCTAATTTGCCCTGTTTAGTAAATCTGGTCCTAAATTGTCAGAATCGACATTAACCCAGGAATGTAACAGCACACAGAGTATTTTTGCACACTGCTAGGTGGCACTGTTTTGAAACTTTTTTGCAATCTTTATAACATTATAAGTGGACCTCAGAGAACAGTATAAATGATAAAACAAAGGCAGTTCATGACCCATTTAAGGTTAAAATGTGCATACTGTATGATTTATGTGCCTACAAACAATCGTCTTGATTGGTGAGGAGTCGTTTGACTGTGTTCATGGATGGTGCACATTAGCTATCATTTTAAGTTCATCAGCAGCAGTCAGAATGGAGAACAGTTTAACAAGCGAAAAGCATAAGACTTTAGACACATCTCTGAAAAGCTCATAAGAGTATAATAACACAAGTTAACAGCCTCTGCTGGAATCTGAAATTACAGATCGAAAGAAAAACTCTTCTTTGTCATCCCCTGGGAAGAACAAATTGCTGTTGCTGGGTGTAATAAACGGAGTGGCACAAACATCAGCACCCTTACTAATTTGGTGCTCCTAATCTAATGTCAGCCCAGAGCACCCTCTCCTAAGGACATATCCTGGCAATATCCTGGTACAGGTTCATTCCTTTAACCGCAAGGACTAAAGTTGGCGAAAACTGGCCAAGGGCCATACATTTTTTTTTTTTACAGACATTTTTCGTGCCCATCAAGCACAGAAAGAGAATGTTTACACACGATGGGTTTCAGAATTGGTGCAAAGCAGCATCTTCTTTCAAAACATTGAAAAATCCAAAACATTGGATTGAATTTACTATTAGAAGAGAGAAAGGTTAATAATAATAAAAATGTTTGAGTAAAGGGCATGTAAGAGTAGTACATGAAAACAGGAAAAAGATGCGAGCAGTTGCTGAATCATGTGCCAGACAATTGCACAAAGAAGTCGCAGTAAAAAAGGAGAATTCATGCCAACTAAGGCACCTTTATTGAGCTTTTACATCTTATTGGTAAGTTTGTTAAAAAAAAAAAAATACTTGACAATCAACAAAATGCAAAACACACACGCACCACAATATAATAAACAAGAATTATTGAATTTTATTGAAGAACAATTTAAATTGAATTAAATAGACATTAAATATTTATTGTTAAATAGGTAAGAGAGATTGAGATTGGATTGTTTGCCTTAGTGGATGAAAGCAAGCATGTCAGCAAAAAATGGCAGGTGTCTGTAGTGAAATGTTAATTGCACGGTGGCTTTGTATTAGAGGAACTTCTTTTTTCTCCTTAATTTTTCTCCAGCCAGTCGATTAAATACTGATCACAATGGTGTAGCTGAGAAAATCAGAAAAGATGTCCCACAAGCATTGTACAGTAATTGCCATGCACATTGACTAAACTTTGTTTTGGTGGACTGTGTTAAAGACATACAGCATTTGGATGAATTATTCGAAACTGTGCAGATACTGTATAGTTTTTTTTTTTGTTTTTTTGTTTTTTCAAACTCAGTTCCTCATGATCTTCTGTAAAAAAACAAACAAACAAACAAAAAAAGAAAACTGCTGGAAATCGAGCCATCGCAACCTCTTGAACCAAAAAAAAAAAAAAAAACCTCAAACAACTCTTCTTGACATAATCAGTCAGTCAAAATAGTCAGTGTATTAAGAAAGGGGCAGTCCTTTTGTATTCTAAATAAAGTATTTATTGTACAAAACATGATCAAACAAAAACAAGGACAGAAATAATGATGATGTTTTCTTATTTGCATGAAAACCAAACTACTTAATTTCTCTACACAACATAAAGAGTGGTTGAACATGACTAAAATAAGTAGGTAAATCTTCAAAAGTCTGTCAACTGTATATAATGTAGAATGTTTTCATTTGGATTTTTTTTTACATTTACAAATCACAATTCTTTTTTCTCCACATATTGTATGACAAAAACATTAAGAACATTACATTATACAGAAGCTTCGAATTGTACAACTTAACAGGGTGATGGCTTATGATCTCCATATCATACTTTCCATTCTTTGTATCCTTAAAGGACCTTAATATAGAGACCCTGTGGCATTTTAGAAGACTTGTACATCATTCAAGTAATAATGTTCTAAAAAACATTGACAGAACTGAAATGGCAAGAATAAAAAGTCTGATGCAATTACATGTATTTGTATTTTGACCATAAATATAGAGGATTTTGGCTGTTTTCAGATGTTATAAAATTTGTCAAGTTTAATTTCATAGCAAGGTTTCAAACTGTTTTGATGAGGTAGATTTGACTTATTTTGTGACTGATTTAATTTTCAGAAGAAATAATTACTTGTGGCCCATATAACCTTGTTTCTGTTGTGTACCTTAAAATGTTCGTTGCTAGTTAATACTAAATTCAAGACCTGCGTTCTCATGGTGCATAGACACTGTTTTTTCAAGCCACAAGCAATAGTTGCCAAAACTTGCCTTTCAAATCAGGTGTTATGTTAAGGCTTTATACAGTTCAGTTTTGTGGATTTGATAGTATTACAAAACAGCAATTTAAAACTTCAGACATAGATCAGCTTTGAATTTTTAGATATGATTTGTTTTAGATTGGGCCAACAACTGGTCTCTGCTTCAGCAGAACGATTTCAAAGGCATAAAGACAGATATGGTGGATGGACTATCCCTTGTGTAAACGCCATAGACATTACTAAGTTATTAAAATCCATCTACAAAGTTCTTGTGCTTGAAAAGGTCAAATAGAAATGGAAATAAAAATTCTTCTTGCCATTTACTCTTACTCATAGTGCAAAATTTATTGTTGGTAAGTAGAGTGCCCAAAATAATCTTTTATACCCTTCAGCACCATCACACTGCCATCCTTTTTTGTCTTTTTCTCTTTTGTGATATATACATATATGACTTAGATTTAGTGTAAGAAGGCTCCTCTTTTATCCAACATCATAGTGCTTTTGTTTTTAACAACGGGACATATTTGAAGAATAGAAAAAGGTTTCTATTCTACTGTATCGCTCCCCCTCTCCATCCTTTGCTTTTTCAGCACTCCCAAAGTTTACTGTACCATTAAAGTTTGGTAAGGGACAGGGAAGGGTATTTAATTAAATACAACTAAAGTTAAATGAAATTACTTTTCTCTAAAATGCAGATAAGTGTATTATAGTACTGTTGTGATCCACAGTGACATCTGTTCTTTTTATTCATGTAAATACATGTGCCAATATAGTGACCTACAGTATATGCAACTGTATTCAGTACAGCTGAAAACTCATCTGTATTCAGTACAACTGCATATAGCCTTGAACATTTTTGTTTTATTTTGGTTTACCTTGACACTGATTAATTGATAACAGATTGTTAAGGCAGAGTTTATGTAAGCAGAGAAGAGATTTCTGAAAATAGCATTTATGTTAAATTGAAGTTCATGGAAAACATCTTTTTTACATAAATTACTATTAAATTACTGTTTGTGACACTCTTTTCACTTCTTTAAATTATTTATTTTTGTTATTTAGTTTTGTTATGATGATTTTGTCTATCACAGATGTAGAAACAAATGAATAGTACTACATCATAAATTCATGTGTCTAAAATAAATGGTTATGAACATTTTCCTCTTAAAATTGGTAGAAATAAAAAAATGTCTTCCTTTCTTTTCCTTTGTCATTTTCATGAGTAAAAAGAGGATCAAAGTAGTCACGAAAGGGTGCCTAGACTATTTGTCACACCATAGTGAAAGCAGCTTTAGTGGAGGGGGTGGGGTGCATTTGTCTCCTGTCATGATTTCTTTAATGCATAACATAACATTAAAGTACAATAAAAATACATGTAGGAAACCTAGAATAAGATTTAGTATGCTGGCTTAAACACTTTGGACTCAATGTCAAAATCATCTTTCTGACAAATGAAAGATGTGTATATATATATATATATATATATAATGCAAATAATAATGAAAAAATATATAATAATATTATACTTTCCTAAATGATAGATCAACACAACTCCACAAATTAATGAGTATTTTGTCTTATGTTCTATTATATCTTGCACTACGTTTTTATATCATCTTCCATTTTGACACTGTCCCCTTACCAGCCATAATTCAACAAGTTTCCAGCATCAAGTAATTTTTTCTTTCTATTTTCTCTGAATGTGTAATACTGCACAAAGCAACAAGACAATAAGGATATATTTGATGTAAAGCAAGATTTTGGACCTGAATCTCAGAACTACCCAGCACAATGCATCAAAAATAAAAACCAAGAAACCAAGTCTTCTTGTGTTTGTGTTTGTGTGTGTGTGTGTGTGTGTGTGTGTGTGTGTGTGTGTGTGTGTGTGTGTATATATATATATATGTATATATATATATACACACAAAATGATGGTAGAACTAAAATTCAGATTCAAATAATAAAGTGAGAAATTAGGATTTATTAGGATCCTGGACCTAAGAGTGTTCTACTAGAGTTATGAAAGAAACGACAAATGTCTTTTTGTTCTCTGTACATCATGTAGTATTCTTTCCAAGGAATGTAAGGAAAATAAAAGGAAATTGCAGAGACTTGAAGGTGCCAGACTTAACCCTAACACCCTCCCTCCATCACTTTCCCTTAGCTCAACCAAAACACATAATTCTATGAACAGCCACAACGGTCCACCACCATTCCTGGGATTTTGCCATGGATTATCTGCTGTTTATCATTGAAGTACAGCATGTTTATCGGCGACATTTTCGTGGGAGTGCAGCATGGCCCTGCCGAGCCTCTAGGATTGGCATGCTGAACCAGATGAGTATGTGGGTACTTCTGCATGAACATGTACTCACACTGGCCTGAACAGTAGTTTGCCTTGTAACGTTTGGGTGCAATGATCCAGTCCCAGCCAAAAGCTTCAAAGTCCACTGTGAGCGGGTAGCGACAACAGCGGGATTCCGTGGAGTGCTCATCACAGTCAAGACCCAGATTTCTCCGTGAGCGCTTGGTTGTTTCAAGAACCTTGACCTCCAGGAAAGGCTGCTGGAGATTACGGGAGGAAGTAGACACACAGGTCAAGCACCTTGTTGAAATTGCAGTCTCAAATGCTTCTCAAGTGACATAAAGCTAAAAAAAAATTACATTTGGTTCCGTACGATCATTTATGATCATTAAAAAATTTACATTTGGTTCAGTTGCTCTAGCAGGTCTAAGGGTCCTTACCAGTCCTTCCTCTCCAGGCCGCAGAGACGTCACAGCCAGGTCATTGCCACTCTCGTCATAGGCATTTATATCAATGCCCCAGTTTGTGTGTGGCTGCTTGAACCAGTTCTGCAACACATGCTTGAAATCAATGCTCTGCCAATGACCAGCTTGTGAACTGAGCTCGATTTTGAGCGACCGGATGCGGATGTGTCGGCTTCCCTGCTCAGTGATAGGTTTAAGGCGAAGGATCTGCAAGTAAACAGTGGAAGTTTGCTGTAGTGGCCGCAGATAAACCCACAGCTGGGCTTTCAGGACCTTGGTAAACATCAGTTTTGGACTGAACTTGAAGAAACAACAGCTGGGTTTCCCATCCACCTGCACCAAAGGTTCAGCTAAAGGAAACAAAATAAAATGCTATTATTCACTGAAATTGTATTTAAAATGGTCAAACAGTATGACAGTATGAAATAAACAAAACAATATAAATCTAAAATAGAAATATAGCTGCAAGCAGCTTCAGGAAAACAATGCACAGTGGACACATGCATTTAACCCTTTCTAGTCTTCAGATGCTGGCGTCTGAAAATGGTATGAAACCTGGTGCCAAGAAGTATGGTACAATTCATACTTGCAGTATGAACATACAAAAGATATGACCGGAAAAGAATAAATGGTCCTAAAAAATAATAATACTTCTATTCTTAATAGTCATACTTCTATTCTCTAAAATTACCTCTATGTCAAACAAATGAGAAATACAAAAAATACGAAAATACACAGCCTTTTAATTACATGCATATTAACTATTGTGACTATAACATATATATATATATATATATATATATATATATATATATATTTAAAAATAAAATACATAATTCAGCCATAAAACATCAAGAGTGTAAAACAGACAGACAAAGAGAGAGGTCAAAGTCTCAGATGGAGACTGCTTACCAGTATACCAGACTCAGTTACAATAAAAAATTAATCAAAATGTTTTACAATAAATAAATAAATTAAAAATTTTAAAAATTTAATTATATTGTCTAAATATGCATCCAAATGTAATACCAGAAATACTTTGAGTAACACTTTCACATAGGGACAAATTCTCATTATCATTAACTATTAACTACTTTTAACTAGCTGCTTATTAGCATGCCTATTATTAACATATAAGCTTTTTATTAGTACTTATAGAGCACATATTAAGTCTTAATTGTTAGCGATTTTAATATCCATGTCGATAATGAAAAAGATGCATTAGGATCAGCATTCATAGACATTCTGAACTCTATTGGGGTTAGACAACAAGTTTCCAGACCTACTCATTGTCGAAATCATACTCTAGATTTAATACTGTCACATGGAATTGATGTTAGTGGTGTTGAAATTCTGCAGCAAAGCGATGATATCTCAGATCATTATCTAGTCTTGTGTAAACTCTATATAGCTAAAACTGTAAATTCTACTCCTTGTTACAAGTATGGTAGAACCATCACCTCTACCACAATAGACTGCTTTGTAAGTAATCTTCCTGATTTATCATACTGCTGCTTTTGATACGGTCAACCATCAGATCCTCTTGTCAACCCTATTGAGAAAGGGTATCTCAGGAACCGCACTCCAGTGGTTTGAGTCTTACCTCTCTGATAGGTCCTTCAAAGTATCTTGGAGAGGTGAGGTAACATCTAACTACTGGAGTGCCTCAGGGTTCAGTTCTTGGACCAATTCTCTTTTCTGTCTACATGGCATCACTAGGTTCTGTCATTCAGAAACATGGCTTTTCATATCTTGACCTTTGAGGGGTTTTTTTTTTTTCCCCCAAACATATTTATTACAACTCAAAAGCCCAGAGAAATTGATCAGTAGTTGATTGTTGTATGTTTATAGTGACAATCATTTGTTAGTGAACTGATTTCAATGAGAGTGGACACAGACTCATTGTGTGTCTAATCTCTGATTAAACGGGTTTTGAATTGATTACAGTAAAAGTGGTCTTGTGACAGTCAGTTAATACAAAAGACTTTCCAAACAATTTGTCCACAAAAAGTTTTCGCTTATGGGAGTAGTTGATTCACACAGACATCAAGAATCAGCATATGAACCTCAACAATGGTGACCATTAAAAAATTTAAATAAAAAAATAATAATGTTGCAATGCATGCTGGGTACTAGCATAGTACAAAACTCATCCATGGCTCCCAGCATGCATTGCTGCATGATTTGTTTTTGTTTTTTTAATGGTCACCATTGTTGAGGTTCACAAGCTGATTCTTGATGTCTGTGTGAGTCTAGTTAAGACTATAAAGGAAAACTGTTTGAGGGAAAAATTTTAGAAAGGTCCTCTATATTGACTGTCACAGAACCATTAGCTCTTTGAATCATTTTACTATAATCAATACAACATCCGTTTGACCAGAGATTCAACACACAATGAGATAAGTTCACTAAGAGATGACTGTCATTGTAAATATATATCAACCAACGACTGATCATTTTCTCTGGGCTTTTGAGTTGTAACAAATATGTTCAAGAAACGCATGCTTACACAGCCAGAGAAAAAGACGAAAAAACAAACACAAATGTCAAGGGTCTAGAGCCCAACTAAGGCAGACATTAATCAACATCTAAACCTTAGTTAATTTTCAATAAGATCTACTGTAGATGTCTGACAGAAATAAAGTCAGTCTGGTTATTAATAAGTGGAGCTGGTGATGCTGTTTGTGGGGTTGTTTAATCAGATTTTGAGAGATTTAATGCATTTTATTTCAGTTGATTTCATCTAAGGCTGTGTCTGAAGTCAGTTGTAGTAGTTATTGTGTTTCTTTTTTCTTCGATGATTCTGTTTGTTAACAGCAGGTGTTCATCACTAATGCTCAATCAGCACTTAATTAATCACTTATTTACTTAACTGCAAGTTTTAAAACTTGCATGGTTTAAACCAAGGGGAATTTGTTTACTCAAACGGGTTGAGTTACCCTAACCCTTCTTGGGTTTTGCAGTGCAGATATCTGGGGTGCATTCCAGAAAGCACGGTTAACTTACCTACACCTGAACCCTGAACTTTGGGTTGATTAACCCCAAACCTTGCTTACTCGAGGTATGTGGTTCCAAAAACGCGTCCAGGAGTAAGTTCATTCAACTCAGAGTATGTTCCTGGTTAAGACTCAAGACATTCTCAACAGAGCGACGAATCGACGAGTCACTATGGAAACGGACGCTAAGAAAAAGCGTAAATATAAAATGTAATAAGTATATATAATATAATAAATTAAACATTGCCTTGTCATAGTGTTTTATAATTTATACAAATAACTGTTATATATATGCAAAGAAAAAAAATTAAATAACCATATTACAATAATATATTACCTTATTTATTAGCGCTTTATATATATATATATATATATATATATATATATATATAAGGCTATATTATATAATCTAATATATGCCACGCGTGCTCTGATAGCGTTGAAGTGAACTAACCCTGAACATAAGCTGCTCTGGGGCAGGTTATCTTCAGAAAGCAAGTTACTATGGTTACTTACATACCCAATATCTAATAATTCTTAAATCAAATATTTAAAAAAAATTCTGAAAAAAATAAGTCAAAATAATCTTGTTTTCGGTTTGAAATAAGAGTATTTTGCTTACCCAATTTGCAGATTATTTTGCTTGTTTTAAGGAAAAACTCCCTTAATTTTGACTTTTTTATTTTTCTGAAAACAAGACTATAATTTTTACTTGTCTAGAAAATGCTTCTTGATTTAAGACCAATATTTAATTTTTGATTTAATTTTTAGATATTTGGACTAGAAACAAGACAAAAACTCTAAGTAGGAAACCATTTTTTTGCAGTTCACCATTCAAGCTTAAACACCTTTATATGATTAAAAGACGTTTGAGTGACAACTACGGTCTACAATCAAAAAGGATTGTTGTTAAGATGTTACATGAACTTAGGGCAAATAAACCACTGTAAATCTTAATTTCAGCACTAAAATTTTTGAAGCTGCTGACGGGCTAAACGTGAGGTGTTTTTCCTCATTCTTGAAACAGGCTGTTACAGGCTGACACTAGCTATGACTTAACGCTGCGTCCACTTGAGCTGAGTGATACTAATATTACTGTACATTAAACGCTATGCTTTACTTGTAGTTGTAGGTCGAACAGTTCTCAAATCGACTTCATGTCAGAGTAATAGCTTACTGATATGTGAGACAAATGTTAAGGTCGAGACTGAGGAGCATTTTTGCAACGGGTAGCGAACTAATGTAGCGTTAACGAAACTTACAACTTTCATAGCTATCGCAACTGCAGCCTCACGCAAAAAACAAAAACAAAAACAGCAGCCTCACGTGGTAATCACATTTAAACTGGAACACCATAATTTACATTTACATTTAGTCATTTGGCAGACGCTTTTATCCAAAGCGACTTACAATTGGGGAATACAAAAAGCGATTAATCTTGAAGAGGCAATCAGACAGGAAGTGCTCGTAACACCAAGTCTCAGTCATTGTTCAAATAAGTACAAGCTAGTAAGCGGAGAGAAAGATAGAGGGAAAGAGTTTTTTTTTTTTTTTTTTTTTTGAGTTTAGGATGAAGTCAAGTACTGCCGAAAGAGATGAGTTTTCAGTTGTTGCTTGAAGATTGCCAGGGATCCGGCGTTCAGGATAGGGGTGGGAAGATTATTCCCCCAGTCAGGAATGATAAACGAGAATGTTCTGGAGAGTGATTTTGAGCCTCTCTGTGATGGAACCACAAGGCGTCGCTCACTAACAGATCTCAGACTTCTGGAGGGGATGTAGTTTCGTAATAGTGAGTGGAAGTAGGAGGGTGCTGAACCTGTGGTAGTTCTGTACGCAAGCATCAGTGTCTTGAACTTGATGCGAGCTGCCACTGGTAGCCAGTGCAAGGAGATGAAGAGAGGTGTAACATGCACTCTTTTGGGCTCGTTGAAGATCAGTCGCGCCGCTGCATTCTGAATCATTTGTAGAGGTTTGATTGTGTTTGATGGCAGACCAGCCAGAAGAGCATTGCAGTAGTCCAGTCTAGAAACAACAAGGGCCTGGACAAGAAGTTGCGCAGCATGCTCTGTCAGAAAGGGCCTGATCTTTCTGATATTGTGTAGTGCAAACCTGCAGGATCGAGCAGTCTTTGCAATGTGCTCTTTGAAGGTCAGCTGGTCATCAAAGAATACACCAAGATTTCTGACCGAAGTTGATGGGGTAATCATTGATAAGCCTAACTGAATCGTGAAGTCATGCTGTAGAGTAGGATTTACATGTTAATTTACAGCAGATACAAATTTATTCCATCCGACATATCGACAGTTGCCTGTAACATCTAAAAGTTAGGCTTCAAGTGTGAGATTGGTTAGATGAGGGAAAGAACATTAAGGTAAGCCAATCAGAGACAGAGTAGGGTGGGTCCTTTCCTTTGCCAACAGGGGGAAAAATGCTACAGGTGACATGACACAGAGATGACTTGCAGATACGACGACGTTTTTTACAGATCTACACAATTCACGTGAATGACCTAAGGTGAAAATGGTGAATTTCGCCAAAAGGTGACAAGTTTGAACAGAGGTAGAAAGTCCAGGGGTCCGAAAGTAAAATTCCTGCCATATGCTTATTCCACCCATGAACTCAGCTGCTGGTTTTACTAGAGGTGGAACCAATGGCCTATAGCATGAAGCGAGACAAACAAACTCAGAGTTGCAGAGTAAGTTTTGAATTGACAAAACCCTATAAAGCCAGCCTGGTTTATATCAGGTTCACTGGGCTCACAAAGCTCGATATAAACATTCTCTGTTAACTCAAGAGTTTGATTCAGAGTTTGTGATTAACTCTGGAATAGCACGTGAAACAAACAGCCAATCACACTCTTTGGTTTATTGACTGACATTCAGCTATTACTGAACTGAAGAAGAATAAATAGACAAATACTACCTTAACACTTCAATATTGGGGTTTAAGGAACTATATTGGCTCGGGCTTTTAGACATGAACACTTATATGAACCTCAACAGTGGTGACAATAATTTTTCATACTGCAGTGCATGATGTGAGTTTTTACTATGGTGTTGCCCAACATGCATTGCTGCATGAAACATTTTGTTGATTTTCACCATTGTTGAGATTCATGTGCTGGTTCTAAACTTCTGTGTGTTTTAATAATACAGGAAGTGAAGTTTCATGTGCATTGCATAGGTTTATAACTCTACCACTATAACTGCAACATAATGTTTTTGTGATGTAGTTTCCAAGGATTGGTAATGCAAAACTGCTTTGAATACAATCTAGCATTAACAGCAATGACCTGCTTTACAACACCACATGGAGTGCAATACAGCGACTTAATGCAGGAAGTCAAGGGTCAAGAGCCCAGCTAAAACAAACACTGAACTCCATGATGGTGGCATAATTTTAACCAATAAAACCAACATCTGATCCTCTGTAATTCTCAATAAAAGCAGGCATTCATCACTAATGCACAATCATTATTTAATTAGTCACATAATTATCTCATTAACTTTAAATCTTTGAGGACTTGGGATTTGACTTGAGACTTTTGTGTTGTTCAGTGCCACTTCTGTAGTGCAGATGAATTTTCATTTGATTGGTAACTTATTCTTCCTGATTGTGTCTTATTATCCTAATTTAATTTATTGTTTTCATTAATGTTTTCATTATTTTTTATACATTTATATTTTATATGAATACATATATTTTTTAAAGAAATATATAAGTTTATAAATATAGATTGCTGATCTTGATATAAGGTTAGAAAAATGCCATTACAAAGGTGTCTCTGCAAATCCCTTTAAGGAGTTAAATATTGCCTCGTAATGAGAAGGTTAATTTTTGTAATTGATCAGAATGCGCTCCTAAATTTTTGACTCTGCAGCTCATTTTTTTTACAATAGGAGCACAAGTGCTCAATGTCCTTTTTTATTATGCACAAGGGGTCATTAATCATGCATACATTATCACATGTGCAGATTCCTACAAAATGTATCTTTAATTTATCAGAATTTGAATGAAACAGTGGTACACAATTCCTTTTAAGGAACAGTAAACAGGTCAAGGAACTCAGGCATCAATATGTCCAGGTATGGTGTTTATCCATTATGTCTTGTTCTATAGCAAGTTGTGCACTATGCTACTCCACATGTAAACTGACAGACATGTAAATGGACAGTAGGATATGTTAATAGGCATTTACAAATACTGTGCTTGATTTCTTTCAAAAAGTCATAGTTGGAGTCTAATTAGACCCTACATAAAATAATTTATTATAAAGCAGGGTTTAACCTGCCAATAACACATAGATGTCGAAAAACATGTCATTGTGCTATGTTTGGCTATTATGTTGGTGTTAGATAGCAAATGTGTTAGTATTTTGACCATTTTTCATGGTCATTGTGGAGAATACATTTTGAAAAGACTTCAAGCAAAAACAGACAAATATGCCTAGATAATAATAAAAGACAAAACTGAAATCTGTCCTTTATCATGCATTAAATGACAACCAATGAAACATAGTTTGATCCATATACTGTATGTAGAAATAACCTAAAAGGAAAAAACACCTGTACATTGCTTATTGTGCTCCAAGCAGGGAATGTTTAAGAACCCATGATTTGATTCATGATTGTCCATGCACTGAGTGGAATGTACCTCCCCCTCTTTGCATAAAGAACATGGAACTGTCACTCATAGGTAAACTGAAGGTTACTTAGGCAACCTGAATAGACTCAGCAGGTCAAAGGGTTATTTAGAGAAGTGGGTCCAGTTAAGAAACGGGGCCAAGGGTCAACACTGGCAGCCTTTTACATTCCTGGTGTTGCAAGAGGGGGGTTACTATTTAAAGGTCAAGGTCAGCTTTGTAACAATGATATCTGTTTCCTCCAGAATTGCCTTAAACCAGGGGTGTCAAACTCAATTCCTGGAGGGTCACAGCCCTGCAGCGTTTAACTCCAATCCTAATTAAACACACCTGATCCAGCTAATCACGTCCTTCAGGCTTATTTGAAAACTACTTGGTTTGTGTGCAGGGCAACTCTGCAGGGCTACGGCCCTCCAGGAACTGAGTTTGACACCCCTGCCTTAAACCATACTGCTGACTAAACAATGGTTACATTAATTCCTAGCTTTTTCTATGATGAAAACTTGGAAACTGCTTACTGAAGCTTTAACATTATAGGCCTATCTATATAGGCTACTGTGTGTGTGTGTGTGTGTGTGTGTGTGTGTGTGTATGTGTATATGTATGTGTGTATATATGTATATGTGTGTATGTGTATATATATATATATTACACACACACACAGAGGTGGGGCTAAGTCATTCCTTTCAAGTCTCGAGTCTTTGCATTCAAGTCTCAAGTCAAATCCCAGTTCCTCAAAGAGTTAAAGTTAATGAGATAGTTAAGTGACTAATTAAATGATGATTGTGCATTAGTGATGAACACCTGCTGTTAACAAGCAGCCTCATTGAAGAAAAGAGAAACACAAGATCTACAACTGACTTCAGCAACAGCCTTGGATGAAATCAACTGAATTAAAAGAAGACATATCTCAAGATCTGATTAAACAACTCCACAAACAGCATCAACAGCTTCACTCATTACTAACCAGGGGTGCGTTTCCCAAAAGCAACTATGGTCACAAGTTATGTCGTTACCAATAGAGTTCAATGGGACTTACCACCATAGTTAGCTAACAATGCTTTTGGGAAACGCGCCCCTGATAGATTTTATGTCTACAGAATCTCTTCTTGAGACTTAACAGGTCAAGAAAAAAAATCAAATAAACGATGCCACCATAATTGTGGTCAAGGTTTGCTTTAGTATGTCTCAGAAAATAATTAGCATCTAAGCCACTTCAATAGTGTTTCACAGAAAACATTTGCAACAGTAGCTAATACTTTATGCTTATAACTCAATTGAACGAACATAATGAAGTTGTCTCTGTGGCGTATTGACTGTTCAGCTATAACAGAATTGAAAAAAAAAACAAAAAAAAATATTTTAAACAAATGCCACTGTGACACTTCAACGTTGAAAACAAGAAGCTGTATTAGCTCAGGTTTTCAGAAATGAACACATCATATGATCCTCAACAGTGGTGACAATAATTAGTCATACTGCAGCGCATGATGTTTTAACTATGGTATTACCCAGCATGCATTGCCGCATGAAGCATTTTGTTGACTGTCACCATTGTTGAGATTCATATGCTGGTTCTTGATGTCTGTGTGTCTGAGTAATAGAAGAACTCAAATGTTTTTATGCATTATGTAAATTTAAAATTCAATCACAATAATTATTAGAGCAACACTCTGCTTGCATGCTGTGGTTTCACAGGGTTGGTTATGCAAAATCTAAATGGAAAAGAATAAGTAACTTCAGATATAATCAGGCCAGCTTCTTATGACTATCTCGTCATATAAAAACAGCTAATATTTATTTAATGTAAAACATTGATCTCAGCTTTATAACACCACATACAGTGTTACAGAGAGATAGCTAACACGCAAAGTATAGACCCCAACTAAAGCAAACACTGATCTCCATGATGGTGGCATAATTTTAACCAATAAAAAAATCAACATCTGATCCTCTGTAATTCTCAGTAACAACGGGTGTTCATCACTAATGCAAAAATGCACAATCATCATTTAATTAGTCACTTAATTATCTCATTAACTTTAACTCTTTGAGGAACTGGGATTTGACTTGAGACTTGCTTGTGACTTGAAAGGAATGACTTGGTTCCACCTCTGTCTGTGCGTGCGTGCGTGCGTGCGTGCGTGTGCATGCTGAGTTTGACAAACTAAGTTTGACACTCCTGTGTTAAGAGAGATAAAATATTGTTTGGTCAGTATAAAAGTAATAGAATTCCATGGAAAGTTCCCACAATTCACAGAAACAAAAGTGTGTGTGTGTAATAATAATTTTATGTATATTGAATCTGTGGTTAAACAGTATCAAACCCAAGTCTTTTTATTTTAGAAATCAAGGCTTCATTATGTCATACTGTTTCAAAACTTTTCAACATGTTGATGGTCAAATAACAGGGTGCTCTTATCTGTTGAACCAGTTTCTTTTATTCTTTTTATTATTAATATTTTTACTCTCAGCAACAGATGTTATTACTTGTACAAAGGCCATGATTTTTACAGTTTAAATCCCATCCCAACAAGCCTGAAACAGACTGCTTTAGAAGACATGAAATACAAAATTACAAGCAGTGAAGGTTTGTATTTCATTTATAAAGTCTTTAATGTGGTGTAAATAATATCATTTTATGCAACACTACATAAGGACAAGATGTTGGTCAGCTGCGTCAGCAGCGGTCGTTTCGCTCTGGAAACGCCTTTGCCTTGCATAACATAAATGGATTTTATTTGTTAAAATAGTGTGTGATTAATTTAATAGTGAGTGTAATTTAATTTGATGTTGAAATATGTCCATCTCTCAGCTACGAGTGAAACGCGAGGTCTGATGTTCATAGTTCCCCCGGCTAATAGCAGCCCTTCACCGGCTCAGATTTTGGCAACACACCAGCATGAGAATTAGCACTATTTCGGTAATAAGTGATTACAGTTGAATACACTTAAATTAAAATGCTACTTTTAAAGGTGCTTTTTTTATTTCTAAAATGCTTGTTAAACTAGTTTAAATGTATGTAATATTGTAAACTATTCTATAATCACCCAAATAAATTCAATTTGTCTTGTATTTTGTCTATGGGTGTTCTTGCTTAATAATAAATGTTCATCCTTTGATTGTTGCTGTTGCTTCTAGTAATTCTGTGTCTGATTTTTAATTTCCAGCCCATTTTAAGCCAGCAATTTAATAATTTTTAAACAATAAATTAAAAAAACGTTTAACCCAACCAGCTGGGTCAAAATAACCCATCATGTGTTCTGTCCAATATTTACCCAGCGCTGGGTTGCCAAATAACCCAAGTTGGGTTGTTTTTAACCAAGCATTTTTTAGAGTGCAAGAATAAACCAATCCCATGACTCCCCAAGTGAAAGTATGGAGAAAACATGACAATAAGGGTTGCCAGACATAGAAAAAAATATCAGAACCTCTAATTGAAGGTTTAATCTGTTCCAAGTGCAAAGACAACATCAAATATTCAAAGAAATGCACTGCTTTAAATGGGCTTGCATATTTTAAATTCAGTCAGACCTGTCTGCGAGCCAATAAGGATGCAAAAGCAATAATATTTAGTTATCACCTGGAATATCAAATATGCCAATTTCAGCACACAGCTTCAGCTTTCCCTCACACACTTTAGAAAGTGTGTCAAATATAGTGGACCAGTAAACAGTCAATGTACAAGACCAAAACATGTGGGATAAATCTGCTACATCTGTAAAACATCTTACAAAGCAGAGATTGTCTTACTATAGGGAGATGTCTGTAAGAGGTTCTGTATTACTTAATATTGGAGAAAGCATAACGGCTAACTTTGATCACATGTCCCTTAATAACCAATCACATTACAGCCTTGACATCACTGAATTTCAGACAGAGTTGTGCGACACTCAATCGCCGTTTACGGATACCATAGGAATGAATGAGAAGTGCTGTAAACTGAATCACACCTGTTGCAAAATTTCTTATAAAACAGCATTTTTTTGTGGTAAACTCAAAATAGTTAAATCCAAAAGTATTGTTTAGTGTAAAACATGTTGAAGATTAGCAGATAGGCTGTCGATTCATTATGATAAGCGGTTTCTTCTAAAAAGCTGTTTATTCAGCATAGTGAAGTCTCTCCTCCATTGACATCCATTCAAAAAAAAAAAAATAGTGGCCTGTGGTCTCCTTTCCCATGTACTGACATACCGGAAGCATTAGCTTTCGCTGTTATGCTTTTCAGCTAATGGTTGCAGGCTTGCCTTCACAAGATGTTGACATTGTTGTATCGGGACTGAAGAGCAATCACTTCTTTATAAAGCTCAGGAGCAGGAGAGTTAGAATATGGACAATTTTGGATATTGTAATATGTCCTCCCTAAGCATCATCCAGATGAAAGAGGGGAGACTTGATCAAAATTTTGAAAACTGACAATAAAAGATGACTCAAATTGGCAAAATTATTTATCTGACAGCAGTGTCAGGTCTATGCCTGTGGGAAAGAAAGCTCCATGATCACACTCCACGATGTACTGAATAAAACTCCAGCTGAATGAAAACAAATACAAAAACAAACAAACAAAACAAAAAACATTGCGGGTAAAAAAACGCCAGGAGTCTACATACCAAGTCTAGCACATGAAGGCTGATATTTCGGTAGCCATTTTAGATAGTGTCAAGTCAAGTCAATTCACCTTTATTTATATAATGCTTTTAACAATACAGATTGTGTCAGTAATGTATAATAATAAGATTAAACACTCAATTTTCAGTTAAAGGCATTTCATTATTGAATTCAGAGATGCCGTTGTCTAGCTCAGTTTAGTTTAAATGGTATCTGTGAAATCAAATTGACGATAATCTCTAGAAATTATCAGAAAAAAATGCAGAAAAAGCATAACCAAGAAGGACGTAAACCAAACCAAAAACTTAAAAAACATTCTTTCCTATGTTTACTGAAGTAACTGAGGCAAGCTGCAGAATTCCTCTAGCACCATTACTCTCCCAGCAACTCTTCATTAACCACACAACTACTGAACTCCCACCATCCTAAATATTACGACTTGAATACCACCGTTGTATGTAAATATCAACTGTAATCAGACACATAAACAGGGTAGGTAAAACATAAAACATAAATATAGTATGTTGTATAATCCATATAACTACATGCTGTTTGTAGCAATACCCTCTTAAGCAGAGGTGTGAATCGTCAAAGCATACAAATAGCCACAGCAACTAATATGTACATCTTTAGACCAATCAGTCTAAAACAGTCTGTACAAGTCAAATGATTCCCTATAGCAGCAACTATCATATTTGTCCATCATTCAAAAAAAGCTTTGGCTTCAGATTTAGTTTTAAAGGTGAAGGTTTCCCCTTCATGTGTAAGAAGCAGACAGGTCAGGTAGAGAAATCTGCGGCAAATTCCTTCCTAGTAGGTCATCATTTTGATGCTTCCGAAAGCAGCACACTTCTTAGAGAGTGCTGTGCTTAGGCTGGGGTAAAATCTGCAGCTCTTGTTGCCTGGCCCAGCACAGAGTTTGTTCCTTCTTCTGGAAACGTTTGAAGCAAACATGAATGGACCATGAAAGCAGACCATTTCTGGGTTTAAGAACCAGTTAACAATGTGCTTTTTCCAGTTCTGTGGTTTCTCAAAAATCTGTTCTCCCATTAATTCTTTCAGCAAGCCCAAAGTAAACTTGATCATGTCCATTCAATTCCATTTTTGCTTTCCTCTAGGACATTTATGATCCAAAGGATCGCCCTGCGCAAGGTTGTCTAGACCAGTAGTCTACATCGTCTAACAGTGCAGCATTGGTTACTTTAAGCTCAGCTGTGTCTGCCTCTACTGATAAGCTGCAAAGTTTACTCCAGCTGTTGTTAACCACAATTCCATAATATTGTAAAACATTTCTGTAGTAATCTGGATTGCCCTGTTGTTTTGTTCACTGTGTTGAGACGTGCTGAAGGAAAGTGGACAAATAAAAAGTTTGGTCTCGTACTATATCGTGTACCTTGTTAGTGTCATGCGCTTACTTGGCCCTTTGTTGTGATAAACAGTAAAGCGTGTCCAGCTTTAGAGGGGTATAAATAAGGTTAGTATACCACAGCGGTCGCGGCAGCCCTCGTGTGAAGACCGAAGAGTATAAAGATGATGTGGACAAAAATGATTTGTGGGGAAGTTTTGGCTTAATGGATAGTGAGTTGGACTTGTAACGCGAAGATCACAGGATCGAGTCTCAGGTCCTGCAGGAATTGTCAGTTGGGGGGACTGAATGACCAGTGCTCTCTCCACTCTCATTGGCTGCCCACTGTTCTGGTCGTTTTTTCATTGTTTGGGTGGGTGTGTTTTCACTGTCTGTATGTGTGTGCACTTGGATGGGTTAATTCCGAGTATGGGTCACCATACTTGGCCACACGTCACTTCACTTTCACTTTCACAAATCAAAAAATCCTACTGACCTTAATGTGTCACTCCTCTCTTCCTTCTCTGCTAATGTCTCCACTGCTAAAAGAACTCTACCGTGTGACTCCACCGAGCAAGGACATAAGTATGGCTTTTTATTCATCTTCTTTCCTACACCTTTGTTTCACTTCCGTTTCAATTTTTTTTTTTTTTGTCTGATTTTTACTCTGTTTTTCCACATCTCTGCTATTACTACTACTCGCAAACCACGCATCACACACCATAGGCAGCGCAATCCTAACAACCTGCGCACTTTGCCTATGTCTGGTAATACACTACTTTATTTTTCTATTGGTCTCTGGAATTGCCAGTCTGCTGATTTCATTACATCTATTACTAGTCATTCAAGGCTAAACCTCATGGCCCAGACAGAGACCTGGATCAAACCAGAGGACAATGCTACACCTGCAGAACTCGCCAATAATTTCTAATTTTCCTGCACCCCCCCCGTCTGACTTGAAGAGGTGGAGGTACTGGTCTGCTTATCTCTAATGATTGGAAATTTTATCTTTTACCATCTCTGAGTATCAAGAGCTTTGAATCACATCCAGTTACTATTACCCTCTTAAAATCCATTTTGTAGTTATTTATCGACCCTCAGGACTGCTGGGTAACTTCTCTGGAAGAATTGTGATGGTACTCCTCTATTTATGCTTGGAGACTTCAGTGTCTACCTAGATAAACCTCAGGCTGCAGACTTCCACACTCTGCTTGCTTCTTTTGATCTCAAGGGAGTGTTAACTACTTATTTACAAATGATACTGCTCCACTGATCATGTGCTGGCTACTCCATCGCACACCTCGGATCACTTCCTCCTCACTCTTAACCTCAACATGGTTCCTAACACAACACATACCCCTCCACATCATCTTTTGACATAACCTACACTCATCTGCTATGGTTTCATCTTCTCTTCCTCCCTCTAAACAGTTATCATCTCTTGATGCTAACTGTGCTACTGATACTTTCTGCTCCACTTTCACATCTTGTTTAGTAAGTCTACCTCCCATTCCATCCTGATGATCCGACGATAGCTGCTCACATCTCAGCAGGTCTAACAGACATTTCTTGCTGGATGAAGACATCTTGCCAAGACAGAATTGCTTGTGGTTCCATCAAACCCATCACTTCATCACTATTTCACCATCCAGTATTTCACCATCCAAACCATAACTTCAGCAAAAACAGCCAGAGACCTTGGAGTTGTGATTGATGATCAGCTGAATTTCTCAGACCACATGCTAAAACTGTCTGGTCCTACAGATTTGCTTAATACAACATTAGGAAGATCAGGCCCTTTCTTTCGGAACATGCTACACAACTCCTTGTTCAAGCTCTTGTTCTGTCCAGGCTGGACTATTGCAATGCTTTCATGGCAGGACTTCCAGCCAGTTCTATCAAACCTTTACAATTAATCGAGAATGCGGCAGCAAGATTAGTCTTTAACTAGCAGAAAAGAACGCACGTCACACCTCTATTCAGCAATTTGTACTGGCTACTAATAGTTGCTTGCATAAAATTCAAGGCATCTGCCCTCTAGAAGCTTGCGTGCTGCAAGTGAACAGTGTATAATTGTGCCATCCCAAAGAGGCACAAAATCACTCTGACAGACTTTTACATTAACTGTTCCCTCCTGGTGGAATGACCTGCCTAACTCAATCCGAGCATCTGAGTCCTTAGCCATCCTCAAGAAATGGCTAAAAACCTTTTTCCATTTTTATTTGACCCTCTAACTCAAACACTCTCTATTCTAATTCTATTTTTATCTATTTGTTTTCTTTTTTATATATAAAAACTTCTAAACACTAGCTTTCATTATTTTTTCAGCTCTTTTGACTTGTTTTATTTTTATTTGAAAAAAGAAGACCCTCTAACACTAGAATTCCCTATTCATTTTCTATTCTACTTGCTCCTTTATATATATATATATATATATATATATATATATTTATATAAATATATAAATAAGATCAAAGAAGGCTGTGAAAATTTATCTGCATTGTTAATCCTTTTGATCTTTTATTTAAAAAAATCACAAAAATCTAACCTTTCATTGGATAGACTCAACTACCTTCTGCAATTCTCCAGCTGTGGTCCTTGGAGAGTCTTTAGCCACTCAAACGCTCCTTCTCACCGTGCATTAGGACGATATAGACACATGTCCTCTTCCAGGTAGTTTCGTAACATTTTATGTTGATTGGAAATTCTTAATTATTGCCCTGATGGTGGAAATGATACTTTAAATATAAATGGGAATATACTTCAGAGATATTTTACTCATAAGAATTTCTAGGGGTGGCAATAATTGTGTCCAACATGTTTTTGAGAAAAACATTTATTTCATAATGATATTTTCCCCGCATTTTAAATTCTTATTATCCAATGAAAGGTTAGATTTTTGTATTTTTTTTTAATAAAAGATCAAAAGGATTAACAATGCAGATTAATTTTCATAGCCTTCTTTGATCATATTTACCAAGGGTGCTGATATTTTTGGCCATGATTGTATATATGCAGTCCCTAACCCTAACCCTATATATAGGGTACAACGGGGCTAAAGGTGCCTCGGGGTAAAAGGCGCCTTTGATATTATTTTCATCTAAACCAGTAGATGGCACAAAAACGTGACGTAGCACTTTCCAAAGCATTCGCTTTTCAAGATGCATATTTGTCTGATCCTTGTCGAGATCGCACACAGCAGCGCAAAGTTGATTCTGAGCTTACTTGATCTAATATTTTAAGTTTTTTAAAATGTAGATTTAAGTAGCAAATTAAAATCGCTAAAAATTAATGCATATATTTTGAGACAAAGGTCCACTTAACAATTTTCAGTTTTGTTTAAGATAATTAAAGCAACAGTTTTTAAATAACAAAAGAATATGTAAAAGTCTGGTATTTGGGGTAAAAAGCGCCCCTGCTGTTGGGGCTAAAAAGTACAGTAATTAACATGATAATTAATAGATGGCTGACTTTTCCATTTGTTGACATGATATGGTTCGATTCAGATGGTAAATATATAATATGTTGGGTGTCCATGGATAACCACCATGTCTAGAATGAAACCATCATATTTAAAACATGATATTAATCATATCATATAATAAAATATCATTTGTTATTCCTACTGTAAATATATATTAAATTATTATTGGATCTCCTTTAATGCTTTTACAATCTTTACTTACTAAAATGATTTTGTTTCTGTATTTTAAAATATATTTTTTTATATTAATATTTTAATGAGAGTATATTTATTGAACAAAAATTAATTCTGTTATTTTTCAAAATAAGCAGAAAATAGTACAAAATTTGCTAAAGTGATTGTTTTGAACAAGTATTAACTTTGACATTATTTAAAAAACAACATTATTTTCGCTGAAATATTTGGATCAATACCGTGTGCTGGTGAGCCTTTTACCCCATGTGTATTTTTTGTGCAAGTATACAGTTTAGGCACATATATATATATATATACCCATACTGGAGTAGGGGATCCAGTTATCCCCATACTGGAGTAGGGGATAACACGATAGAGCAGGGGTGTCAAACTCAGTTCCTGGAGGGCCACAGCCCAGCAGAGTTTAGCTCCAACCCTAATTAAACACACCTGATTCAGCTAAACACGTCCTTCAGGCTAATTTGAAAACTACATGCACTGTAAAAAAAAAAGAAAAAGTTGAGGCAACTTAAAATGTTAAGGTAACCAGCTTTTTGCAGATTTTTGAGTTCTCTCAACTTATTTTTGTACTTATTTTTGTTGCGGCCCTCCAGGAACTGAGTTTGACACCCCTGCGATAGAACATTAACTTTTAGCGACACTCCCCGGATATTTAAATTCTGAACTGCTGCAATACGTACCTGAAGTAGCATAATAAAAACACAGCAATTTATGTCTATATCAATGTAATAAAAATGTGCTAGGGTCATGTATTGAACCCGTTTTTTAGCGCCACTCACTGGATATTTTACTTTGAAACTGAAGCGAAACGTGCAGTAAGGTAAGTTTAGAGGCACGTATTTACATGAGCCTAGCTTTAAGCTGGTCCATAGTTGGTCATGAGCTGGTCATCAGCTGGTCCTGGGCAGGAGCTTGACAAGCTTAAACCAGCTCATAACCAACTTATAACAAGGGAAGTTGCAAGTGAAGACCTCTTTGAGATATTTGCATTGCCTTTCCGTTCTGTAGTCAGCATGCTCAGGAAGAATTCCTCGTTTGTGGCTGAAGCATCCACCAACATTTTAGCTGTCGACATTTTACCCTCAATTATGCTGTTATTAGTTTGGTTTCAACTTGAAGTGGACACAAAAGGAAAGACCTCACATCACGCTTTCGCCATGTCAGGGCTTACTTGAGTTCATTATATTTGGGGCCATGTAAAATTTAAAGTGTTAGCTGCAGTATTTATCAAATTTTGGTTCAGGGACACAAATACTTCAAATACTGTCTGCTGAGGAAGGAGGTTTATAGGAGGTTTTTGGCTTGGTGGTTGGAGTTAGGAAAAGATGAGTTAACTGATGCGGGAAAACATAAGTGTGCATATAATCGCTATAAAAAGAAAAGGTGTGATGTTTTGAAACATTTCAAAATATATGGTTAACCTCTAGGTGGTGTTGACATGGTAAATCCATTAACTAGTGCATAATTTATGGTTATAAATGATCTCGGGTCAATGTTATAATTTCTAATAAAATGAACAAGTTCAGTTTTAATAGTGATAATTACACTTTCATGGAAACATTTGGTTTGTAAAAGGTGTAATCTGGGGGTGTATGGAAAGCATTCAGCCAAGTAATATGAAAAATAGAGATATTTTTTGAAGAAGTTCACATTTGAAACTCATCTTTGAAAGATTTCAGACTGTCAATAAGACTCAGGAAACATGAAAAGGCAGCAGATGAATTATAGATGATTCATTACAGATGATTGTAACAGGATTTGGCAGAGTGTTTTGAACAGTGGGAGAGCTATGTGAGGTCCCAATGTGCCAACTTTGAAGGGGACTAAGGTGTCATTGTCCTATGTACAGTGTTTCTTGTATCTTGTATCTTCTTCAATAAATGTCTCAGTTTTTCATATTATCTGGCAAGATACTTTCCAGACAGTTCTAGTACATATTTAGTCTGTTCTCGTTGCATTTACACAGTTTTGACCAGCAGGTGTCATCAATGTATAGTGTTTTGAAACTGGCAAACTGAGAATCATTTTGAGGAGCAATTGTTCAGTTAATTCAGAGTTTTTAAAACTATGCATGCATGGAAGCATATGTATCAAATCTAATCACTAATTTATTAAATAATCATTACAACAGTAACTGTATTGCCAAACTTGACACAACTTGAACTTGCACAAGTTGAATTATTTTTATGATTAAAAACAGTACATTAAATTTAAGCTTTCAGTAAGAAAAAAATAAATAAAAAATCAGTTACAATGATCAAACCACTGGCAAAAAGACAACTACCACAGCAATGATAAAGTTACATTTTATACTGTCTGGACACGCATTTTCACTGACCAGCTATTCAAAAAGACCATGTGTAAAAGTTGTCTGGAAAGCATTCAAGGCAGACTGCAATCCATCATACTGCAAATCACAAACAATTTAGGAGGTGATTTTTAGGAGGAGATGCATTCCACATGCAATTTAACCAAGTGTAAATGAGCATGGAACTGTGGGTCACACATGTAGTCTGTCTTTTAAATAAAAGCACACAAATCCTGGTTACTGACTAATTTGTTATTTTCAAGAAAGACTGGTTAGTGTGAAATTACTCAATCCTAAAAGTTTTCACAGGACCTTAACAACCCTTTAGACCACTGGTCTCAAACTCAATTCCTGGAGGGCCACAGCTCTGCACAGTTTAGCTCCAACCCTAATCAAACACACCTGATCCAGCTAATCAAGCTCTTCAGGATCACTAGAAGCTTCCAAGGTGTGATTTGGAGCTGGTTGGAGCTAAATTGTGCAGAGCTGCGTCCCTCCAGGAATTGAGTTTGAGACCAATGCTTTAGACAAATGCACAAACTTTGAAAAGGCTACAAAAGCATTTCTAAAGACAAAGTTCATGAATCCATGACAAATCAATAACCCCAAAGAAGCTGTATTTTCCAGTTTAAAATCACTGTGAACAATGGCTTCAGAGGAATTTTGCTTTTATAAAACAATTACTACAGGGGTGTCCAATCCTGCTTCTGCAGGGCCAATGTCCTGCACACTTTAACTCCAACAAGACCCAACACATTTGCTTGACAGTCAGTCTGAAGGACTTGATTAGCTGGTTCAGGTCTGTTTAATTAGGGTTGTAGCTAAACTCTGCAAGACAGTGGCCCTCCAGGAACAGGTTTGGACATCTCCAAACCTGAACATAAACATACAGCAACAAAATTATGACAAATAATAATCCTTCTACCAAGCAATATCTCTCTAGCAATGTTTGGCAGAATGGTTGCTAAGCAACACACAGATATACTGATGCAGTAACAAGGTCAAGGGTGTGTGATTATAGTATTTAACCATGGCTTCAAATGCAGCTCAGCCGATCTTAATCAAGAAGCAGAACTATCCATTTTGTATCACCGCCTACAAATGTGAAAATACTCTGGACTGTTGCTACTCTCCCTAGGAGCAGACATACTGCAAAGATTATTCTAAAAGCACAAAGGACAATCTTGAAAGAGGTGAGAAAACATAGCAAAAAATCCCCAGAAAACTCTGCAAACTGTGAAAGTCTTTGTTAATGTGTCTAATACAAGAATGTTGTCCATTAAAGGACAACCTGTTGGGAAAAAAAGGTATGTCTCACGCCCAAATCATCTAAATGTTCAACAAAGCTTCTGGGGAAATGTTCTGTGGACAGTTTAGACAAAAGTTGAAGTATATCTGACTAAAATTAAAATGGCATTAAATATAAAATATTACAATTAAAATGAATATAAATTATATTAAAATTAAAATTAAATGATGATATAAGGCACAATTAAAAATAGCTGTGATGTTTAATATAGTGTGGAAAAGACAGTTTCAGGTTGTTGTTGTTGTTGTTTTTTGAAAGAGCAAGGCTATGTCGTATACTGCTTTAAAGGAGAATAAAAAATCTGGATAAGGATCCAAGATAAGGACAAAAATAAATGTCCCAGATGCACAACAACATCTGTAGATACTATACAGAGAATCCAGTTTGATAAATAGACCTCTCAATGGTTCTCAGCTGGCAGCTCCAGTAACACTTTAGATTAGAGAACACTATTTACTATTAACGTTAGCTCTTAGTTAAAAGTGAATATGTGTTTCCTAATCTAAAGTGTCACCACAGCTTCTTTAACTTTAACACCAACTTTATCTGAAACATAGAGTGAGGGGACGTCTTCGGTTCACTTAGTTTTGTTGTGGCCACGACATATTAAGTCGTGGGAACGGGATATTATGTCGTGGCCACGAGATCATTTTGTCGAGGTAACAACATCCTTATGTCGTGGCCTCAAGATGTTATGTTGAGGGAACGACATATTTTTCTCGTGCCCACGATTTTAATGCGTAAACAAACCTACGTGACCATAGCAACCCGGGATTATCAGAGATGGATAAAACATTTTTTATTAACATTTCATTTAATATTTGTATATTATTATTATTATTATTATTATTATTATTAGGTTATATTAACTTGTTAGGGCTATATTTTTATATTTATTTCATATAGGCCTAAATATAAAATTTTATTATCTCCCCTTTCAATTTGTGTATCGCTTAACCTAATTAACATTCTGTATTTGCTACCATATATTTAGCAAATACTGTAAACACTTGACAATTTTGCCAATACTTTATGATTGTAGGCTATTTATGCCAGTGTGTGATGATAAATGAGCGTGTTGTGTTTTTCATTTACAAATGAAACTAGTGAATGATCCATTCCTCAAGGGAACACTAGGCAGTAGGCTTTAATATTAATAATTATTAATTCACAGAAAAAAAGAAATATGTTAAATTCAACCTTTAAACTGCATTTCCAATAGCGTATAAATTCCAGGCAGCATAATCAAAGCTTTATTGGCATGTCGAGCATTTACAGTAGGCTTACTTACAAAACTAGTCGTTATGTAAACTCGTGGCCACGAGAAATGGATTTTGTTCCCTCAACATAACATCTCAAGGCCACGACATAAGGATGTTGTTACCTCGACAAAATGATCTTGTGGTCACGACATATCATGTTCCTACGAGTTAATATGACGTTCCCACGAATTAATATCTCATGGTCACGACATATTATCACGTTCCCACGAGTTAATATGTCGTGGCCACGACAAAACTAAAGCTGTGTCTCATTTAGAAGACTACGTCCTCCGGAGGTCGACTCCTCTGGAGGTTGCATCCTCTGTAGTATGCGTAAAGTATACGAAGTGTCCTCAACCTAGAATTAAACGAGACGGCCTTTGTAGGATGCGCGGAAAAGGAAACGGGAGGTATCACGTTGATTTGCCAACACATTTAGAGCAGCGTTGCGCTCACACGCTACTTAAATGAAAGAAAATTATTTCTAAATTTGGAAAGTAATTTAAAAAAAATGCTTTTACTTGTTTTATTTTGCTCAATGCTTGAGGAGCTGCAGAGTACGTACAACAGACATCTGTTAGAGAGAAAAAAAAGGAGGAGGATATTAAGAACAAAGTTTATCCGTTTTTACTGGAGGCACTTTAAGTTAAACACCACATCTGTGCTTGTGTGTACATCTGCTGGCGCCGGCATTTTTTAAATTAACGACGGTTGTTTATGGTGACACAAAGAATTGTGGGTTCCCTATTAGTCGGTCACTCCGAGTCACGTCGGTGACCGACGAATTGGGATCTCGCTTAGAGAGACCAATCCCCTACGAGAGTATCTAAACAAGCCAATGGATATTGGCATGCGATTATTGCATCCAGCTGCCGCTAATCACAGCGTGAGTATAAGTAGGCAGCGGGTGCAGCGCATATTCAGCTTTTCGCTTCGGAGCCGAGCGTTCATCGTTCTGCTCCTGACCAACCTACAGTGTCTGCAAGTCAGTGTGCTCTTCGAGGCATTCTTGTGCTGGTGGTACGGCGCGTCAGCGGCGGTGGTTCTTCCTGTGTCGAGTGGATTGCACACATCAGGTTGCACTACCCCCTGATTGTGTTGCAAACGGCCATCTCCCCTGTGCGCTTCAGCACACTGAAAGAGTGATTTCTCTAAAAGAGCATTCACGGGTGCGTCTTTTTAAAGACGACGTTGCATCTGGCAAACTCGACGTTACGTCTTTGTAAAGACGAGTTGGGTCTTGCTTCAGACAACGTGTCACCCGTGCGTTTCTGGATGCGGTCGTTACCTGGTGCCGGGTGATGGTCATGATCGCTGCCTCACATGCCTGGGCAGTAAGCATGCTGAGGTGGCGCTCGTGGATGAGGCATCTTCTCATGGTGGGAAGATGATCATCTTGGAGTTGCGGGCCAGGCTCTGATACCTCGACAAAGGGACGGAGCTCTGTTGCCTCTGCCTTGATTTGGCTCTCGTTCTGGCTGCAGACAGACGGGGACCATTTCAGGCGGTGGCATGGTGGCAAACCCTCCAGGGAACCAACCAGTTGAGCTGTCAGTGGAACGTGCTGGGCCCTCTACAAGGGGAGCACCAGCAGTTACCCTGGCGCTCCTCCCGATGACCAGACGTCGACTGCTGCATCGGAGGGTGAGCTGGAGATTTCTGGGCAAGAAGATTCGGCTGCTGCTGCTCTGGCAGTAGCAGTGCCTGAGTCGGATCTAGAAATCACGGCTATGCTTTCCCGGGCCACTGAGAGGGTAGAGCTTGAGTGGAGATCCCACCGTGTCCCGAGCCCTCGAGGTTGGACGACTGGTTTCTCGGGGTAGCTTGCGCTGGTTGTCAGCGCCCTGCCCCAGTGCCTCTCTTCCCGGAGGTGCATGGGGAGCTACCAGGTCGTGGACGGCACCTTTTACTGCCAGAAACCGCCCTGTTAACTCCTCCCCCTCACCACCCTCGGTGGTGGCGCAGCTAGGGGGTATACGGGGGTCCCCCCGGTGGAGCGGTCGTTTGCGATGCAGTTGTGTCCTAATACCGTCTCTACTCGGCGGGGCGAACCGTGCCTCCCCTTCCGGGCCTGTAGGTACTCGTCTGGTCTGTCCGGCGGTGCTTATATGGCCTGTGGGGAAGCTGCCTCCACCTTACGCTATGGCGTTACTGCAGGGTCCTCAGGCGAAAAGCACTGAGGACATGCACGGGGGTGGTTACGATCCGGAAGCTCTGAGAGCTTGTACCTCGGGCCTCGCGCTACGAGCGACGAAGGTGACGCGGTCTCTGGGTCGTGCGATGTCCACACTTGTGGTCCAGGACATTCACTCCTGGCTGTGTCTGGTCGACATGGGGACACCGACAAAGTATCGGTTCCTCAAGGGCCCTGTGTCCCAGACTGGCCTCTTCGGCGACGCAGTCAAGAACATGGCCCAGCAGTTCTCGGCTGCTCACGAGCAGGCTGAGGCGATCCAACACCTCCTGCCCCGGCGGGCAGCTGCTGCCTCCACCCGTCCGCCGGCTGCAGCGCCCCAACCTGCTTGTCGCCGAGGGCGGCCCCTGCGTCTGTCCCTGCTCCCGCACCGCATCCGCAGCAGCTTCCAGAAGCGGTGCCATTGAGCTGGGCGTAGGCAGGCCCAGGACGGGCGACCCAGAGAGAGAGAGAGGACTGCTTTGGGAGGTGGCGGATGCGCCTCCCCCTCCCCCGGAGGAGGGCCGGGTGGAGATTCTTCTATTTCAAAAATCTCGACAAGAAGCGGTTGTCTCTGCCTCTGGGTCCCAAGAGGGCATGGAGAGTCACGGACGGACCAACTCCGGACCGCGCTCATCCTCCTCTTCGCCATCTGGCAGCAGTGGGCGGTTCGAGAGCGTCATCAAAGGCCCTACTCACGCACCCTCTGCCAAACTTCGGAACCAGGTAAGCGCGCACCGCACACTCGGACCCCTTGGTCTGCCACGGGCCGTGTTCCTGTGTTCCACCTCGCTGCCCCACCGCGGGTACGTCGGTGGTCCCGCTGGTCCGCTTGTACGGTGTTTGGGTGTCTGCGTCTACCCAGCCCGTCTTGCTGGCTCCAGTGGACCATCTGACTCGGCTATGCGGCTCAGTTTCCTCCCAAGTTCAGGGGCATCCACCTCCCAGCAGTGAAGGCAGCTGATGCTCATGTCTCGTGTGGAGAGCTCGCTGTCCTACTGGCGGAGGACGCGATGGAGCCGGTCCCTCCAGCCGATATGAAGACAGGGCTTGCAACCCTTACTTCATTGTACCCAAGAAAGCGGTGGGTTACGACCAATCTTGGATCTGCGTGTCTGGAACTGGGCCCTTTCGTTCAAGCCGCTCACGCAGAAACGCATCTTTGGGTGCATCCGTCCCCGAGATTGGTTTGCAGCGGTCGACCTGAAGGACGTGTACTTCCATGTGTCGATTCATGAGAGAACAGGGCGTTCGCATTTTCAACTACCTCAACGACTGGCCCATACTGGCTCAGTCTCAGGACCAGTTGTGCGAACACAGGGATTTGGTGTCACACCTCAGCCAGTTGGGCCTTCAGGTCAACTGGGAAAAGAGCAAACTCTCCTCGACGCAGAGGTTCTCTTTTCTCGGTATGGAGTTGGATTCGGTCAGCCAGACAGCACGCCTCACGCAGGAACGTGCTCTGTCGGTGTTGAACTGCCTGAATAGGTTCAAGAGCAGGTTAGCGGTCCCACTGAAACAATTTCAGAGTCACGCCGCTGGGGCTGCTTCATATGAGACCGCTTCAATACTGGCTCCATGGCCAAGTCCTGAGGTGGGCGTGGCAGCGCGGCACTCACCGGGTCCAAGTTACACCGGCCTGCCACCGAACCCTCACCCCGTGGTCAGACCTCTCGTTTCTGCGGGCAGGAGTGCCCCTGGAACAGGTCTCCAGGCTTGCTGTGATTTACACAGATGCCTCCACCACCGGCTGGGGCACCACGTTCAACGGGCTTGCAGTGTCGGGGGTTTGGACGGGCCTCCTACTGCACTGGCACATCAATTGCCTAGAGTTGCTAGCAGTACGTCTGGCCTTGATCCGTCTCAGAAGGCGCTCACGAGGCAAGCACGTACTCGTCCGCATGGACAACACTGCGACCGTTGTGTACATCAATCGACACGGTGGTCTACGCTCCCGTTGCATGTCGCAACTCGCCCGCCACCTCCTCCTCTGGAGTCAGAAGCATCTGAGGTCGCTTCGTGCCATTCATATTCCGGGCTTGCTCAACCAGGCAGCCGACGAGCTGTCACGAGCTGCGCTCCCCGGAGAATGGAGACTCCATCCCCAGACGGTCCAGCTCAGCTGGCCGCGGGGCCTTCGCAAGTATGCGTCTCCCGCAGTGAGCCTTCTCGCAAAAACAGATACTATGCAAGATCAGGGAGGACGAGCAGCAGATCCTGCTCGTGGCGCCGTACTGGCCCACTCGGACTTGGTTCTCAGAACTGATGCTCCTCGTGACAGCCCCTCCTTGGCAGATTCCTCTGAGGAAGGATCTACTGACTCAGAGACAGGGCACCTTATGGCACCCGCGTCCAGACCTAAGAAGCTGGAAACTTCATGTCTGGTCCCTGGAACGGGACGCGGAGGTTCTAGGTGACCTACCCCAAGGGGTAGTTGACACCATCGCTTCGGCTAGAGCGCCGTCCACGAGACAGGCTTACGCCTTGGAATGGAACCTGTTCGTCGAGTGGTGTTTTTCTCACCGAGAAGACCCCCAGGAAGTGCCGATCAGGGTCGTGCTTTCCTTTTTGCAGCAGGGGTTGGAGTGAAGGCTGTCTCCACCCTTAAAGTCTATGCGGCTGCGATTGCTGCCAACCACGACCCCGTGGAAGGGAAGTCGGTGGGTAAGCATGACTTGGTCATCAGGTTCCTTAGGGGGGCAAGAAGGTTAAATCCCCCACAGCCCCCCTCTATACCCTCTTGGGACCTGTCTCTAGTGCTCGAAGCACTACAGCAGGCCCCATTCGAGCCTTTGCAGTCAGTTGAGCTGCAGTTTCTTTCAATGAAGACTCTGCTCCTGCTTGCATTGGCCTCCATCAAGAGGGTAGGGGACCTGCACGCATTTTCGGTCGACGATTCGTGCCTAGAGTTTGGGCCGGCTGACTCCCAGGTAATCCTGAGGCCCCGGCCTGGCTATGTGCCCAAGGTTCCCACTACTCCCTTCAGGGACCAGGTGGTGAGCCTGCAAGCGCTGCCCTCGGAGGAGGCAGACCCAGCCTTGCTTTGCTTTGTCCCGTCCGGGCCTTGAGATGCTACGTTGACAGGACACAAAGCTTCAGGACCTCAGACCAGCTCTTTGTTTGTCACGGAGGCCGGCAGAAGGGGAAGGCCGTCTCCAAGCAGAGGATGGCCCACTGGATAGTGGATGCCATCACCCTGGCTTATCAGGTACAGGGTGTGCCCTGCCCGTTCAGGTTGAGAGCTCACTCTACTAGAGCTGTTGCATCCTCCTGGGCGTTGGCTCGTGGCGCCTCGCTGGCAGATATTGTAGAGCTGCGGGCTGGGTGACCCCTAACACGTTCACTAGGTTCTATAGCCTTCGTGTGGAACCGGTTTCCTCCTGTGTTCTCATCTCAAACGGGTAGAAGCACTGAGAGGCTCCGTTTTCGGGTCGGCTTGCTAAAATTGCTCCAGAGAGTCCGTACTGTAGACCCTGTCGAGTTCCTCCGTCCCCTCGGCAGTCAGATGTGGCGGAGCATCTGACGCTAGGCCCTCACTCGTTGAATCCGTGAGAACCGGTAGAGGGCTGGGTTCCATATGAAAGGCCTTTTGGACCCCATATGTGTATAGTCCACGGTATAGCCTGAGAGCCCGTGTTTCCCCGGCACGTCTTCTGCCAATCTCCATGAGGTACAATTTCCTCTAATTCTCCATATGTGCCTAAGGTTCATCATATGCGTAATTGCTCCGAACCTCTAGCGGGAAGGGCGAGCTTCCGTAGCGTCCGGTTCCAACTGGAACGGGTACGTTTTCCGAGTGTTATCCAGTCTTACTGAGTGGGTAGTGCCATGGCAACAGTAGTTGGTCTTCTGTGGTAGCCCTGACCTGCGCCAAAAAATAGGGGCTCAGGAGGCTTCCACAGGACACTGGAAGGGGCAGTACCCGTGGCCCTTTGGTAGGGATCCCAATTCCCAATGTCATCAAAGGGATCCCAATGACTCGGAGTGACCGACTGATTTTGATTGCTGTACCACCGCTGAGCGGCCGGGTCACCGGCTCGGCTCCTCAGCGAAAACCTGAATATGCGCTGCACCCGCTGCCTACTTATACTCACGCTGTGATTAGCGGCAGCTGGATGCAATAATCGCATGCCAATATCCATTGGCTTGTTTAGATACTCTCGTAGGGGATTGGTCTCTCTAAGCAAGATCCCAATTCGTCGGTCACCGACGTGACGTCTCCGTTCCCTTCTTCAGGGAACGAGGGTTACATACGTAACCGAGACGTTATCTGTACCAGTGAAGGATACACCTGATGCATCCTCCAAATTCCAGTGAAAGAAGGTCACATTCAAAGGTCGCATTCGGAGTGTCCTACTTGCTTTTCTGAAATGAGACCGCCTTGATGACGTATGCACCCTTCGAATGAGACCTCCGTAGGATGCAGCCTTCTAAATGAGACACAGCTTAAGTGAACCGAAGACGTCCCCTCCCGGTCACCGTAGAAACAGACTACAAGAATGCATAAGGTCTACAAAGTTGTCATTGTTGCGCATGGAGGATTTTTAATCTTTGATCATTGTAACATTTTAAATGTGATTTGTTTTCTGTTTTGCCTTTCATCTGTTATTTAATTATTTACAGATGCTTTATGTAATTTTTTGTTTGTACTAAAGCATAAAAATACCATAATGGGTTTGCAGATATTCAGAAAGCATGTTAAATTAATTTACTTGTTTCTCCGAAAAATAGTGCTACAGCCAGTTATTCAAATTTGTAATGTGCATTCCATGTCAGAATGTCTGTTTTTGTCTTGGGCTGTGTAATTTCACCCACTGCTAGTTTACCCAGTAGTATTTCAACATCCCAAGTTGCTAAATGGTGGAAAACAGAGCATATTGACATTCAGAGCAAAACTTGACCTGTACATACATAGTCGCCTATATTATATATTATATATTGTGTATTTTTTATTTTTTTGCTGCTTTGTACATTGGTTATTGGCTATTTCTTGTTATTTAGTTTTATTACCTGTGTCCTGTCCTGTTACTGTCTTTCTGTTGCACTGTGGAGCTTCTGTCACTACAACAAATTCCTTGTATGTGTAAACATACTTGGCCAATAAAGCTCATTCTGATTCTGATTCTGATTCTGATATTGAAGTCATGGAAAGCCAGCAAACTGAGTCAGAGATCGCAGATTATACCTAATCTAAAAACCCTCCGCATCCATCTAAAAAGCAACGCTCTAAAGAGAAACAACACTCTCCAATATTTTGAATTTGAACTAGTACCCATTTCAAATGTGACAGGACGTGTAGGCCAAGTATGGTAACCGCTCCATAATCGGAAATTTGTGCTCAACCCATTCAAGTGCACACACACACAGCAGTGAGTAATGAACCCACATTCAGCGCAGTGGGCACCTGGAGAGTGATTAGGGGGTTTGGTGCCTTGCTCAAGAGCACATCAGTTGTGGGTAATAAAGGTGGAATAGAGCACTGTTAATTCACTCCTCCCTGTACTGAGAATCGAACCCGCGACCTTCAGGTTAAACCATTAGGCCCCCTAAACTGCTGACAGTCAATATTACAGTATATACTGCAAAACCTACTTAGCAAATATTTCTATTTATTTCCCTTGATAACATTGACATCATAATGCACATGCTAAACTGTGTTTGTATTCTTCAAATGAGATGTTTGAAGACATGGCAAAAACAAGCACCTCTAAAATTTTTATAAATAGCCCATTTAACATCCCAGCTTTATACATTGCAAAATAAATATTTGCCCAAAGGCCACAAGACAATGACATGTTTATTTGATGATTCTCGCAGCTTTTTGCAAAACCATACTTTTCACAGGCCTTGCAACAAGCTCTTAGCAACAAGTTCAGAAACTGACAACAGAGTGACAGAGACCATAGCAAACATACCCTGCTGCCTGTCTCTTTAGATTATTCACACAAACCCCAGTGGTCAGGGGTTAGAGTTAAGCCCTAAAGATTACATTAAAGATATCTGCATTGCCTTCCAATCTACTGAACGTTTAATCATATTTCATAAACTGTATATCAATACATGTCTGTTTCAGATGGTTTGATGGTAAAGACTGGTGTTCAGGATGGAAATTAATATTGAAAACGAGAGCACATTACAGATAATGACATTTAGTTCTCTAGGGACTAATACTGAATGATGGATGGGGGAGGGGATAAAAACAATTCAGAGATTTTGGACTTTTATTTACATGTAATATCAGGGGTTTCTTCTGCAGGCCATGCCTGATATGTTTTTTGTTCAATTTCAAACTATTCCAACTAAACAAATAGATTATCATTGAATTACTTATTATTATAATTGAATTACTAATTATATGTGATGTGAAATAGTGGAATTGTAAAGAAAACTACAAATACTACATGACTGAATGTCAAAATTTAGATATTTCAGTAATGTATCACCTGTTGTTGTTTTTATAAACAAACAGTCTGTGGTAATGCCTGTCTAGGTTGATCAACATTTTTTGCATTTTTTGGATTTGTTTTTGCATGCATCATATTCCTATTTTCTTTTCTTAATTTTCCTAATAGCAAATGTCAAACACACATCAAGGGATATGTGTGCTAGAGAGCTCAGACTTTGGATAAATGTGGCTCAAGGGTATCCCTGTGCACCTCTGCAAATTAATCATTCTGACACGTTCACGACCCTTCTAATAAGACAGGGGCCACAGAGCACCCCCCCCCCACCATCGCAGCGCCTCGCTCCTTCTTTGTTTGGCCCCCTATCCCAGGAGATTGGAGAGCTGAAGTGGGGGAGGACATGGGACAGAGAAAATGTGTGTGTTGAGAAAATGGGGGGTACAGATCGCAAGTGACACCCTCATTCAGAATGCTCCTGGGGGACAGGGCCAGGCACAAGACTCCTATGACAGTTTAGGCAGCGCAGCCCCCCATGCTCAACAAAAGCATGTCCTGCACGCTCCCCATAATAATGGGGGTATTTAGCTAGTGTACTAAAAATGTTCTAAAAAATCTCTATTGTATACATTAACCAAGCGCAATGAAAATATACACAAAAGTGCAGATATGAGATTGCTTATGATTATACTCATTTATGCATTAAGGAATACATTGGAGCCATCAGAATCTAGAAACAGTGATTAAGGTGCAATCTTACTGTTGCACAAAACTAGAAAATATACCATATTATTATTATTATTATTATTATTATTATTATTATTAACAAACCTGGAGAAAACTGGCTTCATATCAGATGTACTAGAGAAGTATAAACAATTTCTTGACAAATGGCTGATCAATTGGCTGCAAAAAATCTATGCAAATTTTGCAGATTTGTCTCAATAAAGAACATTGATGGTTTCCCTAAACCTGCTTAAATGTTATGCAATAATATGTGCTTTAAAGATTTACCGTTACCTACCATACTGTCTTTTAACTTTTGGGTAAAGATTAACCAAGTGTAGTCAATTTTTATTCTGTACAGTACTTTTCACTATGACTACAATTAATTTGCAAATATGTCACCATACAAAAATTCTGAAATATTTAAAATATGAATTAAACTTGCCATTAAAAACCCCTTTAATATGATAGCGTCTATTACAATTATGTTGACTCACAAATTTACATATAATATAGTTTGCTCAAAATGTATATATTTGTCAAAATATATATATATATATATATATATATATATATATATATGTATACATACACACATGTGGAAAGACTAAATACTAAGGCAATTAACTGCTAAGTCTAAAGCTGTATGTGTGCCTCCATTTTAGTTTCCATTAAAAAAAAAAAAGAACATCTGAGCCTTTTTTTTTCAGTTCCCCCTTGGCTCACAGATCATTGTTGTGGCCTAATTTTAAATGGCAATCTGTCCAAATAAATCATTCATGAAATGAATTAATTTATATTCTATTCATGTTTGCTGACATTATTTTTCTTTTTGGCACCTGAAAATGAGATGACTGACAATGAAAAAGGGGGTATCTTCTGACCTCTGTGCTCCTCATTTTCTCTCTGTATATCCCATATGTGATGGTGCATATTTTGTTGATATTACTCAACAGATATGTTCAGCATTGTTGAATTACCCCCCCCCCCCCCCCCCCCCCCCTGTTTTCATGTGGTATGTGATTCTATACTTATAACTGTTTATCATGTGATTCTTCATAAATAGGACATATTAAACAACAATATGTCTTTAGCTTGGCTTCCAAATGAATCCTGGGTATCCATGTTTTGAGGTTGTATATTTGTAAATCTGTTTATATATATCACTGATTAGATGAACAGAGCACATGGGCTCTTTCTACACTATAATGCCTTGCCTTCTCACTTATTTAATTCTGCATTATCATCACAGGGTGACATTTAGATTTTTCACTCAAATGCTGTGACTGTGACGGTAGAAAGTGCATTATTTAATGATGCAAGTGTTGTTCAGTTTATGATTGGTTGTTTGTTGCTAAACAGCTGGCTGTTACATTCTAACGTCATATCGTTCAAACTGTAAAGCTCTAGCACCACAATAGAGTGCAACAGTGCCCATCCTCTTTTTCAGTGGCCTTAGTTCTGGAAGTATTTTTCCAGTTCATTTTTATCATATTTCTAAATAGGTCTTTGTTTAAGAGTTACAAGCCAAGAACCAAATCAACCAGAGATGATTAACAACATTACAAACTTCGAATTGGAACAAAAAAGTATTTAAATGAGGAAATATAATGAGGGTAAGAACTACAATCCCATGAAACACTGTGAAATACATACTGTACATTGAAAACAAGAAAAATATTAAACTATTGATTTAAAGATTGAAATAATATATTTTGTTTACACCAAAATGTACATAGAAATATTTAAGAGCCTAGGGAAGGTTTGAGAGCCTAGGGAAAATAATGGGAGCGGGGGAGGAGTGAAATATTGTTTTACTGCAGCATTATGAGTTCTTAATAGCTTCCTGAATAATCTGGGTTCATAATGGCTGATAAGGATAAGGCAGCTGTGTTTTTGCACTTCATTACAGTACTATTTTGTATTAATTTGTCTTAATGACATAACTCATCCATGTTTGCAGTTTCACTCTGTTCAATGTTTTCAGTGGTTTCTTCCCCTTGTCACTGGTCTACCTGGAGTAGTCACTTACTCTATCAAAAAGAGGTTTTGATTTATAAACTATGATCTTGATACAATTACTTGATGCAAGAACAGTACACATATAACGCCAGAGAGATCACACTATTATATTTTCAGGTTATAATACATAATAGTACAAGTTTTGAGTTGTCAGTATGTGTGTGTGTGTATCTATAAATCTATCTATATCTATATTTATCTATATCTATTTACATTTATGCATTTAGCAGACGCTTTTATCCAAAGCGACTCACATTGCATTCGAGTTACAGTTTCTACATTTTATCAGCTCTTGCTTTCCCTGGGAATCGAACCCAGGATCTTGGCATTGCTAGCGCCATGCTCTACTATTTGAGCTATATATATATATATATATATAGTTATATTTACATGTTTGAGAGGCAGTTTTATTTGTCGCATGTGATGACTTCAGTACCTGCTTATCTGGGTCTGGAATTGCTCCAGAAGGGGTGGAGAAGCATTGAAGCGTGGGAAGAGGAAACAGAACGAGAGAAAGAAAGAGAGGCATTCTTGAGAGAGCAGTGAAATTGTACCCAGGGTATAACGGACTTCAGTTCCATTGAAACTTTATTAGCCACAAAATGGACTACATGAAGCATTATTTCTACAACACTTCTGTTCTTTAATTACCTCACTTATTATTTTGTGTTTACAAAACAGGAAAGAAAAACATGAGTTTGCTTTCTTCCTGTATTTTATTCCTCTTTCATTCTCTCAGATGAACAGGAAGGACTGCAAGCAGTCTAAGACACAGGTGTTCACATGGTGAATTAATACTAAAAAAACTTCCCACACACACTTCCCATTGATCAGAGGATGGTCGGACAACCGTCTTGTCTTTTTAGCATTCTCTCTTCTAATGTTTATGGTTCCTGCACCTTCAGGAAATTACCCTTTTATAGGGTCAACACAATAAAAGACCTTTGGTTTTTTTTCCTAGTTGGGAGTGGTTAGTGGGTTGGTGTTTGTGAATGTGTGTATATGTGTGTATGTGACTTTGTGTGTGTGAGAGAAAGACATTTTAGGTGGGGGAGGCAGTGCTTGTAGTGTTGTTTAATCTCCTACCCGTCCTTTTTGACATTTTAGGTGGGGGTAGTACTGTTTAATCTACTAGTTCTCTTTTGCGGCCAAAGAAAAAGACCTGAAGAGGTTAATTGGCTCCTCATCCAATATATCACATTGCTGTGAACTCTCTGACCCTTCTTGTCAATAGGAGGCCTTTTCCTCTCTGACTTGATGAATGTGTGTTTCTATGGGAGTGTACTGCAGAGTACAATTTTTGGAGAACAAAAAGAGACGTTATGGCAAATTATATATCTCAGATAATTCAGTCTCTCATAATAATGAGAGCCCTACATTTTGTATTTGTATTTTATTTTTGTATGTCTTCTCCTAGCATTTGGCACAGTTTGGTGGTTGTTAGATGATAGTTCATGGCTATCTAAACAGACAAAAAAACAATAAATAAAAAAGTATAATGTTGCAGAGCATAATGACCACTGTTTGGAAATGTGACCACTACACCTTAATACTTGGAAATGTGTTGCAGAGCATAATGACCACTGTTTGGGTGAGGGTATAAGCAGACAAATTACTGACAAAAAACAAAAACCACAGGCTGTTATGAAAACTCACTGACAAGGGAGAAAGGTCTGGTCTAAATATATAGACTGGCAACAACTGAGTTGTAATGGTCAATTTTCTACTCTGGCCTGTACACATGCACAGCCAAATTCAGAACAGAGGCAGAACAAAACATACCAGTGCAGCATCTAATATATAATTTATCCATCCACCTTTATATCTAACACCCAAAATATAAGCTTGTAATCGTGGGAAAATATATCAAGACACTTTCCTTTGAATTTACTAGAGCAGCAATATGTTAAGAAACTTATTTTACAATATTGTATATATTTAATTTTTATACAGGCTATTATATGAGACACCTACTAGTAATGTGCATACTGTAGCCTACATAAAGGGGTATAAGGAGAGAAATACCGTCTTTTTTTTTTTTTTTGCCGAGAACATTTTACATTTACATTTATGCATCTTTATCAGAAAGAGACAGTTTTGTTTTTGTGGGATTGCATTTAATGTCACAAGCATTTGCTTTCGTTAGCTAGTGGAGAACTGACTGCTTGTGTGATAAAGAATGAGAATGGGAGATGATCATGGATGCAGTGATGGGAGAGGGAAGCTGAAGAAACAAGGATTACTGAAAATAATAATAATAATAAAGGAAAAGTAAAAGTAAAGATAAAGTAAAAGAAAACTGCAAAGAAACAACATTGGAAGAAATATTGGAAGAATATAGTAATGGTTTAATTTTTATGATATTCATTTTAAACTTTAAAATGGATATTATATAACAGATATAGATTCTATTATATAATAGAATAAAATGAAATGAAAGCCCACTGAATGAACTCAAATTAGTATTTGAAAAGGATGGAGCACAAAAAGAACATAAATGTGACTAATTACATGAGACTTCTCTACTTCCTTGAAATATTTTGAAAGATAAATTTTCAAACAAACACATAAATAAATAAATACATACATACATAAATACATACATACATATCGTTGCTGTTTAATACATGAGTAAATGCACTCCCTGAAGTTGAACCATGTGATGGTCAAAATGACTAGCTATAAGTTATTTTTCATGCTGTTCTCATACTGCACAGCTACAACAACAATCTATGACAACAAAAAAGCTATTTATAAAAGCCATCCATGAGCTTTGCAGCCGTTAAATGATCATTTATGTGATTCGTCTCTTGAATGTAAAGCGCGTTCATTATGCCAGCGGGAACGTGGGCTGTGTGACAATCAACGCAGAGGTTAGTTAGGGGAACACAAACCTATCTTTGTTCACTCTGGTCAGAAAAAAAGGATTATTTGCTCGGCTTTTCACCTGCCTTGTGCGGAATACATTATGTGTGTAAATGTTGTTGAACCCCGGCTATTCTCAGCGAAAAGGTCACACACTCCCCTCGACCCAAACTCCTCCACGGGCTTTGTGTCCACACTAAAGTGAAAAAACGGGCTATGCCTATAAACTTCACATTTAAAGGCAAGCGCAGTCGTAAGGCGCTGCTGCTGCTGCTGTAAGGAAAACAATAGTAGTGTTTTGGGACACTTTTTCTACCAGAGACTAAAGGCAACAGAGCCTGCTTGTGCAAGACGGTTCTTTGGCAACTGCTTTAAAGCATATAATTTTTAATACTAATATGTATTAATCCTACTAATAATACTTAATTAATACTAATCTGTATATATATATACATATATATATATATATATATATATATATATATATATACACACACACTCTTAGAAGAAAAGGTTCTATATAGAACCCAAAATAACCTTTTTTTCTAAGAGTGTATATATATATATATTATAATGTAGCCTACTCGGAAGCGACATTGAGCGCATCTGCCTATCATGCCTTTTTACATTGTCTTTATTGATTTATTAGCCTATACGTAAACGGGCACGAGCGCAACCAAATGAAGAAGATTTCAAATTCCGTGTGTGTGTGTATAGGCTATCTATCTATCTATCTATCTATCTATCTATAAAGCATTACAATGCAATTATGATCAATCTTACGCATTTGTCCCATACAAAATCTAATAAACGGCCATTTGCCACTAAACTTTTAATAGATGCGGAACTGCCTTTAAAGAGTGCAGAGAACACTTAAAGTGTTTAGATCATTAGCTTAATCATTGCATAATTTATAAAAAAAGTAAAAAAAAATCTAAAAGTTCTGTAACTCACGCTCTGAGGCCATGGTGATGACGGACTCGGTTGTGGCGTGATACTCATCGGCGTCCATGAAATCCTCTAGGGAGGATGCGTCCCCCTGGAAGTCGTGATGGTCCAGAAGCTGCTGCAGCGGAGGTGCTTTTGGAAGAAGCTGATTAACCACCTCTCTGCTGATGTTGGGCGCTTGTTTTAAGCGCAGTTTGCTAAGGATTTGTGATTTGATTGTTTCCAGCCGTAAGACTTTACTCTGTTCTCTCCAAACGCACGCTGAACACTCTGGAGAGTCCACATCCTCCAGATCAAAGAGAGAGACTCCAGCATCCGAGGACATCTCACTCAGTGGATCCTGAAAGAGGTCCGGCTCATCGCTCCCGGACAGTCCCAAAGAAATAAGAACCGTTAAGCACAACAAAAAGTTATACCTTGTCATGATGTTAAATGGTCAGTATCAACGGTCTCTTGACTTTGAAAGATACTGTGGTTCTTATCTTGAGAATATTTATTCGAGCAACGAATTAGCTAGCCTACCTAAAAAGAAATGAAGACGTTTTAGCAGAATATATATTCCATTTTAAACGGACAAAGCGACGGGTATAATCGGATTCTTTTAAAGAACGTTCCTTTTTGCATTTCAGTTTGTGTTTTCAAGTCCTATTATCAGCTACCTGCTTCACTGTCGGAAAATACTTTAGCATGTCCTTTTCAACTGTACAAATGCGTCTATAAAGCCCCCTTTATATATCACTGCTGCCTAGTGGCGTAATCCGTCTCTATTGGCTAACATTTCAACAAAAGGCTCACAGGTTTGTCACTAAATCGAGAGAGAGAGAGAGAGAGAGAGAGAGAGAGAGAGAGAGAGATTGTTTTGTTTATATTCTGACACTCTGCACCACGCAATGTAAGTTTAGCTAGGCCTATTAGACACAAACTTTATAAGTGAAGTTAACTTTTCATTGCAGATTGTATAGTTTATAGGCTATTTTAGCCCTATTTTAATCAGTGTTACCTTGTGCAAAGAACGCTATTTGCAGCTTAGATTCTTGCTTTTAGTAGATATAGGCATCACTATATAGGCTAAATAAATATCTAAGCATTTCTTTAATTGCCATTTAAAAAAAAAAAGTTAATTAATATGATCACCTAACTTAAAAAGGATTTTGCCTATGCCCATCTAAATATGAGAGAGCGTACGAATATAAAACTTTAAATTGGAAACAGTGAGAACCATTCGGCTTTTTTGTACAAATCGTTCGGGAACACGTTCGCCGAAGGCTTTAAGACCAAGCAGAATCCTCTCCCCGGTCACTTGCGTTGGCTTTGCAGCTAGCATGGCAAGCGGATACCCCTTTTCACCGTCCGCGTTTTGACAACAAATAACTTTGGGCAAACGCAGGCAACGTGATTATTATTCAAGAGCCCAACAGCCAGCCATGCATTAGCGCGACTATCTGCTTGTTAAGTCTGACGTCACGCCTACTGTGTCCAAAAGCTGTCACACACTATAAGCAAACAACAGTGCTAACACTTATTAAAAAATAAAATAAACATTTATTGTTTTACATGAATGTAGTCTCTAGAATAGCTCTTCTTCTGAACTAGGGGTTTCGTCTTAAAAGTGTAATAAATTACTATCTGTACTATTTCTGTTTTTCTTTAGTTGTATTACATATTTGTTATTTTGCACCTGAGGTATTAAGGTGTAGGCTACTAAATGATTCCTTTCATGGTTTATCTTTGAGCGCCCTCAAGAGGGGAAACCCCGAGATTGGAGCGTTACTTTTCTTTCCATGCAAAATATAATTTGTTTAAACAGCTTAATAAAGATTGAAGATTTCAGACATGTCTCTGCAATTCTTCCCACGGCACACTGATGTCTGATATAGCTATTTTTATTAAACTAAAGAAATCTTTATTTAATCTTTATTGATGGTTGATTTTGTATACTGCCAAGGGAACAGCTTATACAGAAGAGCTAATTTTATAGGGCTACACTCATCAACTTACTCAACTTGTACATCATCCCTCCTACAAATTTTGAAACAATGAAATAAAAAATTTGAAATAACAATTTTATAGACATACAAGATTTATCACTTCGTCCCAGGCTGCAAACTAGCTAATATAGGCTATAGCTTGCAGCAACTTGGGCCATTCAGTATAAGTAAAGCAAAACTGCTCAAACACCTGTGGATTAAATTGCGCTGTGTTATTTTGGAAAGTAATATGAATAAGACAGAGCACAAATTAAGATATTTTTGATGAAATCTCAGAGCATTCTGATCCTGCCAGTAACACAACTGAAACGTTCAAGGCACAGAAAGGTAGTAAGGACATCGTTAAAATAGTCCATGTGACATTAGTGGTTCAACCATACTGTTATGAAGCTACAGCTACATTCACACAGCAGCAGAATACGGTTGTCGGTCCTGTATCGGAGTCCTTAATACGGTTAAGTTCACACACAGTACAGTTATTTACGGGCGTGACAATCGCATTCTGTAACTGAACTCACATCTGTAAATTTTCAGGACTCACAACTGCATTCTCGGAAAACGCGGTGTGTGAATGGAACAGGACTGGACAACTAGTTGTCTGTCACATCATGCGAGAGAGCCGCTCTGCTGCACAAATGTGCGTCTACAGTGTGTTACGTGTTTTCATGTGTGGTTTCAAAAACTTACAGTGACGGAGATATGAACTGTGTCATCTGAAAATTTTAGATCCAGGCACCGGTTACACTAGTGCGTTTACACTAAACGATGCCCGTTTACACTGACATTTCCGCTGCGTTTCAGAAACGATCTCCGTTTACACTACACAACCGAAAACGCATTCCACGTGATCATTCATGCAGGTACAACCATAGAAATGTATAGGTAGATTCCCTATTATTTAGATGGCGGACACATCTTCGTGCTTGGAGCGGTCGAATGGGGAACCTATACCTGTACATATCTATGGGTACAACCATAGACATATGTAGAAGCCCTATTTGACCGCTCTAGGCACATAGATGCGGCTGCCATCTTGGAATGTTTTTTTTTACGTCACTCACCATAATAATCAATGAATATTCAAAGATACAACACTTGAGTCTTGAAATCTTTTCAACTATGTATTATTTGTCAAGGTTTGAGTAGGAAATTGACAGCTAAGTAGTGCAGTGCAAATTAAAACAGAAAAATGACCACTAGAGACTCTTCCATGGTAGGGCTATGTCTGTTTGCAAAACAGACTCACTCACTGTAAAACCCAACAAGTTAGGGTAACTCAAACCGTTTGAGTAAACCGATTGCCTTAAACTATTTAAGTTTTAAAACTAACAGTTATGAGTACTCTGAACTTATTTCAGTTTAGTGCACTAAAAGAAGATATACATGGCAATTAATTGATTATTGAGTGATAATTGTGATGAACACCTGCATGAAAGAGAATCACTGAATGAAAGAGAAGCACAAGAACAACAACTAACTTTAGTTACAGCCTTAGATAAAATCAACTGAAATAAAATGCATTAAATCTCTCAAGATCTGATTAAACAACCCCACAAACAGCATCACCAGCTCCACTTATTAATAACCAGACTGACTTTATTTCTGTCAGACATCTACAGAAGATCTTATTGAGAATTAACTATGGTTTAGATGTTGATTTGTTTAATTTTAAGTAACCATGTTAGAGATCAGTGTCTGCTTTAGTTGGGCTCGTGACCCTTGACTTTTGCGTTATTTTTTTATTTCTTCTTCTTTTATTGTTGTAATCATGTGTTTCTCAAACATGTTGGCTACAACACAAAATCCCAGAGAAAATATGATGAGTAGTTGGTTGTTATGTATTTGTTGTGACAATCATCAATTAGTGAGCTGTTCTGACTCAGAATCTAGTTTCTGATTCAATGGGCGTTGTATCTTTATTTGGGTTGATTATAGTAAAAGTGGAATCATGGGAGGATGGGGAGTATATACAGATCAACGGTTTGCATACCTTTCCAAAATAGCGGGTGGCTTAAGTATCGTGGCCCGTAGAAACAGTCGCTAATGAGGCATCTACCTATACATATCTATGGGTACAATAATGAGCATGATGTTATTGTTTACACACTCGTCAAGAATACCCAGAGCGAATGTGGGCAGCCATGCCATCATTTTCAAAAGTCTACGTTTTGGTCCGTTTACACTGAAACGCAACCCCAGAGTTTTCAAACTAAAACTGCAGCGTTTTCAAAAGTCTCCGTTTTCAACCTCGAAAACGCCGGAGTAGTGTAAACAATAGGCTTAACCTTAGTAAAAGTTATGCGTTTTAAAACGAAAACTAGTGTAAACGGTGCCCCAATCAGTTTTCCACCGGAGCTGCTCCCGTCAGTTTTGTGTTCTGCGTGCGACTCAAATATGCTCCGCTCTCTACCCAAATAAAAGCTGCTGTCAGTTAATGAAGATTTGACGGAATAACTCGCGGCTCAATTGAACTCTTTTCATGTCAGAAGGTGATAAGACTTTCAGTTTTATGGATGTTGCCATCTTTGATTTTATTTTGTTCACTATTGCTATGGTTAC